>NC_135806.1:65438927-66065593 GCF_964213995.1 Mustelus asterias
TGAGAGGTGGCAAATGGAGTTTAATGCGGAAAAGTGAGAGGTGATTCACTTTGGAAGGAGTAACAGGAATACAGAGTACTGGGCTAATGGTAAGATACTTGGTAGTGTGGATGAACAGAGGGATCTGGGTGTCCATGTGCATAGATCCCTGAAAGTTGGCACCCAGGTTGATAGGGTTGTTAAGAAGGCGTACGGTGTGTTAGCTTTTATTGGTAGAGGATTGAGTTTCGGAGCCAGGAGGTCATGCTGCAACTGTACAAAACTCTGGTGCGGCCGCATTTGGAGTATTGCGTACTATAGGAAAGATGTGGAAGTGTTGGAAAGGGTGGCACGGTAGCACAGTGGCTAGCACTGCTGCTTCACAGCTCCGGGGTCCTGGGTTCGATTCTCGGCTCGGGTCACTGTCTGTGTGGAGTTTGCACATTCTCCACGTGTTTGCGTGGGTTTCCTCCGGGTGCTCCGGTTTCCTCCCACAGTCCAAAGATGTGCGGGTTAGGTTGATTGGCCAGGTTAAAAATTGCCCCTTAGAGTCCTGGGATGTGTAGGTTAGAGGGATTAGCGGGTAAATATGTGGGGGTAGGGCCTGGGTGGGATTGTGGTCGGTGCAGACTCGATGGGCCGAATGGCCTCCTTCTGCACTGTAGGGTTTCTATGATTTCTATGGTGCAGAGGAGATTTACCAGAATGTTGCCTGGTATGGTGGGAAAATCGTATGAGGAAAGGCTGAGGGGCTTGAGGTTGTTTTCGTTAGAGAGAAGGTTAAGAGGTGACTTAATAGAGGCATACAAGATGATCAGAGGATTAGATAGGGTGGATAGTGAGAACCTTTTTCCTCGGATGCTGTTGGCTAGCACGAGGGGACATAGCTTTAAATTGAGGGGTGAGAGATATAGGACAGATGTTAGAGGTAGGTTCTTTACTCAAAGAGTAGTAAGGGTGTGGAATGCCCTGCCTGCAGCAGTAGTGGACCCGTCAACATTAAGAGCATTCAAATGGTTATTGGATAAACATATGGATGATATTGGAATAGTGTAGATTAGAGGGGCTTTAGATTGGTTCCACTGGTCGGCGCAACATCGAGGGCCGAAGGGCCTGTACTGCGCAGTAATGTTCTATGTTCTATGATCTTATTGAATTGCAGAGCAGGCTCGAGGGGCCAGATGGTCTACTCCTGCTCCTAGTTCTTATGTTCACCATTCCATCATCATCATTGGGTCAATAGTTCTGGAACTGCCAACCTTACTTTAATAGTGTGCCATTGCATACTGACCGCAGCAGTTCAAGAAGACAGATCAACGCCATCGTTTCAAAGACAATTAAAGATGCCCAGCAATGCTCTGATCCCATAAACAAATAAAATCAAAATATCTGTCTCCTTTAACATCAACCTCTTATCTTCAGGTTCCTGCAACAACCTTCCTGCTTTTCCAATGCCACAGCTCCCTCCTGAGTGGCAAGACGGCACTCTTGTGCTGTACCTCCTGCAGGGACTTATTATTCAGGTATGTGCTTTGTCACAATGTAACCAATAGCAACATGCTGTAATGATCAACTGATTAGCTGACCCAGTAGACAACGTAACCAATGGCAACATGCTGTGATGGTCAGCTGACTAGTTGATCCGGTAGACAATGTAACCAATGGCAGCATGCTGTGGTGGTCAGCTGACAAGTTGACCTGGTAGAAATAGAAAGCAGCTGGGAATTGTGGTGAGCATTTGTGGCCCAAGGGGTTGTGTAATTAAGGATCTTCATTAAATCTTTGCTTTGTGAAGTTGGTTTTTTGGTTTATTATTGCTTGCTACTGGAGGATTCTTACTGCCAAATGAAGATGCTCAACTCAGGAAACTGAGTCGAGGCAGCAGGCTGAAATCCAACTCTGACCCTCTTCTAATGCTCAGTCGTTGGAGTCTATCAGTCTGATTAAAATTAGGAAAAAGTTGTATTATTCCTAATTACCATAAATATTAAAATATGCACAATCATAACAGGACAAAAAACTTCTGCTTTTGTCATATAATAATAGCCTATGTAAATCACTCACCCCAAATGAAGTATATGCTCCCAGGACAGATCCTGCAATTGTAGAAAATCCACTAGTCATTACAGAATGTATTTCAGACCTTGTGAGATCCACCAGATATGGTCGAATTAGCAGTGGAGATTCGGTCTATGCAGAACACACAACAGTAGGCATTTTAGAATTTGACATCAAAATAAATTTGTCAAGTGCATTTTTCTTTCAGGGATAACAGGAATTAATAATTTATAGAAACATATATATGTGTTTCTGATCAAGTCCAAAGATGTGCAGGTTAGGTGGATTGGCCATGCTAAATTGCCCCTTAGTGTCACAAGATGTGTAAATTAGGGGGATTAGCGGGGTAAATGCGTGGGATTACAGGGATAGAGCAGGGGGTGGGCCTAGAAAGATCTCAGACTCAATGGGCCGAATGGTTTCCTTCTGCACTGTCGGAATTCTATGATTCGGGTTTCAAAATGAGGCTGGCAGCTTCCGAACACCCTATAACCCTGATGGCCCAGTCAGATATCTCACAACTTAAGAAAACAGAAAAGAGAAACTGCACCAGTGAACAGGATGAAAAGAAGAGCTGAAAACTTTACTGAAATTGAATTGGAGCTTCTAATAGGAAAGAGACATCTTCTGGACACAGAAGGCAAAAAAGCTGAAAACAGCAGCTCAAGCACTTTCGAAAGAAGATAGACTGATAAATAGATCCTCTGTAATTCCTTGATATTCCTGCAACATAGGAAGAAGTGAAATTATTTGAAAAGAAAAGTAGGTGATATATCAGTTATGTACCATGCCTAATTCAGATTACAGAAGCCTAGAGAAGAATATGTCTAAGGTGCCATAATGAAAATTCTATTCCTTCCTGTATCTGGAGTAATTATCAAGGAAAAGCCTCTGAAAGAGCATAAAAGGAAAAATGTGCAGTAACCAGTAACGTGCAGGAAGAATAGAAGTGTAAACTACTTTCTAAATGGGAAGAGAATTCAGAAATCCCAAACGCAAAGGGACTTGAGAGTTCTTGTTCAGGATTCTTTTAAGGTTAATTTGCAGGTTGACTTGGTAGTTAGGAAGGCAAATGTAATGTTAGCATTCATTTCAAGAAGACTAGAATACAAAAGCAGGGATATACTGCTGAGGCTTTAAAAGACTGTGGTGAGACCACATTTGAAATATTGTGAGCAATTTTGGGCCCCATATCTAAGGAAGGATGTGCTGGCCTTGGAGATGGTCCAGAGGAGGTTCACAAGAATTATCCCAAGAATGAAAAGCTTGATGTAGGAGGAGCGTTTGAGGGCTCTGGGTCTGTATTCGATGAAGTTTAGAAGGATGAGGGGGGATCTCATTGAATCTTACAGAATACTGAAAAGCCTGAATAGAGTGGACGTACAGAAGATGTTTCCATTAGTAGGAGAGACTGGGATCCAAGAGCGCGGCCTCAGAGTAAAGGGATGACCCTTTAGAACCGAGATGAGAAGGAATTTCTTCAGCCAGGTGGTAAATCTATGGAATTAATTGCCACAAAAGGCTGGAGGACAGGTCATTGAGTTTATTTAAGACAGAAATAGGTTCTTGATTGGTAAGGGGATCAAAGGTTACAAGGAAAAGGGGGGAGAATAGGGTTGAGAAACTTATCAGCCATGATTGAATGATGGAGCAGACTCAATAGCCGAATGGCTTAACTCTGCTCCTATATCTTATGGTCTAACCTTATTTAGCTTAAATTCTCAGTGATTCATTGTATTTTCACAGATGCTGCAAGGAGATCACTACAAGACATGGGGGAATGAGAAACTGAGGCTGAAATTTTACAGCCAGAAAGTCAGGAGTAGCCCCACTACTGATGACTCTGGTAGCCAGGACCAATTTTACCAAAGACAATTACTGCATTTTTGCTGTTTTTCACCTGTAGATTGGGCCTTATCTTATATGCTGTTTCAACTTATCTGTCAATTAAGTGGATTTTAAATGCCTTTGAGAGTTTAAAAATCCAAACAAACCCAATGCCTCACACCAAAATGCCTCCAATCAAATCATGTCAATCCTGCATGGCAGCATTAAAACTGGAAGTTGTGATATGTGCAGAAGAAAATAGCAGAAACATGGATGCTCACCGTAAATATGGAGTCAGCAAAAAAAAATGTTCAGGACTGGCGCAAGGCAAAGAAAATGTTACATACAATCAAGAAGACCACAAAAGTTAACCTTGGATCTTAATTCAAGTGGACTAACATCAAACAGAAATTAGAAGAATATGTGTTGACACAAAGAGCTGTATGCCGTGGGTTAAATACAGTTCATCTTATTTTAAGGCCAGACAGATTGCTGGACTTTGGAATTATAAATTTTAGTGGCAATCCATCATAATATTTCGGTTTAAAGCAACTAAAGGGACTGTGTATACAGCAGTGGACGAGCATGTTCCAGATACTCCCTGAAGAATTTAAAGAGAAACTAAACAACTTCACCTCTTTCATCACATAAAGAACTGTAACATCTCAAACATGGACAAAAAGCTCCTGACATTTGATATTCCAATGAACAGGACAGCAGAGAGTAAAGGAGCTGAAACTGACTAGCAAGGCTACAGGTCTCAAAGAGGCAAGTTTCACTATAGTGCTTATATGTGCTGCTAATGGTGGGAAGCTATCTCCAGTGATAATCTTAAAGTGGAAGGCCATGCCAAAGAGGTTTCTGAGAAGTGTACTAGTAGAAGTTAATCGCAGGGGGTGGATGGATAATCAGATGATGGGGCAACGGCTTTGGAAGTGCTACTGACAATGGCCAGGTGGATTTAGAACATAGAAACATAGAAAAACTACAGCACAAACAGACCCTTCGGCCCACAAGTTGTGCCGAACACATCCCTACCTTCTAGACCTACCTATAATCCTCCATCCTATTAAGCTCCATGTACTCATCCAGGAGTCTCTTAAAAGACCCTATTGAGTTCACCTCCACCACCCCTGACGGCAGCCGATTCCACTCGCCCACCACCCTCTGTGTGAAAAACTTACCCCTAACATCTCCCCTGTACCTACCCCCCAGCACCTTAAACCTGTGTCCTCTCGTAGCAGACATTTCCACCTGGGAAAAAGCCTCTGAGAGTCCACCCGATCTATGCCTCTCAACATCTTATTCACCTCTATCAGGTCTCCTCTCATCCTTCGTCTCTCCAAGGAGAAAAGACCGAGCTCCCTCAGCCTATCCTCATAAGGCATACCACTCAATCCAGGCAACATCCTTGTAAATCTCCTCTGCACCCTTTCAATCTTTTCCACGTCCCTCCTATAGTGAGATGACCAGAACTGAGCACAGTACTCCAAGTGGGGTCTGACGAGGGTCTTATATAGCTGCATCATTTTCAAACAAAAAGTCAATGTTAGTCATGGACTTTCTACAAGCTCATTTAAGTGAGGCAACAAAGTGCAGATTAGAGCAGTGGTTTTTAAACATGTTTCCAGGCAACACACTTTAATGAAATGGTTCACCCGCATGACTCAATAATAATAACTAGCTCACTATAAATCTAATTGTAGGTGCAATCAAACCACTTTGGAAAAGGCAATGTCATAAGAAAATTGTATTTCTTGTATATTTCACTATTACATGGCTGCGTGCCATATTCACTTACTTAATGTGATAGCTGAGCCTGCTTGGTCCTCACAATCTCACTCCGATCAGGATGAGAGGACAATATGCATATCAGGCACTGAGTTCAGCCGGTTCCTTTGTGTTGTCTTCACCACTGTCATTGTGAAGAGCAATTTCAACAAAATACGTGTTTTACTCAATACTGGATACTCTTGGGAGATGCTGATCTAGAAAGATGGCAATCTTACAGACTTGTGGCGTGTTTATAATGTGCTGCAACAGGTCAGGTACAGCAGATCAGTCTCTTCAGGAGTCAGCTTTAACTGATGCGGTTAGGTTGAACATCATAAGATTTGTGAAAGTTGTATGTCTACAGGAAAACATAGTTTCACAAACAAAGAACATATGCAGCATGCCTCCTATGCTGATGTGACCAGGTGGAATATGGATGCATAGGACAGTGTCTGAACTGGTGATTATGAACGGATGCAACAAAGCAGAGATTATCATTAGACCAGAGAAATGAGAGACTCATCCAGAGGAAGACCATAACAATTATTCCTGCCCTCAGCCCTGAGCTAACTGCAAACTTCCACTTGAACACAGTGGAGAAGGATTCAGTTTTCTCTGATGTAGATTAAACTGTATTGAAAGTATTCAGTCATTGATTCATATGCTAAAATACAGTCTCCCAGTTGTCTTGGGAGTCACATATGTTACAGATTATCATTGTTAGTGAACCAGGTTGGGATTTGCTAAAATAATTTGTATGATTTTTAAAAATTAATAAATCTACTAATAACAGAGAATTTCTGGTTTGGTCTGATACACTTCTTTGACTTGTCTATGAATGGAGATACACCACATTGAAAAATGCAGTAATTGCCTGAAGTCATGACTTCGCACGATGTTCCACCCCAAGAACTGCTCAGACTGCAGCAGGCACAGCACCAGCCACAACAGAAATGCCCAGAGTGAAGGTAAATAGGGTTAGCGTGCACCAGGACCTTTCAGATTAGCCTGAAAGCTTCAGGTATCGTGCCTGCTCTCTTTCAGCTATTCTGTCATTTGAATGGAAAAGTACTTGGATTAGTATGTGTGTTATCCAAGTGTATGGTGCTTCGGTAGCTTGTCAGGGTGCCATGATAGTGAAGGAATTGTGTTTTGTGTTCTGACATTATCAGTGTGGATTCACCCTGTACTTGCTTGTTGGCCTTACTGTTCTTGTACGATCTGCAGGAATGGCATGTGTTGAGTTGGCATAGCACTTACAGGGCTATGCTGTGATCTCCTGCATGTTCATTTGGTTGAGTGCAGATAATTGTAGGAGGGAAATGACAAAAGCCTGTTCCAGTCGAGTCCTTAAAGCTGGGTCTTCACAGCAGCAGATGAGGCCTGCAATAGATTCTGGAGTGGGTTGGAAGGACACTAAGGACCTTTTTGTAATAGGTATTCTCACAGGGCAACACTGTATCAGCCTTCAATTACATCAACAATGACAGTATGGACTCTGAGGTCAAAGTTCAGCCACTTGTTGAAGAGTTGACAGTCACTCTCTGATCATATTTCAGTATTTGCACTCTGTGAGCAGTGTCGAATGCAGTGAAACGATAGACACAAGGTGCTGATGGCAGATCTTTTATTGGGCCCGGGATAGGATAGACCCACCTCCGCTCCTGACACCATGCATCCCAGATTACGCTATCATCCTCCTTCGGCAGGTCACATTCCCAACTCTAGCCTGCTCCAACTCTACAGGATGAAAACACAGTGTGCAGGCACAACCACTTAGAAAGCAGGATTGCGATGTTGAGAAGTTGTTTGACCTTCGATTCCCATCTCAAAGGTAAAAGTCCAGCCATTTGTATAAATCTGAGGGTGAATGTCAGAATTGGGTAGACAAATGGGAAAAGAGGAAGGGTTGAAACAAAGAAGCATGGGTGTAAGGTAAAATAAGTTGGTGTGTAAAGTGATATGCCAGAGTAGACTTGAGAAAACAGTTTGAAGGGGCTGGGATGATGCTTGCAGGACGTAAGTAAATGGACCATTCAAAAAAAAATTCTCTCACCCTTCGTCCCCCGCCTAGGTCATTGAACTGCTTCCTAAATTGTGTCCAGAAATGTCGCATTCCGAACCAGCATATCTCTCCAGATCCTTAAAGCCCCCAGCATCACATCCAGGGAAGTATCAGTGAAATGAGGTGCAATTTTTAAAAAATATATATATTTACATTGAAGATTTTAAAAAATGTTTTACAAATATCGCAACAAACTCTCAAAGATCGGTGCAATAAAACAAGTACAGAAAGTAAAAGTATATTTATTAGTCACAAGTAGGCTTACATTGACACTGCAATGAAATTACTGTGAAAATCCCCTAGTCGTTACATTCCGGCGCCTGTTCGGGTACACTGAGGGAGAACTTAACATGGCCAATGCATCTAATCAGCACATCTTTCGGACTGTGGGAGGAAACAAGAGCACCCAGAGGAAACCCACAAAGACACGGGGGGAATGTGCAAGCTCCACACAAACAGTGACCCAAGCCAGGAATCAAACCCGGGTCCCTGGCGCTGAGGCAGCAGCACTAACCACTGTGCCCTGTACACGTAGGAAGAGACAGAAAAAAATTACCAACACAGTTGGTTTGAATTATTCATTGTATCCAACGCCTCCCATCATATAAGTCATAAAAATATGTATCGAAGGATGGGGGGATATCAGGATGCAGCCACAATTGGTTCAGTGGTGCACGACCAAGCTCAAATGATGACAATAGAGCTACAGAATTTATAGAAAACCTACGTTAGGCAATGTGGAGCCCCAGAACTTTTAGATAAGGGTCCCATACCTTATGGAATGTATCCAGTTTAGCTTGAAGTAAACAAGTCAAGAATTCCATTGGTATGCGTTCCAGCATGATTTTATGATAATTCTGAATTGAAGGGAGCTTACTGCTCATCCATGAGCAAAGGATATTCTTCCGCGCTGCAAATGTTAGAATATTGTACAGCTTTTTCCCATTCGCATCACTAATTTTTTTGTCTGAGAGATCCAGTATCAGATGCAAGGGATCAAAATCTAAGGCTGTATCAAAGATCCTCTCAAGCTCTTTAAGACATTAAGCCAGTAGGCTTTAATCTTGACAGACAACTAAAACCAACACAGGTAATCCCTCGTGTCCACCTTGCACTTCTGACACAATGAGAATATGGGAGAATTAAACCAGTGCTGCAAGTTTGGAGGAGGCGATGACCTGGTGGTATTATCGCTCGACTATTAATCCAGAAACCCAGATAATGTGCTGGGGACCCAGGTTCGAATCCCGCCTCGGCAGCTGGTGGAATTTGATTTCAATAAAAAATATCTGGAATTAAGAGCCTGCTGATGACCATGAAACTATTGTCGGAAAAGCCCATCTGATTCACTAATGTCCTTTAGGGAAGGAAATCTGCCTGGTCTGGCCTACATGTGACTCCAGAGCCACAACAATATGGTTATGTGGTTGACTCTGAACTGCCCTCTGAAATGGCCTAGCAAGCCACTCAGTTGTATCAATTGCTACAAAGTCTCAACAAAGAAATGAAACTGAACGAACCACTTGGCATTGACCTAGGCACTGGAAAAGACAACGGCAAAACAAACAGCCCTGTCGACCCTTCAAAGTCCTCCTTACTAACATCTGGGGGCTAGTGCCAAAATTGGGGGAGCTGTCTCACAGACTAGTCAAGCAGCAGCCTGACATAGTTATTCTCATTGAATCATAGATAACACCCCAGACACCACCATTACCAACCCTGGATATGTCCTGTCCCACTGGCAGGACAAACCCAGCAGAGGTGGTGGCACAGTGCTTTAAGTCGGGAGGGAGTTGCCCTGGGAGTCCTTAGCATCAACTCCGGATCCCATGAAGTCTCATGGCTTCAGGTTAAACATGGGCAAGGAAACCTCTTACTGGTTACCACGTACCGTCCTCCTTCGGCTGATGAATCAGTACTCCTCCATGTTGAACAACACTTGGAGGAAACACTGTGGGTGGCAAGGGTGCAAAATGTACTCTGGGTAGGGATTTCAATGTCCACTACCAAGAGTGGCTCGGCAGCAGAATTACGGATTGAGCTGATCGGGTCCTAAAGAATATGACTGTTAGACTGGGTCTGCAACAGGTGGTGAAGGAACCAACAAGAGGAAATAACATACTTGACCTCATCCTTACCAATCTGCCAGCTGCAGATGCATCTGTCCATGACAGTATCGGTAAGAGTGACCACTACACAATTCTTGTGGGGACCAAGTCCCGCCTTCACATTGAGAAAGCCTCTTCATATTGTGTGGCACTATCACCGTGCTAAATGGAACAAACTTCAAACCGATCCAGCAATTCAAGACTGAGCATCCATGAGGTGCTATGGGCCATCAACAGCAGTGGAACTATACTCCAGCACAATCTGCAACCTCATTGCCCAACATATCCCCCACTCAACCATTTCCATCAAGCCAGGGGATCAACCCTGGCTCAATGGAGAGTGCAGGAGGGCATGCCAGGAGTAACACCAGGCATACCTAAAAATGAGGCGTCAGCCTGGTGAAGCTACCAAATAGGACTACTTGCAAGTTAAACGGTAGAAACAGCAAGTGATAGAACCAAGTGATTCCACAACAAACGGATCAGATCTAAGCTCTGCAGTCCTTCCACATCCAGTCTTGAATGATGGTGGATAATTAAACAACTCACTGGAGGAGGAGGCTCCATAAATACCTCCCTCCTCAATGATGGAGGAGCACATCAGTGCAAAATACAAGGCAGAAACATTTGCAGCAATCTTCAGTCAGAAGTGCCGAATGGATGATCCATCTCGGCCTCCTCCAGTGATACCCAGCATCTCAGATGCCAGCCTTCAGCTAATTCGATTCACTCCACGTAAAATGAAGAAGCAGTTGGAGGCACTGGATACTGCAAAGGCAATGATAACATTCTGGCAATAGTACTGAAGACTTGTGCTCCAGACCTTAGCGCTCCCGTGGCCAAGCTCTTCCAGTACAGTTACAACACTGGCAGCTATCCAACGATGTGGAAAATTGCCCAGGTATGTCCTGTACACAGAAAGCAGGACAAATCCAATCCAGCCAATTACAGCCCAGTCTACTCTTGATCATCAGTAAAGTGATGGAAGGGGTCATCGACAGTACTATAAAGCAGCACCTGCTCAGTGACACCCTGTTTGGGTTTCGCCAGGGTCATTCAGCTCCTGACCTTATTACCTTGGTTCAAACATGGACGAAAGAGTTGAATTCCAGAGGAGAGAGACAGTGACAGCCATTGACATGAAGGCCGCATTCGATCCAGTGTGGCATCAAGGAGCCCTCGCAAAACTGGAATCAATGAGTATCAGGGGCAAACTCTCTGCTGGTTGGAGTCATACCTGATATATAGGAAGATGGTTGTGATTGTGGAGGGTCAGTCATCTCAGCTCCAGGGCATCTCTGCAGGAGTCCCTCAGGGTAGTGTCCTAGGCCCAACAATCTTGAGCTGCTTCATCAATGACCTTTCCTCCGTGATAAGGTGAGAAGTGGGGATGTTCGCCGATGTTTGCATAATGTTCAGCACCATTCGCAACTCCTCAGATACTGAAGCAGTCAAAGCCTCCCTGATGCAAAAAGGTAAAAATAGAACTTCCCCCGCAATAACCCCTGTAGCACTGCTCCTTGACACTGCACCGCCCCCCCTCAAACCACCCCCCCCCCCCCCCCTCTCCCCAGCAGTGCCGGGGATACTGCCCAGATGTGATTCTCTCTCTACGAGTGATGCACTCACCTCCAGCGGGCCTGTCCGCCAGGTGCACACTGTGGGAGACCAGCCAAATAGCCCAGTTATCTTAGCATCTGTTATTGGGAAAATGTTATAGTCCATTATAAAGGATGTAATAGCACAGCATTTAGAAGAACATAACATAATCACGCAGAGCCAGCATGCTTCATGAAGGGGAAATGATGCCTGGCAAATTTATTAGAATTCTTTGAGGTAGTAATGAGCTGGATAGATAAAGGGGAACCAGCAGACGTAACATACTTGGATTTATAAAAACGCACTTGATAAGGTACCACACAAAAGGCTACCTAATAAGCTAAGAGCCGATGGTATTGGGTTTAGTATATTAGCATGGATAGAGCATTGGCGAACTTATAGAAGACAAAAAGTTGGATGTGCATTTTCAGAGTGGCAACCGGTAACTAGTGAAGTGCCACAGGGAACAATGTTTGACAAGGGAAATTGTAAGCTTAGTTAAAGGGAGAAAGGAAGCATACGATATGTCTCAGCAACTAAAAACTGATGAAGCCCTTGAGGAGTATGGAGAAAGTAGGAAGGAACTTAAATGCAGAATTAGGAGGGCCAAAGAAGGCATGGGGCAGCACAGTGGCAAGTGGTTAGCACTACTGCCTCACAGCACCAGGGACCTGGAATCGATTCCCGCTTGGGTCACTGTCATTGTGGAGTCGGTACGAGCTCCCTGTGTCTGCATGAGTTTCTTCCGGGTGCTCCGGTTTCCTCCCACAGTCTAAAAGACATGCTGGTTAGGTGCATTGGCGATGCTAAATTCTCCCTCAGTGTACCTGAACCATCAGAATGTGGCGACTAGGGGATTTTCACAGTAACTTCATTGCAGTAAGGGGGCCATGAAATGTCTTTAACAAATAGGGTCAAGGAGAATCCCAAGGTATTTTTGCATATAGTTGGAACAAGAGGGCAGCAAGAGAAAGAGTAGGCCAGCTCAAGGACAATAGAGGGAAGTTATGCGTGGAGCCACAGGAAGTGGGTGAGATTCTTAATGAGTGCTATGTATTGGTATTCACCAAGGAGAAGACATGACAGGTGTTGAAGTCAGAGATGGGTGTGTGAACGCTCTAGAGAATATCAATATATCAAAGGAAGAAGTGTTGGATATCCTAAATTGCATTAAGGTAGACAAGTCTCTGGGGCCGGAAGGAATCTATCCCAGGTTACTGCGGGAGGCAAGGGAAGAAATAGCTGGGGCCTTAACAGATATCTTCACAACTTCTTTGACAACAGGCAAGGTTCCAGAGGACTGGAAAATAGCCAGTGTTGTTCCTTTGATTAAGAAAGGAAGCAGGGATAATCCAGGAAATTATAGGCCAGTGAGCCTGACATCTATGGTGGGAAGCTTTTGAAGAAGATACTGAGGGACAGGATATATGCACATTTGGAGGAAAATGGACTAATTAGTGACAGGCAGCGTGGTTTTGTACGGGGAAGGTCACGCCTTACCAAATTGATTGAGTTTTTTGAAGGGGTGACAAAGATAATTGATGAGGGAAGGGCTGTGGATGTAGTTTATATGGACCTTAGTAAGGCATTTGGCAAAGTCCCACAAGGCAGACCGGTACCAAAACTAAAATCACAATGGGATTCGGGGTGGGCTGGCTAGATGGATACAGAACTGGCTTGGTCATAGAAAACAGAGTAGTGGTGGAAAGGTGCTTTTCAGAATGGAGATTTATAGCTCGTGGTGTTCTGCAGGGATCAGTGCTCGGACCTTTGTTGTTTGTAGTATATAGGAATGATCTGGAGGAAAATGTGGGTGATCTGATTAGTAAGTTTGCGGATGACACAAAGATTGGTAGAGTTGCTGATAGTGCTGGGGATTGTCAGAGGATACAACAGGGTATAGATAGATTGGAGATGTAGGCACAGAAATGGCAGATGGCGTTTAATCTGGACAAAGCAAAATGATGCATTTTGGAAGATCAAATTTAGGTGCGAGTTATACTGTAAATGGCAAAATCATTAGGAACATTAACATATAGAGGGATCTGGGTGTGCAGGGCCACAGTTCCCTAAAAGTGGCAACACAGGTGGCCAAGGTGATTAAAAAGTCATATGGCATGCTTGCCTTCATCGGCCGGGCCACTGAGTACAAGAGTTGGCAAATTATGTTACAGCTATATAAAACCTTGCTTCAGCCGCATTTGGAGTATTGCCTGCAGTTCTGGTTGCCACAGTTCCAAAAGGATGTGGAAACTTTGGAGAGTGTGCAAAGAAGGTTCACCGGATGTTGCCTTTCTCAAGGACGTTGGCTATGAGGAGAGGTTGAATAAACAAGGATTGTTTTCACTGGAAAGATGGAGGCTGAGGGGAGACCTGATAGAGGTCTACAAAATTATGTGAGGCATAAACAGGGTGGATAGCCAGAAGCTTTTTCTTCAGATGTCAGGGTTAATTACAAGGAGGCACAAGTTCAAGGTGAGAGAGGGGAAGTTTAAGGGAGGTGTACCGGTAGGTTTTGCACGCAGAGAGTGGTGGGTGCCTGGAACGCGCTGCCAGAGGAGATAGTGGAAGCAGGCATATTAGCAACATTTAAGAGGCATCGGGATGGGTACATGAATAGGAAGGGAATAGAGGGATACAGACTGAGTAAGGCAAAAGGTTATTTTTTAGTTTAGTTAGGGCACCATGATCGGCATGGGCTTGGGGAGGGCCGAAGGGCCTGTTCATTTTTTTGTTCTCTTTTGGATCCATGCTGGGGCTACAATTATTTATGATATATATTAGTGACTTGGACAAGGGAAGTGAAGAGTCCAGAGAGGCATATAGACAGGTTAGGTGAGTGGGCAATTATTTGTCAGATGGAATATAATGTAGGAAAATGTGAAGTAATGCACTTTGGTAGGAAGAATAAAGGAGCTGAATATTACTTGAATGAATTAAGAATGCACAAAACTGCAGCAAAGGGAGATTTGAAGGTCCTTGTGTATAAATCACAAAAAGCTAGCACGTAAGTCAGTAGGTAATAGGGAAAGCAAGTGGAATGTTGGCCTTTATTTGAAAGAAGAGTATAAAACTACAAGGCTAGCTAAATCACATTTGGAATACAGTTATGGTCCTCTTATCTAAGGAAAGATGCATTGGCATTGGAGGCAGTCCAGAAAAAATTCACTAGGTTTATCCCGGGTATGGAGGGATTTTCTTATGAAAAGGGGTTACGTGGTTTGGGCCTGTACTCGTTGGAGTTTAGAGGAATGAGAGGCGACCTTATTGTGACAAATGGGATTCTCAGGGTACTTGACAGGGTAGATGCTGAGAGGTTGTTTTGTCTTGTGGGAAAGACTAGGACCAGAGGTCATAATCTCGGAGTCTGGGCCATACACCTACATCTATGGCCTCCACACCATACACCTAAGACAGAAATGAGGAAGAATTTCTTCTCTCAGAGGGTAGTGAATCTGTGGAATTCTTTACCACAGAGGGCTGTAGAGGCTGGGTTGTTACGCATGTTCAAGGCTGAAATAGAGAGATTTTTAATCAGTAAGGGAATCATGGATTATGGGGATGGGGCAGGAAAGTGGAGTTGAGTATTATCACATCAGATTAGTCATGATCTCATTGAATGGCGGAGAGGACTCAATGGGCCGAACAGCCTACTTCTGCTCCTACGTCTAATGGGCCCAATGAAGTTAAACATATATAAGGATTTTGCAGATAACTCTGAAACAAAGAGAATTAAATTCACCTGAGTAGCTACCGAGCAGAAGGAAATGATTCATAAGCTTGAAAATGGATTAGAAAATAAAACAGCAAACAAATGTTTAGCTGAAATTGTGAAACAAGTGGAAATGAATGTCCCATTTTTGAGATATCAACCTCCAGCAAGAAAATGGCAGACTCTACAGAAAAAGAAAATTCAAGTCCACTTTCGGAATAACTGGTGTGAACATTGCATCCGGCAAAAATGGGACAAACCCATGTGGGGGACATCTTACCAAAAACATTCTAAGTCCAGGACGGGTGGGAAAATGGGAGAGTTTCAGATTCGTTTTTTGGGTCAGATCAAATCTGCTATTTTATCCACTCAGTGCATGAAAAAACAGCAGAAATGGTTTCTCGCCTGTAGGGGAGGGGGGGCGAGGCTTAAGTCACCCAAACGCTGGCTGAGAGAAGCAGAAGGTATCATTGCGCATGTGCAGGTCTCAATCAGCAGAGGCCTGTCAGTCAGCCTCTGCCGCTCTCTACTTGCCTCCAAGGCCTCCACAAAGCACCCAGTCTCTCAAACATAGCAAAATCCACATGTAAATATAGAAACCTATTCCCCCACCGCTACTGCAGGGGCCCATGGCCTAATCGAGATCCACCCCATTCGCCCGGAACGACCTCCTCTTCTCCCACCACTCCCCAATCGGCCGCCCGACACCCTACCCAATCAGCTGCCCTCATAATCAGCTGCCTGACTGTCCCCCAGCTCCTCCGATCGACCTCCCTCCCTTTACCGATCCCAATGCAGAGTGCACAGTGTTACCTTCCCTTCCAACATCACCAACCGGCCGACCCTGGTCTGGCCCCACCCCCAGTAGGCCTCGCTCTCTCTCCCACCCACCCCCCCTCAGGTACCACCCTCTTGGCACTGCCCAATGGGCAGTGCCAGGGTGCCAGGCTGGCAATGCCCAAGGAGCAACCTCCACAGGGGGCCTCAATGGCCTCCAGTTCTACTGGCAAGGTCATCACGACTGGTCCCCAATGCTGGGTACCAGCTGTGATTCTCGCTGGAGAGAACCTCTTCCGATGAGGTCACACAGGCAAGTGAGTCTGGCAATAGCATCTCGGTCTCATTAATTCAGTGCAAAAACAGATCTAAATATATATCAATAAATTATTCAACCTCGCGCTGGAAAAAGGCGCGAGGCTGATCCCGCCGGGTATCCAGTGCCGGTAGGATCGCGAGAGATCGGGCACGAACCTCATTTCTCGGCTCTCTCGCTATCTTATTGGCTCGTCCCACCCATCGGCTGGAGGGGTACCGCTCTCCTCCATGGTGTCTGAACAAAGCTCATGGGTTCTCAATAAAGAGAAATTCAACTCGAAGGAGCATAAAAGGCAAATCAAATGGAGACAAGCATGTACCAGAAGCACAGAGTACTACAATTTCAACACCAAATCAACAAGTCAAGCAATAGTAACTGAGACTATCATTCCTCTAAACATGACAAGAACAAGATCTGGCAGAACTGTCAAACTTCCATACCATCTGAATTTATTATTCAGTAATTTGGGGGATGGGGAAGAGTAGCAAGATTGTATTGCAAATATATTTTGGTAAAGAATTGGATGAAGTGTAGAATAAGGATGATGGGCTAAAGCAAGTGTAGGACTGTAAAACATTACCACCCACATAGTGATGTAGAGGGCCACATGATGGGAGCTGTAGAATCTGGAGGGAGCCAAAATGAAGTCAAAACCCATGCAGGGCTGTATCTTGGAGATGTATATTTTTGTGTTTTAGAGATGTAATACTAGGAAACACGGAAGTTTAACACACTGGAGCTTTATGTACAATGTGACATCTCTTACATTGCTGTTTCTTCTCTCTGTTTCCCACACTTGGACTTATAACATCACTTCTGGTGAATACATCAGTTCAATAGAGGTTCATTAGAGCTAATAAGAATTGATACAAATACATAATATTTCCTCCCTCCTGAAATTGAACATCTCCAACAAGTTCAAAACAAGTTCAACAAATCTGCCACTATTAATAAGTCAGTCTGGATGTCGTCCCTCTGGAACAGTTAATGACAGAACTCTGGCGTCTTCTTCTTCACACTGGTGGTAACCTCTGACGTTTTTGTCCTTGCACTAACATCAGTGTTTGGCATAGGAATTAGAGGTTGTCCCTGTGTCTGATCAGAAGTTGAGGTGTTGCTTTCCTCAACATTACCTATTAGTGTCAGGATTATAGGAAGGTTCAAGTAATGACTTTGTAGAGTTGAACCAGAATTTTGTACAGGCTCTGATTCCAGCAGATCGGTTTCTTCAATCAGCAACTGGTCTGCAAGACTCCTCCAGATAACGTCATCTCTGATCTGGACAGTATGGGAAACAGGTCCAATGTGTGCATGAATTGTGGCGGGAACCCATTTCACCTCTGTGGAGTAAATCCTAGCCAAGACTCATTGTCCTTGGTGGAGAACTCTATGCTTTGCCTCGTTTTCCCACGTTTCATTTGTACTTGCTGTTTCTATACAATCTCTTTAGTTTTTAGAGGTTTTAACAGATCGAATGTGGAACATAGTTGTCTTTACATCATTACTAATGCAGAAGAGGTCTTGTCACGGAATGTGCGGTATTCCTATACACTGGTAGGAGCTGAAGACATTTGATCAGTGAGCCTTCTTCCCTGGTTGCTTTCAAGGTATGTTTCATGGTTTGGACGAAATGTTCTGCTAGTCCATTAATAATAGGTTGATACAGTGCGGACTTCATATATTGAAAACCATTTTCTTGTAAGAAACCTCCAATTCGTGAGAAACAAATTGAGGTCCGTTGTCGCTTACCAGTTGTTCAGGGAATCTAAAATACCAAATGATAATTGCTCCACTGAGTGTCGCCTCGTTTTCTCAACCTTTTTGTACAGCATGGACATTTCTCCTTGTTCTGTTTAAATTGCTTTTTCTTCCTGCAGGCACAGTCTGTGTCCTATTTTTCCACAGCTTCAAGATACCATGCCTTTCCCCTAACATTCAGCAGCAGAATGCCCTGGCTTTGCACATTGGTAACATGTACAAATCTCAAGATTCTTAGGTGTCAATTCAGCAGCTATTTTGTGTATCAGAGAAAACAAACTCAAGTGTTGAGCTTCCTTTGCAGCCAACTCCATAGGAACAGCAATTTCCATAGCCTTCTACAGAGTGAAATTACTCTTGGTTTCTGTGTAACTTTGCAGCATAGACCACAAACAAATCTGTCCCAAATAGTATCATTCAGCACATCTCCAAACTCTCAATATTATGCAAGTCATTTAAGCACAGAATTGTGTGATTTTATGTAATTTAAAGCACTCTCCAATCACCAAAGGTTTTGGCGAAAAACGTGCTCACAGAATATCTACAATCTGCTTGCACATCTTAATGCCTGGTTTCTCAGGTTGCACTAAATTATGGGAGAGATTAAACGTTTTTCTCTCCTTCATGCTCAGGAAAATGGGTGGCATAATATTTTCAGCTATTTTGTCTGCCTGTGCAAAATAGTCAAAATACTCAGTGTAGGAGCTCCATCGGCCCACATTTTCATCAAAGGATCCCACAACATCAAAAACACCTGGCATTTTTCTATTAATGGAGGTTTCCTGTCTGCACACTTCGGAACCACACTTTCAGCAGCTACCTTGATTTCCTTACACATAAAGCAAAAACCCGAGCTTCAACCTCTTAATTATCATAGACAGCTGTATAATTTGTTCTCCATATCATTATTCACATCCACCTAGCCTATTAGTTCTAGATAGCAAGTGTCGCGCTGGGTGAAAAGTTTTTCTTTCTAACTTTGTTTCCAAATTTTCTCCATAAATTTCTTCTTCCCGGTGGCTAGCCAGCATACGCTCATAGTCTTCATGCCAGTTTTTATGCTATGTTTTGGAGATGTGATTCTCGGGCGCATGGAGGTTTTAAAAAACGGAGCTTTATTTACAGTTTGTGATCTCTCCTGCGCTAGGACTTATAACGTCACTTCTGGTGAATACATTCATACAACAGAGCTTCACAATAGCTAATAAGAATTAATGCAAATACAAAGCAGATAGAGTTACAGGTAAGTAATAAATGATTATGTTCAACCAAATAAGCCTCCAGACCTCTTTGTCAGACACCCAACAGCCTTGCAACTTTAGGGCATCAGAAGAGTTTGACCATGAGCATTGTTCCTGCTCCTCTTCAGATCTGAGAATGGAAGGCAGCAAGGCCAGTAGGGAGGCCGAATGCAGAAGCTTTTTCTAGGTGCAAGACCCTTTGGAATGAACCTGCACCAGGAGTGTAGGGGATATGCATGCAGGTTCAGGTCATTGTAGATAGATCTCAGAACAGGCGGGCTCTATCGGCCTGGAGCCCAAAGGAGGCAAAAGAAAAATTGACCTTGCAACGTTTAAACCTGAAAGATAACCAATTTTAGCTCTACTAACCTTATCCATCAAGTGGCACTCACCTGTCCGACAAATATGTTGCCTGCTGCTACCAATGACTCGGTGGCAGATGTATTCATGGAAATTTGCATTATCCAGCCAATCTGAACAATGGAAAAAGATCTAAAGTAGCTCAAGGAATATCATTACAAAGAAAATTAAATACTGTAACATTTAAAAATTATGTTTCTTTATAAATGAGGTTTTTTTTCAAAACTGGGGAGATTTTAGTGGTTAAGTTTAAAATTGACCTGTCAGGAATGTCAGAGTAAAGGGCATTACAATTGTTTTATCATTTGATAGGATATATATGATAGATATAATTAAGATAACATTGTGAACATTGAAGCAACATTCTCTTTGTGATAATTCAATTAAACTCTGGTTTTCATCCAAGATGGACACCAATATATGGCATTTAAAACTGAATTTCAATGCAATGAAGATAATTCATGAAAAGCTAATTGAAACAAACAAGCTGATAGGAAAACATGTGACCAGAGTGTTTCCAATAACCCGGAAAATCATATGATGTGTCATAAAGGGCTGGCAAGATGCAAGACTAGCAAAACAATGATAATGGTCAGTGTGGCTGGTGCCCACATGGGTCACAACTGTTAACAGGATCAGCTAAAAGTGAAAGAGAATTCTCAACTGTCCCTAAGAGAAGCAAAATACTGTGGATGCTGAAATCTAAAACAAGAATAGAGAATACTGGAGTAGGTCTGGTAGCACCTGTAAAGAGAGAAACCAGAGTTAACATTTTGAGTCCATTTGTTTCTTCATCACAACTGAAGAGGGAGATTATGATAGGTATTAATCTATAGCTGTGAGAGAGGACAACAAGATGTAGCACCTAAGAACAAAAAGCAGATGGCCTGGTGTAGGAGAGAGAGTGGAAGGTCGTGGGGTGGAAGGGAGACATTAAATATACAGAATATTTATAAAAAGGGTTTTAGATGGGTGGCACAGTGGCACAATGGTGAGTATTACTGCCTCACAGCGCCAGGGACCCGGGTTCAATTCCGGCCTCGGGTGACTGCGTGGAGTTTGTACGTTTTCCCTGTGTCTGCGTGGGTTTCCTCTTGGTGCTCCGGTTTCCTCCCATAGTCCAAAGATGTGTATGTTAGGTGGATTGGCCATGATAAATTGCCCCAAGGGAATTGACAGGACAAAAATGTGGGGTTACGTGGGTGGGATTGTTGCTGGTCCAGGCTCGATGGGCTAAATGACCTCCTTCTATACTGTGATTCTATGAATCTTCTATGACAAGTTTGCTCTGTTCCTGCTTATTTCCCATTTGAAGTAAAGTGTGTCTGGTCTTCCTTTCGATAGCATTTCCATTTAGTTATTTAAAATGGAATATGATCAAAGTTCAGTTCATTTCACATTTTTTGCATAGTCTCCTGAATATCAGAAACCTTTCTGGAGGTACTTGAAGAAAAATGATGATGATCTTTATAAAATCTGAAATAAAGAAAGTTGTTCAAAAGCCAGAGCATAATAATTCCCAAGTAATGGCTACAAAATAGATAGATACTTGATATCTCCATCCCTGGAGTTGCCATGTCCTTTTTAGTTGTTCCTTTAACATGATCAGATTATATGAAGGAAAGTTTGATTATATAATTCATGTTGATTCCTCAGGTGATCTATCAGCAGCGTAGTCTTTTAGAATTGTTGATCCTTTTTATTCTTCTAAGATCATTGGAGGACCAAGTGATGAATGTTACATAATGCAGAGTTACAATGCAATTTCGTAAACCTACCAATGAAAAAGATATTTTTGACATTTCCTGTTATTATGAGGTTGCTAAATAAAGTTCCTCCCTGTTTATTTAATGAATTTAAATTTTGATTTTTTTAAATATTATTGTATATTGGTATTGTGAAAGAACTCAAATCGAAGCATAGGTTCCAAGTTTGCAACGATAAAATGTCAGTATTTAGTAAATAGTTGGTACCTAGATTTGATTTGAAGATTATATGAGGACAAAATGTCCTCAGGGAGGCAGGGATAACAGTTTTGAGATCCTAAGAAAAAATAAGAATCCCATTTCTGGGTAAGATCAGGCAGATATTCTTTAAAAAAACATATTTATGGTTCACCCAGTACTGAGCTTAGCTACACTGGTAAATGACATGTCCTTGATTCATACTGATGCTTACAATTTTAGTGTATTTGCCATCTGACCAACAAGTAATAAAACTTCACAATTATAAAACTTTACAATTATTAAAAAGTGCATACCTTTAAGATGAGCCATTGTATAAATCCAAGATAATATAATATGGAAATTACTGTGCTGAAGAAAATCACTATTGGTAAAATCTAGTGATAAAACAAAGGAAATCAGAATTAGCTGTGTTAAACTTGAGCTGTGTTATATTTTGGGTAAGTTAATAATGAATTACTAAGTTAAATAAATAAGGTTAGACAGACATGGCAGGGATGTTGGTGTGCTGTGACAATGGCAAATTATCCCTGCTTCATGTGGGAATTCCACTGCAAACACAGATCATGGTAAGTGTCTGCAGCTTGCACAATTTTGAATCAGAGTTGCTGATCTGCAGTCTAAGTTGTAGGCATTGTGGGGCATTAGGGAGGGGAAGTGTTATCTGGACACTGTTCCAGGAGACAGTCACGTCTCTTGAATTGATCAGTCATCAGGGTTAGAGGATTTGACTGAGAGTCAGGGAGGTATGGGGATATGCATACAGTGATGGAGCCTGACTTTGTCCAATAGGTATGAGGCGCTTGCTACGGATGTGAATGTTGAAAAGGACTGTGGATGAATGGACTGACCATGGCACCATAGTGCACCTGGTTCACTAATGTCCTTTAGGAAATCTGCCATGCTTGCCTGGTCTGGCCTATATGTGACACCACATCCACAGCAATGTGACACTTAAATGACCTCTGAAATTATCTAGCAAGCCACTAGGTTGAGGGGAAATTAGGGATGCTCAATAAATGCTAGCTCAGCCAGTGACGCTCACATCCATGAATGATTTTAAAAAAGGTCAAATGGCATGGTGCCTTTATTGCAAGGGGATTGGAGGAATAAAGAAGTCTGGCTCAATTGCAAAGAGCCTAGGTGAGACAACACCTGGAATACTATCAGCAGTTTGAGCCTCAATATTTAAGGAGGATATACCTGCATTAGAGATGGTAGAGCAAAGGTTCAGTAATTTGGTCCCGAGGATGAGGGGTGTTATATATTTAAGTGGTTGCATGATTGCTTTAAGAGCTGGTCACTTAATTTGATGGTGATGTCATTGGAGTGTTTCACAGGCTACTGTTTTAGTTTCATTTTGTACTCTGTACAGTCAACAGCACCAGTAAAAAAACCTGTTGTTATTTTGAATTTACATGTGCAAACCATTTCTTTTTCTTTTTGTTTAAAACCCATTTAGGACATTACAACAAGAAAATTGGCAGGATTTAGTTTCATCGAGAAAAGATCCTAAGAAGAAAAAAGAAAATTGTGGGTCCTTACACTTCAAATGTTAGAAAGCTAGGGAAAATCAACATCAGGATTAATGATTGAAGAGATAGGGAAGGAAGACAGAGTAAGAAAAAAAAGGGAAAATATCACCGGATACTTTATATCTCACCGGAAAAAACACTGGGTAGACTCCTTTAAGCTGTCGGGTCCAGGCACAGTGTTGCAGTGTTTAGCGGGAGAGTAGGGGACTCCCTATACAGTTGAAAAAGGGTGGGAGCTCTCTGTGTGGTTTTAAAAGAGGGGATATTAAGGAAGGCTGAGCTTCCAGACAGTATTTGGCATATTTGAAATGAACAAATGCACTGTTATACAGCTGGGGCCATTTGAATAAATTAATAAATCAAGTCAACAGTCTCCAAGGTAAAAAGGGGACTACTGGGAAGACAGTCAAAAAATTGATACTGAGCAGTCTTAAGTTGCTAGTTCTTGCAAGAGAAATTGCAAGTCAATTAGTACCATGGGTCCGTTCAATGAAGAAAATGGATCATGGAGTTCCCTTGCACAGTGGTTTTGGTACTTTGTACAAGCGAATAAAATTGCAAACTAGTTATTCATACCAGCTTTTCTCTATACAATAGGAAGTAAAACCTTCAATTTGCTCTGTCAGCAAAGCAAGGAACCAAAACATATGATTACAAAGAACAAAGAAAAGTACAGCACAGGAACAAGCCAGGCCCTTCGGCCCTCCAAGTCTGTGCCAATCATGATGCCCTCAATAAACTAAACTTGATAAAGATCCCCTTGAGCAGCATTAGTCTCCAAAGCCACCATTTCATCGCAAAATGGTTCAGTCCCACCAAACGAATCAAGTGGTAGGCGAAAGCATTGCTCAATTTGTGGCAACCTTAAAAAGATTGAGAGTTTGGTGAGTCATTAGAAGATATTCTTTGAGATCGTCTAGTTTGTGGTCTCCAAAATGAGGCCATCCGAAGAGGATTGCTTACTGAACATGCTTTGACTTTAAAGTCAGCAGTAGAAATTGCAGTGTTGATGGAACTGGCTGTTAAAGAGGCTTCACATTTTGATATAGGAATGAAGATCCACAAGTTGGGAACTGCCCGTAAGAAGTCAAAACAGCAGGAAACATGTCACAGATGTGCAAAAATGGACCATTCAGACAGCGAATGCTAAAGTAAATAGTCAATTGCAGGAATTGTGGCAAAACGGGTGAGAGATCCTATGTATGCTTAGCCCTGTTTGCTTCAGTCTATGCAAAGACTTCATTTTAAGATATTTCTGCCTATGCAACTAACTATGTAAAGCTTAAAAATTGACTGTTAACTTGACTACATGTAGAATCAAAGAACAAAGAAAATTACAGCACAGGAACAAGCCCTTCAGCCCTCCAAGCCTGCACCAACCATGCTGATCGTCTGAACTAAAACCCCCTACCCTTCTGGGGACCATATCCCTCTATTCCCACCCTATTCTTGTATTTGTCCAGACGCCACTTAAAACTCACTATCGTATCCACTTTCACTATCTCCCCCAGCAGCAAGTTCCAGGCACCCACCACCCTCTGTATAAAAAACTTGCCTCGTACATCTCCTTTAAACCTTGCCCCTCGCAACTTAAACCTATGCCCCTTAGTAATGGACTCTTCCACCCTGGGAAAAAGCTTCTGACTATATACTCTGTCCATGCCCCTCATAATCTTGTAGACTGCTATCAGGTCGCCCTTCAACCTCCATCGTTCCAGTGAGAACAAACCAAGTTTCTCCAACCTCTCCTCATAGCCAATGCCCTCCATACTAGGCAACATCCTGGTAAATCTTTTCTGTACCCTCTCCAAAGCCTCCACACCTTTCTGGTAGTGTGGCGACTAGAATTGAACACTATATTTCAAGTGCGGCCTAAGTTTCTATAAAGCTGCAACATGACTTGCCAATTTTTAAACTCAGTGCCCCGGCTGATGAAGGCAAGCATGCCGTATGCCTTCTTGACTACCTTCTCCACCTGCGTTGCCACTTTCAGTGACCTATGTATCTGTACACCCAGATCCCTCTACCTATCAATACTCTTAAAGGTTCTGCCATTTACTGTATATTTCCTATCTGTATTTGACCTTCCAAAATGCATTACCTCACATTTGTCCAGATTAAACTCCATCTGTCATCTCTACACCCAAGTCTCCAAACATAAGACCATAAGACATAGGAACAGAATTAGGCCCCTCGGCCCATCGAGTCTGCTTCGACATTCAATCATGGCTGATATTTTTCTCATCCCCATTCTCCTGCCTTTTCCCCATAACCCCTGACCCCCTTATTAATCAAGAACCTATCTATCTCCGTTTTAAAGACACTCAATGACCTGGCCTCTACAGCCTTCTGCTGCAAAGAGTTCCACAGATTCACCACTCTCTAACTGAAGAAATTCCACCTCATGTCTGTCTTAAAGGATCGTCTCTTCAGCCTTCTACGTTTTTCGGGCAACACCAACGCATATAAGGACTGTAAAATGCACATTGGCCATTTAAATGGTAGAAGTGGCCACGGTTGGCTGCAGAAACTGGCTGTTTTCTCCCAGCAGGCTCAGCCCTGCCTGTGTGCAGAAATAGTGCCTCCAGTCGAATTCACAAATGGTCAGGGTCCAGACAGGCTGCTGATTAGATTAACTGAATCACAAAGGGAGCAGATGACGTCACCAGACCAGACCCGCATCGAGATTGGAAGATCGATACCAGCCACAATGTACCTGGATAAGATACAATAGATACGATAATGGGGCTATCCAGCAGTAAGGAGAAACCCATCTCCATGATGGGAAAGCAATTTGTAAGCCCCGGTAAAGTGATTAGGAACATCGATGGGCCATTCATACTGGACAAGGCAGTCTCAGCCATTTGTGATTTCAATAGACTGTGCTATCACTGAGGCTGATAGTGATCTAGGACCATTGTTCTTGCAATTGCCAGTGGGGGCGGAGCTCACGGGACTTTTGAAATCTGAACTTTAAAAAGTGTGGCTTCACAGCCATTCTCTCTTTTTCTCTTCGGACCCGCATGGCAACTCTCTCACCCTCCTGAACCGCGTTGCAGACAGCAGTTTTCCAGCACACAGCCAGCCCAGAAGGTCAAGGTTGGCTCAACTGAGTATTTCCTAGTAATTCGTGAAGTTCCCGAGGGTAACATAGCAGTGGAGGCTTTTGTGGGAATGGTGGGTGCATGAACCTTTTCATAGTATAAGATATTGCTAACACTGTTTGTTAGAATTCACGCTCTTCCCGTTTAGTTTTGTTCCCATAGTCATAGAGTATAAGATACCTATATGTTGTTTTCTGGTGTTGATGAGGTTTAATTTTGGTGTTTAATAAAAGATATATGATTTGAACTCGATTGGAGCCCATCTTGCTCTTTCATTTTCTCATCAGCTATCTCTGGTCAGGTCATATTTTAATATCCCTTACCATAATTCCGGAGTCGAGAACCGAGGATACTCTGGGCAATTCGAACCCGCCCACTCAGGAAAGGCTGCCAGGTAGTGGATAGGCAGCAGTTTCCTTTTCTCTCTTGGGGGCGCTACTCTAGTGAAGTAGGCGCAACGTGGCCGTTAATCCATCGGCGAGAGAGAGAATCACTCAGACATTGGTGGGGTTTGAGTAACGGAGAACCAAACCTAAAATAAGCCCGCGAGTGGAGTTAAAAAGAGGGAGCCCGCTACAGCCTGAGATTGTGCCCTCAGGTTCTAGTTTTTCCGACTGGTGGAAACATCCTCTCCACATCCACTCTATCCAGGCCTCGCAGTATCCTGTAAGTTTCAATAAGATCCCCCTTCATCCTTCTAAACTCCAACGAGTACAGACCCAGAGTCCTCAACCGTTCCTCATACGACAAGCTCTTCATTCCAGGGATCATTCTTGTGAACGTCCTCTGCACATCCTTCCTTAGATATGGGGCCCAAAACTGCTCAGAATACTCCAAATGGGAGTATTGAACCGATCTATATTTTGCTGTATCCTCTGATGGCCCTCATCGCTATCCCTCACCAACCTTTGTGTCATCCGCAAACTTACTAATCAAACCAGTTACATTTTCCTCCAAATCATTTATATATATTATAAACAGCAAAAGGTCCCAGCACTGATCCCTGAGGAATGTCACTTGTCACAGCCCTCCATTCAGAAACGCACCCTTCCATTGCTACCCTCTGTCTTCTACGACCAAGCCAGTTTTGTATTCACCTTGCCAGCTCACCTCTGATCCCATGCAACTTCACCTTCTGCACCAGTCTGCCATGAGGGACCTTGTCAAAGGCCTTACTGAAGACCATGTAGACAACATCCACTGCCCTACCTTCATCAAACATCTTCATCACTTCCTCGAAAAACTCGATCAAGTTAGTGAGACACGACCTCCCCTTCACAAAACCATGTTGCCTCTCACTAATACGTCCACTTATCTCCAAGTGGGAGTCAATCCTATCTTGAAGAATCCTCTCCCATAATCTCCCTACCACTAACGTAAGGCTCACCGGCCTGTAATTACCTGGATTATTCTTGCTATCCTTCTGAAACAAAGGAACAACATTGGCTATTCTCCAATCCTCTGGAACCTCCACTGTAGCCAGTGAGGATACAAAGATTTCTCTCAAGGCCCGAGCAATTTCCTCCCTTGCCTCTCTCAGTATTCTGGGGTATATCCCATCAGGCCCTGAGGACTTGTCTACCTTAATGTTTCTCAAGAACCCCAATACCTCCTCCTTTTTGATCTCAACATGACTCAAACTATCTACACACCTTTTCCCAGATCAGAAGGCCAAAGGTTAGCTGAAGATTGACTGCATTCCTGAAGGGTACACAATGCAGGCAAAAAAAATTTTCATAACAGCAGCTTCAAGGATTATTTTTCTAAGACGGAGACAGACTGTGAAAAACATTTCCAATAATGAGATAATAGTTGAAATATAGTTTGGATTTTACACTGTGTTTTTCACTTTGTTTTCGAGATCTGTTCAGTGTGTTCAAGTTCAGTACAGGGGCTGGCAGTAGAAGCCAGTCTCCAAGTTCACTTTTTCTTTTCGCTTTTGTCATGTTAATCTTTTTATGTTCTGTTCAATGAAAGAAAACCAGTATTGTCCCCTCATCTATTCAAATGAATGAATGGACTCAACAGTTTCTGGCACTCCGAACAGGATCGCTGAAGGCCTATTGGACTGGATCCAGGACATCGAACTTATGTCAGGATCCCAGAGGTGAGGACTCCTCTTAGTTAAAAGTCCTCTGTCGATTGTCTAAGTCTTGTCCTTCTCTTTATGTGATTAAAGAACCGATGCACTGGTACTAAGGCTTGAGGCCTTACTTAACGATATATCGTTTCGGCAGCGTCTGTGATAAGACTCCGACCCAGCTAGAATAGCCTCGAGATCCATTTACCCCTTAATGACCATCACCATGACAGAAGCAAAAAGTCACACCAAAACTCCTCCGCAGCATCAGTTACCGACCACAGTAAAAGGCAGGCCCCACTTAATGTTTTGGAGGATGAAATTCTGCAGCAACTAAGAGAGTATATAGAACGGCAATTTGACTTGCCCAAAACCTGTACTGAGATTGAACAGAAGTATGGCACCTCCAAGGGACAGTGGTCCTTGGATGAGATAAAGAGAGTCTGGGGAAATGAAGGATAAGGAATGCATCAGATGGTCCTGAGCCGTCATGGGCCAGACCCGACAATGGAATGAAATCATAAAGAATTCCCAACATGACTGCGATCTGACCAATACAAAGAAACAACTAAAAGCGGTATACAAACAGTTGGAAAATAAAACGCAGGAGTTAGAAAGGTTCGAAGTGGAAAATAAGGGATCTAAGACGAAAAACAAAACCCTAAAAGCTGAGAAGCAAGAATTTAAAAAACCATCTTCTAAAGAACCAACGCTGGTTAAAGGAGTATGTATTGAGTCCAGGCCAGGTTACCCTAGCATGCAGCAGATAGGAAAGGAATAGCGAGACGTGCAGAGGCGCGAAGCTGTCTTAGAAGTAGACTCAGAATCCTCCAGCGAGTGCAGCAACACTGCAGAAAGGACTTTTGACATAAGACACGCACCATTAAAGAGAAAACGAGTCAATATCGAGTCTGAGGCAACAACTGCACATGGTAAAACCATTAGTGAAAGCCAATATGCCTACCACCTACTGCATCAGGGGGCAAACCCCGAGAAAATTGATAAGTGGTCAGAAGAACTGCCACACCCTAAGAAAGGGGGCATGAAGACCCGAGGTTAATTAAATTGTCTCAAAGCTATCTACCAACTCCAACCATGAGACAGAGTTCAGATTATAACCGTAACGGTGCCCAGACGAGAGGCAAAGGGACTACAAAGGGATGTGCAAACAGCTCTGGGTGAAAACGAACACTAACTAAATGGAGGATCCGATGCCATCAAGTGGTGGCTACAGGTATTCAGCCCTGCCAAAACAGACTGAGGAAAAAATAGCAGCCTGTCAAGAGAGGTACAGAAGAGGTATGGCAATATGACGAACGGTTTAGGGCTGTGTGGATAGGATATTCGGAAATAGATGATGGATCCGAAGAAACGGATGGCAGTACTTTCGAACCCATGAAAGCTGCATTTGTCACTGGCCTAAAGAATTGGCAAAGATGGTAAAGTTACATTTGCCACACTGGGACAAAGTCGGAACAACATTCGCGATGTTGGTGGAGTGGTGTAAGCAAATAGATTGGGACATGAGAGCCCAAGTCCACGTCCTGCAGGCAGGAGAGATACCCAAGGATTCAGACAGGCCCTGCCAAGGGAGGTTACTGGGAAAATGCCACGACTGCGGAAAAGATCACTGGGTAAAAACATGCTGAGCCAAGCAGCAAGGTAAAGTATGTCAGGGACACCATAAGTCTCAGCATCAGTCTGAAGATGAAGAAAGTTTGAAGAAGTTTAAGCAGCTCACCATAGAGCAACAAGATGTGTTACTAAACACAGCAACAAACTAGAAGAGCCCACCCTCGTTCTCACAGCCCCCCTTCTAGCAATAGTGGAATAGAGGGGAGATGGGATATGTATAACCTCCTGGACACCGGAGCAGAATTAATCTGTCTACCACTGAAATACAAAAGACATTTCTCCATGGGCGACCAATTGGTAATAGCACAAGGGGCAAGTGGAGGTAATATAAAACTCCAGCAGACTAAATCTACTAGTATTCACCTTGTTCAATGTTGTTGCCTGGAACCATTGATTTGCGAAAAGCTGATTGCCTTTGATGAGTGGCACTTTGTTGGAATATTGCAAAAACCTGACAAATGTTATCAGTTGTTTCCCAGCAGGTGTCGGCAGCATGGGGCAATCCATCTGAAGGAGGGCACCATATCATCCCAGGAGCCTGGGCCTACATGAAGAAGATACACAAAGAACCTCTGGGAGCCAAGTGGGAAGGACCCTACCAAGTGCTACTAACCACTCAAGCAGCCATCAAGGTCCAGGGGAAGAAAGCCTGGATACACGCATCACACATCAAGAGGGCACCCAGTGGCTCCACCCAAGGACATATATCTTTCATACTTGTTGCATATATAATCACATTTTAACATGTTTAAACTCAGTATGTTGTTGTATTTTCGTATTTTAACCATTTATCTATTCTCAGGAAACAGGCCCTTTGGCCCAACGTGTCCATGCCGCCACTTTTTTTTAAAGCCCTAAACTAGTCCCAATTGCCCACATTTGGCCCATATCCCTCTATACGCATGTTACCCATGTAACTGTCAAAATGCGTTTTAAAAGACAAAATTGTACCCGCCTCTACTACTACCTCTGGCAGCTTGTTCCACTCACCACCCTCTGTGTGAAAGAATTGGACCCTCTGGACCCTTTTGTATCTCTCCCCTCTCACCTTAAACTTATGCCCTCTAGTTTTAGACTTCCCTACCTTTGGGAAAAGATATTGACTATCTACCTTATCCATGTCCCTCATTATTTTATAGACCTCTATAAGATCACCCCTCAGCCTTCTACGCTCCAGAGAAAAAAAATCCCAGTCTATCCAGCCTCTCCTTATAACTCAAACTATCAAGTCCCGGTAGCATCCTAGTAAATCTTTTCTGCACTCTTTCTAGTTTAATAATATATTTTCCATAATAGGGTGACCAGAACTGTACACAGTATTCCAAATGTGGCCTTACCAATGTCTTGTACAACTTCAACAAGATGTCCCAACTCTTGTATTCAATGTTCTGACCAATGAAACCAAGCATGTTGAATGCCTTCTTCATCACTCTGTCCACCTGTGACTCCACTTTCAAGGAGCTATGAACCTGTACCTCCAGATCTCTCTGCTCTCTAACTCTCCCCAGCGCCCTACCATTAACTGAGTAAGTCCTGCCCTGGTTCAATCTACCAAAATGCATCACCTCGTATTTATCTAAATTAAACTCCGTCTGCCACTCGTCAGCCCACTGGCCCAATTGATCAAGATCCCGTTGCAGTCCAAGATAACCTTCTTCACTGTCCACTATGCCACCAATCTTGGTGGCATCTGCAAACGTACTAACCATCCTTCCTATATTCTCATCCAAATCATTAATATAAATGACAAATAACAGTGGACCCAACACTGATCCCTGAGGCACATCGCTGGTCACAGGCCTCCAGTTTGAAAAACAACCCTCTACAATCTGTCGTCAAGCCAACTTTGTATCCATTTAGCTACCTCACCCTGGATCCCGTGAGATTTAACCTCATGTAACAACCTACCATGCGGTACCTTGTCAAAGGCCTTGCTAAAGTCCATGTAGACAACATCAACTGCACTGCCCTCATCTATGTTCTTGGTTACCCCTTCAAAAAACTCAATCAAATTTGTGAGACATGATTTTCCACTCACAAAGCCATGTTGACTATCCCTAATCAGTCTTTGTGTCTTTAAAAGTCTGTAGATCCAGTCTCTCACAATACCTTCCAACAATTTGCCCACCAGAGGTGAGGCTCACGGGCCTGTAGTTCCCAAGCTTTTCCCTGAAGCCCTTTTTAAACAAAGGCACAACAGTTTCCACCCTCCAACCTTCAGGCACCTCACCTGTAACTATCGATGATTCAAATATCTCTGCTCGGGGACCCGCAATTTCCTCCCTAGCCTCCCACAATGTCCTGGGATACACTTCATCAGGTCCCGGGGATTTATCTACCTTGATGCGCTTTAAGACTTCCAGCACCTCCTTCTCTGTAATATGTACACTCCTCAAGACATCACTATTTATTTCCCCAAATTCCCTAACATCCATGCTTTTCTCAACAGTAAATACTGATGAGAAATATTCATTTAGGATCTCACCCATCTCTTGTGGATCCGCACATAGATGACCTTGCTGATACTTAAGAGGCCCTACTCTCTCCCTTGTTACTCTTTTGCCCTTTATGTATTTGTAGAAGCTCTTTGGATTCTCCTTTGCCTTATCTGCCAAAACAATCTCATGTCCCCTTTCCGCCCTCCTGATTTCTCTCTTAACTCTATTCCTATACCCCTCATACTCTTCAAGGGATTCACTTGATCCCAGCTGCCTATGCATGTCATGTGTCTCCTTCTTCGTCCTGACCAGCGCCTCAATATCCCGAGTCATCCAGGGTTCCCTACTTCTGCCAGCCTTGCCCTTCACTCTAAGAGGAATGCGCTTACCCTGAACCCTGGTTAATACACTTTTGAGAGCCTCCCATTTACCAGATGTCCCTTTGCCTTCCCACAGACTCCCCCATTTAACTTTTGAAAGTTCCCTTCACCTAGCTCACATTGTGTTTGATGCTACCCAAGGGTGTCTTCACACCGAGGCCATTAATTAAACCTGCCATATTACATAATACTAAGTTTAAAATAACCTGCTCTCTATTTGGTTCTAGAACATACTGCTCCAAGAAACTATCTTGAAAACATTCAATGAAATCCTTAACCGGGCTTCTGTTGCCAATCTGATTTTTGCAGTTTACGTAGATGAAAGTCATCCATGATTATTGCTGTTCTTTTATCAGAACCCAATATTTCTTCCCGTATACTTTTTCCTACATTGTGGTTACATTAGGGGGCCTGTAGACCACTCCCATTAGTGACTTATTTCCCCTACTATTCCTCATCAATACCCAAATCGATTCACATCCTTATCTCCTGAACCAAGGTCAATTCTAACTATTGCACCAATGCAATCAACAGTGATCAACAGTGCTGCTCCTCCATCTTAGCACTGCTTCCATCTTCTTGAATGTCATATACCACTCAATATTCAGTACCCAATCCTCGTCCTCCTGCAGCCAGATCTCTGTCATGTCTATGAGATCATATTTACTGCAAGTTCCCCTCCAAGCCACTCACCATCCTGATTTGGAAATATATCGCCATTCCTTCGCAGTTGCTGGGTCAAAATCCTGGAATTCCCTCCTTAACAGCATTGTGGGTCAACCCACGGAACATGGACTGCAGCAATTCAAGAAGGCAGCTCACCACCACCTTCTCAAGGGCAACTAGGGATGGGCAATAAATGCTGGCCAGCCAGCGACAACCATGTCCCATGAATTAATAAAAGTAAATCTTACTTCAATGTCTGCCAGCAATTTGTTTACTTTGTTATGAATGCTACGCACATTTAAAGAGCTTTTAGTTCAATCTTTTTTCTCTGTAACATCTACTCTTGATTCTTTGTGCATTCTTAGGTATTTTCCCTTTGTCACTCCTTGCCATTCTCCAACCCTCATTTCCCATTTTACTATTTTCCTCTCTTTACTCATCTCTGCTCTTCAATATGCCACATCTTTCCACATTTGATCCCCTGCCTCCACCATTTAGTTTAAGCCATCTAATGGCCTTCCTTGGCAATTTGTCATCTTGAGCCAACATGCAGGTGAAGCCTGCAATTAAGAAAGTGTTCCCTTCCTGTCGGGGAACACTTCAGCAGTCGAGGGCATTCAGCCTCCAATCTTCGGGTAAGTGTTCTCCAAGACAGCCTTCAAGACACACAACAACACAAAATCACCAAGCAGAAACTGATACCAAGTTCCACACACGAGGTCAACCGGGATCTTGGGTTCATGTCACACTACCTGTAACCCCCACGATTTGCCTGGGCTTGCAAAATCTTACTAACTGTTCTGGCTTGAGTCAATTCACACCTCTTTAGCCTGTGCTTTGCCCTCTCTCCACTCGCATTGTCTGTACCTGTAAAGACTTGCATTCCAACCATTATCTTGCAATTGAGTCTGTGTATATATGCCCTGTTTGTGAACCCAACTCTCCACTCGCCTGATGAAGGGACAGTACTCCGAAAGCTCGTGCTACCAAATAAACCTGTTGGACTTTAACCTGTTGTAAGACTTCTTACTGTGCAATTAAAGAGGCAGTGGGTAAATTAGCATTGACTGCTAGTGGGAATTGAGTGTAGGATTTAAGAGGTGTGTGAGCAGTTTTTTTTTTAAAAAGAGGTTTACAGCATGGAAACAGACCCTTCGGCCCAACTTGTCCATGCCGCCTTTTTTTAAACCCCTAAGCTAGTCCCAATTGCCCACATTTGGCCCATATCTCTCTATACCCATCTTACCCATGTAACTGTCTAAAGGCTTTTTTAAAAGACAAAATTGTACCCGCCTCTACTCCTACCTCTGACAACTTGTTCCAGATACTCACCACCCTCTGTATGAAATAAATTGCCCCTCTGGACCCTTTTGTATCTCTCTCCTCTCACCTTAAACCTATGCCCTCTAGTTTTAGACTCCCATACTTTTGGGAAAGGATACTGACTATCTACCTTATCTATGCCCCTCATTATTTTATAGACCTCTATAAGATCGCCCCTCAGCCTCCTACGCTCCAGAGAAAAAAGTCACAATCTATCCAGCCTCTCCTTATAACTCAAATCATCACATCCCGGTAGCATCCTAGTAAATCTTTTCTGCACCCTTTCTAGTTTAATAATATCCTTTCTATAACAGGGTGACCAGAACTGTACACAGTATTCCAAATGTAGCCTTACCAATGTCTTGTACAACTTCAACAAGACATCCCAACTCCTGTATTCAATGTTCTGACCAAGCATGCTGAATGCCTTCTTCACCACTCTGTCCACCTGTGACTCCACTTTCAAGACGCTATGAACCTGTACCCCTAGATCTCTTTGTTCTGTAACTCTCCCCAACGCCCTACCATTATTTAATAAGTTCATTGAAAGCTTTGTCAGACTTCACATGTTGATTTGTTTTGCTCGTCTCCTTATCAATGGTGGCAGTTGATATTGCATAAAGGGTTTGCATCCATAATGCATTGAACATTAATGATGGACTGGGATTTTAGTGTGAGGAGATGGAGAGCAGAATAGGCCTGTGTGCTGGACTGTGCTAAGGACTGTAAGGCTCTCTATATGAAGTATCAGTAGCTCTAGCAGGTCTTTCAGGGTCTATGCAAGAAAAAAGTTTACCTTGGCTGGGTATCCGCAATAACAGACCACAGTCTTGCATTAATGTTATGGCCATCTAGGTCTGAAGCTTGTCGAAGTCTGCGATTGGAGAATGTGGGGTGGTTGCACCTGAACCACCCACAGTGCAGGTGAGGGACTCTGAGTTACCTCGAAACTTCATAGCAGGATAAAGATGTCAAGGGATATGGTTTTCGTGGGTGGGCAGGGACACAATCTTCCATGATCAATCTACATGGAGAAGCAATTTCAAGGGCCAAACACTGTTCTCAAGCTGCTCCTGCCTGTGGACTCATCTATGGTTCTGCCTGAAAGAGCTCTCTGCCAGATTGGCCCCCCTTTGGGAACAGCTGTGAGGCTGACTTGAGTGCATCACTGCCAAGATTAGATTTTAAATTGCTTCCAAGTTGCCATGCATACGGACTTTGCGAGAGCATGGGTAAAAACATAATTCAGTTACAGATGCCCAAGGAAAGGAGTATTGTGTAGGTTTTAATATACACATTTAGTGCCTGGACTCTGCATATTAGCATAGTTTGCCACATGTGAACGATCAAACTACCAGTAGGGTAGATAGCAACTAGTTTATGTTACCTTTCCAACCTGCTCCACAATCAAACCTCGTCATCATCTATCAACTTCCACTCATCGCCCTTGACCCACCCAAAATCATGATTCCTGTCCCCTCTGTCAATCTTGAACCTTCCTTCTGACCCTATTACCATCCATCTCCACATGGCTGTCCTCTCTGCAGAGCCAACGTTTGTTACCTTCCCTGTGTCCATCCTGGCGGTGACCCCTCCCATTACCCAAACCATCAGTGCAGTATGCCTCCATGACCCAGCCCCACCCGTGAAAGCATTAGCTCATGCTATCACATCACACTACACCTTACTGATTGTGACGGTTCCCTCCACTGCCCAGTACTCTCAGTTCAGCCACTAGGACCCAACCATTGAAAGCACTGACCCTGCCATCCATGACCGCACTTTCCAACCACCTTTGTCCACAAAACACCCTCCCCAAGCCCCAAGTACAGGAGCCATCATCCAAGAAAGGCCCTTCCCTTCAGCTAATGCCACTACACACGCTCATTCCCTTATTACCTCCCCCTTCCTTAGACATTCTCCCCATCTTTCTCCAGTCTCCCCCTTCCATATTTCTCCTGCCTCCCATGTCCGAATTCTGCTCTATCTTTCCACCCTAACCTGACTCCATCATTTTCCTGCCACCCATGTCCAGCCTCACGCCATTCTCCTACCCTACACCCCCATCCCTTCCATCCTTTGCCTGCATACCATGTCCAGTCTCCGCTTCAGCTTACCTCTCCCATTCCAACTTTCAGCTTCCATTTCCAGCCTCCGTGCAGTTTTTGCTACTGGCCTGCAATGAGTCAAGTTATGAGCAGTCCCCAAGAAGATGAAATCAGTGTCTATTGACCACTTAAGTCACAGAAGAAGTGAAACTCATGAGGGTGCCTACCATTTATATACACTCATAAAAGTGAACGCTCTAACTTCTTGCGGGTGGGAACTTAGTTTGAAGGACTTACTTAATTCTAGTGATGTAGCCTTTTAGTGAGCATTCATGATACACTAATGCATGCAAAAGGGCTTCCTAACATTGTTCATCAGGAAACTCCACCCATCTTTAAAGTCCCAAGAACATAATTGTGACGTTGGGAAACTGATTTTTGGCCTCACGCCAAATTAAGTTCCCTTTCATGCTTCTTGCTACTGGTGGGACTGGAAGATTCCACCCTTTGTTCCTGCTATCTGTGGAATTGAAAATACAGGGCCATTATCTCAGAATTAGGGGCCAATCATTTCAGACTGAGATGAGGATAAATTAATTCACTCAAAAGATGATGAATCTTTGGAACTCTCTGCCCTAGAGGGTTATGGATACTCCGTCATTGGAATACAATAGTTTTGGTCTTTCAATCAATCAAGCGATATATAAAGTAGGTGAGAAAGTGGAGCTAAAGCCAGCAAAGATCATATTGAATCGCAAAGCAAATTCAATAGACCATATGGTCTACTCCTGCTCCTATTTCTTGTGGTCTGTTGTCATTTAAATTGTGGCATCACCAGTTCTTTTTAGGTATTCCAAAGTGCAAGGTGCGCGTTAAACTGACCTTAAAAGCAAAAAAGTGGTTTGTGTATGCATCACCAAATAAAAATCTTGAACCAGCATCCGTGTAATTCAAAAAAATCTGTAAGGAAATAAGTAAATTGTGTAAATGTCTGTTCAAAAACATATGAAAAATCAACACGTTTCATAAGAATACAAGATAGCCAAATATTTAATATCGGTGTCATAAATGTTTAAAAGAACACTTTATTTGCTTACAAATATATGATGGTAAATCAAAAAATTACTTTATATAGTGGCTTTATTGTAGAATCACATTGAAGTTGTTTCACAGAGGTGATCAAATAATGGGTAATGAACTAAAGAATGATTATTAAGAAAAATAAACAAAAGTTTGGGAAAAGAGATGGGTTTTTAGGAAGTCTGAAAAAAAGGTGATAAACAGAAAGATGTAGAGAAGGAATTCCAGAGAATGTGGCTGGAGAAGCTAATGGTATGGCAAGGGGAAATGTACAAAACAAAACAGAGAAACAGGATTTGGGAAGTGTTTTTCTTAAGTTTCAGGGATAAGGAGCAGCAAGGCAAGTTCATAATGGGATTTAAATTTTAGCTGTTTGGGACAGGAAGCCAATGCAAGTTGAAAGTACTGATGATGAGCAAACAACTCGGAGTGGAATAGGACACAGGAGTTTTGGATGAGCTGATGTTGAAGGATGGAAGGCGAATGAAGAGGCTAATGAAGGAAAGGAGAAAGACTGAGATCTGACTTGGTTGTTAACTTGGCAAGTTTGCACAAGGCAGGTGGAGAAACTTTGATAAGAGGCTAAGAGTTGCACCCATGAGCCAAGTCTTAATTAAAGCCATGATGCCATTAAAATAAGATTATGAACAGGAAAAGCCTTGCCATCAACTGAGGACATTCCAGATGGTAATGCTCAGAGCAGCATTATTATTAATTTACTAGTTAAGGCAGAGCTGGGTGGAGCAAGTAGAATGAGGAGGTTGGCATGCTTAGCCTGCAGTTGGTATGTAGGCAGGAACATTGATCAGAGAGAAAGATGGTACGATTGGTGCAGTTGGGCATCCCGTTGTAAGAAATCAGTACTGAGTACTTCGGAGAATACAGTGGAACCCCGATTTAACGCGACCCGATTTAGCGCGAATTTGGATGTAACGCGATGTATCATTGGACCCTTTCTTTTCCGCTCATGATTGGCAAACTTAGCACAACCCCGAATTAGCGTGACCCCGCTTTTTTCACGATAACATTTTATGCACCCCAACCATCGCGTTATAACGGGGCCGCACTGTACCAAGAAAGGCGCGGAAGGTAGTTGAGGGCTTATTCAAGGGATGGGCAATAAATGCTGACCTAGTCAGCAACACCCACATTCCATGAGAGAATAAATAAACTGAAAAAATGTACATGTGAATGAATAACACCAAAATCCAACATTGTCAATTGCACATGATGTCCATGTGAAAAAGCACAAACAGCCTTTTCCCTCTATAAACATAAAAGGTTTCTCAAAAACAATTTGAAATTCAAATAGTTTGTTCATTTCAATGGACTATCACCATGACTCCCATGAGTCCAATGAAATATCTCCAATTTCTGCCAAAACCCTGATCTATAAGGCCCTCAGTCTATGTGGAAGTTTCTGTAGACTTGTTTAGAGATGGAGCATCTGTTCCAAATACAGAAGAGAATCCCTTAAGTGGAGGAATCTAGTTTAATTGTGGAAGCTGGTATGCTGGGGGAGAAAAGGCTTACTGGCCACTAAAAAGCAGAAATAAGTCCAGTCTGGGATTGTGTAAACTCCGTTTAGAATTTAGAAAACGTTTCTAACTGCAGCCCTATCACAAAGCAACGATAAGCATTTTCCAACACTGAGGGTATCCAACAACCTCGCAGGGCATGTTCAAATTTCATCAGATTTGCTAGCACTTTTGAGATAATGAGCACTGAAGATGTGTTACTAATGACACAGGGAATGCAAATTAGTTGCCTCACACTAATCCCACACTCTAGCAGGAATAATGCTGCAGGGCATTGGCAGAGCATCACACAGTATGATAATTTCATATTTTTACATGACCAATAAACAAAGTTAGAATTTCCACTCAAGTGAAAGCTTTTTAACCTTGGATCACTCACCTCTAGTGTATTTTCTATCCATGCTGGACTCTCAGCACTGGGATGAGGAAGAACAACTAACTATTTTGAGATGCTTGAAGAGACTAATGGAGAGGGCAGTGTAACTGGGGAAGACCCCAAAGATGTGCTGGGGATAACACCCCCCCCCCTGCCCCCCCCCCCCCCCCCCCACCCCAGAGGTCCCCCCCGGCCCCCCCAGAAGTTCCCATGCAAGGATTGCACGACAATAGCCCAAGAAGAGCAAATTTAAGATTGGTAATTTCCCTGCACTGGGAACCATCCAAAAATGTGATTTAAATCACAAACTTCAGATGGTTCCAATTTTGTAACACCAATAGTTAATCAGCAAAAGTTAAAAGAATTAAAATCACTTCTAGCTTCTGGATAACTAACGTACAGACCCACACTGACCACCACCCTTCCCTCCGCCCGCATAGAACACCCCCATCCTTGACTAACCGCCACTACGGAATCCCCTTTCACTGATCCCTGTGGAAGCCCACTGATTACAGGTCACCAACCTGAAAAAGAACTCCTTAGCCTCACTTCCTGGTTCCTGCCCATTGCCAATGCCATGCCAATATATCACCTCCAACACCATGGGCTCTTAGCTTATGACTTAACCTTTTGTGAGGTGCCTTTGATCGTGACCCTCCCCCACCAACTGTCCGATTTGTCCCCCACCCGCAACTGCCCAAAACCATGCCCCCACAACTGTCATTCCACATCTATCCCCTCCAACTGCTCCCCCTCCCCAGCTAACAGTGGCCTCCAAATTCTAACCATTTATCTGACAAACCTACCTTTTCAATGGCTTAAAGTGGCAGCCTGTGACTCCTCCCATCTGATTCTGCAGCACCCGACTGAAGTCTTCAGGAACACATTGCCCTGTACAGTTCTCGCTCGGCCTGAGTCAAAAGGTCAGGCGAGACAGGATGAAGAAGACTTCTAGGTAAGAAGGTTGAAGAGGATGGTAACCTAACTTTGATTGCCACTCTGCGGAGGTTCAAGCCCAATTGTCCTGACTTCAACAGAGTTCTGGTCTCAACATTTTTTTCCAGACATGAGTGCAGTCGTTTTATTCCCCTATGCCACTGTATGACAGGGAGAATGAGCAAAGGAAATACAGAGGAGGATAAGGTGCTTCAAGAGAAACAGGAGATGGAGGGTTGTCAGGTGGCCAATCCACCCAAGGTCTTAGCAAGGAACAGAATATTAGGCACCTCCATTTCACTAAGGAGGTACTCACTGAAATCTGCCACCTGTTGCAGGCAAAACCACAGCCTCAGAACAGGACAAGGACAGCATTGTTAATGAATGTGAAGGTAATTGTGGCCATGAATTATTATGCATTGAGTATATTTCAGGTTGATGCAGGGGATTTTTTCAACATCCCCCAGTTTGCCATTCACCACCGCACTGGGGTTCTATATGCAAATAGGGTAGACTATGATATTCTCTCTTGTCAAAAGGTGGTTGTATTTGAACAAACCCTTGTGAGTATTGACTGATTTGAATCCACCCCGAACAAAAGCTGCTGGTAGGTGTAGCTCATGTCAAGTTTTGAGAATGTTTTGCTTCCTTCAAGGGTTTAAAACAGATCTTCCACCCACAGCAATGGGTAAGTGTCCAACTTGGAAGCCTGATTAATGGTGAGTTTGTAATCCCTGCATATGCGCACTGTACCATCACTTTTAGAATAGGAACAATTGGAGCTGCCCAACAAGAGAATTGAATGGACTCAATGATTCCAAGCTTTTGCAGCCACTCCAACTCCTCCTCCACTTCGCCTTTCACGGTGTAGGGCACTGTCTTGGGCTTGGAATCCAAGGAGTAGCCTTAGAATCCACAAACGACTTAACTGTAGTGCCATGCAAAGTACCCAATTCATCTTTGAAAACCTCAGGATATTTCTGAATAACATCCTCGGTCACCTGTATGTGCTTAATCTCACCCCAGTTCAACAGAATTTTACTGAGCCAGTCACGCTGGAGTAAATTAGGCCCTTTCTCTTTTACAACCAGGAGCCGTGCTCTTGCTTCTTGGCTGCTGTATGCAATGTACACCTCTAATGCCCCAAGCAATGGTACAGCTTCTTTGGTGTACGTCCAAAGTTGGATTCCTGCCTGAGTAAGGAATGGCACCTGCTTAGAGCCCAAGTCTTCCTGTAGGTCTCCTCACTGGTTACAGATGCATAGATAAGATCTGTATGCCTCTCACACACGTTAAACATATTGCCTGCTCTGAGCTTTCCAGGTGATGAGGCTTTTTCAAATTTGAATTTTCCTGCTCAGTCTTCGACTTGCTCTAGGCATCCCTGCATTTTTTAGTTAAATTACCCTTTTTGTTGCAACGGTGACAAATAGCTTCCATAAATTTGCAATGATCCACATAGTATGTCCCTCCACATCTAAAACATTCCATTGCATTCACCTTTATGCTTGCACCCTCCTTCTTGATTGCAATGCACTCGTCTGCGCAGTGCCATTGACCTTTTGAATCTTTTGCCTTGCTGACAGCCATTTCCATGCCCTTAGAAATTTCTAGAGCCTTCTTGAAAATCAGTGTGGTTTCAGTATGGTCCACATACTTCATCCTGATGGAGTTGAGAGGAACTGATGTGGAGATGTGGCTATAGTGTGAGAGGGGACGGTGTGGGGGACAGTGTGAGGGATGTGTAGTGAGGAACTTACTGAGTGGGGTGTGTTTGAGTGGTAGCCACAGAGGCGTTGAGGGATGAGGGTCAGACCTCAGTCAGGAACCTTCACAGCTCATAGTGGTATTCTCATCTTTTCAGTGCATGATTCTAGAGAATCACAGTGTCTGTTGAGCCGGCTTTTCTACTCATTGCCATAGAGCAGCAACAGAGATATTGACATGCCGCGGCACGTGGCCAGGACCAACGCTCTGAAGAGGAGGGAAAGGCTGGGCTCTTGGCTGTTCCACGAGTGGCACCACAGGTGCTGGAGCTTCATCGGAGATAAACCCGGCCAAGGGTTTTCTTGACGTCGGTCATCCCATCTGTATATGTTGGAGCTTTAATGTCACAGAACACTGTGTCTGTCCCCAGGTGATGCTCGACCACCTCTGCCAGATCCTGTAAGAGCTGGCATCTCATGAAACGGGAGGACACCCATTTCCTATGGCCCTTAAAGTTACCACTGTTCTGAACTTTTATGCAAGTGACTCATTTCAGGGCTGCACAGGTGATCTGTGGGCATCTCCCAGTCAGCCGCACACAACCTGATCCAGATGTTACAGATGTCCTTTATGAGAAAGCCCACATGTATATAAACTAGGACTGAGACCAGGCAAGCCAAGGCATCAGGGTGATGGGCTTCGTCCACTCAGTAGGCTTGCCCAAGGTGCAGGGTGTGATCGACTGCACCCATATGGTCCTGCAGTCACCAAGGTAGCATGTAGCCCCATTTGTGAACCACAAGTTCCCTCCCACAATGTCCACATGATACACTGCATGCAGGTGTATGCCCATTTCCCGAGGACAGTCATTGACAGCCACTTCTAGACACGCTCTCAGATCCTAGCCATCTTTGAGGGAGAGCAGCGGCTGGAGGGATGGCTCCTTGGGAACACAGAGCCCACCCTCAAGAGGGGCTGATGACACCAGTGCAAGGGTCTCATCATGGGAATGATGACGCATTACAATGAGGCACATGCTTCAACACGTGTACTGGTTGAGTAGGCAAGTGGACTACACATGATCCAGTTCTAGTTCCTGGACCAGTCAAGGGGTGCCCTCTGATTCAGCCCTCAGAGGGTGTCACACATCACAGTGTTCCGCTGCACTTTGCACAATTTGACACTGCAGAGGAAGACCACCTGGAATAGGAGGAGATAGGGGTGTGCCACATCTCCTTGGATGAGGATGTCAAAGAGGGCAGCGAGGGTGACTATGCAGTGGGGAAGGACGAACCCAGACAATGGACGTAGCTCTTCAACCCCCAAGGCTGTGCTCCTGTTGATCCTCTCCGCATTGGCTGCCCAGGGGCTTGTGTTCCTCCATGGGATAGAGGGGCAGCTGGAGTGAGATGCAGAAGTCCCACTGTTCCCTGGAGCTGACATTCATGGATTCCCACTCGTGCATGCACCATGCAGTTGAAGCCCTGCACCATGGAGCTTATGCCCTCAGCCATGGAGGTGTGAGCTGAACCCATGGAGTGGACATACCCCACCATGGAATGCAACTTAAGCACCAAGGTCTCCACTGTGGACTCGTAGTGTTGGCCTAGTTGCATCGGAGTGATGGTACCAATTTCTCAGACAGAAGCCGATGGGTCTCCTCCAGTTGGCCTTGCAGTGCGAGAAGAGATGCTGCCACCTCTTGCTAATGCTCGCGAAGCTACCTTTGCAGTTCCATCAGCCCTGGAATGACCGGACCCAGGAGCACTTCATCGGTCAGCGACTTAGCAGAGTCCTGAGCTCCGGCATCCCTCCAAGTGCCAGTTCCCTGCCTCCGCCTGCTGTAAATCCTCAGCTGTGAGGTGCTCACCAGTGAGTAACCCAGAAGCTTGCCTACTATTTAATCCTACCAAGGTGCAAGTAACTGCACTGATGGAGAGTGTTGGTAACAGCTGTGGCGCCTCTTCTAAGATGGGGTGCAAGAAATCTCCTGTGGTCTCCAAGCGGCACAAGGATGGTCCTGGTTGCTCCTGATTTCCCTGAAAGGGAAGATGGCATTAGTGCTTTACTGGGACTTAATGAAGGGACAATGTTTACTCACTTGAGGCTTGAAGAATGGCTGCATGTCTTACAGATTCTCACTCTTGTCTACTGCCCCACTTTGCTCTCTGCACAGGCATAGTCTTCCTCCTCCCCGGCCAGCTCAAGTGCTCTCTCCTCAAAGGGTGTGAGGGTTATGAGCTCTTACATGACTCGGCCAGGCTGCGCTTGCTTACACATGTTATGCTTCAAAATCTCAGCAGATCTAACAGCATCTGTGGAAAGAGAATAGAGTTGAAGGTGACCTTCGCTCTGATTAATGTTATCCAGACTCGAAACGTTAGCTCTATTTTCTCTCCTCAGATGCTGTCAAACCTACTGGACTTTCCAGCATTTTCTGTTTTTATTTCAGATTCCAGCAACCACGGTAATTTTCATGTTATGGTGAAGTTTGTCCTGCAATGAGACAGATGGGGGAGTGTTGGTGGGATTCCTGTCAGTTCAGATAATGATGAGGTGTGGCATGAGTGGCACTTGAGTGGGAGCGAGACTGTGAGAAGCATAGCAGCTAATGGGTGAGAACATGGGGATTCTTGGGGGGGGGGGGGGGGGGGGGGGGGGGGGGGGGGGGGGGGGGGGGGGGGGGGGGGGGGGGGAGAGAGAGAGAGAGAGAGAGAGAGAGAGAGAGAGGAGGAGGAGGAAGAGGGAAAGAGAAGAAGAAGACATGACCTGGTGATAGGAGTTGGCAACCTGCGAGGCGGCTAGGTGAGAGATCAACTTGGAGTGAGAGGGGCGTGTGAGGGGGTGCAGTGGGAGACCTCAAGAGGTAAACATACCGACTGCATGTAGAAGATCATTCATCTTCTGGCGGAACTGTTGCCTTGTGCTCTTCTGTAGTGATCTGGCACTAAGGGTGCCACAGCCTCCCATCCAGAAGGTGGTCACCTTCCTGGAAGGACGTGGATAGAGGACATCCCACCTCTGATCCAAGAGTCTGGTCAGAGCTCCCTCCAAGAAGCGTGGTGCGCTTCCAGGTAGCCATCCCCTCTAATGGATCTGCAACAAGTGCTGGGGATTGCTGAGGAGGCGTTTCTTTGGTGCTCCCCACTGACTGCAGAGAATAAGTTGCCCGAGGCAAGCGAATCAGGAGGCTGCCACCATTGCGGCATGATTCACATGGGGGAAAAGTTTTGCTAATGAGGCTCAAAGTTCCATGAGAAATTCCACTGGCTTTGCACCATTTTCCCACCGGAACCAACATTTTGCCAAATTCTATTAAGATTCCGCCCGATGGAGAAGGTGGCTAAAAAAAATGTCAAACTTTGAAATGAGATAAATTGACAATTATCAAAACAAAGCAGAAATAAGAAATGAAAATAACAAATAATGTTAAAAGAGATAAAGGCCGCGATTCTCCCACACCGACCTGCTAATTTTTTGGTGGGTCGGGCCAGGAGAATCGCGTTTGTGCCGATTCACAGGATTTGCACGTGTTTCCGATGGACGCTCATCTCCCAGCAATGGATATCGGCGCAGTCGGGACCACACTGGAAACCAGCAGGAACAGCAGGCAAGTTATTTTAATCTTACTTGAATGTAATTTAAATGTGATCATCGGGCCCAGGACTGAAGTCTCCGAACCTGTTAGCATCTTTTTTCACTCCGGTGGGGTTTAGAGTAGCTCCCCACTTTCGGGGAACTAGCGGGAGACCCCGTTGGAGCGGGGCTGGTGCCCCCTTGGTGTGGGCACCCTGGCTGTGCCAGCCTGTGTCCCCTGGTACTGCCCAAGTGCCCATGCCCAGGGGGCACCTTGGCACCATCCATCAGGTATCGGGCAGTGCCCAGAGGGCGATTGGTGGGGGGGGGGTCCCGCTGCCATTCTGCATGGGGATCAGTTGGGACTGGAGGGAGGCCAACCATCGGGGTGGGGAGGGGCTCAATCGCTGGCCAGCAAACTGCAGGCTGACAGTTCAGGGCATACGCAGAGGCCCGGAACTGTCAGACTCTGGTGTGAATAGGCACCGCCACCCAAGCTTTTAATGAGATTCATGATTGTGACCTCTGCATTGCACAGAGTGTGGGAGATTCGAGTCTGAACTCCCACTGAAAAAACAATCGTGATTACACCTGTTTTCCCGCCAATTCAGCACTTCGAACTTTTTGGGGAGAATCGCCCCCAAAGTATTGCTATGTAACATAAGGAGAATTAAGATAGAGATAGGTCCACCAAAGGATGAACAAGATAAACTTACAGAGGCTACTGAAATGACAGGGATATTGAATAGATATTGCTCAACCGCTCCACTGTCTCTAAATTGTCACACTGCTTTCCAGACTAGGAACAGTAGGATCCGAGGATTTTTCCAACTAAACATTGGTATTGTCTTTGGTTCCTGTCACAAACTCCATTCTTTAACTGCCAATTATATCCCATTTCTTTGCAATTCTGAGGTTGAAAAAGACGATCTGCAATTTTGGTGTCACATTTGACTGAGATACACCTCCAAAAAATCTGTGCCATCACTAACAAGGCCTGCATCCACTTTCGTAACATTGTCTGAATGTGCCTCTGCCTTAGCTCAACTGCTAAAATCCTAATCCCTGCTTTTGCTGCCTCCAGACTATTCCAATGCAATTCTAAATGGCCTGCCATCTTCCAACCTCCATAATCTTAAGATCATCCAAAACTTGACTGCACATTTCTTCTTGTGCACCAAGTCATGTTCACTGATTACCCCTTGTGTTTATTGTCCTGCATTGGTGGTTGAGTTAGCCAGGTCTCCATTTTAAAATAACAAACATTATTTTCAAATCCCTCCGTGACCCTGTCCAGCCCATCTCTGTAAACTCCTCCATCTATACACCCTCAGAGATATGAATTTCACAAATTCTATCCCAGTTTTAATCGCTCAACCATTGGTAGCCATGCTGAACCTCAAACCTCTGGAATTCACTCTCTTAACCTCTCTGCTTACCTATCCTTTTAAACACTCTTTGAAAACGACCTCTTATCTGCCCCAATATTTCCTTATATGGATTGCTGTCAAATTTTGTTTGATAATGCTCTTGTGACGTTTTACTCAGTTGAAGACATTATATAAATACAAGGGGCCATAACTTTCGAACTCCAGGGTAGTGTACCTGGAAGGAACTCCAAAGATATACTGGGGACATCTCCCCATCCTGCAAGGTGTCCCAGATAGAGTTTGCACAGCAATTGTCCATAAAGAAAAAAATTCCGGTGGGCAATTGCCCTGCACTGGGAACCATCTGAAAATGTGATTTGAATTGCACACTTTGGATGTCCCTGACTGTCTTACACCCATAGTTATCCAGCAAAGTTAAGAATTAAAACTACTTCTGATTAACTATTGTGCAGACCGCCCCCCCCAGCTCCATCATCCTATCCTAAGCCCCACGGAACTCCCTTCTACTTCCAAATCCCCACGGGAATCTTTTCAGACCCAACAACCCTTTCGGAATCCTCTTATTGCCTCTGACCACCCTTGCCACACCCCCCTCCCCCAAATTCCCGAACAGTACCCCCCTCAAAATTCTAACCACTTACCTGAAAAACCTACCTTCGCCCTGGCTGGACTTTTAAACCTACCTGCTTCATGTAGCCAGTGTGGTAAACAAAAGGCAGTGCGTCCCTGCTACCGATTCTGCAGCACTCAACTGAAGGCCTCAGGAGTGTGCTGCCTTACATAATCCCTGCCCAGCCTAAGTTGGAAGATCAGGTGAGACAGAATCAAAAGTATTACAAGGCAATAAAGTAGGAGCAGACTGGCAACCCAACTCTGATTGCCACTCCATGCAGGTTCAGGCACAAATTCTTCAAGTTGTGAATATTAAGCTCAATTTTCCACTAGGACTTTAATAAAGGAGTTAGGAAATATTACAGCACTTTAGAAGTAAAAGAGATAGTAGCCAAATTTAAGTACAAAGCTTTGGTTTCAGATGGAATGCTCACAAAAAACAAGGAAGTTGATGGCAGAAACACTTGTATCCATTGATTTTTTAAAAATCAATAGAAAAAAGAACACTGCCAGGAAACTGAGATTCCAATACAATTCCAATCTTCAAAATCTATAGGCCACTTAGCTTAACGCCAATGGTAGATCATATATCATAACTTTGCTAAACATAAAACATTTAGAGATTGAGGATAAAAATGTTATCATAGTTTTCTAAAAGGTGAAGTTTAAACAATCTTATTAAATTATTTAAATAATTAATAATTAGACAAAGGCAATGCAGTTTATAAAGGTATACATGGACTTCCGCAAATGCTGTTATGAGGTGACACATAAAATACTCGCAACGAAGATCAGAATATATGGGATTGGAGTAAGGTAGCAGAATGGACTGGAAGATGATACAAACCAAAAAAAAAGTAGATTGGCAGGAAGTGGGAAGTAGTTTCCTACAGGGATCCATGCTGGGATTGCCATTCTTTGCAATATACATCAATAATTTGGGATGAGGAATTGGAGGTATTGGCCACAATATTTATGGAGATGCAGGGAAACTGAGAGGGAGTGCGGGGAAAACCTAGGGGTGTGAAAGACTTGCTGAAATTAATACAGAATCTCAAAAACCCATTTTTCTAGTTCATACCTGTCATTCAGTCAAACAGGCCAGCTGAAATCCAAGAGAAAACAGCAGTGACAGTCCCAGCAATCATTGAGGAGAAATATGGAGAGATGGAGCATGAAAGAGATCAAATCTTGGGGGATTGAGAGAAACAGCCATCATATGATAGAAGGTAGCAGAGATTGGTGCTTGGAGATGAGCTGTCAGCATCATGGGAGGAATAAACGAAGCGATGGAAGTCAACCATCATGGGAGTGAAACAGAGGCCATGATTGGCAGAAGGGAGGCCAAACCTTTCCTAGAGTACTTCTGCTCCACTGGCTCAAAGAAGCATTTATCAACTAGAAAAACTGTTACAATTAAATCAGGCTTCCAAATGGCACGGTGAGGCTTTTTAAAACATGTTCAAGTATCCTGCTTTCAAAAAAAAGGCAACTTGCATATGTGGTGAAGTGAGAATTTTTGTTGTACATCCCACCCTCTCCTTCCCTTGTGTGTTTGGGGGAGGTGAGGGGAGGATTAACATCAATATTTGCATATAGTTCATTTTTATAGGAGGAATAAGGAAGTCTTATTCATTGTAAGGTCAGTTATTATATGGTGTCGTGGAGCAAGGAAACCTGAGAATGCAAATACTTTAATCAGTAAAAATAACAATGTTAATTATTAAGGCCACAAAAAGTCTGAAGTTCATTTCTGAAGAAATATAACACATAGTAAGGAGGTAATGATAGATTTATATACAGCATTCGACAGACCATACTAAGTATTGAGTGGTTCTGGATTTCTGTACAACAAAAATACACTGAAGCACTGGAGAAATTGCCAAGGTGTTTAAACTTCCGATGGGTAATTATCTTGCATTGAGAACCATCTGATATTCCGATTTAAATCAGACACTAGCAAAATAGTTACCAGGGAAAAGTTAGAAGTACTAAAACTACTTCTAATTACTGGGTAACTATACTAACCCCTTCCAGACCCTTATTGGAGCCCCCGACTACACCCTGCCCCCCACCCCCAGAATAACCCTCTTCTCAACAAATCTCCCGGCCCCATCCCCACGATCACTGTCCAAACCCCCATAATTATCCTTCCAACCCCAGACTGCCCCCCACAAACTCCCAACTACTGCCCTCCCTAACTATTCTCTCAACCCCCACCCTGCCAAGTGCCCTTCACAGACTGACAACATAAACCCCCCGACCCTGCCAACTTATCGTACCTCCTCCTGACTCATCCTACTCCACATCTTTCTCACTTACCTTTTTTATTCATTTATAGGACATGGGCGTGGCTGGTTGGCCAGCATTTATTGCCCACCCCTAGTTGCCCTTGAGAAGGTGAGTTGCCTTCTTGAATTGCTGCAGTCCATGTGCTGTGGCTTGACCCACAATTGTCATTTATATTAATGATTTGGATTAGAATTTAGGAGGCATGGTTAGCAAGTTTGCAGATGACACCAAGATTGGTGGCATAGTGGAAGTACAGAAGGCTATCTTGGATTGCAAAGGGATCTTGATCAATTGGGCCAGTGGGCTGGCCAATGGCAGATGGAGTTTAATTTAGATAAATGCGAGGTGATGCATTTTGGTAGATTGAACCAGGGTAGAACTTACTCAGTTAATGGTAGGGAGTTGGGGAGAGATCTAGAGGTACATGTTCATAGCTCATTGAAAGTGGAGTCACAGGTGGACAGAGTGGTGAAGAAGGCATTCGGCATGCTTGGTCAATAGGGAGGGAATTCCAGGATTTTGACCCAGCGACTACGAAGGAACAGCGATATATTTCCAAGTCAGGATGGTGAGTGGCTAAGAGGGGAACTTGCAGGTGGTGGCGTTCCCATGTATCTGCTGCCCTTGTCCTTCTAGATGGAAGTGGTTGTGGGTTTGGAAGGTGCTGTCTAAGGATCTTTGGTGAATTGCTGCAGTGCATCTTGTAGATAGTACAAACTGCTGCTAGCGAGCGTCAGTGGTGGAGAGATTGAATGTTTGTAGGTGTGGTGCCAATCAAGTGGGCTGCTTTCTCCTAGATGGTGTCGAGCTTCTTGAGTGTTGTTGGAGCTGCACCCATCCAGGCAAGTGCGGAGTATTCCATCACACTCCTGACTTGTGCCTTGTAGATGGTGGATAGGCTTTGGGGAGTCAGGAGGCGAGTTACTCGCCGCAGTATTCCTAGCCTCTGATCTGCTCTCGGAGCCACTGTGTTTATGTGGTGAGTCCAGTTGAGTTTCTGGTCAATGGTAACCTCAAGGATGTTTACAGTGGGGGATTCAGTGATGGCAACACCGTTGAATGTCAAGGGGTGGTGGTTAAGAGTGTCTCTTATTGGTGATGGTCATTGCCTGACATCTCTGTGGTGCGAATGTTACCTGCCACTTGTCAGTCCAAGCCTGGATATTGTCCAGATCTTATTGCATTTGAACATGGACTGTTTCAGTGTCTGAGAAGTCGCGAATGGTGCTGAACATGGTACAATCATCGGCGAACATTCCCATTTCTGACCTCATCACGGAGGGAAGATTATTGATGAAGCAGCTGAAGATTGTTGGGCCTAGGACACTACACTGAGACTCCTGCAGAGATGTCCTGGAGCTGGGATGACTGACCCTCCACAACCATCTTCCTATGTACCAGGTCTGACTCTAACCAGTGAAGTATTTGCCCCCGATACCCATTGATTCCAGTTTGGCTCGGGCTCCTTGATGCCACACTCGGTCGAATGTGGCTTTGATGTCAAGGACTGTCACTCTCACCTCACCTCTGGAATTCAGCTCTTTCGTCCATGTTTGAACCAAGGCTGTAATGAGGTCAGGAGCTGAGTGACCCAGGCGAAACCTAAACTCGGCGTCACTGAACAGATTATTGCTGAGCAGGTGCTGCTTGACAGTACTGTCGATGACCCCTTCCATCACTTAACTAATGATCAAACTGGAGGCCTGTGACCAGCGGTGTGCCTCAGGGATCGATGTTGGATCCACTGTTATTTGTCATTTATATTAATGATTTGGATAAGAATTTAGGAGGCATGGTTAGTAAGTTTGCAGATGACACCAAGATTGGTGGCATAGTGGACAGTACAGAAGGTTATCTCGGATTGCAAAGAGATCTTGATCAATTGGGCCAGTGGGCTGACCAATGGCAGATGGAGTTTAATTTAGATAAACGCGAGGTGATGCATTTTGGTGGATCGAACCAGGGCAGGGCTTAGTCAGTTAATGGTCGGGAGTTGTGGAGAGATCTAGGGGTATATATTCATAGCTCATTGAAAGTGGAGTCACAGGTAGACAAAGTGGTGAAGGCGGCATTCGGCATGCTTGGTTTCATAGGTCAAACATTGAATACAAGAGTTGGGACATCTTGTTGAAGTTGTACAAGACATTTGTAAGGCCACACTTGGAATACTGTGTACAGTTCTGGTCACCCTATTATAGAAAGGATATTATTAAACTAGAAAGAGTGCAGAAACAATTTACTAGGATGCTACCAGGACTTGATGGTTTGAGTTATAAGGAGAGGCTGGATAGACTGGGACTTTTTCTCTGGAGCGTAGGAGGCTGAGGGGTGATCTTATAGTGGTCTATAAAATAATGAGGGGCATAGATCAGCTAGATAGTCAATATCTTTTCCAAAAGGTAGGGGAGTCTAAAACTAGGGGGCATAGGTTTAAGGTGAGAGGGGAGAGATACAAAAGTGTCGAGAAGGGCAATTTTTTCACACAGAGGGTGGAGTGTGTCTGGAATAAGTTGCCAGAGGTAGTAGTAAAGACGGGTACAATTTTGTCTTTTAAAAAGCATTTCGACAATAATATGAGTAGGATGGCTATCGAGGGATATCGGGCAAGCGCAGGCAATTGGGACTTGCTTAGTTGTTTAAATAAAAAAGGCGACATGGACAAGTTGGGCCGAAGGGCCTGTTTTAATGCTGTAAATCTCTATGACTCTATCAAGAGTAGACTAACTGGGCGGTAATTGGCTGGATTGGATTTGTCCTACTTGGGTGTACAGGACATACCTGGGCAATTTGCCACATTGCTGGGTAGATGCCAGTGTTGTAACTGAACTGGAAGAGGTTGGCTAGGGGAGCAGCAAGTTCTGGAGCACAAGTCTTCAGTACTATTGCTGGAATGTTATCAGGGTCTTTGCAGTATCCAGTGCCTCCAACGGTTTCTTGATAGCAGTAGAGTGAATCGAATTGACTGGAGACTGGCATCTGAGATGCTGGGGACCATGAGAGGAGACCGGGATGGATCACCCACTCGGCACTTCTGGCTGAAGATTGCTGTGAATGCTTCAGCCTTATCATTTACACTGATATGCTGGGCTCCTCCATCATTGAGGATGGGGATATTTATGGAGCCTCCTCTAGTGAGTTGTCCATCACCATTCACGACTGGATTTGGAAGGACTGTAGAGCTTGGATCTGATCCGTTGGTTGTGGGATCGCTTAGCTCTGTCTATCGCTTGCTGTTTTTGCCGTTTGGCCTGCAAGTAGTCCTGTTTGGTAGCTTCTCCAGGTTGACACCTCATTTTTAGGTATGCCTGGTGCTGCTCCTGGCATGTCCTCCTCCAATCTCCATTGAACCAGGGTTGATCCCCTGGCTTGATGGTAATGGTTGAGTGAGGGATATGCCATGCCATGAGGTTGCAGATTGATGGAGTACAGTTCTGCTGCTATTGATGGTCCACAGCGCCTCATGGATGCCCTGTCTTGAGTTGCTAGATCGGTTTGAAGTCTGTCCCATTTAGCACAGTGATAGTGGCACACAACACGATGGAAATTATTCTCAATGTGAAGGCGAGACTTCGCCTCCACAAGGACGGTGTGGTGATCACTTTTACCGATACCGTCATGGACAGATGCATCTGCAGCCGGCAGATTGGTAAGGATGAGATCAAGTACGTTTTTTCCTCTTGTTGGTTCCTTCACCACCTGCTGCAGACCCAGTCTTGCAGTTATATCCTTTAGGAGCCAACCAGCTCGATCAGTCGTGCTGCTGCCGAGCCACTCTTGGTGGTGGACATTGAAATCCCCACCCAGAGTACATTTTGCGCCCTTGCCACCCACAGTGCTTCCTCCAAGTATTGTTCAACATGGAGGTGTACTGATTCATCAAGCAAAGGAGGATGGTACGTGGCAACCAATGAAGGGTTTCCACGAAGCCATGAGACTTCATGGGGTCCAGAGTCGATGTTGAGGACTCCCAGGGCAACTCCCTCCCGACTGTAAACCACTGAGCCGCCACCTCTGCTAGGTCTGTCCTGCCAGTGGGGCAGGACATATCCAGGGATGGTGTCTGGGGTGTTATCTCTACGGTATGATTTCGTGAGAATGACTATATCAGGCTGATGCTTGACTAATCTGTGGGACAGCTCTCCCAATTTTGGCACTAGCCCCCAGATGTTAATAAGGAGGACTCTGAAGGGTCGACAGGGCTGTTTGTTTTGCTGCTGTCTTTTCTGGTGCGTATGTCGATGCCAGGTGGTCTGTCCGATTTCATTTTTTGTTGAGACTTTGTAGCGATTGATACAACTGAATGGCTTGCTAGGCCATTTCAGAGGGCAGTTGAGAGTCAACCACATGTGACCCTGGAGTCACATGCAGGCCAGACCAGGTAAGGATGGCAGATTTCCTTCCCTAAAGGACATCAGTGAACCAGATGGATTTTTCCAACAATCAGCAAGGTTTCATGGTCATCAGTGGACTCTTAATTCCAGATATTTTTTATTGAATTCAAATTCCACCATCTGCCGTGGCAGGATTCGAATCTGGGTCCCCAGCACATTATCTCGGTTTCTGGATTAATAGTCGAGTGATAATATCACTAGGCCATCGCCTCCCCATCGCCTTACACACTTACCTTCTCCCCGATTTCTCAAAGTGGCTGCGATATGTAAATTCAGCTGATTTACTGCAACGAGTGCCATAAAAAGGAGACCTGAGCAGCTGGAGCAATCCAAAAGCACAATTTGGCCTCTTTAAAATTGTGGTGGACCTCAGTTGTGCCTTTGTCCTATATGGACCACCGTTGTGTGTGCTTGTCATACCTGGACACATCCCCTTCCAGTTTGGGTCCTCCCCTCAGCACCTAGTATAAAGGTGGCTGTCTCCTCCCCTTTGTTCAGTCCAGGTCGGTTGTTTGTTGGGATCTGCTCCTGATTCTGTTGTGAATAAAAGCCTACACTTATATTGGCATATCGGTAGTCTTTCGCCTTATTGATAGCGCATCAATTTTATTCACAACAGTTACTAGTATGGAGCAGTTTCTAAAACCCGACAAGTTAGCATTAGACCCTCAAGATGTTGGAGCCTCTGATAAATTTGATCATTGGTTGGACTGCTTCGAAGCATTCGTCGACACCGCTACGGCCATCGACACCGACGCTGCTAAACTCCACGTGCTCCGTGCCCGGGTAAGCGAAACTGTCTATGGAATCTTCCGGGACGCTGCTACTTACGCGGACGCTATCGAACTCCTAAAAGGGCAGTTCCGAAAGAGCCCTAACGTGGTTTACGCCAGACACCTCCTAACTACCCGCAAACAGCAGCCAGGAGAATCGTGCGCCCAATTTCTGCGCGCCCTGCGAGTCCTCGCCCGAGCATGCGACTGTAAGGCTGTTTCAGCAGCTCAGAACACGGAGGATCTGATCCGCGACGCCTACGTTGCGGGCATCGAGTCTACATACATCCAGCAGCGTCTGCTGGAACAAGATGACCTAGACCTCCGGAAAACGGCCGCGATGGCTGAAACGTTAGAAGCAGCCTCCCATAATCTCGGGTCTTACCTTGGATCCCGTTCCACCGACGGCTCCACTGCGACGGCTGCTCCAGCAGGGCCCAAATGTTACTTTTGTGGCCTCCCTAAGCACCCTCGGCGTCACTGCCCGGCAAAGGACGCGATTTGCTCCGGATGCGGTAAGCTAGGCCACTTTGTTAAAGTCTGCCGAGCAAAGCCGCTTCTGAAGACTCGTGGAGCCATGTGTGCTCCGAGGGCGCGGCCATCTTTGATGCAGGCGGCGGCTGCGCGCGAATCGCCATCTTTGATGCGGTCACCGGAAGTGCGGGAATCGCCATCTTTGATGCGGTCACCGGAAGTGCGGGAGTCGCCATCTTTGAGACTGGCATCAAGGCAAGCTGAGCAGGAAGCTTCACCCGTGACGTCATCAAACGGCGACGAAGATGGATTCTTCTTTAATTCAACAGTGGCATCGATTTGCCTGGACCAGTCGCAGCCACATCAACTCTCCAAGTCCATAATGGAGATCAAGGTAAATGGTTATGCAGAAAACTGCCTGTTTGACTGTGGGAGCACGGAAAGTTTTATACACCCTCGTACAGTGCGTCAATATGCCCTTCCCGTGCGACCCTGGAGCCAGACCATCTCCATGGCCTCGAATTCCCACTCAGAGGAGGTCCTCGGGTGCTGTTTGGTGACGCTGACGGTACAGGGCACAGTCTACGATCGTTTTCGGCTCCTCGTGCTGCCGCGACTCTGCGCAGCTGTACTGCTGGGGTTAGATTTCCTCAGCCATCATAGAAGCGTCATCCTGCAGTACGATGGCCCTTATCCCCCGCTCTCCGTCTGCAAGGCGCCGTCACGGCAGCGCCCCTCGCGCACCACCTGCAGTCTCTCGACCCTCAAGATCACCCCCCCCCCCCCCGTTATTTGATAACCTCACCCCGGATTGTAGGCCTATAGCCACCAAGAGTAGGCGCTATAGTGCGGATGACCGGGCCTTCATTCGGTCCGAGGTACAACGTTTGCTCCAGGAAGGGATTATCCAGGCCAGCACCAGCCCCTGGAGGGCGCAAGTGGTCGTAGTTAAATCGGGGGAGAAACACCGCATGGTGATTGACTACAGCCAGACCATAAACAGGTATACCCAACTAGATGCATATCCTCTTCCCCGTATCGCGGACATAGTCAACCGCATCGCGCACTATAGGGTTTTTTCAACGATCGATTTGAAATCGGCTTACCACCAGCTCCCTATCCGCTCGGAGGATCGCCCATACACTGCCTTTGAGGCGGATGGCCGCCTCTACCAGTTCCTCCGAGTCCCCTTTGGTGTCACCAATGGGGTCTCAGTCTTCCAACAGGCCATGGATCAAATGGTGGACCAGCACGGACTACGGGCCACTTTCCCGTATCTGGATAACGTCACCATCTGCGGCCATGACCTGCAGGACCATGATGCCAACCTACAAAAATTCCTTCGTACGGCCACTCTCCTGAACCTCACATACAATGAGGCGAAGTGTGTTTTCCGGACACGCCGCCTCGCCATCCTTGGGTACGTGATAGAAAATGGTGTCCTTGGCCCCGACCCAGCCCGTATGCGTCCCCTTATGCAGCTTCCCCTCCCTACTACCCTCAAAGCACTGAGGAGATGCCTGGGCTTCTTCTCCTATTATGCCCAGTGGGTTCCCCGTTACGCAGATAAAGCCCGTCCGCTCCTAAAATCGACCTCTTTTCCCCTGGCGGAGGAGGCCTGTCGGGCCTTCGATGACATCAAAGCGGACATTGCGAAGGCCGCGATGCACGCTGTGGACGAATCCATCCCATTCCAAGTGGAAAGTGATGCGTCTGACTTTGCCCTAGCTGCCACCCTTAACCAGAGGGGCCGTCCGGTGGCCTTCTTTTCCCGGACCTTACAAGGCCCTGAGATTCGACACTCCTCGGTCGAGAAGGAGGCCCAGGCCATCGTGGAAGCCGTCCGGCACTGGCGCCATTATCTCGCGGGCCAACGATTCACCTTAATTACGGACCAGCGGTCAGTTGCCTTCCTGTTTAACACCAGGTAAAAGGGCAAGATTAAGAATGACAAGATCTTGCGGTGGAGGATTGAGCTCTCCACCTACAGATATGACATCATGTACCAGCCCGGGAAGCTCAATGAGCCCCCAGACGCCCTGTCCCGTGGATCATGTGCCAGTGCCCAACTAGACCAGCTACAGTCCCTCCATAACGACCTCTGTCACCCGGGTGTCACCAGATTTTTCCATTTTGTCAAGTCCCGTAACCTGCCCTTCTCCCTTGAGGAAGTCCGGACGATTACCAGGCAATGCAGGGTCTGCGCTGAGTGCAAACCGCAGTTCTACCGGCCAGGTAGGGCGCACCTTGTAAAGGCCACTCGCGCGTTCGAGCGCCTTAGCGTTGATTTTAAAGGCCCCCTCCCCTCCTCTAACCGCAATGTTTATTTCCTGAATATCATTGACGAATACTCACGTTTCCCTTTTGCCTTCCCCTGCTCGGACATGACCACGGCTACAGTGATTCGGACCCTGAACAAGCTCTTCACCCTGTTCGGCTTCCCAGCCTATATTCATAGCGACCGTGGGTCCTCTTTCATGAGTGACGAGCTGAGGCAGTACCTGCTCGCCAAAGGCGTTGCCTCCAGCCGCACCACTAGCTATAACCCCAGGGGCAATGGTCAAGTAGAGCGGGAGAACGCAACCGTCTGGAAGGCCGTTCTATTAGCGTTACGGTCTAGGGGCCTTCCAGTCAGCCGTTGGCAAGACGTCATTCCGGACGCATTACATTCCATTAGGTCACTCTTGTGCACAGCGACCAATACGACCCCTCACGAGCGGATGTTTGCGTTTCCCAGGAAGTCCTCCTCGGGTACTTCGCTCCCGGATTGGCTGATGTCCCCGGGACCCGTCCTGCTTCGGAAGCATGTCCGGACCCATAAGGCAGATCCCTTGGTCGAGGAGGTCCAACTGCTCCACGCTAATCCCCAATATGCTTATGTAGCGTACCCTGATGGGCGGGAGGACACGGTTTCTGTCCGTGACTTGGCACCCGCGGGTGCCCCGGAGGTCACCACGTCCTTCCGCCCCACGGTCCCTGGTGTCGTCCATTCGGAGACTGCTACGCCTCTTCCTCCCTCAGCCCCTGTCCCCAATGTAGTGCGCCCAGAGCCTGTTGCAGCCCCCCACCCCCCAGCTCCGGTTCCCACTGTTCTCCATACGCCACCAGGGCCACAGCTCACTCCTCTCGCCCCTGGGTACAGCTCGCTTGAGTCGCCGGAGCCGTCGCCACGCAGTCCCCGACGACTGGACGGGACGACGGATCGGTCCGCTTCACACCATCCAGCGCCTTCTCTCGACGCTCACTGGACGGAGCCTGGGCCGACATCGCTCCCTGCTCGGACGACTCTGCAACCTGCACTACGACGATCGCGACGGCGGATCAAGCCACTGGTTCGTCTGGACTTGTAATATTGTTTCCGCTTCACCCCCGTGTTGTTGTTTTAAAGGAAGGGGTGAATGTGGTGGACCTCAGTTGTGCCTTTGTCCTATATGGACCACCGTTGTGTGTGCTTGTCATACCTGGACACATCCCCTTCCAGTTTGGGTCCTCCCCTCAGCACCTAGTATAAAGGTGGCTGTCTCCTCCCCCTTGTTCAGTCCAGGTCGGTTGTTTGTTGGGATCTGCTCCTGATTCTGTTGTGAATAAAAGCCTACACTTATATTGGCATATCGGTAGTCTTTCGCCTTATTGATAGCGCATCAAAAATACCATGTGCAAGTGTGCAAAAAAAGGGCAATGCATTTCAACATATAGCTTTCGCATTCCAAAAATAAAATTAAAGGAAACATTGGTTTCCACTCCTATATTCCCCCCTGAAGACTGAGAAATCAACACAATGCATGGCACTGAAGACCTTGGGAACCCGCCACACTGAACTTTTCTCAACAGGCCCCAGTCAGATAGCCAGGTGAGGAAGTCAGCTCCTTATTAAGGTAGGAAAATAGGAGCAGAATGGCAGAGTGAGTGTCACTCCTCCAAAGTTCTGGCCCCAAGTACCCCACGAGAAAGACTATGACTAATTCAATATTAATCTGCAGGAGGGCATGGGATTGGGTTCAGGTGGCTGGTGGGGGGGAGAATGGCTTATTAAAACAGTGAAATAGACAGTATGTCTGGATGTTGGCTCCAACTTGCCAACTTCTGCATTTTACTCGAGTAGGTTAGGCTGTGTGCACACAACCACTTCAGGAGAGCAATATTTCAACAAGCTTTTCAGTTCAACAGTTTAGTTTAACATGTGATCAATGCTTTTTTGAACCTCTGGACACTTGCCAGTGAAAATAAGGTATGCACACAGCAGCACTTGAGGGAGCTGACTCAACCTCAGGGGAATATGCCTACAAATACTCATTAATCACAGTTGCTACATGTGGACAAGAGTTTGTTCACAGTACTTTTGCTGAACGGTTACTTTCTGTATTGGGGGATTGATCTGCTATAAACTGCTTATGCTACCTTAGACTGAACATCAGGTGACCAGCAACACGCCAATAGTTGGCGTGATCAAAGATTTGTAGCTGTGGAGCAGGAGGAGGAGGAGTGAAAGAGAAGGCAGTAGTTTAGAGATGACCAGAGAGGTCTAGCAAACAGGGGATCAGTAAAAAGAATCAGACTACCTGAAAGATGCACCTCACAGAAGGCACAACCCATGGAATTGGCATAGGCTTAGTATACTTAACATGACATCGCATGGTAGCAGGATTCAAATTACACAGGGGCAGTGGGTGAAGTCATCCTCAAAACCCCGCAAATAGCCGAGGAAAGTTCAATCATCATTGCGCTGCGGAGGAGTGAGAGAAACTTGGAAGAGGGTAAGGGACATTCTGAGGGAAAGAGAGGGTGGGGGTTGGGGGGGTGGAGAACAGGGAAGTGAGAAAGAGAGAGATACTGAGGGGAAAAGAGAGAGGCTCTTAATGGGTGAGAGAAACTTTGAGGTGCAGAGAGAGAAACTGCAAGGATGAGGGAGAGAAACCACAAGGGTTAGGGAATGGGGCCATGAGTGAGGGGGAGTGGAAGAGGGTTTGGAAATGCAGCAGCTTGTGTCCTTACTCTCTTCTTGGCTAATATTAGCCTCTTTAAACAGACTTACACTGACTCAATGAATTGACATCTCCTTTTTAAAATAATCCTGAACCATTTTCATTTTTGTTGGGTCATTGTGCAATAATAGTTAGTGCTCTTAACCATTTTTGCAAAGATTGGATGACTTACGTCAATCAGAGAGAGGATCAAACTTGATGTGTCTGAAGAATTCTTTTGTGCATAGTCTTTGTATAAATGCAGTAAAAAGGGTGCTAACTGCCTGGTTAAAAGCTTAGCCCTTTGCGCGTATACAATGAAAGTGCATTAACAGTGATGTCACCAGAGTACAGGTGTGTTTAGGTGATGGCTTTTTGGTTCTCGATCCTTCTAGGGCTCTGTCCTAGATATATCCAGCATCTCCCAGTCACAGCCCACATATCTTTTGGGTCAATTTCTGATTTATTTTTGCCAGGGCCAACAGCAATTATGTCAATTTTGTCTGAAGGTATCTCAATCAGAATAAACAGGCACTCGTCTGCGTGAATCTGGTTGGCTTCTCACAGGTGGAGAACACCTTCAGTTGCACTCATGTGGCACTCCCAATCACAAAGGATTCTACTACATCAATTTGTAGATAATGTGCAGCCACAAAAGGATCATTATGCAGATATGCACAACACTCCCAGGCAGTAATGCCTCCACTGTCCTGCACCAATCTAAGCTCCTTAATCTGAGTGGGCCAGGAAGCTGATTTAAGGGGTGGTATTAGTCAATAAAGGATACTTAAAGCAGATTTGGCTCAGACATCCATCAAGAACTCCAACACTGAAACTCAACAGCATTATACTGAATGCCATATTACCACCAGATGTGTGACTTAACAGGTCATCTCATAGAATCCTGCAGTGCAGAAGGAGGCCATTCAGCCCATTGAGTCTGCACTGACCACAATCCCACCCAGCCCCAACCTCCATTAGCCCATGCATTTATCCTAGCTAGTCCCCCTGACACCAAGGGAGAATTTAGCATGGCCATTCCACCTAACCATCTCCATGCTGAAGATGTGATTCTTGTGCTTCGATAGATCTGGAGGTGTCCTGTGGTAAAAACCAGCCAGTTTCTGAAGAATAGTCATTGCTTGTTGTGCTTTATAGAACACTGCACCACAACTGTGCTTTCTGTGTTGGATTATGGTTAGAATGATTGTTCCACTGGGAAGTGCTGCCAGGGCCAGTTCACAGCACTGTGGGTGGCTCAGCTGCAAGAGGAGGGATGAGTAAGAGTGAAAGAGCAATAGTAGTAGGAGATTCAATAGTGAGGGATGCTGACATGCGTTTCTGTGGCCGCAGATGTGACTCCAAGATGGTGCGTTGTCTCCCTGGTGCCAAGGTCAAGAATGTCACAAAACAGTTGTAGGGCATTCTGAAGAGGGAGGGTGAACAGTTGAAGGTCCTGGTTCACATCAGTACCAGTAACCTAGGCTGAAAGAGGGATGAGGTCCTGCAGCAAGAATTTAGGTAGCTATGTCACAGATTGAAAAGTAAGAGGGTTGGAATCAAAGGTTGGAATCTCTGGATTAATCCCGGTGCCATGTGTTAGTAAATATAGGAAAAGGATAGAGCAGATGAATGCGTGGCTGAGGAGATGGTGCAGGAGTTTAGTTTCCTGAATCACTAGATCCATTTCTGGGAAAGGTGGGACGGGTAAAAGTCAGATGGATTGCACCTGAACCGGAATGGGACCAACATGAATGAGATAGAGAATCTGGTGAACTGGTGTGGCAACAATAATAGCTCCTTCAATGTCAACAAAACGAAGGAGATTGTCATTGACTTCAGGAAGCGTAAAGGAGAACATGCCTCTGTCTATATCAACGGGGACGAAGTAGAAAGGGTCAAGAGCTTCAAATTTTTAGGATTCCAAATCACCAACAACCTGTCCTGGTCCCCCCATGCCAACACTATAGTTAAGAAAGCCCACCAATGCCTCTACTTTCTCAGAAGACTAAGGAAATTTGGCATGTCAGCTACAACTCTCACCAGCTTTTACAGGTGCACCATAGAAAGCATTCTTTCTGGTTGTATCATAGCTTGGTATGACTCCTGCTCTGCTCAAGACCACAAGGAACTACAAAAGGTCGTGAATGTAGCCCAATCCATCACGCAAACCAGTCTCCCGTCCATTGACTCTGTCTACACTTCCCGCTGCCTCGGCAAAGCAACCAGCATAATTAAGGACCCCACGCACCCCGGACATTCTCTCTTCTACCTTCAGGAAAAAGATACAAAAGTCTGAGGTCATGTACCAACTGACTCAAGAACAGCTAGAACAACTTCTTCCCGGCTGCTGTCAGACTTTTGAATGGGCTTACCTTGTATTAAGTTGATCTTTCTCTACACCCTAGCTATGACTGTAACACTACATTCAGCTCTCTCTCGTTTCCTTCTCTATGAACGGTATGTTTTGTCTGTATAGCGTGCAAGAAACAATACTTTTCACTGCATGTTAATACATGTGACAATAATAAATCAAATCAAATCAAATCCTTGCGAGAGGTTTGCTAGTGCTGTTGGGGGGAAGGAGATAAGACAAGGAGGGTGATAAGGTAATGTACCTTAGCTGCTCACATTGCTGCCTGGGTGCCCTTATAAAAATTCAGGGTTGCACCAGCGCACCTATGTGAAGTGAGATGGTGTAATGGTAATGTCACTCCAATAATAATCCTGAGGCCCAGGCAAAGGCTCTGGGGACAAATCCCACAAAAGCAGCTAGTAGAATTATATTTCAATTTTCAAAATTCAATTAAATATCTGGAATATAAAACTAGTATCTGTCATGGTGACCATTGCAGCCATCATAAATTGTTGCAAAAAGCCATTCTGGTAGACGTTCACCATATAAATCTATGGGTGTTTCCTGAAATGGTTGTAAACTCAACTAGCACTGGATAGCTAAATCTCTGCTTCAAAGCAAAGTTTTCAAGATGATCTTGTGGTGACGGAGCTGACATCCATACCTACAAAACCATCAACGTCAAGGAGGAGCCATCCTTAATTCTGCCACTCTTACTTGGTCTGGCTTACTTGTGATTCCAGACCCATAACAATGTGCCTGACTCTTAAATGTCCTCTGAAATAAAACTATATAGAAAAGTTACAGTGCAGAGCAGAAAGAAGTCTTCAGCCTATCATGTCTGAACCAGTCAAAGAAGAGAAAAGAATAAACTAGCCGCTTCTTTTAATCCTATTTTCCAGCACCTGCTCTGTAGCCTTGCAGGTTACAGCACTTCAGATGTAGATCCAGCTAGCTTTTAAATGAGTTGAGAATTTCAGCAGTGAATTCCCAATGCCCACCATCACCCTCTGGATGAAAAGATTTTTCCTCATGTCCTCTCTAATCCTTTTACCAATCATCTTAAATCTATGCCCCCTGGTAATTGCCCCTTCCACAGGGAAACAAGTCTTTCCTTTCTAGGCCCCTCATAATTCTATAAACCTCATTTAGCTCACCCTTTAACCTCCACTGTTCTAAGGAAAACAACACTAGTCTATCCAATGTCTCGTCATAGCTTCAATTTTCAAGACGTGAAAATATTTCTCTAAATCCCCTCTGCACTCTCTCCAGAGCAATTCCTGTTCTAGCAAACCACTCAGTTCAAGGGCAAATAGGGATGAACAACAAATACTGACCTCACCAGAAACACCCATATCCCTGAAAAGAATAATAAAACTGTCACCAGCAAATGCAAGGCCACTCTTCCTCCTCCCTGCTGTTAGCAGTTTGAATGGACACACATTCCTGCCAAGGCAACAAGAAATGCCACAAGCAAATAACTTGGGTTCCTCTTCCCACAAAATAAATCTGAGCTTTCCTACAGAAGTCCTCCCATCGAGAAAATGGAATCTAGACCACAAATCCAACTGGACTCTTGGATAGATCTAATTTCCATGGCTTTGGGAATGTGTACATGCTGAGACCAGATATACCTGCACAGCTGATGCACTGGGACCTGACTAGGCGACTGGAAGTGGGATTCCCAAAAAAGAATCATATAGTGCTGCCTTTCCTTCATTTTAATGGCTTTGTGGGTATGAATGACAGTCCCGCCACCACAAGATCATCCTGAAAATCCTGCTTTGAAACAGGGACCTGGCATATTCAGGTGGAAGTCTGCTGGAATGGCTGTACAATTTCTGGACTTAAATAACTTGCATCTAGCTTCCACATTGTGGCCACAAATGCGAGTACAGCACTTTTCTTAGCAGTTAATTGCAAACCTTATCCTACATGCTTCACCTTCAATATCATATACAGTGCATATACAGTAATTCCTATTTACAATGTTTCTACACCCCAACGCCCCACATCAAAGTGCTACCCTATCCCTGGGTTACTCTCCCAATACCATTTGGCCATATCATCAACTCCACTCAATATTTCCACACACCACCTACTCAGCTACATTGGCAGCACCTTTCCCACCACTGTCCACTGGATCATTGGATCCTAGACTTCAAAAAGCTCAAAACGTTTGTTACACTTTACACAAAAATAAGAACATAATCACAGAAGTTAAATTTTAAAAATATTGTTAAATCTCTATTTGAGCTTTACATTAAAATGGCTCCTGTGTTGTATATGATATAGCATAAAATAACCTATCCTCTTACATGCCAAAAACAATGATTTGCAGATCGACTGTTATTTGATAGATACTTGAGCGCAGTGTTTTTTTTCAAAGAGCTCCTGATCGCCCACATACCTCCACTTGTTTTCCCATCCATCGAAAAGCAATGAATCCTGTTTCTGTTCTCAAAATGAGGAGTCCGAATATAAACTGCAAGCCAAGGCCCCAGAAAACAGTTCTCCAATTTACCTGAGATAAATCCAGTAAGAATGATTTAAGAGGATAAACTTAATTACAGAAGCATAATTTTAGCATTTCTCTTATTATTAACTAAAAATCTTTCTGGGAGCAAGAACCAAACTGAATAGAAAATCCAAACCAATCCAAAAATCAAGCTGCTTCAGATGCTGAAACAAAACCACTATATTGAGAGATTGAATAAACTGGGATTGTTCTCCCTGGGAAAATGGAGGCTGAGAGACGACCTGATAAAAGTTTATAAAATTATGAGAGGTATAGATAGGGTGAACAGTAGGAAGCTTTTTCCCAGGGCAGAAATGACAATTACAAGGGGGGCACAAGTTCAAGATAAGTTCAGTGGAGATGTGCGGGGAAAGTTTTTTTACACAGCGGGTGGTGGGGGCCTGGAATGCACTGAGATGTGAGGTGGTTGAGGCAGTTACGTTTGCCACATTTAAGACTTGTCTTGATGGGCATATGAACAAACGGGGAATAGAGAGATATAAGCGGTTGGTTAGATAGGTAAACGTGATCAGCATAGGCTTGGAGGGCCAAAGGGCCTGTTCCTGTGCTGTACTGTTCTTTGTTCATATTCAGGTTCAAAGATATATTTCTGACAAAGCAAGTTACATAATCAACATATAGGTAACCTAGTTTCCTTCAAACTTATTCAGTTACCTTGTTGAATTTATCATGCTGGTGGCAACCTTTAAGCTTTGAAAATGATTCTGAGTACCTATTTATTACACTATTTGGATTTGAATTTAGATAGTCTACATACTGTCATAGTTTAAGAAAGTAATTTTTTAAATCATGCAACTTACAGCTTCAGCGATGTCATTGTGGGGTGGAGCTAAGCTGTGGCAGTCAAGTGACAAGGCTTTCAGTTTCGTTTGTGGCAGTCAGGTGATAGGGTTTTTTTCCTTTGGCTCTTAGTTTCATTTTGGGAAGGAGTCTCTCTCCCTGCTTTTTTCTCTTTATTTGGTTCTGCCTTAAAGAAGCTGTGTTTTGGGAAACAGATTCGACTGCAACTCTTCTGAGTTTTTTCACAAGGGATTTTCAGCATCCAACCAGAAGGCAGGATTCCTATAACAAGTGGGCATTAACCTATGCTGTACTGTGTTTATTTGGAGGGTTTTGTGTATTGGATATTGGCTTTGGTTGGAACACATTACAGATATTTCCTTAAGAGTTATACATTATCATAGTTGTTGTGATTCTAGTTTGTAATTGTTAAACGTTCTTGCTAATTGTCTTACTATACATGTCAACAATATTTTTAATTAAACTTTGTTTTTGATAAAAGCTCCTCGTGGGTTAGTTGAATCACACCTGGAGTGAAACACCTCATGCTCATCCTAGTCAAATTTAACGTAAAACGTTAGGCAAGCTTTATAGAACACCTTGAAGTACCTGACCCGACTTGTAACAATACTTGCACATATTTGAACAGAAAGATCATTGGTTCCCAGTTTTTTTTCAATAAATTGCTTTTTTCATTGCAGTATGAACACAATAATTACTACTTGTGTTTCATTCTTGCAAAGCAAAAGGCCTTTAATACCTGAGATTTTCTAACAAGTGGTGTAAATTCCTCTCCCTGAGTTATAAGTACCGAGTTTGCTGGCTTTTATACTGTATGCTCATGATTCTTTTCCTGGTTGAGTGGCTGAAATCATCAGCATTGTCTGCTGGGCAAGGTAGCAATGTGGTTGTGTTACTAGACCTGGAGCCCAGAGGTCTGGATGAATAATCCAGCAGAATGTGAGTTCAAATGCCATTTTAAGAATATTAATCAGTTCTTTATAAAAGTGATCAGACTCCTCCATAACCATCCTTGTTTATGTCCTGTCTCACTAGAGGTGAATGATAAGAGAACTCAATTTTAACTATAAGTGATTGGGCTTTGAGTGAGTTAAAATCTCACTGATAGAGGCAAGGGAAGTTCTCAACACTAACTCTGAATTTCATGACCTCGGGTTTTCAGGTCAAACATGAACAAGGAAACCTGTCAGCAATTACTACACGCCATCCTCCCTCAGTATACGAATGTTCATCATTTTTCCACATCTAAACATCACTTATAGGAAGAACTGACGGAAGCACAGTCTTCCAAGATTGGCTCAGCAATACAAACACCAATTGAGCCTCTAAAATCCTGAAGATGTAGCTGCCAGACAAGATTTTCACAGCAGGCGGTGAGACAACTAACGTGAGGGAATAATATTCATAATTTCAGACTCACCAATCTACCTGTCACAGTTGCATTTCCCTACAACAACACTGGTAGAAAAGACCACCACACAATCTTCATGGAAACCAAGTTCTGGATTCACACTGCTCCATCATCCTTTGTGGCATTGCTAAATGAACAGATTAAGTAAAAAATCTAGGGGCTTAAATTTGGTAAACTCATGAGGTGTTGTGGGCTACTTGAAAGCAGCAGAACTACGTTTCACTGCAATCTGTAAGTACATGGCCTAATATCCCCTCATTCTTCCACCACTATGAAGCCAGATGGCTTAAAATTGCTCAATTAAGAATGTAGGATACATATTAGGAACAGCATCAGACATACATGGAAATTCCAAGAAGTGTCAAACTCAACGCTACAATGCCATGCATGTTGAGCAGCACAAGCAACACAATACAAACAGAATGAAGTAATTTCACAGCCAAGGATCACGCCAAAGCTCTGCAACCCTGTCACTGGCAGCCATGAATGTTGGTTGATACTTAAGAAACTGTCAGAATGAGGAAGCCCATGAACATCTTTATTCTTAATAAAATTGAGGGCCAGTATGTTAATTGGGGGAGTCTGTGGGAAGGCAAAGGGACGTCTGGTAAGTGGCAGGCTTTCAAAAGTGTGTTAACCAGGGTTCAGAGTAAACACATTCCTCTTAGAGTGAAGGGCAAGGCTGGCAGAAGTAGGGAACCCTGGATGACTCGGGATATTGAGGCCCTGGCCAAGAAGAAGAAAGAGGCACATGACATGCATAGACAGCTGGGATCAAATGAATCCCTTGAAGAGTATAGGGGGTGTAGGAGTAGAGTTAAGAGAGAAATCAGGAGGGCGAAAAGGGGACACGAGATTGTTTTGGCTGATAAGGCAAAGGAGAATCCAAAGAGCTTCTACAAATACATAAAGGGCAAAAGAGTAACAAGGGAGAGAGTAGGGCCTCTTAAGGATCAACAAGGTCATCTATGTGTGGATCCACAAGAGATGGGTGAGATTCTAAATGAATATTTCTCATCAGTATTTACTGTTGAGAAAAGCATGGATGTTAGGGAACTTGGGGAAATAAATAGTGATGTCTTGAGGAGTGTACATATTACAGAGAAGGAGGTGCTGGAAGTCTTAAAGCGCATCAAGGTAGATAAATCCCCAGGACCTGATGAAGTGTATCCTAGGACATTGTGGGAGGTGAGGGAGGAAATTGCGGATCTCCTAGCCAAGATAATTGAATCATCGATAGTCACGGGTGAGGTGCCTGAAGATTGGAGAGTGGCAAAATGTTGTGCCTTTGTTTAAAAAGGGCTGCAGGGAAAAGCCTGGGAACTACAGGCCAGTGAGCCTCACATCTGTGGTGGGTAAGTTGTTGGAAGGTATTTTGAGAGACAAGATCTACAGGCATTTAGAGACGCAAGGACTGATTAGGGACAGTCAGCATGGCTTTGAGAGTGGAAAATCATGTCTCACAAATTTGATTGAGTTTTTTGAAGGGGTAACCAAGAAGGTAGATGAGGGCAGTGCACTTGATGTTGTCTACATGGACTTTAGCAAGGCCTTTGACAAGGTACTGCATGGTAGGTTGCTGCATAAGGTTTAATCTCACGGGATCCAGGGTGAGGTATCTAATTGGATACAAAATTGGCTTCTTGACAGAAGCCAGAGGGTGGTTGTAGAGGGTTGTTTTTCAAACTGGAGGCTTGTGACCAGCGGTGTGCCTCAGGGATCAGTGCTGGGTCCACTGTTATTTGTCATTTATATTAATGATTTGGATGAGAATATAGAAGGCATGGTTACTAAGTTTGCAGATGACACCAAAATTGTTGACATAGTGGACAGTGAAGAAAGTTATCTTCGATTGCAACAGGATCTTGATCAATTGGGCCAGTGGGCTGACGAATGGCAGATGGAGTTTAATTTAGACAAATGCGAGATGATGCATTTTGGTAGATTGAACCAGGGTAGGACTTACTCAGTTAATGGTAGGGTGTTGGGGAGAGTTACAGAACAAAGAGATCTAGGGGTACACGTTCATAGCTCTTTCAAAGTGGAGTCACAGGTGGATAGAGTGGTGAAGAAGGCATTCGGTATGCTTGGTTTCATTGGTCAGATCATGAATACAGGAATTGGGACGTCTTGTTGAAGTTGTACAAGACATTGTTAAAGCCACACTTGGAATACTGTGTGCAGTTCTGGTCACCCTATTATAGAAAGGATATTATTAAACTAGAAAGAGTGCAGAAAAGATTTACGAGGATGCTACCGGGACTTGATGGTTTGGCTTATAAGGAGAGGCTGGATAGACTAGGACTTTTTCCTCTGGAGCGTAAGAGGATGAGGGGTGATCTTTTAGAGGTCTACAAAATAATGAGGGGCACAGATCAGCTAGATAGTCAATATCTTTTCCCAAAAGTAGGGGAGTCTAAAACTAGAGGGCATAGGTTTAAGGTGAGAGGGGAGAGATACAAAAGTGTCCAGAGGGGCAATTTTTTCACACAGAGGGTGGTGAGTATCTGGAACAAGCTGCCAGAGGTAGTAGTAGAGGCGGGTACAATTTTGTCTTTTAAAAAGCATTTAGACAGTTACATGGGTAAGATGGGTAAAGAGGGATGTGGGCCAAACGCGGGCAATTGGGACTACCTTAGGGGTTTAAAAAAGGACGGCATGGACAAGTTGGGCCAAAGGGCCTGTTTCCATGTTGTAAACCTCCAATACTCTGTGACTCCTCTACAGTATTGTGACTAATTTGATTTGCCCAATCTATATGCAGATTAAAACCACCCATAATTACAGATGTTTCTTTGTCACATGCATTTCCATTTTCCTGTCATTTCCAGCATCCCCACTACAGTTTGCGAGTCTATATACAACCCCTATTACTGTTTTTTGCCCCTTGGTGCTTCTTAGCTCTACGCATATAGATTCCATATTATCAGAGTTAATATCCTTCCTCAGTATGGTGTTAATTTCCTCTTTAAGCAGCAATGCAACTCCACCGCTTTTACTTTTTTGTCTGCCCATCCTAAATACCTCTGGATGTTCAGTTCCCATTCTTGGTCACCCTGCAACCATCTCTCCGTAATCCCGACGATATCATACCCATTTACATCTACTTGCACAATGAACTCATCCACTTTATTGAGAATGCTCCATGCATTAAACCACAAAAAGTCTTTAGGTTTGATTTTTTAACATTACAGATCCCTTTCCCACTATTTTTCACTGAGGCCTTGTTTGAATCTGGACCTTGGTTTCTCTGCCCATCACTTTTTTTATTCCCCTTTTTATCTTTGCTTTTTGTCCTTGATTTCCCCCTCCTTTGACTCCTTGCATAGGTTCCCAACCCTTGTCATTTTAGTTTAAACCCTCCCCAACCACTGCAGCAAATACTCCCCCTTGGACATCAGTCCCAGTCCTGCCCAGGTGTAACCCATCCAGTTTGTAGTGTTTCCACCTCCCCAGAACCGGTCCCATGCCCCAGGAAACTGAAACCCACCCCCTCACACCATCTCTTCAGCCATGTATTCATCCTATATACCCTATTTCTACTCTAACATGTGCCACTAGTAGTAATCCTGAGATTACTACCATTGAGGTCCGACTTCTCAACTTTCTTCCTAACTCCCTATATTCTGCTTTTAGGACCTCACCCCTTTGTTTACTTATGTCATTGGTACTTATGTGTTCCATGACCACTGACTTTTCACCGATTCCTCCAGAATGTCCTGTAACTGCTCTAAAACATACTTGACTCTAACACCAGGGACGCAACATACCATCCTAGAGTCTGGTTTGAAGCCACAGAAAAAGCAATATATTCCCTTTACAATTCAATCCCTTATAACTATTGCATTCCCACACTTTTTATTCTTCTGTTCTGCAGCAGAATCTTCCATGATGCAACAGGCTGTTCCTGCTTTCACAAGAGGTCATTCCATTTCACAGAATCCAAAATGATATATCTGTTTTTCAGGAGAATGGCCACAGGAAATTCCTGCACTGCCTGCTTCGCCCTCTTGTTCTGTCTGGTGGTCACCCATACTCTTCCTGCCTGGAGGATCGTAGCTTGCAACGTGATCAGCTCTCGATATGTGAAATCCATGATACTTTCCACCTCGCGGATGCTGCAATGTCCCCAGCCGTTGCTCCAGCACCGAAACCTAGGCTTCCAGAAGCTGCAACTGGAGACACTTCATGCACGCATGCTGGCCCCGGGCACTGGAAATGTTCCCGACTTCCCACATGGAGCACAAGGAGCACACCATGGCTTGTAGCTCTCCTGCCATGACTTACCCCTTCAAAGTAAACCTATGGAAGATGCTTGATATCAGCTTATATCCAATTCTCTCGGGACTTCTTTCCTGGTCCTCGTTACTTTTGAGTATAACCCTTAGAAACTATAACCAAAGTATTAAATACTTACCCGACCTTACCCACCACTAACTTATCAGCTCTCTCTCTCGTGTCTTCTACTGTTGCAGCACGGCAAGACCACTCTCTGAAGAGTTAGAAAGCGAGGAGTAAATGCAAAAAGCACCTCTATCTCCTCTGCATCAAATTTCCAATCAGCTCCAAATTCCTGATACCCACACTCACTCCAGATGGGCGTTTTCTCACACCAATGAGTTGAAAAGGGTTCTGGCTCAGGGAGACTGAAATCAAATAGTCAGATAAAACTATCGATGGCACGGTGGCACAGCGGTTAGTACTGCTGCTTCACAGCTCCAGGGACCTGGGTTTGATTCCTGGCTTGGGTTACTGCCTGTGTGGAGTATGCACGTTCTCCCCATGTCTACATGGGCTTCCTCCAGGTGCTCCCATGCAGACCCGATGGGCCAAATGGCCTCTTCTGCACTGTAGGGTTTCTATGAAATTAGCAATTGGAAGGCCTTCAAAGAGGAGATAGTTTATGTACTGGCACATGATGGGGAAAATAAAGCGATCCAAAGCTGAGCTCTCCAGATTACTAAAAATAGAAATTAAAATTCGGATTGGAGGCAGGTTGCTAGCGGAGTGCCACAGGGATCAGTGCTTGGTCCTCTGCTCTTTGTGATTTTTATTAATGACTTAGAGGAGGGGGCTGAAGGGTGGATCAGTAAATTTGCTGATGACACCAAGATTGGTGGAGTAGTGGATGAGGTGAAGGGCTGCTGTAGGCTGCAAAGAGACATAGATAGGATGCAAAGCTGGGCTGAAAAATGGCAAATGGAGTTTAACCCTGATAAATGTGAGGTGATTCATTTTGGTAGGACTAATTTAAATGTGGATTACAGGGTCAAAGGTGTTCTAAAGACTGTGGAGGAACAGAGAGATCTTGGGGTCCATATCCACAGATCTCTAAAGGTTGCCAGTCAAGTGGATAGAGCTGTGAAGAAGGCCTATAGTGTGTTAGCTTTTATTAACAGGGGGTTGGAGTTTAAGAGCCGTGGGGTTATGCTGCAACTGTACAGGACCTTGGTGAGACCACATTTGGAATATTCTGTGCAGTTCTGGTCACCTCACTATAAGAAGGATGTGGAAGCGCTGGAAAGAGTGCAAAGGAGATTTACCAGGATGCTGCCTGGTTTGGAGGGTAGGTCTTATGAGGAAAGGTTGAGGGAGCTAGGGCTGTTCTCTCTGGAGCGGAGGAGACTGAGGGGAGACTTAATAGAGGTTTATAAAATGATGAAGGGGATAGATAGAGTGAACGTTCAAAGACTATTTCCTCGGGTGAATGGAGCTATTACAAGGGGGCATAACTATAGGGTTCATGGTGGGAGATATAGGAAGGATATCAGAGGTAGGTTCTTTACGCAGAGAGTGGTTGGGGTGTGGAATGGACTGCCTGCAGTGGTAGTGGAGTCAGACACTTTAAGAACATTTAAGCGGTTATTGGATAGGCACATGGAGCACACCAGGATGATAGGGAGTGGGATAGCTTGATATTGGTTTCAGATAAAGCTCGGCACAACATCGTGGGCCGAAGGGCCTGTTCTGTGCTGTACTGTTCTATGTTCTATAAAATGAAACTGGCAACGTAGTCTTATGATAAATGCAAAATTCAGAATATAGTAAGGAACCAAACTGAATACACAACATAAAGAGAAAGGAAACAATTGGGGTATAGTGTATGAGAGTAGATTTGTGGGTTACAGAAGGGAACTGAAGAGTATTTTGTAAACTTGTAATTAGAACATAGAACATAGAACATAGAACATTACAGCGCAGAACAGGCCCTTCGGCCCACGATGTTGCACCGACCAGTTAAAAAAAAACTGTGACCCTCCAACCTAAACCAATTTCTTTTCGTCCATGAACCTATCTACGGATCTCTTAAACGCCCCCAAACTAGGCGCATTTACTACTGATGCTGGCAGGGCATTCCAATCCCTCACCACCCTCTGGGTAAAGAACCTACCCCTGACATCGGTTCTATAACTACCCCCCCCTCAATTTAAAGCCATGCCCCCTCGTGCTGGATTTCTCCATCAGAGGAAAAAGGCTATCACTATCCACCCTATCTAAACCTCTAATCATCTTATATGTTTCAATAAGATCCCCTCTTAGCCGCCGCCTTTCCAGCGAAAACAATCCCAAATCCCTCAGCCTCTCCTCATAGGATCTCCCCTCCATACCAGGCAACATCCTGGTAAACCTCCTCTGCACCCTCTCCAAAGCCTCCACATCCTTCCTGTAATGTGGGGACCAGAACTGCACACAGTACTCCAAGTGCGGCCGCACCAGAGTTGTGTACAGTTGCAACATAACGCTACGACTCCTAAATTCAATCCCCCTACCAATAAATGCCAAGACACCATATGCCTTCTTAACAACCTTATCTACTTGATTCCCAACTTTCAGGGATCTATGCACACATACACCTAGATCCCTCTGCTCCTCCACACTATTCAAAGTCCTCCCGTTAGCTCTATACTCAACACATCTGTTATTCCTACCAAAGTGAATTACCTCACACTTCTCCGCATTAAACTCCATCCGCCACCTCTCGGCCCAACTTTGCAACCTGTCTAAGTCTTCCTGCAAACTACGACACCCTTCCTCACTGTCTACCACACCACCGACTTTGGTGTCATCAGCAAATTTGCTAATCCACCCAACTATACCCTCATCCAGATCATTAATAAATATTACAAACAGCAGTGGCCCCAAAACAGATCCCTGAGGTACACCACTTGTAACCGCACTCCATGATGAATATTTACTATCAACCACCACCCTCTGTTTCCTATCCGCTAGCCAATTCCTGATCCAATTTCCTAGATCACCCCCAATCCCATAGTGAATAATTAGTGAACCAACAGTCAAAAGAAGGATAGTACCAATTAACAACCAAGCAGGAGGTCCTCCTGTGGCAGCAGAGGGCATGGTTGAGAAAATGCTGTCAATGTCACAAAGATAGTAGATGCATTGAATAGAAAAAGAAAGCAATTAAAGGCTGGTTCACAGTTATAAGTTCTCAGGTATAAGGTTCAGCAAAGTTGTGAATTGACTCCATCTAAATGGGATGTATTCTAAGGTTGCTGAGGGAAGTAAAGGTAGAACTTGCAGAAGCCATGAATGATTTGGAGGAGAATGTAGATGGTCTGATTAGTACGTCAGGGGATAACACAAAGATTGGGGGAGCTGTGGGTAGTGAGGGGGATTGCCAGAAGATACAGCAGGATATAGGTAGGCCAGAGACTTGGGCGGAGAAATAGCAGATGGAATTTAAGCCAGCCAAATGCAGGGTGGTGAATTTTGGAAGGTCTAATGTAGGAGGGAAGTATACAGTAAATGGCAGGACCCTTAGAAGCATTAACATACAGAGGGATCTAGGCCTTCAGGTCCACAGTTCCCTGAAAGTGGCAACACAAGTGGATAAGGATAAGTGGGCGGCACGGTAGCACAGTGGTTAGCACTGCTGCTTCACAGCTCCAGGGTCCCGGGTTCGATTCCCGGCTCGGGTCACTGTCTGTGTGGAGTTTGCACATTCTCCTCGTGTCTGCGTGGGTTTCCTCCGGGTGCTCCGGTTTCCTCCCACAGTCCAAAGATGTGCGGGTTAGGTTGATTGGCCAGATTAAAAATTGCCCCTTAGAGTCCTGGGATGTGTAGGTTAGAGGGATTAGCGGGTAAAATATGTGGGGGTAGGGCCTGGGTGGGATTGTGGTCGGTGCAGACTCGATGGGCCGAATGGCCTCCTTCTGCACTGTAGGGTTTCTATGATTCTATGATTCTATGAAGGTGGTCAAGAAGGCATATAACATGCATGCTTTCATCAGTCGGGGCATAGGGTATAAAAGTTGGCAAGTCATGTTGCAGCTGTATAGAACTTTAGTCAGGCCACATTTGGAATATTGGGTACAGTTCTGGTTGCCACACTACCAGAAGTATGTGGAGGCTTTGGAGAGGGAACAGAAAAGGTTTACCAGGATGTTGCCTGGTTTGGAGGGTATTAGCTATGAGGAGAGATTGGACAAACGTGGTTTGTTTTTCACTTGAACATCGGAGGCTGAGGGGCGACCTGATACAAGTTTACAAAATTATGAAAGGCATGGAAAGAATGGCTAGCAGAGTATTTTTCCCAGGGCAGAAATGTCAATTACTAGGGGACACAGGTACAAGGTAAAAGGGTGAAAGTTTAAAGAAGAGAAAATGTGAGAGCCTATTTTTTTTTGATACAGAGGGCGGTAAGTGCCCGGAATACGTTGCCAGAGGTGGTGGTGGAAGCAGATACAATAGCAATGTTTAAGAAGCATCTTGACAGATGCACGAATAGGCAGGGAATAGAGGGATACAGACCAGGTAGAGGCAAAAGGTCTTTAGTTTAGAAAGGAGTCTTGTCAGCGCAGGCTGAATGAGCTGAAAGGTCTGTTCCAGTGCTGTACTGTTCTTTGTTCTCTGGCCACAATCTTCAAATCCTCCTTAGAAGAGGGATGCTATACAAGACTGAACCATTTCAAACATTATATAAAAAAAGCCTAAGCCAGTCAGCCTAATAGCAACAGAAGTAAAATTGTCACTTTGAAATATACAGGTTAATAAATGACAAACAGAAGATTTGTTAGAGGCAGTCATATTTGAATAACTTGATTGAGTTCCTTTATAAAGTATGGAGAGGGGTTTATGAAGGTGATGTGGATAATGTCACGCATAATAGAATTTCCTAGCGCGTTTAAAAATAGGCTTCCAAACAAAATTGAAGCCCATGGAATTAAAAAGGCAGTGGCAGTGTGAATGCCAAATTTGCTCATTTAGGAAAGCCAACATTGGGACACATCGGTGGAATTAAGGGAGAATTAAAATATCAAAGAAACTTTCAAAAAGCAAAAATTTGATTATTTTAAAGATTGTGCAATTTTGAACTGCTCTGAATGAAAATGAATGCAAAATTGGCTTTTTTGGGGCAGAAAAGTTATTCCTGAGTACTTAGTATACTGTTAGTTACTCCTGATCTCTCTGAGAACCAACACTTGAACCACTGAAAGAGTATCTCGCTTTATAATCTGTTAAAAGTGAGAAATTGTATGATCTGCTCTTCAGCAACTTTTAGTGGTTAAATCAAAATAACTACCGAGACTCTCTCTGTAAAATCAACAAGTAACATTTTATTTATCTACCTAACAGTGAACAAGTTAACTAAACTATTAACAAACCGAATAAAACACTATTCTAATGGAGTGCTGTTTAGATAAATACAGTTCCCATTTATTAACAAAAAATAGAATTATTTTAGTCACTCTCAAAACACAACCAGGTTTTATCTTCTGGAATCTTCTGTCTTCACTATCGAAATGAGGCTTTCTTTTGGTACCTTTCCTATTCAGAAGAAGCTTTGAGCTAAAAGGTATTAGCTGTGGCAAAGAGCAGTTGCTGGCTCTTATATGAGGAGAGATTGAGTAGACTGGGCCTGTACTCGTTGGAGTTTAGAAGGTTGAGGGGCGATCTTATAGAGACATATAAGATAATGAAAGGGCTAGACAGGGTAGAAGCAGCGAGGTTATTTCCACTTACAATGGAAACAAGAACTAGGGGGGCATAGCCTCAAAATACAGGGGAGTCAATTTAGAACACAGTTGAGGAGGAACTTCTTCTCCCAGAGGGTAGTGAATCTTTGGAATTCTCTGCCCAATGAAGCAGTAAGTCACACATAGATAGATTTTTAAACCATTAAGGGAATTAAGGGTTATGGGGAGGGGGCGGGTAAGTGGAACTGAACCCACTATCAGATCAGCCATGGTCTTATTGAATGGCGGAGCAGGCTTGAGGGGCTAGATAGCCTACTCCTCCTCCTATTTCTTATGTTCTTATGTTCTTATACCCCTGATGACATACCATCATCCCCACAATAGGATTGGTTCTCAGGTTACCAAAACATCAAATTCAAATCTGATAGGCTGCTATTATTCAAATGCTTATTTTAAATTGATTAGTTAATATTCAAAAACAGCCTGTTGTCTTTGCAACATCACTGCCTGGCCTCTTGATACAATGTTTCAGTCTGTGTACTGTATGCACCTGCATCTCTTTTAACTCTCTAAGTACAGCAAAAAGAAACATTTTTTTTGAAACAGAACCATAAAATGCTTTCTCCTCTTAGTATTTTACAATTATTTCATAATTTTACCAACACCAAATTCGCAACACCTCCTCCCTTAAGAAAAAAATAACCCATCATCATGAAAAGATGGTTTCATTTTTTTAAAACTCAGGATAAAGCATGCGCAATAATATTTTCACAACCCGCAACGTTTACAATCTGTAAATTAAATGCTTGTAACATAAGACTCCAACAAAATAGTCTGGCGTTATTGTCCTTGAATCTTTCCACAAATGTCAAAGGATTGAGATCTGTATGCACAGTCGTCTTTGATGCACTGTTTGTAATGTAAACATTAAAATGTTGCAAGGCCATTACTAAACTCAATAGCTCCTTTTCAATTGTGGAATATTTTGACTGGTGGATATTGAGTTTTTTCAAAAAATAACCAATTGGTCTTTCAATTCCACAATCATCATCCTGTAACAACACAGCTCCATCACCTACATTGCTGGCGTCAACAGCAACTTTGAAGGGTTTCAAAAAATTTGGTGTGGCTAAAACAGGTGCGGTGGTTAACACTGCTTTCAAATTCTCAAGTGCCCCCTAGCATTGTTCTGTCCACCGAAATTTCATGTTTTTTTTAACAAATCCATCAATGGTGCCACTACACTACTAAGGTTTGGTACGAATTTTCTGTAGAATCTGCTCAATCCCAAAAATTGTAGCACTTCCTTCTTCGATGATAGTCTTGGGCATTCCTCGATGGCCTTTGTCTTCACGTTTCTCGGTGTCATCCGTCCGTATTCGATGTTGTGTCCTCCGTCCGTATTCAATGTTGTGTCCTAAGAATGTCACTTCCACCTTTGCAAATTCTGTTTTTGCCAAGTTTATGACCAACTTTGCCTTCCGTAGTCTCTCAAAGAGCTCTGCCAAATGCTCCATGTGATCTTTCCATGAATGACTAAAGATCACTAAGTCATCTATATAGACAGCACAATTAGTCAATCCTGCAACAACTCTGTTTATAAGCCTTTGAAAAGTAGCTGGTGCGTTTTTCATCCCAAAGGGCATTACTTTAAATTGATATAGCCCATTTAGGGTTACAAAGGCAGAAACTTATTTTGCTCTCTTTGACAAAGGTACTTGCCAGCAACCAGGAAGTCCAACTTTGTGATGTAAGTAGCTTATCCGACTTTTTCCACACAATCCTCCAGCCTTGGAATTGGGTATGAATCAGATTTAGTCACAGCGCTGACCTTCCGATAATCTATCCAGAATCATTAAGTATCATCAGGTTTGGGGACCAACATGATCGGCGAACTCCACCCACTTTGACTCGGCTCCATAACGTTGTCTTGTAGCATCGCTTCCACTTCCTTCTGAACCCGTGTTGCTTTGAGAGGATTAAGCTGATAGGGGTGTTCTTTTATCGGAACAGCATTCCTTACGTCAACCCCATGTACTACATCATTAGTCCTCCCCATTCTATTTCCACATAGGTCCTCAAAGCACTGTAACAAGTCTTTCAATCAGTTCTCTGTTCCTGGGACAGATAGCTCACTATCCTATTCCATTCCTTAAGGGCTTTTCATTATTCAATTTATTCTGAGGCACATCAAAATCGATATCATCTGGATTTTATTCCTCACTCTGAGTGGCTAATACCTGTTCCTCCGGCTCCCTTTTCCTGTCATTGTACTGATTTAGCATGTTTACACGACATACCCTATACATTTTCTTCCTATCTGGCATCTTTACCAGACAATTCACCTGACTTAACTTCTTCTCAATCTGATAGGAATTACTAAACCTTGCTTTGAAGGAATCTCCTACCACTTGTAATAAATAGCACCAATACTTTATCCCCACGGGCAAACTACAAATTTTAGCTTTTTTATCTGCTTCTTGTTTCATTAGGTGCTGGGCCACCTTCCAATGTTGTCTAGATAATTCACCAACTCTGTTTAATCTTTCTCTCACCTCAGATACATAATCCTACTATGAGATCTCTGACTTCTGACCTACCAACTTTTCCTTTATTAATTTTAAAGGTCCTCTTACTTCATGTCCTAATATCAATTCAAATGGAGTAAACTGAGTCGATTCATTTGGAGCATCTCTAATAGCAAATAATATAAAGGGGATACCCTAATCCCAATCAGTTGGGTAATCCTGGCAATAAGCCCTCAACATGGTCTTTAGGGTCTGATGCCACCTTTCCAATGCTCACTGGAATTCAGGATGGTACGCACTTGATATAAAGTGTCTGATGCCTAAACTATCCATGACTCCTTAAATAGTTTGTCAGTAAAATTGGACCCTTGGTTTGACTGAATCTCCCTGGGTAATCCATAATGGGCAAAGCAAGCAAGCAACTCCTCCACAACCATTTTTGCCTTGATATTCCATAAAGGAATTGCCTCTGGAAACCTAGTGGACACATCCATTACGGTTAGCAAATACTGGTTCCCACTTTTGATTTTAGGGAGGGGACCTAGACAATCAATTATAACCCATGTAAAAGGTTCTTCAGATGCGGTAATTAGCATCAAGGGTGCTGGTTTTATCACTGCCTATGACTTTCCTACCATCTGACACATATGACACGTACTGCAAAATTCAATCATATCTTTATATAATCCAGGCCAATAAAAATGCTTCTGTATCTTAGCCCGAGTCTTTCTCCCTCCTAGATGGCCTCCTACAGATAATGTGTGTGCTACGCACAATACTTCCTGTCTGTATTTTACTGGCAACACAATCTGGTGAATGTCCGCCCATTTCTCATCTGCATTAACCTGCCAAGGTCTCCATTTCTGCCTTAAGGTTTTATCCTTAAGGTAGCATTCTAGAATACCTTTTCCGTATAGGCTTTATGATATAAATCCTTTATCGTCTCATCTTTCTGTTGTAACTCCATTAATTTTTCAGAACTAAATACCTCTGTCAGATCCTCTACCTGCTTAGGTTTTTCCTTTACCATCTCATCAAACAAAGTGTCAGTTAACTGGACTTCTTCTAACTAACTCCTTCATCTTTCTCTTTTGTTCTCTCTTCCTGGTTTAACTTATGGCTGTGGAATCTTGTCACCACACAGTCCAGAAAAATTTCAGGGTATTTTTCTTTTAACTCCTCAGTTCCCTGATTTTCTTTTGGCTTTTCCACTACAATGGACATCACTCCCACTATGATCCAGCTATATCGTTTCCAAGGATAAACTATATTCCTGGAATAGTCAAGTTTTCCATCACTCCCACTATCACTTCTCCAGTCTTGATTGGACTTTCCAGCCTTATTTTAAACAGGGGAACACTACTCCTCTCTCCATTTATTCCACAGATTACCACTCTCTCAGGCAATATTCCAGGAGTGCAAATATTTTCATCTCTTACTATTAGAGTCTGACTAGCTCCCGTATCTCTCAATATTTTAACTTCTTTACCTACTCCCCTGCTCTACCTGAGTAAACCTTACTCACACAGGTGAAGTCTTTGAAAAGATCGGGCACTATTTTACTATCGGACGCTATCTAACCTATGCCTAGGCTGTGCACTCTCCTTTAGCTCCTCGACTTCTCTCAAGATTTCCTTCACTGTTTTAACTAATCCAACTAGTTGAGCATCTTTTACCAAATCCTTTTTGCCAGTGCCTTTCTTAAGCCACCAGCACTGTGGTTTTTTTGTATCCCACCTTATCATAATGAAAGCAGCTGAGCTCTTTCATCTCTTTTCCAACCTTTTGGGTTTCTTTTTTCACATGTAGCAAATTGTCCCCAGTGCGATCGACTTTTTGTTTTGCTATATTGTTGGTTTCTAGCTTTACTCCTCCCCGTATACAGGAACACATCCTGTCAACTCTATCAAAACCTTTCATGATTTTAAACATCAAGTCACCTCTCAGCCTTCGCTTTTCAAGAGATGCAGGCTGCTCAACCTTTCCTGAAATGTAACACCTCAGTTCTGATTTGCATCTCCAGCAGTGTCTCTATATGTTTTTAATAATAGTGACCAGAACTGTAAATAATTTTCCACATATGGCTAACCAAGGTTCGATATAAGTATACCATAACTTCTCTCCTTTTTAATTCCAATCTTCCAGAAACAATCTCCAGTGCTTTGTTTACTTTTCATTATGGCCTAATTGATCTGTGGCACAGCATTCAACAGGTCTGGCAATATTCGAGTCATATGGTCTCAAAACGTTAACTCTGTTCACCTCTCCATAGACGCTGCCCGAGCCACTGAGTTGTGTTTGCATATTTGCACTCCCAGATTTCATTCTCTACTCAGTTAAGATTCTTATTTTCCAAGTAATGTGAATTATAATTTTTCTAACAAAAAGGAAGTATCTCATTTATCTACGTTGAAATTCATTTGCCAATTATAGACCAATTTTACCATTTTATGAATGCCTTCTTGTAATTTGTTGTAGTCCTCTTCAGTATTAACAATCCCTCCCAATTTGGTGTATCCACAAATTAATAAATTGTGATCTTGATTCCAAAGTCAATAGCATCTATACAAGCAATACCTACATGAACAACAGGTATACCAGCACTGGTCCTTCTGGAACCCCAGTTCCACAACTACTACTCAATTACTTGCATCTATATAACACCTTTAACATGGCAAAATGTCCAAAGATTCTTCATAGCATTATAAAAGCGTTAGAGAACAAAATTTGAAAGCAAATGCATAAGATGTGAGGCAGATCACCAAATATTTGATCAAACAGGTAGGTATTAAGGAAAAAGAGAGGCACAAAAACTGAGAGTTTTAGGGCCTAAATAGAAGAAGCTGTGGCCATAAATTGTAGAGCTATTAAAATTGGGCATATGCAAGAGGCAAGCATTGAAGCAGCAGAGATATCTCAAAAACTGTTGGAGGGCTGAAAGAAGTTACAAAAGTAAGGATGGCAGAGCCCATGGAGGGACGTGAAAACAGGGTTGTACAAATACACAGGTTCCTAAAGGCAGCAGTTCAAGTAGACAAGGTTGTAAAGGCGGCATATGGAATGCTTTCCTTCATTGGCAGAGGAATACAATATTAAAGGATATAATGTTGGAATTGTATGAAACACTGGTGAGACTACAACTGGAGTATTGTGTGCAGTTCTGCTCACCATATTGCAGGAAGGACATAATTGCTCTAGAGATTGCAGAGGAGATTTACAAGAATGTTGCCATGGCTAGAAAAGTGTAGCTATGAGGAGAAATTGGATAGTTTGGGGTTATTTTCCTTGGAACAAAGAAGGCTGAAGGGTAACTTGATAGAGATGTACAAAATTATGAGGGGAAGAGATAAAGTGGACAGGATAAAATTGTTTCCCTTGGTGGAGAATTCTAGAACCAGGAGACATAGATTCAAAATAAGTAGCAGTAGGTACAGAAGGGACACAAGGAAGAACTTTTTTACCCAAAGGATGATGGCTGTCTGGAATTTGCTGACTGAGTTGGTGGTGAGGCAGAGACCTTAAACTCATTTAAAAAGTACCTGGATCTGCACCTTAAGAGCTGTAAGCTACAGGGCTCTGGGCCAGGTGCAGGAAGGTGGAATTAGAAAGCTGGGTGTCCTCAGGCTGGCACTGATCTCCTTCTGTGCTGTAACTTTTTATAGTTCTAATAGTAAAATCTAGGCATTGTTCAACTGGGAGCCAATGTAGGTCAAAGAGCAGAAGAGTGATGAGTGAATAGCATATGACACAAATCAGGATACCAGTAACAAGAGTTTTGTATGACCTTACGTTTATGAAAGAGAAAGATGGGAGAGTGGTCAAGGGCGCGTTTAAATTTTCAAGTTCCAGGGTATACATTAAAGCTTCTGCAGATGAGATTAAGCATGTGGTATGATCCCAGTTGATGGTATAATTGGATTGAAAGATCCCAGAATGGAACCCTGGCTCAAAAGACCATAATTTTTACTTTATTTTTATAAAATGTGGAGGAAAAGAGTCACAAGACCACTAATTAGTTTTAACAATAAGAAAAAAAATTTCTTCAACATGAAAAGTTGGATTATTATACAATACTCCTTTACTACTTCGAGCAGAGGTAGAGATGTTTCCACGCCAGCTTTTCATCTGCAACTGCTCTGGCTTTCAGTTTTTAAAAAAACGAAAAAAGTTTTCTTCCTCTGGGAAGTGGCCTCTTGTTGCTAACCAATGCCTTACTTCTATTTATTCTTCTCACGTTAGCCCTCTCCAAGGACAATAGAATCCCAGTTGGATTTGAAACCACATATGAACACCTTTGTCCAGCATGAATCAAGCCGCAGGTCCCTTCAAGGCACTGAACAATTTATTTAACCAACCTAAAACTATACCTTATTTCTAATGTTTACCCATACAGATATATATCTGTTAAACTACCTTTGTTTTCCTAAAACCTCCCCCTTTGAAACAAAGAAATCTTCATAATCATTAAGATTTCTTTAGATGAGTGGTATATCCACTTTACGTGACAAATATTTAACCACATAACTTCTTACATTATACAATTGTTTCTTAATTCACAATTACTCATATTATATAATCACAATGATTTAACCAAAACAAAGACAAAAAAATCATAAGCATCATCAGAATCTATACACAGTAACATTATCATACTCAAGTCTTCTGATTTTCAGTTTGCAGCTTAAAAAACAATGTTAAGTCTACAGTGCAATTGTCCTTTTCATCACTTGTAGACAGAGTTCCATTCTCAAGCCCACTTTCCAAATTCACATGTGGTAAATTTGCATTTCGAGTTAACACAGTTAAATGTATGGTATGTCATTGTTGAGCATTACTATCTCATTTCTTCTCTTGATAATGATGTGGAGTTGCCGGCGTTGGACTGGGGTAGTCATGGTAAGTAGTCTCACAACACCAGGTTAAAGTCCAATAGGTTTATTTGTTAGCATGCGCTTTCAGAGCATTGCCCCTTCATCAGGTGAGTGAAGAGTTCGGTCCACAAACAGGACATATATGGACACAAACTCAATTACAAGATAATGGTTGGAATGAGAGTCTGAACAGGTAATCAAGTCTTTACAGTTGCAGACAATGTAAGTGGAGAGAGGGTTAAGCACAAGTTAAGAGGTGTGAATTGTCTCCAGCCAGGACAGTTAGTGAGATTTTGCAAGACGAGGCAAGTTGTGGGGGTTACAGATAGTGTGACATGAACCCAAGATCCAGGTTGAGGCCATCCTCATGTGTGCGGAACTTGGCTATCAGTCTCTGCTCAGCGATTCTGCGTTGTCGTGAAGACTGCCTTGGAGAACGCTTACCCAAAGATCAGAGGCTGGATGCCCTTGACTGCTGAAATGTTCCCCGACAGCAAGGGTACACACCTGCCTGGTGATTGTCGAGCGGTGTCCATTCATCCGTTGTCGTAGCATCTGCATGGTCGTGCCAACGAACCATGCCTCAGGACATCCTTTCCTGCAGCGTATCAGAAAGACAATGTTGGCCGAGTCACAAGAGTATGTACCTTATGGATGGTGTTCTCACGTGAGATGATGGCATCCGTGACGATGATCTGGCACGTCTTGCAGATTGTCGCAACAGACACCTACAGACACTGAAAGACGCCCTCGTAAGAACAGGATATGGCGCTCAGCTCATTGATCGATAGTTCCGATGGACCATCGTGAAAAACCGCACAGACCTCCTCAGAAGACAAGCACGGGACAGGACGGACAGAGTACCCTTCGTCGTCCAGTACTTCCCCAGAGCGGAGAAGCTACGACATCTTCCCTGGAGCCTTCAACATGTCATCAATGAAGACGAACATCTCGCCAAGGCCATCTCCACACCTCCACTTCTTGCCTTCAAACAACCGCACAACCTCAAACAGACCATTGTATGCACAGACTACCCAGCCTTCAGGAGAACAGTGACCACGACACCACACAACCCTGCCACAGCAACCTCTGCAAGACGTGCCGGATCATCGACACGGATGCCATCATCTCACATGAGAACACCATCTACCAGGTACACGGTACATACTCTTGTGACTTGGCCAATATTGTCTACCTGATACGCTGCAGGAAAGGATGTCCCAAGGCATGGTACACTGGCGAGACCGTGCAGACGTTACCACAACGGATGAATGGACACCGCTCGACAATCACGCTCCATTCTGAAACCCCAAGTGGATGTCTGTTGTTTCATCCTCAGAATCCCCTCAGATGATTGTCACGTAAGAGTTTCCAAACTCTATTCCCCAAAACACACTTTAAAATCTTCTCTCATAATTATGGTTTCTATTCCGAAATCTCGTCTAGGATTTCAAATTACACTTTCAAACAAAGCTGCTGCTCCGCTTTTAACAACAAATCCAGTCCAGGATTTTACACCTCTCCCTTCAGGATTCTTTTGTCTCAACTAACTTCCGCTGTTACTAAAAATCTGATATCCAGCCAATGTGGTCTTCCTAATTACTTTAAAATTTGTTTCACAGACTGTAGTAGATATTCCAAAACTTTAGGATTACTTTAGAAACCTAGCTTCTCACCAGCAGATTTCTGTGATGACCATGAACAGTAGTAGCCTTTTCTATTTCCAGCTTTCTAGAACTGACCGTCTTTCAGTTTCTCTGGAGCTTGCTTTCTTACACAATACTCCATTGTACAACTTTTCCTACTTTGGCCAGAATTGAGAGATACTTACTCTCTGGCGTTCAGTTAAAAAAAAACTAAGAACAAAGGAAATCTTTCACCCGCTGGAAAGTGGCCTCCTGTTACTAAGTAACGCCATACTTCTATTTATTCTTCACATCACAGACTTCTCAAAGCACAATAGAATCCCAGTTGGAATTGAAACCAATTCACATACATACAAACACCTTTGTACAGCATGAATCTAACCATAGATCCCTTTCACGCACTAAATGAAATATTAAATTAAACCCACGTAAAACTATAATTTATTTCTAATGTTCACCCATAAAATTAGAAATTCCTCAGAACTATCTTTGTTTCCCAAACAGATGGTTAGTTGCTGGAGTCTCAGAGTAAAACGCATCAAAGATTTGATCCATGGCAGTCAAGTACAACATACTGTATCATTTACTGCAAGAATCACTATGCTGTTGAAAAATAGCTATTATTCACCCAGAGCCATATTAGGAATCCTTTAGAGATCCAATTGAATGATCGAACTACCAATTGTGTGGAAAACACAAATGAGCTGGAGAAATTGGCATTCTGCAGAGAGGCAGAAACTGTCCAGTGTTCCAAAGGTGCTATGAAGAACATAGTAATGGACAAACCCAAAGAGAACACAACTGTTGGAACAAGTTAGCAATTCAGGAGATTTGTCAAATAAAGCAAAGACAAGAAGAAAGAAAAGTTGAATGTAGTAGAGCTTGATGCAACTACAACAAAAGGAATGTGGCAGTTGTCTGAAAATATGCAGAACGTAAGTAGGAAAAGATAGTTTCCATCTGTTGTTAGAAGAGACAGTGGCACAGTGGTTAGCACTGTTGCCTCAGTGCCAGAGGCCCGGATTCGATTCCCGGCTTGGGTCATTGACTGTGTGGAGTTTGCATGTTCTTACCGTGTCTGCGTGCTCCGGTTTCCTCCCACAATCCAAAGATGTGCATTGGCCATGCTAAATTGCCCCTTAGTGTTCCAGGATGCGTTGATTAGAGGGATTAGCGGGGTAAATATTTTGGGTTCTGGGGATAGGGCCTGGGTAGGATTGTTGTTGGTGCAGACTCGATGGGCTGAATGGCCTCTTTTTGCACTGTAGGGATTCTATGATTCTATGAAGTCAATGAGAATGATGGAGTCACCCTGAAAAAAGAAACTCAGAAATGGATAAACTGAATGCATTGCAAAAGTAGATAAATGAAATAAAGAACAATTCAGGTCTAAGCAGAAGATTAGTTGAAGCAGAAGATGAAAAGAAGAGACTGGTAAATTAAGCCACCCAGCTGAAGAAAATATGCCAGAGAGAACTAAACAAAGCAGTAATTCAGGCAGAGAAGAGCCCGAGAGTATATGCCACATCAAGATTGCTGAATTGGTCATACATAGGGCAGCACGGTGGCTAGCACTGTTGCTTCACAACGCCAGGGACCCAGGGTCGATTCCTGCTTGGGTCACTGTCTGTGTGGTGTTTACACATTCTCCCCGTCTTTGTGGGTTTCCTACGGGTGCTCCGGTTTCCTCCCACATTCCAAAGATGTGGGGGGTTAGGTTGATTGGCTATGCTAAATTGCCCCTTAGTGTCAGGGGGCTTAGCAGGGTAAATATGAGGGGTTACAGGAATAGGGCCTGGGTGAGATTGTGGTCAGTGCGGACTCGATGGGCCGAATGGCCTCCTCCTACACTGTAGGGATTTTATGTTTATGTTAATAGAAATGCACAGGAACCAAGATGATAACATGGTCGATGGAAAACATGCCAAATAGAAAAGCTAGGTAGAGAAGAAACTATATCACATGACCATTTCCTTCACGAGTGACAAACAGAGTTTGTGCAAGAACTGTCAAGACGCAAGACTGTGTTGTATTGATCTGATGGTACTGGCCTGCATTGTAGAGTAAGGTGCTTGACAAAGGAAAGGATCAACACTGGGTTGGAGAGTAACACCATTCACAGAGCAATTAGTCCATAGACAGCGCACAGTCAAGGACAGAACTCAAAAAGCAGCAAGCCTGTATGGAAGAATCGCATGCAAGACTATATGCAGAACTGTGCATAGTTGAAGTTTTCGACAAGTGTTATGTTAAATGAAAGCCTCATGATCCTTCCCCGAAATAATCACTACATCAATTTATAAAGGTCTGACTTGTGTGTATGCTTAATTAGAATGTGGGTTGAATAAATCAAGTTTGGAGATTGCATAAGAAAGTTAAAGGGGGAGGGATGCTGTATATTTGTTGCCTGCCTCTTTAAGACAGTGCAGCAGAGGTGAGTCTGTAAAAGTATAAGAAATGGCTATGAAAAGAGTGCTAGATAGGATATTATGTTTAATCAACATAGAAGTAAAAGCTCTGCTTTTGTTCAATAGTGAGCAAGCTGTCAGTAGTTGTAATTATGTTTTAATACCTTGCAACAATTTATTATCTGCAATACAGTAATTCGTTAGTCCACATATATGTATACACGTGTTTCATTGATATTGGCAATGAACAAACTTATCAAAATGGAGTATAATCAGGCAACATCCTGAAGGCAAGTTGATTTGACCACATTCCTTAGAGATTCAGTTAACTTCACTAACAAGGCCATAAAATACTAATGGCTTTAGTAGGCTCCCTTTATCAATTGAAGCAGCCACACGTGAGACTGTTTTAATGAAGTTGCTTTGTGAGGCCGCTAACAAAATAGAGACATTAGATAAAGACGTCTGAGGGAAGATTGAGGCAAGGGCTCAAGGACAGTTAACATGGTGTGATGGTGATATATTGATGTCCCATGAGGTACATTGATCACTCAGCCCTGGGATGTTCAGTATTTCATTCTATTGGATCAATACGTAATGTAGGTCATTTGTAACCCTTTTGATTGGATTATGTTCAGCTGACTGTGAGCTACAGAATTGTATAAATCCTGATGATTTTCTTTGTCCAGTAGTGATGTGTCTTGATCTTTGATGAGGCACTTTCCCCTTGCTGGCAAGTAAATAAATACATAATCTGACGGTCAAGTATCTTGTGTTAATGTGTATTTCTGTTAAGAGTCAAACTCGGAAGTCGAGGCTTCGACAAGTCACCTGACTTGAGCAACCAACAGGAATTGAGTGCGAGTGATCACACCAGAGGGTGGAGACCTCTCTCAAGCAGTATCATCGAAGAGTCATGTAGTAGACATCTAAGAACTGGAGCTGCTGCTCCAGGGCAGTAAGGGCTGCAAACTCTTGCACCAAGTTTCTCTTATGAATATATATTTCTTGTCCTTAACAAAGCCTCAAATCTCTTGATGACACTAGAAAGCCACAACAAGAAGTGGAAGTGGTTGAATCAATGCAATAACGCTTTGGTGCAAGTCAAAGAAGCGTTACTCAAATCTGAGATTCTCATGCACTTTCATCCTATGTTACCCTTACAGTTAGCTTGTGATGCATCTCCTTATGGTGTCGGAGCTGCGTTCTCGAACATCATGCCATCGGGTGAAGAAAGACCCATTGCTTTTGCTTCTCAAATCTTGACCAAATCTGTAATTATGCCCAGATTAAAAGGGAAGCATTAAAAATTAATTTTGGAGTAAAAAATTCCATAAATTCCTGTATGGGAAAAAGTTCACATTGTTGACGGACAATCATCCATTAACTACCATTCTTGGACCGCACACAGGAATTCCATCACTTGCCACAAGTAGAATGCAAAGATAGGCATTGCTTTTCTCCGCACATATTTATACCATTAAGTACCCACAGTCAACATGGTAATGCGGATGAACTTTCCACAGCCAGGTAGTTCGTCAGACTGCTCAAATGGGAATATCTTCTACTTTGAACAAGTAGACAACTCACCAGTCAATTCCAGACATGAGAGGAAACACACTTGAGTGACCCAATAGTCTCAGAAGTGATTGACATAGTATTACAAGGGAAAACTTCGGAACTCGCTCCTAAGCTGAAACCCTGCTACTCCAGGAGATTGGAGCTGTCAGTACAGTCAGGATGGCTTCGATGGGTGATTATTCCACCAGGTGATAAAGAAGCTCCATAAGAAGCTTTTGCAGAGTCGTGCACATTAAGGAAATAGGGAGAAGTTATTACTGGTGTCCTGGGCTGGATGTGGAAATTGAAAAGAAAGCCAAAACATGTTCTTCCTGTGTGAAGAAAGAAGCCTGCCACTCTTAACACAGCTGAATCCATGGGAATGGCCTGAAGAGGCTTGGCAATGCATGCATGTGGATTTTGCAGGACTTTTTGAAGGACATAAGACCAGAAGGCCATAAGATATAGGAGCAGAATTAGGCCATTTGGCCCAGAGTCTGCTCTGCCATTCAATCATGGCTGATATGATTCTCATCCCCATCCTCCTGCTTTCTCTCCATAACCCTTGATCCCCTTATTGATCAAGAACCTACCCATCTCTGTCTTAAAGACACTCAATAACCTAGCCTCCACAGCCCTCTGCAGATTCACTACCTTCTGGCTGAAGGAATTCCTCTCCATCTCAGTTTTAAAGGGGCGTCCCTTCACTCAGGTTGTGCCCTCGAGTTCTAGTCTCTCCCACTAGTGGAAACATCCTCTCCACGTCCACTCTATCGAGGCCTCTCAGTATTCTGTAAGTTTCAATTAGATCCCCCCTCATCCTTCGAAACTCCATCAAGTATAGACCCAGACTCCTCAACCGCTCCTCATATGACAAATCCTTCATTCCTGGGATCATTCTTGTGAACCTCCTCTGGATCCATCCAAGGCCAGCCCGTGCTTCCTTAGGTATGGGAACCAAAACTGCTCACAATATTCCAAATGGGGTCTGACCAGATCCTTATACAGCTTCAGCAGTACATCCCTGCTCTAATATTCTCCCCCTCTAGAAATGAATGCTGACATTGAATTTGCCTTCCTAACTGCCAACTGAACTTGCATGTTAACCTTAAGAGAATCTTGAACAATGACTCCCAAGTCCCTTTGTGCTTCAGATTTCCGAAGCCTTTCACCATTTAGAAAATAGTCTACGCCTCTATTCTTCCTACCAAAGTGTATTACCTCACACTTTCCCACATTGTATTCCATCTGCCATTTCTTTGCCCACTCTCCTAGCCTGTCCAAGTCATTCTGCAGCCTCCCCACTTCCTCAACACTACCTGTCCCTTTTCATATCTTAGTATCATCTGCAAATTTAGCAACCATGCCCTCAGTTCCATCTTCCAGATCATTAATGTATATAGTGAAAAGTTGTGGTCCCAACATTGACCCGTGGAACACCACTAGCCACCAGTTGCCATCCTGAAAAGGACCCCCCTATCCTCACTCTCTGCCTTGTCTGTCAGCCAATCTTCTATCCATGCCAGTACCTTGCCTCTAACACCATTGGCTCTTAGCTTATTTAGCAGCCTCCTGTAAGGCACCTTGTCAAAGGCTTTCTGGAAATCCAAATAAATCATGTCCACTGGCTCTCCTTTGCTTAACTCCTTCGTTACCTCCTCAAAAAATTCGAACAGATTTGTCAGACATTATCTCCCTTCAGTGAAGCCGTGCTGACTCAGCCCTATTTTACCATGCATTTCTAAGTACTCCGCAATTTCATCCTTAATAATAGACTCCAAGATCTTACTCATGACAGAGGTCAGGTTAACTGGCCTATAATTTCCCATCTTCTGCCTCCCTCCCTTTCTAAAAAAAGGTGTTACATTAGCCTTTTTCCAGTCCTCTGGGACCTTGCCTGACTCCAGTGGTTGCTGAAAGATCACCACCAATGCCTCCACAATCTCCTCAGCTATCTCCTTCAGAACCTTGGCTGGTCTGGGTTATTTTCCCCCCCTCAGACCTTTCAGCTTTCCTAACACCTTATCTTTAATGATGGCCACTACATTTACCTCTGCCTCCTGGCTCTCTTGAAGTTCTGGCATGTTACTGGTGTCTTCCACCGTGAAGACTGATACAAAATACCCATTCAATTCCTCTGCAATTTCTTTGTCCCCTGTTACTACTTCCCCAGCCTCATTTTCCAGTGGTCCAATGCCCATTCTGGTCTCTCTTTTACTCTTGCAATCTTCTTTTATATTACTAACTAGCTCACCCTCATATTTCATCTCTCCACCCTTTTTTTTAAAACTTGTCCTCTGCTTGCTTTTAATGGCTTCCCAATCCTCTGGCTTCCCACTATTACTCACCTCACGGTATGCTCTGTCCTTTGCTTTTAAGCTATCCCTGACTTCCCTCGTCAGCCAACGGTTGTCTTGTCCTCCCCTTAACACACTTCCTCTTCCTTGGAATGAATTTATGTTGTGCCTTCTGAATTATCCCCAAAAACTCTTGCCACTGTTGTTCCACAGTCTTTCCTGCTAGGCTCCCTTTCCAATCAAATCTGGTCAGCTCCTCCCTCATGGCCATGTAGTTTCCTTATGTTCTTGATCACAGTCGATGCTCACATCAAATAGCCAGACTACTGAGAAGCTAGGAGAAATGCTTCGTTATTTTGGGTTCCCTGAACAATTGCTAGGCGACGACAGACCTCAATTTGTCCCACAGAGAATGGTATTCAAATATTAACTCCACACAGTACCACCCTGCTACTAATAGACTAGCAGAACTTTTCATCCAGGCGACAAGGTTCGCTGATCAAACGTCTTAACAAGTTCCTAATGGTGTATAGGAATACCACACATTCCATGACCAAGAGCTCTCCTGCATTACTAATGATGTAAAGACAACTACGTTCTGCATTCAATCTGTAGAAAACTAAACTTACACAACAGCAAGTACAATTGGGACGGCAGGAAAGCAAGGCAAAACTTAGAGCTTTCCATCAAGGACAGGGAGTTTCGGCTAGGAGTTAGTCCACATAGGAGAACTGGGTTCCTACCACAATCTAGATAGGACCGGTCTCTTACACTGTCTGGAATAAAGATAACGTTATCTGGATGAGACAAGCAGAGCAGTTGCTGGCTGGAAGAGCAGATCTGCCAAAATTGGAGCCACTGGAAAATCTAGGTTCAGCACTACAAAGTCATGACTTGAACCCTCTTACAACCCTGACACTAATAGACACTGTTGAGGAAAGTAACACCTCACCTTCTGATCAGACACAAGGACAACCTCTAGTTTAACGCCGGTTAAACTAAACACCAATGACGTTAACACAAAGACTAAAACCCCAGAGGTTACCACCAGCGTTAAGAAGAAAATACCAGAGGTCAGCTGTCAACCGTTCCGAGAGCGACGACCTCCAGACGGTCTGACTTATTAATGGTGACAGATTTATTGACTACTGTCCATGTTAAACTTGCTTTGAACTTGTCGGGGACCTTCAACTTAAAGGGGGAGAAAATGTTATGTATTTGCATTCATTCTTATTAGCTCTACTAAGGTTCCGTCATATTAATGTATTTACCAGCAGTCATAAGTCCTAGGGCGGGAAACACAATCAACTCAACCATTACAAGCACCATAAACAAGAACCAAATACATAAATGAGTTTACTTGGAACTAACAGTGACATATTCTATTCGTACATGGTTCCTGGTTTCACTTCCAAGTTTATAAATGGCAAAACCATGCAGTGAATTAGCACCAACCAGCTGACCTTCAATAATGATCATTTCTATCCATAGAAGCGGCCTTTGATAGCAGAAAATTGTCAGAAAAGCACAGCAATAATTATGGGAGGTCTTAACATACATATAGACTGGAAAAGTCAGATGGGCAAAGGTAGCCTTGATGAGTAATTGAAAAAATATATTCTGGGATAGTTTCTTAGAACAGCATGTTCCGGAGCCAGAGAGCAGGCCATACTAGACCTGTGTAATGAGATGGGATTAATTAATGATCTCAGAGAGAAGACGCCCGAGTAGCAGCAACCATAAAACTATTAAATTTTACATTCATTTTGAAGGAGAGAGGAGTTGGTCTGAGATTATGGGAGTGATCTTACCGTTGCGCTCTACCGGCCGATGGATGGAATGAGCCGGTAAAATCGCACAAGAGCCAAGAAATCAGGTTCATGCCCAATTTCTCACCTCTCACAAACTTATTGGCACCAGATAAACAGCTAGGTGAGCCTCGTGCCCATTTCCAGTGCAAGGCTGAATAATTTATTTAAATTATATTTAAATCGATTTTGCATTGAATTAATAATGAGTCCAGGATGTTATCATCCCTGGCAGTGCCAGCCAGGTCCTACTGGGGGCAGGGCCAGACTGGGACGGGGGGAGTGGGGAGGGACCCGTTGTCACTGTGCATCGGGGCTGGCCATGGGGGGAGCGGGGGTGGGGGTCGAGCTGACGATGACAGGGTGGTCAGGCAGTCAATCGGTCCAAGTGGGGTCATGGTAGGCCACGGGCTTCCACGGTAGCAGGGGTGGGGGGGCGGGGGGGGCAGGGGGTGTTGCTATTTGTGAGGCTCGCTGACAGGCCTCTGCAGCTAGAGGCCTGCATACCTCTACTGTTCTCAGCCAGTGTTTGGGTGACTTAAGCCCTGCCACCTACCTCTGCAGACAAGAAACTGTTTCTGTTCATTGTTTTTTTACTCTAGGTGGATAAGATCGCAGATTTGAGCTCGCCCAGAAAATGAATGAGAAACTCTCCCATTTTCAAACCCGTCCTGGACTTAGAATTCTTTTGATAAGGTCATCCCCTATGTTATCAAATTTAAATAACAGCAAATATGAGAACATGAACACAGCTGGCTAAAGTGAATTAGCAAATCAAAATAATGGATAGGCCAATAGAGGTGTAATGGCAAATCTTTAAGAGGATATTTTAGAATACACATTCCAACGAGTAAGAAAAAATCCAAGAGATGAGCAGACCATTTGTGTCGAACTGGAAAGGTTAAAGATAGTATCAAACTATTAGGTTCACTAATGTCCTTTAAGGAAGGAAATCTGCTGTCCTTACCCGGTCTGGCCTACTTGTGACTCCAGATCCACAACAATGTGGTTGACTCATAAATGCCATTTGAAATGGCCTACCAAGCCACTCAATTGCATTCAACCGCTTCAAAGACAATATGAAAGAACAAAACCAGACAGACCATCCGGCATCGACCTAGGCACCAGAAAAGACAGCAGCAAAACCTAGCTCTGTTGATTCTGCAAAGTTATCCTGACTAACATCTGGGGGCTGTGCCAAAATTGGGAGGGTTGTCTCACAGATTAGTCAAGCAACAGCCTGACGTAGTCATACTCACAGAATCATTCTTTACAATGTCCAAGACAACACCATCACTATCCCTGGGTGTGTCCTGTCAGTAAGAAGTTTAACAACACCAGGTTAAAGTTCAACAGGTTTATTTGGTAGCAAAAGCCACACAAGCTTTTGGAGCCCCAAGCCCCTTCTTGACTCACTTGAAGGGGCTTGGGGCTCCGAAAGCTTGTGTGGCTTTTGCTACCAAATAAACCTGTTGGACTTTAACCTGGTGTTGTTAAACTTCATACTGTGTTTACCCCAGTCCAATGCCGGCAATTCCACATCTGTGTCCTGTCCCACCAACAGGTCAGGCCTCGCAGAGGTGGCAGCACAGTGGTATACTGGAGGGAATGAATTGCCCTGGGAGTCTTCAGCATCAACTCTGGGCTCCAAGAACTCCCATGGATTGTCATACTTGGGCAAGGAAATCTCCTGCTGATTACCATGTATGGTCCTCCCTCAGCTAATGAATCATTACTCCTCCATGTTGAACACCACTTGTAGGAAGCACTTAGGGTAGCAAGAGCGCAGATTGTACTCTGTGTAGGGGACTACAATGTCCATCAAGAAGAGTGGCCTGGTCCTAAATGACATAGCTACTAGACTGGAACTGAGGCAGGTAGTGAGGGAACCAACAAGAGGGAAAAAAATATTTGACCTCAGCCTTACCAAATCTGCCTGCCACAGAAGCATCTGTCCATGGCAATATCGGTAACAGTGATCACCACACAGTCCTCTGAAGACAAAATTCCATCTTTACATTAAGGATGCCCTCCATTGTGTTGTGTAGTACTACCATAGACTTCAACTTGAGATTGGGCATCCATGAGGCGCTCTGGGCCTTCACCAGCAGCAGAATTGTACGCAACCGCTTGAGAATTCAACACCATCCAGGACAACCCACTTGATTGGCACCCCTTTTACAAACAATCACTCCCTCCACCACTGACAAACAATGGCAGCAGTATGCACCATCTACAAGATGCACTGTACAAACTCACCAAGGATCCTTAGACAGCACCTCCCAAATCCACGACGGCTACCATCTAGCACAGGCCAAAGTGGAGGTCGCAACCATTGAGTGGGTGTAAAAAGAATCATGGTGTTCCTCAAAGATCGCCAGACTTGAGTGTCAGGAACTGGACACTACTCTATAAATGCAGCCAAACCCCAGTGCCTCAACATTTTACTCAATTATGTTAACAAGCCATATGGGGGATGGATAGAATGAAGCACTGAGACCATCATGTGTGCATTTCAAGTAGGAAGAGATTTTGTAACATCTTCTGGTTGGAGCTGCCAACTTCTGTGCATCAAGGGTTGAAATAAACATAATAGTAGGTTTTGATCATAAGAGGCAACAGTGAGCAGGTCAGTGCACCCTGCACATACGTGCTTTTGGCACAAATTCACTTGGAGGTAAGCTTCTTTCACTTGTGAGCTAGGCAGGAAAACTGTGGTCATGGATTGTTTCGTGACAAGAAAGAGACTGACATAGACTCTAATAGCCAGTGTACCAACTGGCCAGGATCTCACATTGGAATCTCCGAGAGACAGCTGCTCCGGAGAGTCCACAAATGGACAATGCAGTACTACTGTTTGCTCTGTCCAGAACGTCAGGGCCTCCGGTGAACAGTATATAAAGAAGAAACTAAAATCAGGCACAGAGCAGTATAAAGACGATTTCTTAACATATGGTTTGTTAATTGTGGCAACACAAAGTAGGATGCAAAGCCCTGTGTGTTAAATGCTGGGAAATAATGGCGTTTAGATATGTTTGGCACAATGAATTTTTTGAGGATATGTTGTGGTTTAAAAAAGCAAATGGAATTTTGTCCTTCATTGCTAGAGGGATGGAGTTTAAAAACAGGGAGGTAATGTTGCAGCTGTATAAGGTGCTGGTGAGGCCACACCTGGAGTACTGTGTACAGTTTTGGTCTCCTTACTTGAGAATAGATATACAGGCACTGGACGGGGTGCAGAGGAGATTCACTTGGTTGATTCTGGAGTGGAGAGGGTTAAAAAACATAAGAAATAGGAGCAGGAGTGGGCCATCTAGCCCCTCGAGCCTGCCCTGCCATTCAACAAGATCATGGCTGATCTGAAGCGAATCAGTTCCACTTACCCGCCTACTCCCCATATCCCTTATCGATCAGAAATCTATCTACCCGTGATTTAAACATATTCAACGAGGTATCCTCCACCACTTCAATGGGCAGAGAATTCCAGAGATTCACTACCCTCTAAGAGAAGAAGTTCCCCCTCAACTCTGTTCTGAACCGACCCCCACTTATTTTGAGGCTGTGCCCTCGAGTTCTGGTTTCCCTTCTAAGTGGAAAGAATCTCTCTACCTCTACCCTATCCAGCCCCTTCATTATCTTATATGTCTCTATAAGATCACCCCTCAGCCTTCTAAACTCCAATGAGTACAGACCCAATCTGTTCAATCTCTCCTCATAAGCTACACCTCTCATCTCCGGTATCAACCTGGTGAACCCTCTCTGCACTCCCTCCAAGGCCAATATATCCTTTTGCAAATAAGGGGACCAAAACTGCACACAGTACTCCAGTTGTGGCCTCACCAGTGCCTTGTATAATTGCAGCAAGACCTCCCTGCTTTTATATTCTATCCCCCTCGCCATAAAGACCAACATTTCATTCGCCTTCTTGATCACCTGCTGCACCTGCAGACTGAGTTTTTGCGATTCGAGCTCAAAGACCCCCAGGTCCCTCTGCACAGTAGCATGATGTAATTTTTCTCCATTTAAATAATATTCCAATTTACTATTATTTCTTCCAAAGTGGATAACCTCACATTTGCCAATGTTATATTCCATCTGCCAGATCCTCGCCCACTCGCTCAGCCTATCCAAATCTCTCTGCAGACTTTCCGCTTTCCCACTCATCTTCATGTCATCAGCAAACTTTGATACCCTACACTCAGTCCCCTCCTCCAGATCATCTATGTAAATGGTAAACAGTTGAGACCCCAGCACCGATCCCTGCGGCACGCCACTGGTCACCAACTGCCAACCAGAAAAGCACCCATTTATTCCAACTCTCTGCTTCCTGTTAGATACAGTAAGAAGTTTAACAACACCAGGTTAAAGTCCAATAGGTTTATTTGGTAGCAAAAGCCACACAAGCTTTTGGAGCCCTAAGCCCCTTCTTCAGGTGAGTGGGAATTCTGTTCACAAACAGGGCATATAAAGACACAGACTCAATTTACATGAATAATGGTTGGAATGCGAATACTTACAGCTAATCAAGTCTTTAAGATACAAACAATGTGAGTGGAGAGAGCATCAAGACAGGCTAAAAAGATGTGTATTGTCTCCAGACAGGATAGCCAGTGAAACTCTGCAGGTCCAGGCAGGCTATGGGGATTACAAATAGTGTGACATGAACCCAATATCCCGGTTGAGGCTGTCCTCATGTGTGCGGAACTTGGCTAGTAGCCAAGTCATCGAAAAGTCATCGAAAGTTTGGCAAATGCGAGTAAAAAGCCAAAACTACTACATGTTCCCCACACTGCTATGGCACATGGAAGAAAACAGTGTTAGTGAGGGAACTGTCAAAAGAGGTGGGTGAAAAGTCCTTCTGAGTTTGAGAGCTCAGAGTCAGTTATTAACTTACAGCTGACTCCGAATGAAGAGACTGAGTTGCTGCACCTGACATGTGACAGCACATTAAAAACACAGCATAAATCCATGAGGTTGTCATCCTTCTGGATTAGCATCTCCCAGGAATATCCAGTGTTCAGTAAATCAAGCATCTTGTTGCTATTGCCCTTCCTGACGACCTACATGTGCAAGGTGGGATTTTCTGTTCTCACAAAGGTGAAGACTGCACACATGAACTGGCTGAACTCTGCACCTGATATGCGCATTGCCCCGATTGGAGTGAGATCATGAAGACCATGCAGACTCATCTGTGATATTAGGTGAATGTGGCACAGGTCCCAAAGGTTGGCCAGTTGGCAAAAGAGGGACCTGGGAAAAAAAGTTTGAAAAACACAGATCTAGAAGGACAAGGGCAGCAGATGGTTGGGAACACTACCAACTGGAGGTTCCCCTCCAAGTCACTCAATATCCTGACTTGGCAATATATCACCGTTATTTCACCATTGCTGGGTCAAAATCCAGGAACTCCCTTCCTAAAAGCATTGTCCAAGGCAGGCCTCTGAGGGGGGTGCATTACAGAGCGAACCTCTGAGTGGGGCTTCATTCCAGAGCAGGCCTCAGAGCAGTGGGGGGTCCTCCAGAGAGAGAGCCTCATGGGCAGGGAGGCGGAGTGTGGCTGGCCATGTGCATGGAGGGGGGGGCGGGGGTAGATCGCAAGAGAGGGGAGGGTAGACCGTGTGAGCGAGAGGGTGCAGGGGTGAGGGTAGACTGCAAGAGCGAGGGGGGGAGGGGGAAGGGTAGACCGCGTGAGCGAGAGGGAGGAAGGGGGAGGGTAGACAGCGTGAGTGAGAGGGAGGAAGGGGGAGGGTAGACAGCGTGAGCGAGAGGGAGGAGGAGGAAGAGTAGACCGTGTGACCGAGAGGAGGGAGGGTGACCGTGTGAACGAGAGGACGGAGGGACACCGCGTGGGTGAGAGGAAGGGAGGGAAACTGCTTGGGCGAGAGGAGGGAGGGTGACTGAGTGGGCGAGAGGAGGGAGGGTGACTGCGTGGGTGAGAGGAGGGAGGGTGACTGCGTGGGTGAGAGGAGGGAGGGTGACTGCGTGGGTGAGAGGAGGGAGGGTGACCATGTAGGCGAGAGGGGGGGGAAGGGTAGACTGCGTGGGCGAGAAGGGGGAGGGAGACCATGTGGGCGAGAGGCGGTAAGGTGACGTGGAGAGGGGGGGTAGGGTGATCATGCATGGGGGGAGGTTTGGCTGTGTCAGTGGGGGGGGGGGGGGGGGGGGGGGGGGGGGGGGCGGGGAGAGGAGAGGAGTGATTCTGTGAGGGGGGTGAACCCGTTAGGGGGAGAGACCTTGTGAAGGAGGGTATGGACCGCCTGACAGTGGAAGGGTGGGGGTGGCCGTGTGAGGGGGTGGGGGTGACCGTGTGAGAGAGTTGGGGGGGGGGGTGACCATGTGAGAGAGTGGGGGGGGGGGGGTGACCATGTGAGAGAGTGGAGGGGGGGGGTGACCATGTGAGAGAGTGGGGGGGGGGGGGGGGGGCGACCATGTGGGAGAGTGGGGGGTGGGATGATGACCGTGTGAGAGAGTGGGGGGGGAGGGTGACCATGTGAGAGAGTGGGGTGGGGGGGTGACCATGTGAGAGAGTGGGGGGGGGGGGCGACCATGTGGGAGAGTGGGGGGCGGGGGGGATGACCGTGTGAGAGAGCAGGGGGGGGTGACCGTGTGAGAGAGTGGAGGGGCGACCGTGTGAGAGAGTGGGGGGGCGACCGTGTGAGGGGGAGGGGTGGGTGACCGTGTGAGGGGGAGGGGTGGGTGACCGTGTGAGGGGGAGGGGTGGGTGACCGTGTGAGGGGGAGGGGTGGGTGACCGTGTGAGGGGGAGGGGTGGGTGACCGTGTGAGGGGGAGGGGTGGGTGACCGTGTGAGGGGGAGGGGTGGGTGACCGTGTGAGGGGGAGGGGTGGGTGACCGTGTGAGGGGGAGGGGTGGGTGACCGTGTGAGGGGGAGGGGTGGGTGACCGTGTGAGGGGGAGGGGTGGGTGACCGTGTGAGGGGGAGGGGTGGGTGACCGTGTGAGGGGGAGGGGTGGGTGACCGTGTGAGGGGGAGGGGTGGGTGACCGTGTGAGGGGGAGGGGTGGGTGACCGTGTGAGGGGGAGGGGTGGGTGACCGTGTGAGGGGGAGGGGTGGGTGACCGTGTGAGGGGGAGGGGTGGGTGACCGTGTGAGGGGGAGGGGTGGGTGACCGTGTGAGGGGGAGGGGTGGGTGACCGTGTGAGGGGGAGGGGTGGGTGACCGTGTGAGGGGGAGGGGTGGGTGACCGTGTGAGGGGGAGGGGTGGGTGACCGTGTGAGGGGGAGGGGGGGGTGACCGTGTGAGGGGGAGGGGGGGGTGACCGTGTGAGGGGGAGGGGAGGTGACCGTGTGAGAAAGGGAGGGGAATGAATGTGTGAGGTTGGATAGGGAGGGGGGTGACTGTGTGAGGTTGGACAGGGAGGGGGGTGACTGTGTAAGGGGGGAGAGGGAGTGGGGTGACTGTGTGAGGGGGGAGAGGAAGGGGGATGTGTGACCGTGTGCCAGAGGAAGACTGTGTCAGGATTTTACAATCCCATGTGGCAACTTAAGCCTGCAGCTTGTCAATTCTATGTAGTTGGCTTCAGAGTGGAAAACACAAAAAACACCCGCAGAATAGTAGATGAGCAGGGGGCACAAAGAAGGGAAGAAGTTAAAACAATCATGATCACTGGATAAAAAGTACAAGGAAAATTAATGGGACTAAAGACCTAATGACCTGCAGACCTGCATCCTAGGACTTTAAAGCGAGTTGTTGCAGGGAAACTGGATGTGTTGGTTGTAATCATCCAAAATTTCCTAGATTGTGGAAATACCATAGAAGCTTGGAAAACCAAAAAGGTAACATCATTATTCAAGAATAGGAGACAGAAAGGAGGAAACTATACATCAATTAGACTAACATCTGCCATTGGGAAAATGTTGAACTAATTATGACAGACATTCGCACGGCATTTAGAAAATAATAATAGAATCAGGTAGAGTCAACATGATTTTTTGAAAGGAAAATTGAATAGTTCTTTGAGAACTTCACAAGTAGGGGAGCTGAAGGGGAATTAGGTCCAAATACACCAGATGTAGTGTGTTTGGATTTCCAAAGACATTTAATAACATGACACAAGAGCAGATGGTGTTGGAGGTGATATATTAATAAATAGAGGATTGGCTGGATTACAAGAAAGAGTCAGGTTAAGTGGATCATTTTCAAGTTGGCAAACTATAACAAGTGGAGTGCCCAAGGATCAGTGCAGCAGACTCAACTATTTACAATCTACATTAATGACTTGGTTGAAGGGAATAGTTGCATTGTAGGCACATTTGCAAGAAATTTGCTTGGCAAGTATAGAAATGACCCGAAATGGGCTAGCAAGTCACTCAGTTCAGGGGCAACTTGGGACAGGTAACAAATTCTGATCTTGATAGTGATGGCCACATCCTTGAAGAATAATTTAAAAGAAATAGAAAACCCCAAAATAAAACAAAAAGGCAGATTATTTAATTGCAGAGAGACTGCAGAATCTTGTGGTACAAAGTGATCTGCCTGCCCTTGTGCTTAAATTACTAAAAGGTAGCATGCAGGTACAGCAGGTAATTAGGAAGACAAATAACATGTTGCCTTTATTGCAAGGGGGTTGGATTACAGAAATAGGGAAGTCTTGCTGCAACTGTACAGGGCATTGCTGAGACTACTAGAGTAATGTAGAGTTGGTCTCCTTACTTTAAAAAGGGATACACTTGCATTATAAGCAGTTCAGAGTAGGTTCACTGAGTTGATTTGTAAATGAAAGGAATGCCTTATGAGGAAATATTGAGCAGATTGGGCATATACTCATTGGAATCTAGAAGAATGAGAGGTAATCTTATCCAAACATAAGCTTCTGAGGGTACCTTCTTAACAGGGTAGCTGCTGAGAGAATGTTCCCCTTTGATGGGGAACCTAGAACAAGGGAACACAGCTTAAAAATAAGGGCTCTCCCTTTCAAGACAGATAAGGAGGAATTTGTGTCCTCAGAGGATTGTTGCTCTTTATAATTCTCATCCAGAGAGTAGTGAAGGCCATATCATTGAATACACTTAAGTTAGACAAAGACATCCCATGGCAGACTAAACATAGATATGTTAAGGGACAAGGGAATATAGCAAGGCTGGATGACATTTATTTTAATACAGGGGTCTTAAGGGTAAGGCAGATGAATTGAGGGCATTGATAAATACATGGGAATAAGATATTATTGCTATCACAGAGACATGGTTGAGGGAGAGGCAAGATTGGTAGTTCAACATTCTGGAATACAGAATCTTCAGGCAAGACAGGAGGAGGTAGTGTCACAATATTGATCAAGGAGTCAACCTTTGCAGTGAGGAGGGATGATATCTTAGCAGGCTCCTCAATGGAGGCCATATGGGTGGAACTTAAAAGCAAAAGGGGTACAATCATGTTGTCAGGAATGTACTATAGGCTCCCAAACAGTCAGAGAGTGGGAGAAGAGCATATATGTAGGCAAATTTCAGAGAAGTGATGAGGATTTCAACTTCCTCAATATTAATTGGAAAAGTGTGACAGGCTTATAGAGAGTGCAATTCTTAACGTGCATCCAGGAGAGTTTTTTGAGCCAGCATGTTGAAAGTCCTACAAGAGAGGACTTAATTTTAGGGAATGAAACCGGGCAGCTGGTAGAAGTGCCAGTCGGGAAGCATTTCAGTGATAATGGCCATAACTCGGTAAGATTTATGTTAGTTATGGAAAAAGGCAAAGATGAACCTGAAATGAAGGCTCTGAATTGGGGAACACAGGGGCGATTCTCCCAAAAAAGTTCTAAGTGCTGAATTTGTGGGAAAACTGGTGTAAATCACGATTGGTTTTTCAGTGGGAGTGCACACTAGAATTTCCCACACTCTGTGCAATGCAGAGGTCACAATCATGAATATCATTAAAAGCTCGGGGGGTGGGGTCTATTCAAGGCGGAGTCTGAAAGTTCCAGGCCTCTGCGCATGTGCAGTGGCCACGAACTGTCAGCCTGCAGTTTGCTGGCCAGCCCAGGACTCCTGCAGTGCTGCCCCTCCCGACACCCCCATGGCCTGATCATGGCCCCACAACCATTCCCCCCCCCCCTCCCGTCGTGGAGCACCCCAATCTCTAGCCCCCCCACCCTGGCAGCCACCCCCACCCCTCCGGCAGATCCCTCACCCACCCCCCCATGGGAGGTAGACCTCCAGTTCGCCCTGATTTCTGGCCTCTCTCCAGCCCTGATCGATCCCAATGCAGAGTGACAGTGGGACTGCCCACTCCTAAGTCCCGCCCCCTCAGCCCTACCCCTTGGCACTGCCAAGGTGCCCCACTGGGCATGGGCACTTTGCCTCTTGGGCAGTGCCAGGGGCACCGGCTGGCACTGCCAGGGTGCCCATGCCCAAAGGGCCAACACCCTCTGCCACCTGACCCCCTGGGGGGCCTTGATTGCCCCCCCCTTCACTTGAGTGGGTCTCCCGCTAGTTCCCTGAAGGTGGGGAGCTCGTCTGAACCCCGCTGGAGTGAAACTGCACTGAGAGGGTGGGAGATGCTAGCAGGCACGGGATTTCAATCCCAGGCCCGCAAAGGCATTAAAATAAGATTTAAAAAGATTAAAATCACTTACGCGCTGGATATCCGGCGCTCAGAGATGCGCTCGTGTTTGGAACCCATGTGTGCATCCCGCTAATCGGCCCACATGCGATCCTCCTGGCCCACCGTGCTAAAAAATTAGCGTGTTGGGATGTGGCCAAGGTGGACTGGAGCAGCTACTTGTATAATATCCAAATCAGAGTAGTGGGAGTTATTCAAAAAGGAAAGAGAGAAAGTGCACAGCCAACATGTTTCTATAAAGGTAAAGGGTAGAGCCAAAAAATCCAGAGAACCCTGAATGTCAAGCTATGTACAGGACTGGAGAAGGGAAAAAAGGGAGACTTATGGCAGATACAGGGGGCTCAAAACAGTGGATGCCCAAAAGGGGTATAAAAAGTGCTGGGAGGTACTTAAAAATAAAAAAGAGCTAAGACGGGACATGTAGAAACACTGGCTGGCTAAATAAAGGAAAATCCCAAAGTGTTCTATAAGTATATTAAGGGCAAGCAGGTAACCAGAAAAAGAGTAGGGCCGAATAGGGACCAAAGTGGCAATATGTCTGTGGAGGGAGCCAAAAGGCACAAGGTGGAGTATTAAATGAGTACTTTGCATCTATGTTCACTATGCAGAATGATAATGCAGGTATAGGAAGCAGGGAGAGGGACTATGATATGATTGAACAGATCAGCATTGAGAGGGAGAAGGTGTTAGCAGTTTTAGCTGGCTTAAAAGTGGAAATAGATCCACAGCCCCAAACGTATCCTAGACTGCTGTGTGAGTCAAGGAAGGAGGTTGCAGAGGCTCTGATGCTAATTTTCAAATCTTCTCTGGCCACAGAAGAGGTGATGTGGAGATGCCGGCGTTGGACTGGGGTAAACACAGTAAGAAGTCTCACAACACCAGGTTAAAGTCCAACAGGTTTATTTGGTAGCAAAAGCCACTAGCTTTCAGAACAGGCTGTTCCTTCGTCAGGTGGGTGGGAGTTCTGATCACAAACAGGGCACAAAGACACAAACTCAATTTACATGAATAATGATTGGAATGTGAGTCTTTACAGCTAATCAAGTCTTAAAGGTACAGACAATGTGAGTGGAGGGAGCATTAAGCACAGGTTAAAGAGATGTGTATTGTCTCCAGACAGGACAGCTAGTGAGATTTTGCACATCCAGGCAGGTTGTGGGGGTTACAGATAGTGTAACATGAACCCAATATCCCGGTTGAGGCCGTCCTCATGTGTGCGGAACCTGGCTATCAGTCTCTGCTCAGCGACTCTGAAGGCCGCCTTGGAGAACACTTACCCGGAGATCAGAGGCTGAATGCCCGTGACCGCTGAAGTGCTCCCCAACAGGAAGGTCTTGCCTGGTGATTGTCGAGCGGTGTTCATTCATCCGTTGTCGTAGCGTCGGCATGGTTTCCCCAATGTACCATGCCTCGGGACATCCTTTCCTGCAGCGTAACAGGTAGACAACGTTGGCCGAGTTGCAAGAGTATGTACCGTGTACCTGGTGGATGGTGTTCTCGTGCAAGATGATTGCATCCGTGTTGATGATCCGGCACATCTTGCAGAGGTTGCTGTGGCAGGGTTGTGTGGTGCCGTGGTCACTGTTCTCCTGCAGGCTGGGTAGCTTGCTGCGAACAATGGTCTGTTTGAGGTTGTGCGGTTGTTTGAAGGCAAGAAGTGGGGGTGTGGGGATGGCCTTGGCGAGGCGTTCGTCTTCATCAATGACATGTTGAAGGCTCCGGAGGAGATGTCGTAGCAGAAGATGTACCAGAGGACTGGAGGACAGCTAATATGCTACCATTATTTAAGAAGGGAGGTAGGGAAACAACAGTTAATTACAGGCCAATGAGTCTAACATGTGTTAGGAAAATTATTGGAAAAAAATTCTGAGGAATAGAATTAATCTCCCATTGGAGAGGCAAGGCTTAATCAAGGGTAGTCAGCATAGTTTTGTCAAGGGGAGGTCATGTCTAACAAATTTAGTTGAATTTTCCGAGGTGACTAGGTTTGGGCAGTGCAGTTAATGTAGTCTACATGGACTTCAATAAGGTTTTTGACAAGTTGCCGCATGGGAGACTGATCAAGAAACTAAGAGCCCATGGGATCCAGGACAATTTGGCAAATTGGATCCAAAATTGGCTTTGTGGCTGCAGGCAGAGGTTGATGGTCGAAGGTTGCTTTTGTGACTGGAAGCTTGCGTCCAGTGGTGTACTGCAGGGATTGGTGCTGGATCCCTTGCTGTTTGTAGTGTACATTAATGATCCAGAAGGAAAGGTGGGAGGTATGATCAGTAAGTTCGCAGATGAAACAACTATTGGTGATGTGGTAAATAATGAGGAGAAAAGCCTAAGATTGCAGGACGATATAGACGAGCTGATCAGATGAACAGAACAGTAGCAAATGGAACATAATCCTGAAAATTGTGAAGTGATGCATTTTGGGAGGACTAACTAGCAAGGGAATACATAATGAATGATAGGATGCTAGGAAGTACAGAGGACCAGAGGGACCTTGGGGCACATGACCAAAGATCCCTGAAGGCAGTAGGACAGGTAGATAAGGTGGTTAAGAAGACATAAGGGATATTTGCCTTTATTAGTTAAGGCATTGAATATAAGAGTAGGGAGGTTGTGATGAAGCTGCATAAAGCACTCATTAGGTCACAGCTAGACTACTATGTGCAGTTCTGATTGCCAAACAATAGGAAGGATGTGACTGCACCAGAAAAGGTGCAGAGGAGATTCATCAGGATGTTGTCTGGATTGGGGTGTTTCAGCTATGAAGAGAGGCTGGTTAAGCTATGGTTGTTCTCCTTCTGGCCAAGAAAGGTAGGGTGGACATCACTGAGATGTACAAAATTATGAGGGATCTAGATAGGAAACATTTTTTCCCTTAGTCAGGAGGGCACAGATTTAAGGTAAGGGGCAGAAGATTTAGAGGGGATTTGAGGAAAATCTTTTTCATCCAGAGGGTAATGGGAATCTGGAACTACCTGAAAGGGTGGTACAGGCAGGAACCTTCACAACATTTAAGAAGCATTTAGATGAGCACTTGAAATGCCTTAGCATACAAGGCCACGGACTAAGTGCTGGAAAAAAGGATTAGATACATGCTTGATGGTTGGTGCAGACACAATGGGCCGAAGGGCTTCCTACTGTACTGTAAAACTCTATGACATCAAGGGATATGGAGGACAAGCAGCAAAGTAGAGTTCCGGCCAGATCAGATCAGCCATAATCCTACTGAATGACAGAACAAGCACAATGAGCCAAATGGCCTACTCCTATTTCTTGTAATCTGATGTTTACCATGCTCCCTGCATTTGTATACATGCACTCTAAATGCATCTTAGACTGTCAAGCATTTGCCCCCTATAAAAGCTCCATAGTTCTAAACTATTCTTTACTCTAGAGTTATTTGCTTTTCCCAATCCTCCTGTACCTCGTTTCCCTTCTCATTTCAGGGTATTCCGTTCTGATGGCCTTCTTCTGCTAAATTAGTTTAAATCCCTCTCCACAATACTAGCTAATCTCCCATGTGCACAGTTGTACCATCTCTGTTGACGTGCAACCTGACGACCTTGAACAGGTCCCTCCTACCCACAATTGGCCCCGATGTCTCAGGAATCACCTTTTCACCAGTCACAGGTTAATCAGGTTTGTTCTACTATTCTTATACTCACTTTATGCATGCCCCTGGAGCAAACCAAAGGTGGTTACAGTCCTTTTCCTTCCTTTTACACTGGTAAGGGAGGCAACGTATCATGCAGGATTCACGTCAGTAGTTGCACTCTTCCCCTGACTAACTTGATTCAGAAATGCCTTAAAATGGTGAGGATCATTTTTCAACCTCACTGGCTGGATGGTATCCTGGCATAATGGATTCCCCAAAAATTGTAGAAGATGCCTGAAATCTGGTCTACTGATTTCAATAGAATTAAAATTGCGCAGGTTGCGTAACAGCCTAATTAACTCCCTGATAGGAAAGTTAACGATTACTCCGAGTAACTGTTACTAACAATGGGGGAACATATGTTTCAGCTCTCAGCACCGGCATCTTAATATTAAGTATAAAACGTCACCAGTTCAACGGTTTTGTTTTTCAAACATGATTTGAACATACATGACCCAAAACAAAGAACAAAACTAAAGGGAATAATTCATGACTATTTGCAAAAACTACTTTCTGGTTACTTGGTACAATTGACAAATAATGCAAAAACTTTTCACAGTAACTTCATTGCAGTGTTAATGTAAGCCTACTTGTGACTAATAAATAAAAATGTACTGAATTTACCTTATCTGGGTATTTGGAGAAGATGAACAAAAGGATAATGAACAGTAGAAGTCCCACAAAGGAAATCAGCTGGTTTGCACCTTGCTTGGCTGTGTCCAGTGCAAGCCAAAGTATAATAAATATAAATGCAGCCACATACAGTGCTCTGAAGTAAAAGAAAGTGTAACAGTTTGACAAAGTCTTAGTATTTTGGTCAACTTTATTACATTGTAAGGAAGCAATAAACTGTAGCCATTCTAACAGACTTGAACATTACTTTGGAATTGAGGTCAAAATACTGGAGATGCTGGAAATCTGAAATATAACAGAAAATGTTAGATAAACTCTGATGATGAGTCATACGGATTCGAAACATTAACTCTGCTTTTCCCTCTCCTCAGATGTTGCCAGACCTGCTGAGTTTATCCAGCATTTTCATAACTTTGGAATTACCTGAAAAATTCCCTTTCAAGTAATACACCAACCTGACTTGGACATATATCACTGTTCCTTCATTACATGGGTCAAAATTCAGGAATTTTATTTTGAGATAACCATCACCACAAATACTACAACGGTTCAAGAAAAAGGCTTGTTGTCACCATCTCAGAGCAACTCAAGGATGGACAATAAAACATGACTTTGCCAAAACCACCCACATCCTAAGAACTAAGGCCAGAATTTTACTTTCGGGGATCAAGTGCATGACTGACCTGGCCAAACATGAAATTTCATCAAATAACATCAAGCGTGCTTCGCGATGTCATTGCATACGCACACAATTGAGATTTGCGCCCACATGCTCGAATCAGATCCATGCACATCGACAACTAAAAGACTTTTAAGACGCTTAACAAGCCAATGCACAGCAATTTTATGCTGCCCATGCAATTTTCACTCATCACACAGGCAACAGGTGGGTGTTTATCATGTATCTTTGCATTTCCTCATCCAAAGGTGGGATAAAAGGCCCATGGAGAAGCAACACTGTTATTGCTAGTTTGCCCCTGTGTGACTATAAAGTTGTCCCTGAATTTAACAATTGTTCGACTTGGAAGGTTTCCCTGAGGATTGGAGAACAATGATTCCTCATTTGAAAAGCATTGCTCCTCTGCATCTGATTTAATAGGGATAGTGTATTCTACTGGTGGCACTAGGGACAGGAGGGAGAGAAAGCCAGTTGAATGCAGGCAGCACCCCAGCACCTCCTTTAAGAGGAGAGGCATAGGTCAGCAGGAAGTACAAGATGGGGAGGCAGTGGTGAAGTGGGTACACCACAGATGGGGAGGCATAGTGGTATTGTCACTGTGGACCAGTAATCCAGAGCAAGATCCACAGCAGATGCAGAAATCTGAATTCAATAACAATCTGGAATTATAAGTCTAATAATGACCATGAAACCATGGTTAAAAACCCATCTGGTTCACTAATGTCCTTTAGGGAAGAAGATCTGCCATCCTTACCTGGTCTGACCTACATGTGACTCCAGATCCACAGCAATTTGGTTGACTCTCAAATACCCTCCGAAATGGAGGGATAGACAATAAATACTGGCCTAGCCAGCAAAGCCCACATCCTGCAAATTAATTTTTAAAATTACCCCACAGCTAGAGTGTACACACAGCCCTCCAACTTCCTGAGGTCTAGTGCTACAGGAGCCTATGCCTCTCCAGAAACACAGTGATAGCCATATATGGCATGATAGTCCCAAAATACCTCCAAATGCATGGATGGACACCCCTCATTGGTGGCTTCAAATGTCACTGAAGCCCTCAACTTCCGGTTCTTTTCAAGGCTGTGTGTGAAATCTCTCAATCAGCTGCACACAGTTGCATCTAGCTGTTGACTGATGCCATCTTTGCAGACATCCGCACATTCATCCATTACCGGCCAGGCGAGGCCAGCCAGGCTGAGACAATATGATGTGTCAGGGTTCTCCCCACATGCAGGGTGTAATAAATTGCACTTATGTGGCTTTCAAGGTGCTAGCAGGTGAGCTGGGAGTTTTTGCAAGAATTAAGAATATTCAGATCGTCTGTGGCCACCAGATAGATTCTCCAAGTTTGTACCCATTACTCTGGATCTCAGACAATACTTGCATTTTGTGGCACACACAGGTATCAGGGCTGTTCGTGGCGCCAACATGATTTGATGGATGACTCCTGGGTGACAAGAGCTATCCCTTGAAGAGGTGGCTGATGACCCACACTATCATCCAAGAACTGAAATCGTGGAGAGATACAATAGGAGTCGTGGTAGTGGATAGGACCATCGAACTGCTTAGGATGCGCTGCAGGTGCCTTGACTGATCTGGGGGAGCAATGTGGTATACTCCAGAGCAAGTTTCACTCACAGTCGTTGTTCGCTGCAAACAGCTTGGCTCTGGTAAGGGGGGGAAACCAAGTGGAGGCTGAGGAAAGCGAGGCAGCTCCACAGGCCAAGGAGGTTGACTCCAGTGATACTTCAGAGAAAAGCCTGCGGACCTGCAGAATGAACAAAGAAGTGACAGAGGAACTGAGCAGCTACTTTGTGTCATTCTTCATGGTGGAAGACATCAGTAACATAACAAAAATTCAAAAGAGTCAGGGGGCAGAGCTGAGTGTGGTGGCCATTACTAAGGAGAAGGTGCTAGGGAGCTGAAAAGTCTGAAGGTGAATAAATCACCTGGATTAGATGGACTACACCCCAGAATTCTGAAGGAGATAGCTGAAGAGGTTGTTGGAGGCATTAGTGGTGATCTTTCAGGAGTCAGGGATGGTCCCAGAAGACTGGAAAATTGCTAATTTAAAACCCCTGTTTAAGAAGGGAGGCAAAATAAGGGAAATTATAAGCCGGTTAGCCTGACCCTGGTTGTTGGTAAGATTTTACAGTCCATTATTAAGGATATAATTTTGGAGTACTTGGAAGCGCATGGGAAAACAGGATGAAGTCAACATGGTTTTGTCATGGGGAGGTCGTGCCTGACAAACTGTTAGAATTCTATGAGAAGGTAATGAGCAGGTTAGACAAAGGAGAGCCAGTGAATGTTATCTACTTGGATTACTTTACTCACATTTTGAATAGATTTAATTTCTGCCTGAAGAATCCATCATGGGCAGCAAACCTCTCAACAATTTTGTCTCCATACTTTTCAATAAGCCCATCCCAAATGTAAAAGAAAATGCCAATCAGGGTTAGCACAAGAAGTCCGAGGGCTCTATTAAAGTGCAAAATGCATGCTGCGAGCACCATGCAAAGGTAGCCTGCAAAAAAAAACAAAATACTTTCAATATATGTGTACACCTCTACTATGGATTCAAGTCCCTCTCCAGATACTTGAGCACATATTCTGACATTTCAGCTGCAAGGGTGTATTGTACTGTTGGATGTGCTGACGTTCAGATGAGAAGTTTAACTGTTTCCCACCTCAGATGGAGTACAAGATCCCTTTATACTTTTCAAAGTGAAATATTCAAAAGTGATTTTCCCCACTGTCTTGACCAACATATATTCTCAACCAACTTCACAAATACAGATATCTAATCATTTACCTACCGCTGTTTGTGGAATATTGCTGTGTCAAAATTGGCTGCTGCATTTTCCTACAACAGTACTTCAGAAGTACTTAACTGGCTGTATAGCACCAAACCATGGGACAGGATTTGGGGTTTGCCCTAAATTAACAGGGATTTTACTCAATTTCTAATCCGTGGAAATTTCTGGTACGATGGTGGACAACACCACATGCTCAGCCACAACCAAAGTAGCTTAATTAATGTAACTATGCCTCTGTGGAGAGAGAAACAAAGTTAGTGTTTTGAGTTCAAGATGACTCTTCTTCAGAACTGCTGAGCTTTTCCAGCAATTTGTTTTCACTTCAGATTTCCAGCATCTGCAGTATTTTACTTTTATTATGTAATTGTCTTCCAGCTGCCCTGTCAATGTATACTCTTCACTGTCAGGGCTAGCTGATCAAGGCAGAAGTAACTTCATAAAAAGGAAGTTGCCATTTACCTGCAATCTTGTGTTTTATGGAGCAATTTTGAAAATTACCCCTTTGTTGAACTGCGGAAGCCTGAGCTCTGCCTTTGCCTTCCACTGGAGTGGATGGCCTCTCAAAGGAATTTCCTAAAATTAGACAAAAGGTTTAAATATGAGGTTCCCTATGGAAATCCCATTACATAAGTTAAGGGGCTAAATTGGGGCAAGGCTAATTACAACAATATTAGGCAGAAACTGAAGAATGTAGATTGGGGGCAGATGTTTGAGGGCAAATCAACATCTGGCATGTGGGAGGCTTTCAAGTGCAAGTTGATAGGGATTCAGGACCAGCACATTCCTGCAAGGATGAAGGATAAGTATGGCAAGTTTTGGGAACCTTGGATAACGAGAGATATTGTGAGCCTAGTCAAAGAAAAAAAAGAAGCATTTGTCAAAGCTAGGAGGCTGGGAACACACGAAGCAAGTGTGGAATACAAGGAAAGTAGGAAGAAACTTAAGCAAGGAGTAAGAAGGGCTAAAAGGGGTCATTAAAAAGCATTGGCCAGCAGGATTAAGGAAAATCCTAATGCTTTTTATACATATATAAAGAGCAAGAGAGTAGCCAGGGAGAGGGTGGCCCACTCAAGGACAAGGGAGGGAATCTATGCGTGGAGCCAGAGCGAGGTATTAAATGAGTACTTTGCGTCAGTATTCACCAAAGAGAAGGACTTGGTGGATGATGAGTCTGGGAAAGGATGTGTAGATAGTTTGAGTCATGTTGAGATCAAAAAGGAGGTGGTATTGGGGTTCTTGAGAAGCATTAAGGTAGACAAGTCCCCAGGGCCTGATGGGATATACTCCAGAATACTGAGAGAGGCAAGGGAGGAAATTGCTGGGGCCTTGAGAGAAATCGTTGTATCCTCACTGGCTACAGGAGAAGTACAGTAAGAAGTCTAACAACACCAGGTTAAAGTCCAACAGGTTTAGCCAGAGGAAATGGGTGAGGTATTAAATGAGTACTTTGCGTCAGTATTCAAAGGACTTTGTGGCATTTGCTACCAAATAAACCTGTTGGACTTTAACCTGGTGTTGTTAGACTTCTTACTGTGTTTACCCTAGTCCAACGCCGGCATCTCCACATACAGGGGAAGTCCCAGTGAATTGGAGAATAGCCAATGTTGTTCCTTTGTTTAAGAAGAGTAGCAAGAATAATCCAGGTAATTACAGGCCGGTGAGCCTTACATCAGTGGTAGGGAAATTATTGGAGAGGATTCTTCGAGACAGGATTTATTCCCACTTGGAATTAAGTTGACGTATTAGTGAGAGGCAACATGGTTTTGTGAAGGGGAGGTCGTGTCTTACAAACTTGATCGAGTTTTCCAAGGAAGTGACAAAGATGATTGATGAGGGTAGGGCAGTGGATGTTGTCTACATGGACTTCAGTAAGGCCTTTGACAAAATCCCTTATGGCAGACTGGTGCAGAAGATGAAGTCGCATGGGATCAGAGGTGAGCTGGCAAGGTGGATGCAAAACTGGCTCGGTCAAAGAAGACAGAGGGTAGCAGTGGAAGGGTGTGTTTCTGAATGGAAGGCTGTGACAAGTGAAGTTCCTCAGGGATCAGTGCTGGGACCTTTGCTGTTTGTAACATATATAAATGATTTGGAGGAAAATGTAACAGGATTGATTAGTAAGTTTGCGGACGACACAAAGGTTGGTGGATTTGCGGATAGCGATGAGGATCATCAGAGGATACAGCAGGATATACATCAGATGGAGATTTGGGTGGAGAGATGGCAGATGGAGTTTAATCCAGACAAACGTGAGATAATGTATTTTGGTAAGGTCTAATACAAATAGGAAATATACAGTAAATGGCAGAACCCTTAAGAGTATTGATAGGCAGAGGGATCTGGGTGTACAGGTACACAAGTCACTGAAAGTGGCAATGCAGGTGGAGAAGGTAGTCAAGAAGGCATACGGCATACTTGCCTTCATCGGCCGGGGTATTGAGTTTAAAAATTGGCAAGTCATGTTGCAGCTTTATAGAACCTTAGTTAGGCCGCACTTGGAATATAGTGTTCAATTCTGGTCGCCACACTACCAGAAGGATGTGGAGGCTTTGGAGAGGGAACAGAAAAGATTTACCAGGATGCTGCCTGGTATGGAGGGCATTAGATATGAGGAGAGGTTGGAGAAATTTGGTTTGTTCTCACTGGAGCGACAGAGGTTGAGGGGAGACCTGATAGAAGTCTACAAGATTATGAGAGGCATGGACAGAGTGGATGGTCAGAAGCTTTTTCCCAGGGTGGAAGAGTCAATTACTAGGGGGCATAGGTTTAAGGTGCGAGGGGCAAGGTTTAAAGGAGATGTATGAGGCAGATTTTTTGCACAGAGAATATGGGTGTCTGGAACTCATTGCCGGGGGAGGTAGTGGAAGCGGATACGGTAGTGACTTTTAAGGGGCGTCTTGACAAATACATGAATAGGATGGGAATAGAGGGATATGGTCTCCGGAAGGGTAGAGGGTTTTAGTTAAGTTGGGCAGCTTGGAGGGCCGAAGGGCCTGTTCCTGTGCTGTAATTTTCTTTGTTCTTCATATGATGCATATTCTGGAGGAAGAGAAGACAGCCAGAGAAGCTAGGCACATTAGGCAGTATCACAAGAGAGTCAGACTCTCCCAACTGTACTTGAACATTAGAATCATTTGCCCCAGGCACTCCTTCCAGACTATTTGTTTGGAGTTTTTAATAAGGTCTTGATATTCAGAAAAAGGTTCCAAGGAGACTAATGCTCAAACCTGCACACTACATCAATTGCTTAGACCAGTAGCGGTGGCAGAGATGATGGAATCACCAAATCCCGAAATCTTTAGGTGGCTGGCTCTATCCAGAAACAAGCTTTTGTAACAATTGTTCTTACATATATCCATCTACTAACAAAAACTCTTTTTGTCAAGCACACACAGACAATGTAATTCGATAATTGAGATGAAAGAATATTTCATTTATAGTGTTACCAGCTGACTTTAGAGTTCTAGCAGTCACTGATGAGGTATTTGTGGCATTCAGTGTTCTACATGTAAATCTAAAAACCTGGAGCAACATAAAGGGATTCCTGTTCCTCAATGTACAACTGGCACTTGATCACTCTGCATGCTGCCATTACAGTCTGTGGATGTCTTGGTTCAGTCTGCCTGTCGTTACTTGCCTCAGAACACACAGCATTTGACCTACTCTTGCAGTCACAGTATTTATGTATCAGCTTCAGTTAAGTTTCTGATCAAAGGCAAACCCAGTCCGTCGATGGTGGAAAAGTCAGCAATAGTAATGCGATTGAATGTCAAAGGGATACATTTTTTGACAGAAATTTCACCTGGTACTTATTAGCATAAGCCTGAATGTTGCCCACCCAGGTCTTACATGAGGAGTTGCAAATGCAACTGAATACTGTGCAATCATCAGCGAACATCCTCATTTCAAACATTATGATAGAACATAGGAACATAGAAATTAGGAGCAGAAGTAGGCAAATTCAGCCCTTCAAGCCTGCTCCGCCATTCAATCAGATCATGGCTTATCTCTCCCTGGTCCCAAATCTATCTCTTCACTTGTTCCCCATATCCCTCTTTTTTTTTAATATTAGAAATATGTCTAGTTCCCTCTTGAATTCAATGAGACTCCACCGCGCATGGGGCAGTGAGTTCCACAAATTCACCACACTATGCAAGAAGTAGTTCCTGCTCATCTCAGTTTTAAGGTATGGTTCAGGACATATCCCATAGAATTGAAGGTGGCTTCGCAAAGGTTCACTGGATTACTACATGGGATGTGTGGTAATATGGCTCCTTTAAAGGGACGTTCCCTAAGGGCCACCTGGTTGGACAGGACCCAATGGAGTGTTGTTGCAAGAAGCTGAGCCAATCAAGTGCAAGGCCATGTATCCCAGGCAGGGAAGAGTCTGCAGTTGCAGCCTGGAAGAAGTAATGTTTAGTCATATAGTTATTTGATCTGACCCTGTAGTAAATATAGTTATTTGTTCATTGGCAATAAAGCCATTTGTTTTTTTAGACTCATCGAGTTGCTCTTGATGTATTACACTGGGGACGGGGAAAAGCTTTCCAAGTCCTTGGGGATCACAGTGCACAGCTGGAGGGGGAAAAATCTGGACTGGTACAGACACATGTTAAAATGCCTTTGGTCATGGAGTACAGCAAAGAGATAGAGAATCTGGTGAATTGGTGCAACGAAAATAATCTCCCCCTCAATTTCAGTAAAGTGAAGGAGATAGTCATTGACTTCAGGAAGTGTAGTGGAGGACATGCCCTTGGGATGAAATGGAAAAAGTCAAGAGCTTCAAGTTTCTAGGTGTTCAGATCACCAACCACCTGTCCTAGTCCCTCCATGCCGACGCTATAGTTAAGAAAGCCCACCAGCCAACATGGCTGGACCTAGGACCTTACCCTGGGGAACTCCTGCAGCGATGCTCTGGGGCGGAAATGATTGGCTTCCAATAACCACAACCAGCTTCCTTCATGCTGGAGATGACGTCATCCTGTGGAGATTATTGCCTTCGTTCCCACCGAGTTAAATTTTACTTGGCTTCTTGACTGACAAATCACCCTTGATATCAAGGGTGGTCACTCTCCCTTATCTCTGGAGGATAGCTCTTTTGCTAAGTTTGGGCCACGATTGTATAAAGTCTGGACCCGATCTGCTTTCGTGGTTCCGAAATTGAGGACTTTGGAGCACTTATTAATTAGCAAGTATCACTTGACATCACTGTTGACAACATCTTCTATCACTTTGCAAATAGCTGAGTGTACACTGATGGGACAATAATTGTTTGGACTAGGTTGAGACCCAGGCCTGCAACTCCACGGCGTTTTGTAAAGTTAGCCTAGACCCTAAGTTTTACATTTGATTGTGACATGGGTGAGCATAAGGTGTTTCACTCCAGGTAGAATTTAAGTGACCCACTGGGAAGCTTTTGTCAAACAAAGTTTATTTAAGAATACAGTTAAAATATAACAAAAATTATTAACATAACCTTTATCAATTACAAGATTTAAACATGACACAGTACAGCTCCTAACAACTAACTATCCCTGTTGTGCTCGATCAAACACCATCCCACAGACATACACCCTTCTCCAGACTTGGCACAGAAACAAGTATGCTCACATGATGCTGGATTTGCAGCTTTTTAACACCTGCTGTGAATTGGTCCTTTGAATGTTGGATCAATTCTCTGAGCTCCCCAGTCTTGAAACTTTCAGAAAGCCTCTGGAGAGGGAAGACAGACAGTGCCATCTTCCACCAGCTTCTGGCAGCAACTGAAATGAAACTATAAAATTAGAATGCTATGTAAAAGAAAACAGCTGTCCCCAGGCAAATCACCTGACCTGTCAATCATCCTCAATCAAGCTCCACTCAGCAATCCCAAGAAGCACTAAAAACCACAGGTTCCTGCATTAGTCCAGATTAAAATTAGCATGATATCCATTATATTGCTTCTGTAACAATTAGAGGACACCAGCTGCAGACAACACAGTGCTGACAAAATCCTACAGAGAAACATGATTAAAATACATTTCTTAAAGGCACAATGTCATCACAATTTGTCCATTTTTAGGGTTTACAGTATTCAGCATTCAGCCATTTCTGGCTATCAAGTGAATCATGTTGATTAGTTGAAGACTGGTATCGATGTTTTCAGGTAGTCATTAGTGTTGTAGGTGTTCTGGAACAGCAAGGCTAGGGACATAGTTAGTTCTGGAGCGTATATCTTCAGCACCAGAGCCAGGATGTTGTTTGAGGGCCGTTGCCTTTACGGTATTCAGCATTCAGCCATTTCTGGCTATCAAGTGAATCATGTTGATTAGTTGAAGACTGGTATCTGTGACATTGGAGCAAGCAGTGATGGATCATCTGCTTGACATTTCTGAATAAATCTAGTTGCAAAGATTTAAGCCTGATCTTCTGTAACTATGCTAGGTGCTGCCTCTCGGGTCGGATTTACGAAGACCCTCCCACTTCTCGGAGTTGTTTAATTACTCACCACCATCCTTTCATGGCTGATAATGCATTAAATCAGCACAGTCACAGGCTGATAGTGCAATGAGCTTCACATATCTGGCTCGACCTCAAACTGCCGGAATGCTGGAGGAATAGTTCCAGAGCCCGCATTGATCATGGAAGTCTTGCAGTTGTCCTCAGTAATGTCTCCAAAATTATGATCAGACACTGTGTTCTTCAAAGTATTTGCCTTCAGTAAGGCTTAGAAATGAAAACAACTGAAAGGAAAGCAAGCCAGTTGTACAGTAGACAATCAGATTTGAAAGGAAGATAAAAGATGGCAAACAAGGGTGGTAAGGGAACCTGATTCACGAAAATGATCAAATTCAATCCACTATTATTCAACAGCATTTCACAATGCCAAAGCCAAACCCAAACCATAATAGTAACCTTGTCCCATGCTTCCAAATATAGATCTATCATTCAGCCAACAAACCAATAAAACTTCAACCCAATTATTATAAACAAGGTCAAAATAATTTATCTGCAGATTCCTTTCCCTAATGCTCTTAATGTTTTTTTTTTAGTTTAATAAAGACATCCTTTCTACTTACTACCTGAGGACCAGGATACACACACAAGATCAATATTTTGGAAATTAAGCTTCTAAATTCAGGGGTGAACCTGTAACAGAGATGGTTTTCTGGTATTGTACCAACAGCCTAGTCTTCTTGCTGCCACACACAAAGACATGAAAGGACTGGCCAGAAGGAAACAATATCTTACGACTGGACTCCTGTTACCCCACAGACCGGGTGAACAAGTGGAAAACAGTCCCTATGTTGGTACAGCTGACTGTAGCGGGATCCCTCTTTTTAACTCCACTGGGCTTATTTTAGGTTTGGTTCTCCGTCACCCAAACCCCACCAATGCCCGAGTGATTCTCTCTCTCGCCGATGGAACAATGGCCACCTTGCGTCTACTTCACTAGAGTAGCGCTCCCAAGAGAGAGAAAAGGAAAGTGCTGCCTATCCACTACCTGGCAGCCTTTCCTGAGTGGGCGGTTTCGAAGCGCCCAGGGTACCCTCAGTTCTAGACTCCGGAATTATGGTAAGGAATATTTATATTGTGACTTAGTCAGAGATCATTGGTGAGAAATTGAAAAGATCAAAACGGACTCCAACGGAAGTCAAAGATATACATATATATATTAAAACATCAAGGTCAAAGGTCACCAAACACCAGGAAAAAAACACACCATGCCTTATGCTCTATAAGACTATAGCTATGGAAGGAATACTAAAACGGACACCACGGAATTCTTACTTTATACAGGTTTACCACATCTTAAACTATGAAAGGTACATGCAAAAGCCCCCCCCCCCCCTTTCCCCAAAGCCTCATCATAGTGGGCTTCGGGCTGCATGCTGGAGACGAACGAGAGGCAGGAAACAGGAGAGGAGTGCTGTCATGCTGGTCCGAAGAGAAAAAGAAGAAATGGCCGGCCTGACCATCCTTTTATATTGTAAAACTTGAATTCTTTTCCTGCCAACTCCGCCCCCCTTCCAACCAGCAGTTCCACAGACAAAGGCTTGCTCATGTTATCTGCAGCTGCGATCTTACAGTCCATAGAGACCAGATGGTCCCATCCCAGGTGATAGGTCTCTTGCTGTCCTTTATTGTTCCATCGGAGATCGTTTAATTGTTTTCTCATTAGGGAAATGGGCTTCTCCTCGCTCTGGGACAAGGCCATTATCACCTGTATTGAGTCCAGACCAGGTGTATTGTCTTGCTGCCGGCCTAGTCTGGTGAGGTCATCAGGTCCTTTTTGTGCTGCTGATAACCTAATCAACAGTCTGTCTGGTTTCTGGCTGCTTGCAATTTTTGGACTGGGCCCCTTCACACACACACACACACACACACAGGCTGGCTGGGCTCCCTGGGACATTTTGGTCAAGTCCTGCAGCCAAGTGTGGCCACTTTCACAGTTCTTTAGGGTTCAAGTCCTTTTCCCAGCTCATAAAAAAGGCCTGAGTTGCCCGAAAAACTTACATGACCTGTAAGTGCTGACCTGAGACCTTGTAAGTGCTCAAATGGTGGCTTGTAGGATTCCAACCAATGCACCCAAGACTGAAGGTAAATAGTCAGTGCATCAACACTGAAAACACTAAATAACCTGGAAAGCAAAGTCATGGAGATTATGAAAACCCTGCAGAAAATTATCCTTATTTAAACATTGTAAATTAAGTTAGTGAAAATAACTGCAAATTAGTTTTTCAAAAAGCATAATTGTTTAGCTTACATGTCATTTTTTCCCATTATAAATACTTATATAGGAATGTTTCCCTTAGAAGTGTTAACATAAAAAAAGTTACAGGAAGTAATGATGTACGTGGACAGCAAGTTTGTACTATATATCAGATATAAAATTATATTAATCATGTTGTTTTCAGTTATTCAGTTATTCACAATATCTTAAACAATACATGGGGGTAAGCTAGCCAGTAATATAAAAGCAGATTGCAAGAGTTTTTTTTAGATTAGATAAAAAGTAAGAGAGAGGCAAGAGTGAACATTGGACTGCTGGAAAATGACACTGGAGTAGTAGAAGTGGGGAACAAAGAAATAGCAGAGGAACTGAATAGGTACTTTGCATCAGTCTTCACGTTGGAAGGCACAAGTAACATACCAAAGATTCAAGAGGATCAGGGGCAGGGGTGACTATGGTGACCATTACTAAGGGATACAAAAGAGGCTAAGGGATACAAAAGAATGGTCTAGTTTGGACCGGGAGCAGCACGGGCTTGGAGGGCCGAAGGGCCTGTTCCTGTGCTCTATTGTTCTTTGTTCTTTGAGAAGGTGCGAGGGAAGCTGAAAGGTCTGAAGGTGGATATATCACCTGGTCCAGATGGACTACATCCCAGAGTTCTGAAGGAGATAGCTGAAGAGGTTGTGGAGGCATTAGCGGTGATCTTTCAGGAATCACTGGAGTCAGGGAGAGTCTCAGACAACTGGAAAATCACAAACCTAACACCCTTGTTGAAGAAGGGAGAGAGGCAGAAGACAAGAAATTACAGGCCGGTTAGTCTGACCTTGGTTGTTAGTAAGATTTTAGAGTCCATTATTAAGGATAAGATTTCAAAGCCCTTGAAAGTGCATGATAAAATAGGCTGAAGTCAGAATGCTTTCGTCAAGGGGAGGTCATGCCTGACAAATCTGTTAGAATTCTTAGAGGAAGTAACGAGCAGGATAGACAAAGGAGAACCAGTGGATGTTATCTACTTGAAGGCCTTTGACATGGTGCCGCACAGGAGGCTGCTGAGTAAGATAAGAGGCCATGGTGTTCGAGGAGAAGTACTAGCATGGATAGAAGATTGTCTGATTAGCAGAAGGCAGAGAGAGGATAAAATGGTCCTTTTCAGGATGGCAACGGTGACTAGTGGAGTTCCATAACTGTGTTGGGAGCACAACATTTCACCTATACATCAATGATCTACATAAAGGAACTGAGGGCATTGTGGCTAAGTTTGCAGATGATACAAAGATCGGTGGAGGGACAAGTAGTATTGAGGAGGTAGGGAGGCTGCAGAAGGACTTGGACAGGTTAGGATAGCGGGCAAAGAAGTGGCACATGGAACATAATGTGGGAAAGTGTGAGGTTATGCACTTTGGTAAGAAGAATAGAGGCGTAAACTATTTTCTAAATGGGGGGAGAATTCAGATATCAGAAGCGCAAGGGACTTGAGAGTTCTAGTTCAGGATTCCCTTAAGGTTAACTTACAGGTTGAGTTGGTAGTTGGAAAGGCAAATGCATTGTTAGCATTCATTTCAAGGCAACTAGAATGCAAAAGCAAGGATGCATTGCTGAGGCTTTATAAGGCTCTTGTCAGACTATATTTGGATTATAGTGAGCAATTTTGGGCCCTGCATCTAAGGAAGGATGTGCTGGTCTTGGAGAGGATCCAGAGGAGGTTCATGAGAATGATCCCAGGAATGAAAAGCTTGACATTAGAAGATCGTTTGAGGATTCAGGGTCTATACTTGGAGTTTAGAAGGATGAGGAGGGATCTCACCGAAACTTACAGAATACTGAAAGGCCTGGATAGAGTGGACATGGAGAAGATGTTTCCATTTGTATGACAGACTAGGATCCGAGGGGACAGCCTCAGAGTAAAGAGACGATACTTTAGAACCGAGATAAGGAGGAATTTCTTCAGCCAGAGGGTGGTGAATCTGTGGAATTCATTGCCGCGGAGGCCAGGTCATTGAGTTTATTTAAGACAGAGGTAGATAGGTTCTTGATTGGTAAGAGGATCAAAGATTATGAGGAAAAGGCGGGGGAATGGGGTTGAGACACCTATCAGCCATGATTGAATGGCAGAGCAGACTCAATGAGCCAAATGGCCTAATTCTGCTCCTATATCTTATGGTCTTACCTGTCACACAGATGATCAAAATTATACGATTAATACTTTCTCTGTACTTTGAACAGCATTCAAGCTGTTGTTCATATATCTTTCCACAAGCTCTGAAGAATCTGAACATACAAAACAATGGATCAATCGTAGAGAGATTTAACTTATAGCCTCTATTGATATTCTATGTCTCATGTAACATGATTGGTGTCATATTCAATGACACTTATACTGCAATTATTATGTATTGAATGTATGTAAATACTTGTGTCGGTGGAGATGCGTACATTGAAGTAAACATGGATGCATGTTTAAAGTGTACAGTAAGGTGGTGGAATTAATAAATAAAAGCATTTAAAATGGTCAATCATTAAGCTGGTTTGATGCTCATATTTAACTAAAACTATTTGTTTTCACTCTGACTACAATGAACTGCACACAATAGCTTTCTGTCCTCCCTCAACTAATTTTAGGTGTTCTAATACAGATTGAACCTTGAAATTAATTTAATTATTTAGTGTTCTGTTGGGTGAGATGCAATTGTTACGCATGTGCAAACCCATGTATGCATAACTCCATTATGTCACTAGACTTTAAAATATTATTGATCTGAACCTATCTAATTCATTTGGAATCTGGGCATTTATTTTTGATTTTAACTTCAGAAACTAATGGCTCTTCAGATTGGCAGAAGATAAGTGGATCTCCATGATCAATGCTGAAAACTCCATAACTTACAATGTTTACAAACTTAGATTTTGGAATCAAAAGCACAATTTCCAAATTTGCAGATGACACCAAATTGGGTGGAACAGATAACACTGAGGAGCTTTGCAACAAATTAGATGACATTAATAAACTTGCAGAATGGGCATATAATTGGCAGGTGAATTTTGACATAGATAAATATGAAGTACAATATTTGGGCAAAGTAAGACAACTGCATATTACTTAGAAAATAAGAATTATAACAGGAAAAAGAGCAAAGGGATCTGGGAATACACGAAGCAAAACAGCAACATAGGTCAGTAAGGCCAAAGCAAAAGCAAGCCAAGCAATTGGGTTTATTTCTGAAGAGACAGAATTAAAAAGTACAGAAGGAATAACAAACATATTGAATTATGGTTAGGCCACAAGTAGGAGTTCAGATTGCTATATTTCTGTTACGGACAGGAGGGATTTAATTTAAACAGCAGTAATTTCTCCCCTCATCACCCATCGGATAACAAAAGGTGTTTTGATTTGTTTCCATCTTTATAAACAGTGGTGCATTTCCCAACCCTTCACTTCGGGTGTGATCCAATGTTCTATTAATAGTCCCCACAGTAAACTTGAGATAGGATTAATTGAAAGGGTTAGCTTATTTGTACATACAAAATGCAGGAGGAAGGTCGTAACATTGTCTCCTTTTCATTCATACAGTTAAAGAGAGATAGAGAAAAGAAAGATCTACAGTGCAGAGACCCCAGAAAAGAGGAATAATTATGTCACGTGGATTCCAGAGTCCAGGATCAAAGTCCAATGAGGTATTCCTTCTGGAAGATCAATGAGCTGAAATCTAATTCTGGATAATTAATGCGATAGGCATGAAGAGATGAACCAGACTTGTTGGCGATGGAACATAAATTCCAGCAGAAGCAGTATAGAGGGGGCCCAGTGTCCATCCTGGGCCGGAACTCCTTGTTTGTGAGGCTGAACCTCAGGTGACTAAAAAAATCAGACTGAGACAGTAGTTCAGCAAAAAATATTACTGGTTCCACAAGCCAGAGACTCAAGTCACATGATTCCAAACTTTCACACTGTCTTTAACAAAGAATATGTCTCACTCTTGTGGGTGCCCAAGATTATTAAATGTCTCAACCATTAAGAATTAAAAGCAAGGTTGCTGGGTTTTTTCTCTTGTTTTAAATTATTTGCATTTCTGGGTATTAGAAATAGGACACAGCTTTATGTTAGTTCAAGGTTACATTTCTGGACATAAAAAGGGTTAATTATTTCAGTTTGGTTTAGGTGAATGCATGGCAATGAAAGCAAAAGGAAAATTAGGCTGCTGCCTGGCAATCAGGGGCCATCCTAGGAAAGAAAGAACTTCGGAGTTGGTTGCAAGCTGGTGCTAGAGAAGTTGGACAGGCCAGGAAGTTGCAAAAAACAGACTTTCCAAAAAGCGAAGTAGTACCAGAAACCAAGGAGTTGGGACAAAAAGAATATCTCAACAAGACAGTTAAGTTAAAGGAACAAAGAACAAGTTTGCTTCCCCCCACTCCAGGCCCACGAGCCCAGCTACCCCCACTCTGGGCGTCCAAGCCCACCTCCCGCCCACACTGGGTCCACGAGCCTGCCTACCCCCCCCCCCCCCCCCCCCACTCCAGGCCCCCAAGCCCACCTCCCCCCCCACTCCGGGTCCCCGAGCCCGCTTCCCCCCGACTCTGGGTCTCCGAGCCCGCCTCCCCCCCACTCCAGGTCCCCGAGCCCGCCTCCCCCCCCACTCCAGGTCCCCGAGCCTGCCTCCCCCCCCACTCCGGGCCCCCGAGCCTGCCTCCCGCCCACTCCGGGCCCCCAAGTCTGCCTCCCGCCCACTCCGGGCCCGCAAGCCAGTTTCCACCCCCACTCCTATGCCCTGCCCTGCCAAGCCCCGCCCCGCCAAGCCCCACCCCGAGAACAGCTTTCCCAAAAACAAAGAACAAAGAAAATTACAGCACAGGAACAGGCCCTTCGGCCCTCCAAGGCTGCACCGACCATGCTGCCTGACTGAACTAAAACCCTCTACCCTTCCAGGGACTGTATCCCTCCATTCCCATCCTATTCATGTATTTGTCCAGACACCCCTTAAAACTCACTATTGTATCCGCTTCCACTACCTCCCCCGGCAGCGAGTTCCAGGCACCCACCATTTCTGAGTAAAAAACTTGCCTCATACATCTCTTTTAAACCTTGCCCCTCGCACCTTAAATCTATGCCCCCTCGTAATTGACTCTTCCACCCTAGGAAAAAGCTTCTGACTATCTATTCTGTTCATATCTTTCATAATCTTGTAGACTTCTATCAGGTCACCCCTCAACCTCCGTCGTTCCAGTGAGAACAAACCAATCTCTTCTCATAGCTAATGCCCTCCATACAAAGCAACAACCTGGTAAATCTTTTCTGTACCCTCTTCAAAGCCTCCATATTTTTCTGGTAGTGTGACGACCAGAAATGAACATTATATTCCAAGTGCAGCCTAACTAAGGTTCTATAAAGCTGCAAAATGACTTGCCAATTTTTAAACTCAATGCCCTAGCCGATGAAGGCAAGCATGCCGCATGCCTTCTTGACTACATTCTCCACCTGTGTTGCCACTTTCAGTGACCTGTGTACCTGTACACCCAGATTCCTCTGCCTATCAATAATCTTAAGGGTTCTGCCATGTACTGTATAATTCCTATCTATATTAGATCTTCCAAAATGCATTACTTCACATTTGTCCGGATTAACCTCCATCTGCCATCTCTCCGCCCAAGCCTCCAACCGACCTATATCCTGCTGTATCCTCTGATGGTCCTCATCGCTATCTGCAAATCCACTAACCTTTCTGTCGTCCGCAAACTTACGAATCAAACCAGTTACATTTTCCTCCAAATGATTTGGATGAGAATATAGGAGGCATACGTTTGCAGATGACACTAAGATTGGTGGCATAGTGGACAGTGAAGCAAGTTATCTCCAATTGCAACGGGATCTTGATCAATTGGGCCAGTGGGCTGACAAATGGCAGATGGAGTTTAATTTAGACAAATGCGAGGTTATGCATTTTGGTAGACTGAACCAGGGCAGGACTTACTCAGTTAATGATAGGGCATTGGGGAGAGTTACAGAACGAAGAGATCTAGGGATACATGTTCATAGTTCTTTGAAAGTGGAGTCACAGGTGGACAGAGTGGTGAAGAAGGCATTCGGCATGCTTGGTTTCATTGGTCAGAACATTGAATACAGGAGTTGGAATGTCTTGTTGAAGTTGTACAAGACATTGGTAAGGCCACACTTGGAATACTATGTGCAATTCTGGTCACCCTATTATAGAAAGGATACTATTAAACTAGAAAGAGTGCAGAAAAGATTTACTGGGATGCTACCGGGACTTGATGGTTTGAGTTATAAGGAGAGGCTGGATAGACTGGGACTTTTTCTCTGGAGCGGAGGAGGCTGAGGGGTGATCTTGTAGAGGTCTATAAAATAATGAGGGGCACAGATCAGCTAGATAGTCAATATCTTTTCCCAAAGGTAGGGGAGTCTAAAACTAGAGGGCACAGGTTTAAGGTGAGAGGGGAGAGATACAAAAGTGTCCAGAGGGGCAATTTTGTCACACAGAGGGTGGTGAGTGTTTGGAACAAGCTGCCAGAGGTAGTAGTCGAGGCGGGTACAATTTTGTCTTTTAAAAAGCATTTAGATAGTTACATAGGTACGATGGGTATAGAGGGATATGGGCCAAATGCGGGCAATTGGGATTAATTTAGGGGTTTTAAAAAAGAAAGGGCAAAGTTGGGCCGAAGGGCCTGTTTCCATGCTGTAAACCTCTATGACTCTATATATTACAAACAGCAAAGGTCCCAGCACTGATCCCTGAAGAACGCCACTTGTCACAGTCCTCCATTCAGAAATACACCCTTCCACTGCTACCCTCTGTCTTCTATGACCGAGCCAGTTCTGTATCCATCTTGCCAGCTCACCTCTGATCCCATGCGACTTCACCTTCTGCACCAGTCTGCCATGAGGGACATTGTCAAAGGCCTTATTGAAGTCCATGTAGACAACATCCACTGTCCTACCCGCATCAATCATCTTCATCACTTCCTTGAAAAACTCGATCTAGTTAGTGAGACACAACCTCCCCTTCACAAAACCATGTTGCCTCTCGCTAATACATCCACTTCTTTCCAAGTGGGAGTAAATCCTGTCTCGAAGAATCCGCTCCAATAATTTCCCTACCACTGACGTATGGCTCACCGACCTGTAATTACCTGGATTATTCGTGCTACCCTTCTTAAACAAAGGAGCAACATTGGCTATTCTCCAATCCTCTAGGACCGTCCCTGTAGCCAGTGAGGATACAAAGATTTCTCTCAAAGCCCCAGCAATTTCCTCCCTTGCCTTTTTCAGTATTTTGGGGTATATCCCATCAGGCCCTGGGGACTTGTCTATCTTAACGTTTCTCAAGAACCCCAGTATCTCCTCCTTTTTGATTTCAACATCACTCAAACTATCTACACACCCTTTCCCAGATTCATCATCCACCAAGTCCTTCTCTTTAGTGAATACTGACCCAAGTCCAGCCGCCCCAAGTCCAGCCCCAAGGCCCGCTTCCCCAAGGCCCACTTCCCCCAAGTCCAGCCCCAAGGCCTGCTTCCCCAAGTCCAGCCCCAAGGCCCGCTTCCCCAAGTCCAGCTCTATGCCCCGTTTCCCCAAGTCCAGCTCCAAGGCCTGCTTTCCCCACTGCCGCTCCAAGGCCTGCTTTCCCCACTGCAGCGCCAAGGCCTGCTTTCCCCACTGCAGCTCCAAGTCCCTGCAATGGGAGTTGGGGAAGTGAGCCTTGGAGTCGGGCTGGGGAAGCTGCCATGGGGCAGGAGTTGGGGAAGTGAGTCCTTGGAGTGGAAGTAGGGAAAGGGATTCTTGGAACAGGACTGGGGGAAGCGGGCCTTGGAGTGGGGCAATGGGCCATTGGAAGGGAAGTTGGAGAAATGAGCTTCGGAGTGGGGCAAGTGGGCCTTGCAGTTGCAATGGAGTAAGCAGGTCTTGGAGTTGCTTGCCTCCTCCGCTCTCGCCCCAAAGCTTGCTTCCCCCACTCACACGCCAAGGCTTGTTTCCCCCATTCCTGCCCTGATTGCCAACCCCCACTAATTCACCCGCTCTCCCCATCACTCCAGTTGCCCCACTGCAACTGCAAGGCCCACTTTCCCCAACTCCCTCTCTACTGTCCCCACTCACCCCGATCTAGAAATTTGAAGATTTATTTGTGTGCTGTTTTCCTCTCGTCCAATCAGAGGCTCGATTCTGGAGCAGTTGGCCTCTGATTAGACAAGCAGCTTTATAGCATTTTTAAAATCTTATAGATCTTATAGATGGAAGCGCTGGAAAGAGTGCAAAGGAGGTTTACCAGGATGCTGCCTGGTTTGGAGGGTAGGTCTTATGAGGAAAGGTTGAGGGAGCTAGGGCTGTTCTCTCTGGAGCGGAGGAGGCTGAGGGGAGACTTAATAGAGGTTTATAAAATGATGAAGGGGATAGATAGAGTGAACGTTCAAAGACTATTCCCTCGGGTGGATGGAGCTATTACAAAGGGGCATAACTATAGGGTTCATGATGGGAGATATAGGAAGGATATCAGAGGTAGGTTCTTTATGCAGAGAGTGGTTGGGGTGTGGAATGGACTGCCTGCAGTGATAGTGGAGTCAGACACTTTAGGAACATTTGAGCGGTTATTGGATAGGCACATGGAGCACACCAGGATGATAGGGAGTGGGATAGATTGATCTTGGTTTCAGATAAAGCTCTGTACAACATCGTGGGCCAAAGGGCCTGTTCTGTGCTGTACTGTTCTATGTTCTATGTTCTATCAGCCTCGCCGACCACAGAACCCGTGAAAATCCTCTGCAAAATTTGGAAAACTCTGCTTTAAAGGGAAATTATCCAACCATTTATCCAACATCCAGTATTGGAATGGCAAAAGTTTCTTCCAATTAAATACTGAGGAGGCTGGAACTAAACGATGATTGCGGAGAGCAAGACCTGAACCTGTTTTATGTGGTCCAGTCAGAAATGCTGCTGAATGACCAAAACATCTTGTTTGCCAATATCTGGACTTAAAGGAGTAGAGATGGTGGTTGTAACAGGTGAAAATAAACAGGGTAGGAGAGAATAAACGTTTTACTAAGGCACGGTGAAAAGTGGAGTGGTGTTTGAGCAGATTGATAGTTGCAGAAATGTTGTAGCAATTAGAGAGGACGCAAGACCAGACAGTTGAGAGTTTGAAAAGTGCAGTCGTACTCAGGATTTTTTACCACAAGTGGAGATGGGAGAAGTAGGGTTGGAAGGAGGAAATGTCATCTGAAACAAATTATATGAATATTCTCACAATGATTATTTTACATTTGTCACAAATCTCCACATTTATACTGGAGACATCTTACCATCTGGAGACAGATCTACCTTGGCACTTACCATCGACATAAAATATTTGCACAGGATGATTACTTCACACAAGGTCTAAGGATCAGTAAAGATCCTGAAGCTTTGTTCCAAAAAACAGAATTTGAATGCAGGATAAACAAATATTTGGTTAATAATTATTTTGTGATCATGACATATGAGCATTTTTCTAGACATTTTCTGCTGTCGGCACCATTGGGATCAACTTAGAACATGTCGATCCTTATTTCGTTGTCCAGTTACCAACTTGTGGCTTGTTTTTGCCCCCTCCCCCAAAAATACACATTTAACTTATTACTGTTTTTAAAGATAAAACATGACTAAATACGTTCAGTTTTTTTCTCTGTTTCAAACCTTTTAATTTTAGAGGGTGTTTCATCTTCAGATTTTGGTTCCACATCTAAGGTTGTCTCTGACTGCAGGCCACTGTCATGATATTAAAAAAATCCATAACATTAGCTGTGTGTTGAAATGCTTTACTAATCATGAGATAAAACTAAATATGCTATATTGAAACACTCCATGATGAATTAACATCTAGTTGACTATCTTGTAATAGAGAATGAGGTTTTTTTTTATTTTTTCATGGCATGTGTCACTAGCTGGGCTGGCATTTATTGCCCATTTCTAATTGCCATTGAACTAAATGGCTTGCTTGACCATTTCACAAAGTATTTTAAGAGTCAAATCTAGGCCAGACCAGGTAAAGATGCCAAATTTTGTATCCAAAAGGACATTAATGAACCAGATGAGATGAGACAAGTAGATCAAAAGTGTCTTTTAGGGAACATTTTGGGAAAAATGATGGTACCATAGTTTGTTCACTATGGAAAAAGACAAGGAGCACCAAGTTCAGTGGGTTAAAACAAGATCTGTCCTGGGTAAACTGGAATCAAAAATTGGGAGGCAAAACTGTCATCAACCAATGGGTAACCTTAAAGGGGAGATAGTTTGGTTCAATTACCAATAGGGAAACAGTAGAGCAAGCAAAGCCATAGCTCCCCGAATGACAAAAGAGACAGAGAGCAAGATAAAACAGAAAAGGGGGATTAGATGTGCGGGTTAGATTGACTGATCATGCTAAATCGACCCTTAGTGTCAGGGGCATTAGCAGAGTAAATACGTGGATACGTAAATACGTGGTTACAGGGATAGGGCCTGGGGAAGGATTGTTGTCAGTGCTGACTTGATGGGTTGAATGGTCTCCTGCTGCACTGTAGGAATTCTATGATTCAGTATGCCCAATAAACAGAATCTAACTTAAAATATTTCGACAATTAGAATCCCATATCTAATGCCTTTACAAGAACTAGTGTTTCAGCAGCTAAAGTTCTTTAAGCAACCTTTTCAGTACACATTTCTTTTTAATGCTTTATTTGTTCTTCGCTATCTCAAAATTAGCATTTGTCATCACAGTACTTAACCCCACCAAAACTAGTATCTAGGTAATAGGTAAAGTTGCCATAGTCCCAGATGACAATAGGCTGCTCTTCTAACCTGAAGGTCGCCACTCCTCAGGCGAGGGGCAAGGTTGAGAAGGTGGGGCCTTCATGAATAACCTCAGCCGATACAGAAATTGAACCTATGCTGTTGGCTTCGCTCTACAGCACAAACCAGCCATCCAGCCAACGGTGTTAACCGATTCCCATAACTGACTAGTATCTAGTCCAGTCTGAGTGCCCAACCAGTTCAACTGACCAATTAAGGTTCACAACTGCTCTCTCTTCTTTAGATATAACATTGTCATTCTGTGAGAATCTAGTGTGACTAACTGATATGCAAACAAAACAGCGGCACGGTAGCACAGTGGTTAGCACTGCTGCTTCACAGCTCCAGGGTCCTGGGTTCGATTCCCGGCTTGGGTCACTGTCTGTGTGGAGTTTGCACATTCTCCTCGTGTCTGCGTGGGTTTCCTCCGGGTGCTCCGGTTTCCTCCCACAGTCCAAAGATGTGCGGGTTAGGTTGATTGGCCAGGTTAAAAAAAAAAAATTGTCCCTTAGAGACCTGGGATGCGTAGGTTAGAGGGATTAGCGGGTAAAATATGTGGGGGTAGGGCCTGGGTGGGATTGTGGTCGGTGCAGACTCGATGGGCCGAATGGCCTCCTTCTGCAGTGTAGGGTTTCTATGTTTCTATGTTTTTTTCTATGTTTCTAGATCTACTCTGTTTAACATCGAAACCAATATATTTAAAAACCCACAAGCTGAAAACAAATTTTAAATTCTATACTAACCTAAGTAATATATAGTTCACAAATTCTGCAATACTACCCATGACTAATCATCTACCTTCATCATGAAGATGCCTGGAAGTTTTCCTTGGCCACTAAAACATCAAAGAGTATGCTTTTAGCTGAACACAACCAATTTTCAGGAAAACAGGTCTCACCAAAATATACCACAGCCTGGAAGCATGATTCAGACCATATATGTATTAGTTTAGTTTCCATAGTTTTTCTTCTGCATCCGCTGCCTCTTTGGGCATTTCAGAAAAACCTCCCTCTAAAAAGTGTTGCCCTATATTAATGTAGGTTTATGTCAATAAGTCATCTACACTCCATGAATATATAGCCAAAAGAGCTAAAATTATTTTCAGGATTACTTTTCTAATCCATGCTAACATCTGAATCACCCAGTTGCTCTTTCAAACCCAGCAAAAACTCTCACTTTGGCCTTCGAAGTCCCACCTTCAAGGAGCTTTTCAGTACAAATCCACCTGCATGGCAAAGGTGGATTATTTGATACTTCAGAATAAAATTCATGAGTCCATGATTACGTTCACAGAGTCCACTGCTGTAAGGTCTATCAATTGCTACATTCAAGCTCATAGTGGTTAAGTTTACACACGTTTCAAAACTTGTCACTGACAAATTTCTGATTGTTATCAATCAGAAACTTTGCTGTTGTGCTAATGTTGGTCCCTATCCACTTTTATCTACAATAACTCTTTTGTCCTTACTAAGTATGACTGTAGAAAGACTAGATCCAGTTGCTAGATCTACGGAATGTAGAATGAAAATATTTGTCATTATTCCTTGCCTTTAGATCCATGGCTACTGAAGACACTTGCCAATGGAAGATTAACGCAAGGATGTGGTGTCATCCTCAAATACTTTTTTTTTTAAACTGCTCTCACACTGATCTCTTCTGCTAGCCTCAGACGCTCTACATCAACCATGTCTGCATTCTTTAGGTGGATTAAACCACGGCAAGTAGATGAGAAAATTGTCCATGTAGCTTAAAAACAATTTGGATTTTGTCTCTCTAATTCCCACCTAAAATACTTGTCTAATACTGATAAGGAACATAACTTCCTCAAAGTGGCAATCAACGACAGATTGCCACTCTGTATAGACTTACCTGCACTCAAATTTTTAAGAGCCTGTATCACCCAGTCTTCCTGAATCAGACCAGGTCAGATTGAGGCAGCACAACAGACTAATTGGTGGGACAATTGAGGAACAGTGGAGGATTTTTAAGGAGATTTTTCCCAGTACTCAGCAAAAATATATTCCAGTGAAAAAAAAGGAATGTAAGAAAAGAGATAGCCAGCCATGGATAACTAAGGAAATAAAGGAGAGTATCAAATTAAAAACCAATGCATACAGAGTGGCCAAAATTAGTAGGGAACTAGAAGATTGGGAAGGCTTTAAAAAACTACAGTGAACTACTAAGAAAGCAGTAAAGAAAGGAAAGATAGATTATGAAAGTAAACTAGCACAAAATATAAAAACTGATGGTAAAAGTTTTTACAAATATATAAAACAGAAAAGAGTGGCTAAAGTAAATGTTGGTCCCTTAGAAGATGAGAAGGGGGATTTAATAATAGGAAACGAGGAAATGGCCGAGGCCTTAAACAAGTTTTTTCTATCGGTCTTCACAGTGGAGGACACAAATAGCTTACCAATAATTGACGGTCATGGGACTGTAGGGGGTGAGGACCTTAAAACGATTATTATTACTAAAGAGGTAGTGCTGGGTAGGCTAATGGGACTAAAGGTAGACAATTCCCCTGGTCCGGATGGAATGCATCCCAGGGTACTAAAAGAAACGGCAGAAGTAATAGCAAATGCATTAGTTGTAATTTATCAAAATTCACTGGACTCTGGGGAGGTGCCAGCTGATTGGAAAACAGCTAATGTAACGCCACTGTTTAAAAAGAGATAGACAAAAGGCAGGTAACTACAGGCCGGTTAGCTTAACATCCGTAGTTGGGAAAATGCTGGAATCTATCATTAAGGAAGAAATAGCAGGACACCTGGAAAAGAATGGTTCAATCAAGCAGACGCAGCATGGATTCATGAAGGGAAAGTCATGTTTGACTAATTTACTGGAATTTTTTGAGGATATAACGAGTGCGGTTGACAGAGGGGAACCGGTGGATGTGATGTATTTAGATTTCCAGAAGGCATTCGATAAAGTGCCCCACAAAAGGTTGCTGCATAAGATAAAGGTACACGGAGTTGGGGGTAAAGTGTTAGCGTGGATTGAGGATTGGCTATCTAACAGAAAGCAGAGAGTCGGAATAAATGGGTGCTTTTCCGGTTGGCAATCAGTGACTAGTGGCATGCTGCAGGGATCGGTGCTGGGGCCTCAACTATTTACCATATACATAAACGATCTGGAGGAGGGGACCGAGTGTAGGGTAACAAAGTTTGCGGATGACACAAAGATGAGTGGGAAAGCAAATTGCCTGGAAGACACAGAGTCTGCAGAGAGATTTGGATAGGCTAAGTGAGTGGGCAAGGATCTGGCAGATGGAGTATAACGTTGGTAAGTGTGAGGTTATCCACTTTGGAAGGAATAGTAAAATGGACTATTATTTAAACGGTGAAAAATTACAACATGCTATTGTGCAGAGGGACCTGGGGGTCCTTGTGCATGAATCACAAAAACTCAGTTTGCAGGTGCAGCAGGTAATCAAGAAGGCAAATGGAATGTTGGCCTTTATCACGAGAGGGATGGAGTATAAAAGCAGAGAGGTTATGCTGCAACTGTACAGGGTACTGGTGAGGCCACACCTAGAGTACTGTGTACAATTTTGGTCCCCTTATTTAAGAAAGCATATATTAGCTTTGGAGGGGGTACAGAGAAGGTTCACCAGGTTGATTCCGGAGATGAGGGGGTTAGCTTATGAGGAGAGATTGAGTAGACTGGGCCTGTACTCATTGGAGTTTAGAAGGTTGAGGGGAGATCTTATAGAGACATATAAGATAATGAAGGGGCTTGACAGGGTAGAAGCAGCGAGGTTATTTCCACTTACAATGGAAAGAAGAACTAGGGGGCATAGCTGCAAAATACGGGGGCGTCAATTTAGAACACAGTTGAGGAGGAACTTCTTCTCCCAGAGGGTAGTGAATCTTTGGAATTCTCTGCCCAATGAAGCAGTAGAGGCTACCTCGTTTAATGTGTTTAAGTCACAGATAGATGGATTTTTAACCATTAAGGGAATTAAGGATTATGGGAAGCGGGCAAGTGGAACGGAACCCACTATCAGATCAGCCATGATCTTATTGAATGGCGGAGCAGGCTTGAGGGGCTAGATGGCCTACTCCTGCTCCTATTTCTTATGTTCTAACACTGGATCCAGTGTCGAAGAGTAAAAGAAGTGGCGTGAAGGAGAACACGCCCACTTTATTCTTGCACAAGCTGCCAAAAAGCAGGTGAGCTTAAAGGTCACATTAATAGTAACATGTCAGGAAGGTAAGTTTCTAAGGTAAGTGAATGGGAGGTGGGGGGGTGTAGGACATCATGTGCGAAGGGTGGTTCGGACATTCGGGAGGGTCAGGCCTTCAAGTGGGGGGGTCAGCAATCGGGTGGATGGAGCTTGGTGTCAAGTCAAGGGGGGTAGGGGTCGTGTCGGGTCAGAGGGATGGCACATCAGGAGTGGACAATGGTTGGCTGGGGGGTTGGGCATGGAATCCCGTGCAGGTGGGGTAAGTCGGGGTGTAATGGAGTCCACTGGGGGTTTCTGGGGTCATAGAGTCAGAGGTTTACAGCATGGAAACAGGCCCTTTGGCCCAACTTGTCCATGCCGCCCTTTTTTTTTTAAAAACCCCTAAGCTAATCCCAATTGCCCGCATTTGGCCTATCGCCTTCTATACCCATCATACCCTTGTAACTATCTAAATGCTTTTTAAAAGACAAAATTGTCTCCACCTCTACTACTACCTCTGACAGCTTGTTCCAGACACTCACCACCCTGTGTGAAGAAATTGCCCATCTGGACACTTTTGTATCTCTCCCCTCTCATCTTAAACCTATGCCCTCTAGTTTTAGAGTCTCCTATCTTTGGGAAAAGATATTGACTATCTAGCTGATCTGTGCCCCTCATTATTTTATAGACCTCTATAAGATCACCCCTCAGCCTCCTACGCTCCAGAGAAAAAAGTCCCAGTCTATCCAGCCTCTTCTTATAACTCAAACCATCAAGTCCCGGTAGCATCCTAGTAAATCTTTTCTGCACTCTTTCTAGTTTAATAATATCCTTTCTATAATAGGGTGACCAGAACTGTACACAGTATTCCAAGTGTGGCCTTACCAATGTCTTGTACAATTTCAACAAGGTGTCCCAACTCCTGTATTCAATGTTCTGACCAATGAAACCAAGCATGCCAAATGCCTTCTTCACCACTCTGTCCATCTGTAACTCCACTTTCAAGGAGCTATGAACATATACCCCTAGATCTCTTTTGTTCTGTAACTCTCCCCAATGCCCTACAATTAACTGAGTAAGTCCTGCCCTGGTTCAATCTACCAAAATGCACCACCTCGCATTTGTCTAAATTAAACTCCATCTGCTATTCATCAGCCCACTGGCCCAATTGATCAAGTTCCCGTTGCAAATGGAGATAACTTTCTTCACTGTCCAACCTGTTGGGGATGTCCCGTGCGGGGCTTGGTCTGGCTCTTTAAAATGGTCACACTGAATTTAGAAGTGGTTTTGTTTCTTCTAACTCCGTTAGAGTAACAATTAGCATAACACCGGCAGAACCATCCAAAGTTAATGATTTAAATTGCTTTGTCGGATGGTTCCCAGCACAGCGCAATTGTCATGGGGAAGTTAGCTCCCTGGACAATTGCCACAGAAACCCTTACCTGGAAATTTCCCAGAGGGATTCCCCAATGCATCTTTGTGGTGCCCCCCAAATCTGACAGTGGGGACAAACATAGAAATTAGGAGCAGAAGTAGGCCACTCGGTCACTCGAGCCTGCTGTTATTCAATTAGATCATAGTTGATACGACCCTAACCACAACGCCACATTCCTGTCTATCCCCAAAAACCTTTCACCCTCTTGTTAATCAAGATCTATCTAACTCTGCCTTAGAAATATATGAAGACTCTGCTTCTACTGTCTTCTGAGGAAGTGAGCCCAGAGACTCAGGACCCAGGAAGTTATGGATCCAGGTCCGTGTTTTGTTAAGGGATGTAATAGTACACTCGCTAGGTAAACAGCAAATCCACTCATTTTCCAAAAATAATTGCTTTATGCTTCACATCAATTTCCATTTCTACCTTTTTGATGAAAGGCTTATTCAACAGCATAGGTATCTCATAAAAGACTATAGCAGCATTTAAGTAACTTACTCCAGCTATTTCACATTAAATTGCAACTCAGCGCATTGCGGTCAACAAACAATCAGCAAATCTAAAGCAAGTGGTTATTTTATGTCCTTAAACCCGTGCTTCGATCCTCACTACTTAATGAATCAAGCTAACATTTCCACCACTCCATTCCACATACTGTTGAAATGCAGGCACTATCCCGCAATTTACAATTAAACAATTCCACACTAACACCTTCAAAAGACTAAAGTTTCTTGTGACAGGATGTGTTCAGATTCATCATTATTTTCATACTGTTCCTCAGAATTCTCTTTGTCATGTAATTTCAAGGACTTTGCCTCTACTTGGGGCAACTGATCACATAAATCGACTTCAAGTCACAGATGAAGCAATTATTAATTGGTCCTTAGGTATTTCTAGGATTAATTTGTCTATTATTATAGTTGTTATTCTGTCTTCTTCTGTATTAGCCAGGTCTGATAAAGGCACTTTCATTCTCGTTGTGCCTGTCTTTACTCCTTGCACTGTATTGTTGCTTGCGCCCAGTATCTGGACAATTCCAAAACTGACAATCATTGGATCCTCTGGTCTTTCATAGAATCAAAGAATCCCTACAGTGCAGAAAGAGACCATTCACTGTCGTAAACAGTGAAACGTCTACTCCATTTCAACTTTCTCAGCAAGCTAGCCTAAAAGGCAGTTTGTCCTAAAAATGCTGGTAGTTTTGGATGTCTATACAGTCTCTTTGGCAGAGTATCTTAACCAAGCCCATTCTTTGTATCACATAAAGCACCCATTTGTTGCATAAGGCTTAAGAAAATCTTTGTTCCAACAGGATTTTGTTCAAGGCAGCAGATATCTGCTGATCAAATTGGGTCTCCCTCTCAAAGAACCAACCAAACCTGAATTACAACCAGTAACCTCCTCATACGAGACACCTTGGCACAATTCAGCAATTTCAATGCCAAAACTAAATTAGGAATCTTGAAATTTAATTTTTTAATCTTATATACAATCTGTTAAAGTCCATGATGTATTCTTCCAGGAAATGTCCACCTGTTTTCTGAAATGGATCAAAGTCCAACCAGGCCTCCTAGGCATTTAATATATAATTTTTCTTCTAAATTTCATTCAAGAACTCAAAATGCCCAAATCTTTTGGGCTATCCCAAACTATCCAACACTGGAGCTCATAGGCATTCTACTTCTGAATTTATTTCTTGTAGAAAGTGACAAAGACCACACTTTGTTCCCACTTCAGTAGAAACCTAACCCATGTTCACATACCCACTAATTTCTTCCACTGGCATTATGGTTCAGAAACCGAGGATAACCATACCCCAATACTTTACACTTGCTTTCTACCCTTTCTCACAACGGTTACTGCCATTCTAGTTTTCTTTGTTTCTCATAGCTATCAATATTCAACTTTAGGCAACCATTCTCTGCTACTCTTCCATTCATGGGAGGTGGGCATCGCTGGCAAGACCAACATTTGTTGTCCACCCCTAATTGCTTTTGAGAAGATGAGGGTGAGCCACCTTCTTGAATTGCTACAGTCTATAGGATGTGGGTACAACCACTGTGCTGTTAGGAAGTTCCATGTTTTTGTCCCTGCAACAGTGAAGGAATGACAATATAATTTCAAGCCAAGGAAGGTGTGTGGCGTGAAGAGAAATTTATACGGAAACATAGAAAACAGGAGCAGGAGAAGGCCATTTGGCCCATCAAGCCTGTTCCACCATTCATCACGATCATAGCTGATCATCCAACTCAATAGCCTTATCCCACCTTCCCCCCATATCCTTTGATTTGCTTTGCCCCTAGGGCTATATCTAACTCCTTCTTGAAAACAAGGAGTTTTGTCCTCAACTGTTTTCTGTGGTTGCAAATTGCACAGGCTTACCACTCTCTGGATGAAGAAATTTCTCAGCTTAGTTCTACAAAGGTTTACCCTGTACCCTTACACTATGATCCATGGTTTTGGACACCACCACTATTGGGAACATGCTGTCTGCATCTACCCTGTCCAGTCCTGTTAGGATTTTATAGATTGCTATGAGATTTCTCCCCATTCTTCTGGACTCCAGCGAATATAATCCTAAATGACTCAATCTCTCCTCATACCTCAGTCCTGCCATCCCAGGAATCAGTCTGGTAAACCTCTTCTGCACTCTTGCCAATGCATTCAGATCCTTCCTACAGTGTAGTATCTAGAACGGTACACAATACTCCAGCTCAGGTCTAACCAGTATTCAGCACAGCCTCCTTGCTCTTGTCCTCTACGCCCCTATTAATAAAGCCCAGGATGTTTTATTAATTGCTCTCTCCGCCTACCCTACCTTCTCTAATCTATGCACATTTGAAATCAAGTTCCTCTGTTCCTGCACCTCTAAGAATTATACCTCTTATTTTATATTGTATGTCCATGTTCTTCACCTCACACTTCTCCACACTGAACTGCATCTGCCACCTATCTGCTCACAGTACCAATTTGTCTATGTGACCTTTCGAAGTTCTCCACTCTTCTCTTTGGTTTACAATGCTTCCCTGTTTCATGTCCCAAAGGTAGGGGAGTCTAAAACTAGAGGGCATAGGTTTAAGGTGAGAGATACAAAAGGGTCCAGAGGAGCAATCTTTTCACAGAGGGTGGTGAGTGTCTGGAATGAGCAGCCAGAGGTAGTAATAGAGGCGGGTACAATTTTGTCTTTTAAAAAGCATTTAGACAATTACATGGATAAGATTGGTATAGAGGGCTATGGGCCAAACACAGGCAATTGGGACTAGCTTAAAGGTAAAAATTGGGCAGCATGGACAAGTTGAGCCAAAGGGCATGTTTCCATGCTGTAAACCTCTATGACTATGTCATCTCCAAACTTTGAAACTGTCCTCTGCACACCAAGATCTAGATCATTCATATATATATATATATATCAGGAAATGAAAGGGCTCCAATACTGATCCCTGGGAACCCCAGTACAAACCTTCATCCAGCCTTAAAAATTGAAACTCTGCTTCCTCTTACTCACCCAATTTTGTATCCATATTGCTACTGTCCCTTTTATTCCATGAACCATAACTTTTCCCACATGTCTGTTGTGTGGCACTGTATTGAATGCCTTTTGAAAGTCCATGCACACCAGATCAACAGCATTACCCTCAACAACTCTTTGTTACCTCTTCAAAAAAACTCCAGTAAGTTAGTTAAACAAGATCTCCTCTTTAGAAATCCAAGCTGGCTCTTTCTAATCAACCCAAGTTAAACTGACTCAAGAAGCTTTGATACCATCCAGGACAAAGCAGCTCGCGTGATTGGCACCACATCCACAAATATCCACTCCCTCCACCATCGACACTCAGTAGCAGCAATGTGTACTATCTACTAGATGTACTGCAGCAATTCACCAAAGATCCTTAGACAGCAAGTTCCAAACCCATGACCACTTCCAACTAGAAGGGCAAGGGCAGCAGATACATGGGAACATCACCACCTCCAAGCCACTCACCGTCCTGACTTGGAAATATATTGACATTCCTTCGCAGTCGCTGGGTCAAAATCCTGGAATTTGCTCCCTAATGGCATTGTGGTCATAGCACATGGACTGCAGCGATTCAAGAAGGCAGCTCACCATCATCTTCTCAAGGGCAACTAGGGATGGGCCATAAATGCTGACTAGCCAGCAACACCCACGTCCCACGAATGAATTTTTAAAAACTAATCTATAATTGTTGGCTTATCCTTACAACCTTTTTTGAACAAGGACAGAACGTCTGCAATTCTCTAGCCCTCTGGAACTCTGGAGTCTCGGAAAGACTGAAAGGTGATGGTTAGTTCCTTTGCAATATCCTTGGATGCATCTCATCCAGTCCCAATGCTTTGTCAGCTTTTAGTACCGACAGTCTACCCAACACTTCCTCCTCTTCAATTCTGAACCCTCCTGGTGACAATTTCTTCCTCTGTCACCATAGCCTGGAAAGCATATACCTCCTTGGTAAAGAGGGATTTATTTAATACCTCAGCCATGCTTCAAACCTTCATGTGTAAATTGCCTTTTTGGTCCATTATTGGCCATACTCCTCCTCCCTTTACCACTCTTTTACTAGTTATAAGCCTGTAGAAGACTTTGGGATTCCCCTTTCTGCTGGCTGCCAGTCTTTTCTTATAATCCCTCTTCACTTCTCTATTATGTTTTTTTACTTCCCCTCTAAACCTTCAATATTCTTCTTGGTTCCCAACTGTATTTTCAGCCTAACATCATAGGCACACTTTTTCTTCTATATCTTAAGTTCTAAAGCTTTTTCTTCCAGGCAGTTATGGAGTTGTTTACTTACCATTGTCTTTTGACAGAATATAGCTTGACGGCACCCGAATCATTTCTATTTTGCAGGGAGCTCATTGTTCAGCTACAGTTTTCGTGCCAATCTTTTGTTCCAGTCTATTCAGTTCAGCTCCACTCCATTCTTGCTTCATTGAAGTCAGTTAATTGTTCTTACTCTGGATTGCCCACTGCCCTTTCTAGGATCATCCTAAACCTTGATCAGTGTAACAATGATCACTGTTTCCTAAATGATCCCCTACAGTCTCTTGATCTACTTGGCTGACTTAATTTCCAAAAATCAGATCCAACAGAGCATATTTTACCATACGACTACCGAATCTCTACAGCGCAAAAAGAGGTCATTCAGCCTATCGAGTCTGCACTGACTCTTTGAAAGAGCATCCCACCCAGGCCCTCCTCTCTGCCCTATCCCTGTAAACCTATGAATTTTCCATAGCTAATCCACCTAACCTACACACCTTTGAACACTAAAGGGCAATTTAGCATGGCCAATTCACCTAACATCTTCAGACTGTGGGAGGAAACCAGAGCACCCGAAAGAAACCCACGCAGACACAGGGAGATCGTGCAAACTCCACACAGAGTGTGTCCAAAGGCCAGAATTGAACTCAGGTCTATGACACTGTGAGGCAGCAGTGCTAAAAACTGTGCCACCCCCTCGCCATGGTTTTCTTGATGGACTGGGCACATACTGCTGTAGAAACTTTTCCTGAACACAATCTAGGAACGCTTGCCCCTCTTTACTCTTTCCACTACTGTTATAATTCAGGTCAGAAACTCCAAAGGTGTTTTATGAAGTCCGCCTGGATCATCAAAGTGGCACAATTGCTGCCTCACAGTGCCAGGGACCTGGGTTCGATTCCCACCTTGGGTCACTGCCTGTGTGGAGTTTGCACATTCTCCCTGTGTCTGCGTGGGGATCCTCCGGGTGCTCTGGTTTCCTCCCACAGTCCAAAGATGGGCAGGTTAGATGCATTGGCCATGCTAAACTCTCTCTGTGTACCCAAACAGGCGCCACTTCATTGCATTGTGAATGTAAGCCTACTTGTGACTACTAAATAAATTTTACTTTAAGTTTTGCAAGGGTAAGCATGAGATATTTCACTTTAGGTATGATTCAAATGACCCACTAGGGAGCTTCTATCAAACAATGTTTATTTAAGAATACAGTTAACTTCTACCAATTGCAAACAAGAAAAAAACAACCATGATATTGTATAAACCTTAACAGCCAAACACCGTTCCAACCAAACAAATCCCATAAACAAAACCCTTGCCACAGGTTTAACACAGAAAATATGAATGCTCACATGATGCTACAACTTAGTCCCTGGATTGGATGCTCAGTTCTCTTGATATACTAACAAGCTTGAAGTCAGAACAGCTTCCCAAAGCATGAGGGAGAGAGAGAGAGTCTCTTGGTACTAGCTAGCAAACCACTAACAGCAGAATTTTCACTCCAGGAAGGCCAGGAGACCTGCTTCCAGCTAGATAGCAAGACCAGGGAGAGAGAAAGAAATCCTGCCTGCCACTTGACAACCAAGACAGCTTCTGAATCTAAACCAAAACTGAAATTAAATCCTTCGAATCTCCTGGGGTGGAACCACCTGGCTTTGACTTGTCAATCAATCTTACCCCTCACAATGCAGGGTCATAAAACAAATTCCAGAAAGTACCTGAGGCCCAGAGTAAATGTGAACAAAACCCCATTTAAACCATTGAAACAGCAATAAAAGGACTTCTAACCAGACAGCCCAGCAACAATGAAAAAAAATCCCAAAGCTGCTTAACTGCAGAGAACATGATTTTTTTTAAAAACATTTCTTAAAGGCATACTAACCACTACCAAGTAAAAACTTTATTTATTAGTCACAAGTTAAGCTTACATTAACATCGCAATGAAGTCACTGTGAAAATCCCCTAGGCACCTACCACTATCAAAGTCTGCAGTTGGGTAATTAAAGTGCCCCATTATTACTACATCATAATATTTGTATCTCTGTAATTTCCCTGCAGATTTGTTCCTCTCTATCTTTCCCAGTTTGGGTTTTGCCAGGGTCACTCAGCTCCTAAGCTCATTACAGCCTTGGTTCAAACATGGACAAAAGAGCTGAATTCCAGAGGTGAGGTGAGAGTGACAGTCTTTGACATCAAAGCCACATTCAACAGAGTGTGGCATCAAGGAGCTCTAGCGAAACTGAAATCAGTGGGTGTTGTAGGCAAAAATACCTCAGACTAGTCGTAGGTCAAAATACAGTGGTTTATTTGCACAATTGTGGGAGACATCTGATGCCTAACACGGCCTCAGACTTCTCAGCAAATACAGGTTTAACAACATATATTTATACCCCCTGTCACGTCCGCAGTTTCCCAGGCCTCAGGTTCCCAGACTGTGGCTTGTCCTCCATCATGTGAATCTTGCTGCCTTTGCGGTTTCTTCATGGTTATCCCAAGGCCACGACTGTTGTTGCTCTCTGTGGACACCTGTGGGGCAGTCTCGCACAAACAAGTTCACTGGCATACAGAAGTGCAGGGGCCTGTATATTTGCACAATTTATGTACGTTCGTAGGTATCTGTATAATTTATATCAGTAAAGATATGATGAATATATATGAATGTATCATTATACGATCACAGAAGGCCTGTATGTAGGCTCTACTGTTACACAGCAGTACATATTAAAGAATACAAAATGGCTGGGTTAGCCACATTCCTGAAGAGATTAGCCAGGAAAAACATACAACAGCTGCTGCTCTTATCTGTTCTTGGATACATGAGCATGAAAACACCCTAACGTAAACATGAGTTCTACAGTGTTTCTCACACAATCTCTAAATATCACAGAGTTCACGTTGACACTTTGAGTATTAGAGTTCATTAACCCATTCCCATCTTCAGTGGGTATCGGGGGCAAACTCTCCACTGGTTAAAGTCATACCTGGTACATAGGAAGATGGTTGTGGAAGGTCAGGCATCTCAGCTCCAGGACATCACTACAGGAGTCTCTCAAGATCGTGTCCAAGGCCCAACAATCTTCAGCTGCTTCATCAATGACCTTCCCTCTATCATAAGGTCAGAAGTGGGGATGTTCACCGATGATTGCACAGTGTTCAGCACCATTCGTGACTCCTCAGATACTGAATCAGTCCATGCTCAAATGCAACAAGATCTGGACAATATCCAGGCTTAGGCTGACAAGTGGCAAGTAACATTTGCGCCACACAAATGCCAGGCAATGACTATCACCAATAAGAGATGCTCCAACCACCGACCCTTAACATTCAATGGTGTAACCATCACTGAATCCCCCCCACTGTCAATATCCTTGGGGTTACCATTGACCAGAAACTCAACTGGACTAACCACACAAACACAGTGGCTACAAGAGCAGGTCAGAGGCTAGGAATACTGCGGTGAGTAACTCACCTCCTGACTCCCCAGAGTCTATCCACCATCTACAAGGTACAAGTCAGGAGTGTGATGGAATACTCCCCATTTGCCTGGATGGCTACAGCTCCAACAACACCCAAGAAGCTTGACACCATCCAGGACAAAGCAGCCCACTTGATTGGCACCACATCTACAAACATTCAATCCCTCCACCACCGACGCTCAGTAGCACCAGTGTGTACTATCTACAAGATGCACTGCAGCAATTCACCAAAGGTCCTTAGACAGCACCTTCCAAACCCACAACCACTTCCACCTAGAAGAACAAGGGCAGCAGATAAATGAGAACACCACTACCTGCAAGTTCCCCTCCAAGCCACTCACCATCCTGACTTGGAAATATATCGCCGTTCCTTCGCAGTTGCTGGGTCAAAATCCTGGAATTCCCTCCCTAATGGCATTGTGGGTCAACCCACAGAACATGGATTGCAGCAATTCAAGGCGGCAGTTACCACCATCTTCTCAAGGACAACTAGGGATGGGCAATAAATGCTGGCCAGCCAGCAACGCCCATGTCCCACAAATGAATTTTTAAAAAGTAGCTGATAGTCTATAGACTACAATGGGCAATATAATTGCAGCTTTTATGTTCCTTACCTTGTGCCAAACTGATTCTGTCCTTGACCCCTCTAGGACATCTTCTTTCCCCAGCACTGCAAAGCTCTCCGTAACAATATTTTTCTTCCCTTCCGAATCTTTTTTGAACACCTTGTAACCAGAAAAGTTTAACAACCAGTCCTGCCCCTCCTTGAGCCAGGCTCTGTTATCACAACATTATATGTCCAAATGGCAATCTACACCTGTAACTCCTCAATATTATTCAGTATACTCTGGTGCATTCAGATACATGCACAACAAACCTGATTTACACTTAATTACTTTCTCCCTGTGGAGAAGATCTTGTTGGCTAGAGTCCCAGCTACTGAGCCAGAAACTCCAGGTTTGAGTTCCACTCAAGGACTTAATGGCTAAGGAAGGTGCATACATAACGCGGCCAAAAAGGTTGAGTATCAATCTGCAAAACCCTTCTAACACATGCCATTGTACGAGCAGGAGAGACAGATGTGGAATGGTGCCCCTCAAGCTATAAGCATCCGGCGACCGTTCAACGATAAACTAGCCATGGAAATAGATGAATATTTGTCTTATGCACCACTAGGTATGAGAAAACAACAGAAAAACAATTTTCCCCTTACTCCAATTCCACCTATTAACTTACTTTCTCTATACTAGTGCTATCTGTTTCTCCCAATATTCTGTGCAACCTGATAATCCTTCTCTAATATTCTCTCTTGACTTCCACAAGTTAATTTAAAGCCCTTCCAACAGCACCAGCAAGGAATTCAGTCCTCGCTCTGTTTGGTGCTAACCGCCCAGCATGTACTTGATTTTTTAAAAATCTACTGCCTGTGTCTTAATTTGCACCAAGTCATTTACCAGACCTAAATTGATTCCTAGCCAAACAACATCTTGATTTTAAAAATTAAAATACTTGTTTTTAAATCTCTACATGGCCTCATCTCTCCTTATCGATAAAATCTCCCGCAGCCTCACCACCCTCAGATATCTGCAGCTCATCTAATTCTGGTCTCTTGCGCATCCTTGATTTTAATTGCACGAGTATTCATTCCCATACCTTCAGCTGTCTGGCCTTAAGCTCTAGTATTCCTTTCCACCTCTCTACATCATTTTCCTCCTTTAAAGCACTTCTTAAATACACCGCTTTGACCCAGCTTTTGGTCTCAAACCTAATATCTCCTTAAGTGACCCTGTGCAATGTTTTGTTTTGTTATGCACTTGAGTGGATGAAAGAATAGTTTAAATGTATTTAAGGGAAAGCTCGACAAGCATTTGAGGAAGAAGGGAATAGATGAGATTGGATGAGGAAAGATGGAAGGAGGTTTGAAAGAAGCATAAACTCCTCATGGAACAGTCTGTTTCTGTGCCATTTAGTTTATGTAATCTTGTGTGTTAGGACATTTTATTACCTTAAAGATGCCATATAAATAAAAATTGATTTTTGTTGCTGAACTTCAATACAGTGGTTCAGCCTAGGCAGAAAAGAGTTACTTCCAACTTTTATTTTCTTCTCTCAAAATATTTGTGATGGCAGGTGAAAAAGTCCAAAAAGCCTAACCTGTAAATCCAACTATGTGAACAAAATCCCTGCAACAAAATACCCAGGTTGTTGGGCACAATGTAGGCAGTTTATTGATTAACAGCATCTCTAAACCTTTGAAAGTCAGCTGCAGCTTCAATCAAGGTTGCTGCTATTCCACAATAACTCAAGAGAAAGATTTTAATCATTTAATAGAAACAGTATTTATTATCTGCAACAATATTTACAAAGATTTACTGGTCAATCTTAAATTTGAAGCATTACCTTTCCGAAGCAATCTGCTCATTATCTTGTGCCTCCAATTCCTGATCACTTTCAGCCTCAAAATAAAGATCAAAGTTTAAATAAGAAATAAAAAAGATAACTTTTCATAATTTCAGAGTAAAATACAATAACTTGCTTATATTCAAGCAATTTGATAAATAAGCATAGTACTCAGCCTTTGTGCAAGTTTTATCAGCTTAAGAAATGTTACAGTAAGAGAATAAAATGTTATTCCTGGTTTAGTAACATAATTTGTGATAATTCAGCTTTTAAGGCCAGCGTATGTTTATAAATAAACAAATGTTACACTCAAACTGACTTTGTATCATCAGATAGGCAACCTTTACTTTGCCCTGCTTCAATAATTTATTTTTGACACAGGAACACAAGCAATAGGAACAGGAGTAAACCCATCCACTCTGCTCCACCATTCAATAAGATCATGGCTGATATAAAGCTTCAACTCTGCTTTCTCACTCATTCCCCATATACCTCAATTCAATGAGAGATGGAAAGTTTGTCTATCCCAGCCTTTAATATATTCAATGATAGAGCATCTGCAACTTTCTGGGTAGAGAATTCCAAATATTTACAACCCTTTGAATGAAAAAATTTCTCCTTGAAATTATTGTTCTGATTCTGACAGTATGCCCCTGTTTTTAGATTCCCCAACCAGCAGAAACAACTTCTCAGTGATTACCCTGTCAAGCCCTATCAGAATCTTATGTTTCAATGAGATCACCTCTCATTCTTCTAAACTTTACAGAGTACAGACCCAATTTATTCACCTTTCATCATAGGTCAACTCTCTTAAACCAAGGGCCAATCTAGTAACTCTTTGCTGTACTATCTTCAATGCAAGTATATCCTTCCCTGAGTTTGGAGCCCAAAACTCCACACAGTACTCCAGGTATGATCTGACCCCTTATAAGCCACAACAAAAGACTTCCTTATTATTGTGTTCCAATACCCTTGCAATAAAGACCGATAGGCATTTGCTTTCCTAGTTCCTTTCTGCATGCCATCTATTCTGGCACAGGTATTCAGTGCTGTGCCAAGGAAAATAAGGAAATCAGATAATTAGGCTTCTGGGGCTATTTTTGAGGACGTTATAGAGATTACTGCCTAGTTAGATGCATTTTTTTGCAAAGATTGGCCTGGTTTTCATTTATGAAATAGTTGTTCGCTAATCAACAAAGCAAATTAAACAGTTTTTGGAAAGACGAGGTAGGAGTTTGCTGCCATGAGGTATTTGGTATTTTCTAGCTCTTTACATCACACACCATCTTGCATTATTCATCATGGTTATTTCTGAGCATAGCACAATCCAGTATGAGGTGTGAAAGCAGGTCTTAGAATGCAATTTCAGTTTGGAGGAGCTTTTAATCTGGTGCATCAATCTCCAACTGCAGGCTTGGAAGTTTTTAACTTACTGAACACTAATAAATATAAATTCATAATTCAGCTAATTGAGTCCTCACACCTTCTGGTCCAGTAAGCCTTGACAAACCCAATATCTGGATAACTTGCAACATTCTGAAGAATTGGGCATAAGACTACCTACTGTCACACAAACTCTTGCGATCTTTCTCCATGTCATTGCATAAACATTTCACTAGATGTGGTTCAGACTATAGCTGTCAAGCCGATATATTCAACAGTAAACTGTGATTGAATACAAGGCACTGAATGCAATTTATTTCAAATTTGAATATTTCCGAGCGCATCCATGTCAATTTATTTATTAACTTTTCTGCCTGGTCAATTTGGGCCAGGCCTCTTCATCCTTTTTCTTATTTTTGATGTTTCATCATCCTTTTATATTGTTACATTGTTTACACATGCTACAGTCATAATTTTGCCAATTGTTCTCCTATTCTTTTTAAATTTATCAACCTCGCTTCGTTTTCCAGAATGTTCCCCATCAGACTTAAAACATACAGACCCAGAAACCAGCACTAAATGCATTCAGTCACGCCTTTCAATTTAACATTCACCTTGGTTTCAAGAAAGACAAAACAAATGGTTTAAGTTATTCAGGGCTATGACAAAGTAAGGAAGCTGGATGTCTGGGTACACAAGTGAAGCAAAAACTATTTTTTTTAAATCCAAAAGGCTAATGCAATATTGGCCTTTATATCAGGAACGATGGAATACGAAGGAAAACAAGTTATGCCCCAGTTGTACAATACTCTGATCAGACTACATTTTGAAGTACTGCTTGTTTTGGACAACAAATCTCAGGAATTACAGGCGCTCTGACGAAGGGTCATCCAGACTCAAAATATTAACTCTATTCTCTCTCCACAGATGCTGTCAGAACTGCCGAGATTTTCCAGTATTTTCTGGGGGGTTTTCAGGAATTACATATTGGCCTTGGAGAAGATACACTGTTGAATCAATGTAAGGCTTTAAAGGGGTAAACTACAAGGGCAACTTATATGAACTTGGTGCATATTCCCTCAAACTTAGACATCGAAGTTATCATTCCTGTGTTTGCTAATCTACACTGGTTGCCAGCCTAGCATCATTAGAAAATCTAGAAATCTAGAAAATTAAAATACGCTATAGATTTTCACCCTTGTATTCAAATCCCTCCATCACAATGCCTTTTCACATTTCTGAAACTCCTACAGCCCTTCTCCAGTTGTGGCCTTTGCGTATCCATTATTTTAATCACTCCACCTTTGACTAGAACTATAAAATCCCTACTCCTGAAAGAGCATCCCAACCAGGTCCCATCCCCGCAACCCCATGTATCCACCAATCCACCCAACGCATCCACCAATCCACCCAACCTACACATCTTTGGACTGTTGGAGGAAACCAGTGTACCCTGAAGAGAACATGCAAACACAGGGAGAACATGCAAACTCCACACAGTCAACCAAGGCTGGAATCAAACCCGGATCCCTGGCGCTGTGAGGCTGCAGTGCTAACCACTGTGTTGCCCCATTGACAATCAAGATCTTAAACTATGGAATTTCCTCCCAAAACTTATGGTGCATCTCCACTACTCTCTCCCTTTAAGAGGTTCCTTAAAACGTACCTGTGGTAACTTGAGACCACAATAAGGATAGATAAATGCTTTGTTTAAAAGGATCTTCTTTATATTACAAAATAATGAAGTTTAACAATAACAGTAACTCAGCAGAACAGTAATAAATATGAAAGCAGGAGCAACTAGCACACATAATTTGCTTGCAGACTGAAAAGCACTCCAAAACCCACACATGCTAAGAATCCGCAAGAGACACCAGTAAAACAATTACAATATCACTCTGTAACACTCTCCACCACCCCTTAAAGTCCATGGGGCGGTACATGCCCCCTTTGCTTATCAGCCTCCCCTGCAAGGCCCCCACTTGCCGATCAACCCCCACAGAATGCAGCCCCCCATGCCAATCAGAGCTCCCCTTTGCTTCCCTCCATCATAGCCTCACCTCCACACAGGCTTCACATCCACACAGGCTTCACACCCACTCAGGCCCCACACCCTTAGCACTGCCCAGGCAGTTATGGCACCTGGTGGGCAATGCCAGGATGCCCTGGTGGGCAGTGCCAGACTGGTACGGCTCGATGGGCAAAGCACAGCCATGCCTCTAATAACCCGGGGGCTTCAATGGCCTCTGGTCCCACAGTCTAGTTCCCGTAGGTGGGGACCATGAGTGATTCTCATCGGTGTGAGGTCCGACCAGCAAGGTGATAAATGTGGATGAGATCATAAACACCCATGCCGAATGCACTGTCATTTAAATCATGACATTAATATGCAAGTTGCTTTGTGCCCTTTTTGACAAAACAGTGCCGGTTACATTGCGTGCGGCACAAAAATGGGCACGAACCTGTCTAGTTAATGTGTAGCTGATTAAGGCTTCTTTAAATTTAAATTTTCTTGTTCAGCTCAGTATTGCATCAGTAACTAAACAGCAATTCACCAAAGATCCTTAGACAGCACCTTCCAAACCCACTAGACTTCCATCTAGAAGGACAAGAACTGCAAAGACATGGGAACATCACCACCTGCAAGTTTTCCTCCAAGCCACTCACCATCCCGACTTGAAAAAAAAACACCCTTCCTTCGCTGTCACTGTGTCAAAATCCTGGAATTCCCTCCCTACCCACATTGTGGGTCAATTCACAGCACATGGACTGGAGCGATTCAAGGTGACTCACCACCATCTTCACAAGGGCAACTAGGGATGGGCAATAAATGCTGGCCAGCCAGCGATGCCCATGTCCCACAAATGATTTTTTTAAAATCTGCAATGATTCACGGTGTGGCTCACCAAACGTAAACACTCCACTGCTTTCACTTCTTTACTTGCAAACTCTTTCTTCATTTGCCTGGTCATCAACATTAGCCTCCTGAATATCATTAGCATTACTGATTGTCATTTCCATGCCCTGCAAAATTTCTAGAGCCTCCTTAAAAGTCGGTGTGGTTCCCCCAACAACTGACGCGGAATGCTGTCCTTATTAATGCTGCAGACCAGGTTATCTCTGAGCACATCTTCTAAAACTTCTCCAAAATCAAGTATTCTGAAAGCTGGCATAATTCTACCACAAAGTTAGCTACCGATTGACCTGCTTTTTGAAAATAGCTATGAAATTTGAATCTTTGAACAATTACCAAGAGCTTCAGGGTATGGTGACTCTGGACCAGAGCAACTAAATCTGCAACTGAAATCTCCCCCAACTTCCTCGGCGTGGCCAGATTCTTCATCAACTTAATTTTCACCCCACGCACACTCAGGAGGATCGAGTACTGCTTTGCCTCATCTTCTATTTGCTATTCATTTGCTAAAATGAAATGATGCAATCTCTCCACATATTCAGTCCGGTCCTTGCTTCTTTCATCGAGCTTACCCAACAGCCCCAAACATAGCCATGGTGCTACTAGCTTGAAATTCCATCGAATAAACCCATAATGAAGAACAAACAACAGGCCCTTCGACCCACCATGCATGCACCAACACACGGTTTCTATCCCTTTGCTTGCCTCCCATTCATGTGTCTATCAAGGTACACCTTGAACGTTGCTGATGTGCCTGCTTCTACCACCTCCACTGGCAGCGCGTTCCAAGTACCCACCACTTTTTGTGTGAAAAACTTTCCCCACGCATCTCCCCTAAACTTACCACCTCTCACCTTAAACCTAGGCCCTCTTGTAATCAATTCTTCCACCCTGGGAAAAAGCCTCTGACTATCCACCCTATCTATGCCTCTCATAATTTTGTAGACTTATATAGGTTGCCCCTCAGCCTCCATCTTTCCAGTCAAAACAATCTGAGTTTATCCAATCTCTCCTCGTACCTAAAACCCTCCAAACCAGACAACATCCTGGCAAACGTTCTTTGCAAGCGCTCTAAAGCATCCAAGGCCTTCTGGTAGTGTGGTGACTACAACTGCACACAATACTCCAAATGCTGCCTAACTAAAGTTTTATACAGATGTAACATAACTTGTCAACTTTGATACTCGATGTCCTGGCCGACAAAGACAAGCATGCTGTATGCCTTCTTAACCACTTTATCAACCTGTGCTGCCACTTTCAGGGATCCGTGGACCTGTACACTCAGATCCCTCTGCATGCTCCTAAGTGTTCTGCCATTTGCTGTATAGTTTGCACCTGAATTTGATCTTCCAAAATGCAGCACCTCACATTTGTCTGGATTAAACTCCATCCGCCATTTCTCGGCCCAAGTCTGCAATCTATCTATATCCTGCTGTATCCTTTGATAATCCTTGTCACTATCTGCAACTCGGCCAATTTTTGTGTTATCCTCAAACTTACTAATCAGACCATCTACATGTTCCTCCAGATCATTTATATATATATTGCATAGAAACTAGAAGGAGTAGGCCATTCAGCCCTTCGAGCCTGCTCCACCATTCATTTTGATCACAACTGATCATTAAATTCAATATCCTGATCCCCCTTCTCCCCCATATCCCTTGATCGCTTTAGCCCCAAGAGCTATATCTAATTTCTTCTTGAAATCAGACAACATTTTGGCCTCAACTACTTTCTGTGGCAGTGAATTCCACACATTCACCAACCTCTGGGTGGAGAAATTTCTCCTCACCTCAGTTCTAAAAGGTTTATTCCTTATCCCCAAACTATGACCCCTAGTTCTGGACTCCCTCACCATTGGGAACTTTCTTTCTGAATCTACCTGTCTAACCCTATTAGAATTTTACAAGTTTCTATGCGATCCCCTCTCAGTCTTCTAAACTCCAGTGAATATAATGCTAAGCGATTTAGTCTCTCCTCATATGACAGACCTGCCATCTCATGAATCAGCCTGGTAAACCTTCGCTGTACTCCCTCTATGGCAAGGACATCCTTCCTCAGATAAAGGCACCAGAACTTCACACAATACTCCAGGTGTGGCCTCACCAACACCCTATACAATTGCAGCAAAAACATCCCTATCCCCATACTCAAATCCTCTCGCTATGAAACCCAAACACCATTTGCCTTCTTTACTCCCACCTGTACCTGCACACTTACTTTCAGTGACTGATGCACGAGGACACCAAGGTCTTGCTGAGTATCTACCTCTCAATTTACACCCATTCAAGTAATAATCTGTCTTCCTATTATTGCTACCAAAGTGGATAACCTCATATTTATCCACATTATACTGCATCTGCCATACATATGCCCACACACTCAGCCTGTCCAAGTCACGCTGAAGCATCTCTGCATCCTCCTCACAACTCACCCTCCCACCCAACTTTGTATCATCTGCAAATTTGGAGATAATACATTCAGTTCCCTCTTCCAAATCATTAATATATAATGTGAACAGTTGGGGTCCTAGCACAGATCCCTGTGGAACCCCACTAGGCACGTCTGCCAATCAGAAAAAGATGTGGAGATGCCGGCGTTGGACTGGGGTAAACACAGTAAGAAGTTTAACAACACCAGGTTAAAGTCCAACAGGTTTATTTGGTAGCAAAAGCCACACAAGCTTTCGGAGCTCCAAGCCCCTTCTTCAGGTGAGTGGGAATTCTGTTCACAAACAGGGCATATAAAGACACAAACTCAATTTACATGAATAATGGTTGGAATGCGAATACTTACAACTAATCAAGTCTTTAAGAAACAAAACAACGTGAGTGGAGAGAGCATCAAGACAGGCTAAAAAGATGTGTATTGTCTCCAGACAAGACAGCCAGTGAAACTCTGCAGGTCCAGGCAACTGTGGGGGTTACAAATAATGTGACATGAACCCTATATCCCGGTTGAGGCCGTCCTCGTGTGTGCGGAACTTGCTTGGACCTGCAGAGTTTCACTGGCTGTCTTGTCTGGAGACAATACACATCTTTTTAGCCTGTCTCGATGCTCTCTCCACTCACGTTGTTTTGTTTCTTAAAGACTTGATTAGTTGTAAGTATTCGCATTCCAACCATTATTCATGTAAATTGAGTTTGTGTCATTATATGCCCTGTTTGTGAACAGAATTCCCACTCACCTGAAGAAGGGGCTTGGAGCTCCGAAAGCTTGTGTGGCTTTTGCTACCAAATAAACCTGTTGGACTTTAACCTGGTGTTGTTAAACTTCTTACAATCAGAAAAAGACGCATTTGTGCCAACTCTTTGCTTCCTATCTGCTAACCAGCTTTCTATCCATCTCAAGATATTACCTGCAATCTCATATGCTTTAACTTTACATAGTAGTCTGTTATGTGAGACCTTGTCGAAAGCCTTCTGAAAGTCTAAATGAACTACATCCACTGGCTCTCCTCAGTCAACTCTACAAACAACAAAGCTCCCAGCACTGATCCCTGTGGAACACCACTAGTTACCAATCTCCATTCTGAAAAGCATACTTTCACCACTACTCTGCCTCTTTGACCAAGCCAGTTCTGTATCCATCTAGTCAGCATACCCCGGATCCCATGAGGTTTACCTTTTTTACCAGTCTGCCACGAGGGACCTTGTCAAATGCCTTACTATAATAAAATAATGAAGTTTAACAGTAACAATAACTCAGTCGAAAAGTAATAACAGTAATGACTATGAAAACAGGAGTAACTGGCACACAAGTCTTGCTTGCAGAACTCTTGCAAACTTAAAAGCCCTCCAAAACCCGCACATGTTCATAACCCTCAACAGACACCAGTAATACATTTACATAGGAGAAAAGCTTATAAAAACACCCTGTACTCAAAATGACACTCTGTAACATACCTTATCGTCATCTGTCCGAATATTTATGTGGTTCACTGTCAAATTTTGTTTAATAATAGACCCATCAATCACCTCGGGATGTTTTATTATATTGGATAACATCACAAAATTGCTACAGTGCAGAATGAAGCAATCAGCCCTCTATATCTGCACCGGCTCTTCAAATGAGCATCATGACTTAGTGCAATTCGCCTGCCTTTTTCCCATGCCCCTGCACTTTGTTCCTATTTAAATAATCAACTAATGCCCTCTTGATGCCTCAATTGAACCTGCCTCCATCACACTTCCATTCAGTGCATTTCAGACCTGAACCATTCAAGAGTGAAAAAGTTTTTCTCACATTACATTTGCTTCTTTTGCTAATCACCTTAAATCTGTGCCCTCGCATTCTTGATCCTTTTACAAGCAGGATCCTTTTACAAGCAGGAACAGTTTCTCCCCATCTACTCAGTCTAGCTCCCTCATGATTGTGAATATCTCTTAAATCTTCTCCTAGTCATCTTCTCCCCAAGGAGAACATTCCCAACCTCCCCAATCTATCCTCATAACTGAAGTCCCTGGAATCATTCTTGCAAACCTCTTCTACATTCTCCCCAATGCATTCACATCCTTCCTATATAGTGTGGCAGCTAGAACTGTACACAATACTCTAGTTGAGGTCTAACAAGTGTTTTATACTCTAACCCCTATTAATAAAGCCCAGGATACTCTACACTTTATTAACTGCTCTCTCCATCGCCCTGCCACCTACAATGATGCATGCACATATAAACTCATATCCCTCTGCTCCTGCACCCAGCTAAGAACGTTACCCTTATTTTTTATTGTCTGTCCATGTTTCTACCAAAATGCATCACCTCACCACTCAGGTATTTAAAATCAACAGAATATGAGTGTAGATACAAAGAAACTCTACCTCTGGTTGAAGAATTCAGAGCAAGGGCACAATCTTAAATTCAGGTCTGGGTCATGTCAGGGTCAAATTGTTCATACAATTTGAGTGTAAAATTTGGAGCTTTCACCTCAATGATGTGAATGTTTTGTCAACTGAAAATTTCAAGGTAGAGTTTTTGGTAGGTGAGGATATCAAGGGATATAAAGCAAAGACAGGCAAAATGAAGTAGATGTATAATTCAACGATAATGTAACTGAATAATAGAGCAGGTTTGGTGGTCCCAACGGCCCGCTTCTGTTCCTATTCACTCATGGGAGATCCCAAAACTATCTTATTTATTCCTCCCAACTCAATGTTTGGTCACTCAATTCCCTTTTCATTTAAAAGCAAATTACTGCGGATGCTGGAATCTGAAACTAAAAGAGAAAACGCTGGAAAATCTCAGCAGATCTGGCAGCATCTGTAAGGAGAGAAAAGAGTTGTGTTTCAAGTCCAGATGACCCTTTGTCAAAGCTAAAAGGCATAGAAAGTGGAAGATATTTATACTGCAGGGTGAGGAAATGAAAGATGAGTCATAGCCATAGAAACCAGGGGAAAAGACTCCTAATAGCTGCCCACAGAGAGAATAAAGGGTGTGAATGGCCAAATGGCAGAGAAGTTGTAAGCTGTGACAATTGGAGATGTTGCGGGGGGGGGGGGGGGGGGGGGGGGAGAGAGATGGGACAGAGGTAGAATGTAGAGAAGGGGAAGTGGGGGGAGGGGGAGAAAAGGGAGGGGAAGGGGGTGAAGTAGGGAGAAAGAATGGGGAGGAGGGAGGAGAAGAAAAATGAAGATAATAAAGGAATAAAAGGTAGAGAACAGTAAAAAATTAAATGAAATAGAACGAAAACAAAGGGAGGGTGTGGGGAGTGGAGTACAGCAAATCATCTAAAGTTGTTGAATTCGATGTTGAGACCAGGAGGCTGTTAAAGTGCCTAGCCGGAAGGTGAGATGTTGTTCCTCCAGTTTGCGTTGCACTTCACTGGAACATTGCAACAAGCCAAGGTCAGGCGTGTGGGCCTGGGAGCAGGATCATGTGTTAAAGTGGCAAGCAACCAGAAGGTCAGGGTCCTGATTGCACACAGACCAAAGGTGCTCAGCAAAGCGATCACCCACTCTACGCTTGGTCTCTCCAATATAGAGGAGACCACATGGGAGCAGCAAGTGCAATACACCAAATTTGAAAAAGATGCAAGTGAAACACTGCTTAACCTGGAATTAATGTTTTGGACCTTGGATGGTGAGCATGGAAGAGGTAAAGGGGCAGGTGTTACACCTTCTGCAATTGCATGGGAAGGTGCCATGAGTAATGGGAGAGGTGTTGGGTATAGTGGAGGAATGGACTAGGTTATCCCAGAGGGAACGGTCTCTACGGAATGCTGACAGAGGGAGTAAAGGGAAGATGTGTTTGGTGGTGGTATCACGATGGAGTTGGCAAAAATGGCAGAGGATTATGCTTTGCATGCAGAGGCTGGCAGCGTGAAATGTGAGAATGAGGGGGACTCTATCCTTGTTCTGGGAGGGAGGGGAGGGGGTGAGGGTCATCATGTGGGAGATGGACTGCACGCTGTTGAGGGCCCTGTCGACAACTGTAGATGGGAATCCACAGTTGAGGAAAAAGGAGCACATATTAGAAGCACCACTTTGGAAAGTGGCATCATCGGAACAAATGCGACAGAGGCGAAGGAACTGAGAGAAAGGGATAGAGTCCTTACAGGATGTGGGATGTGAAGAGCTGTAGTCCAAATAGCTGAGAGAATCAGTGGGCTTGTAATAGATATTGGTAGATAGTCTATTGCCGGAAATGGAGACAGGTCAAGGAAGGGAATGTCTGAGATGGACTAGGTGAAGGCAGTGGAAGGGTGGAAACTGGAAGCGAAGTTGATTAATTTTTCGAGGTCTGGACGAGAGCATGAAGCGGCACTAAAATAATCATCGATGCACTGGTAAAGGAATTGTGGGAGGGGACTCGGGTCAGCCTGGAACAAGGAATGTTCCACATACCCCATAAGAAGACAATCGTAGCTAGGACCCATGCGGGTAACCATTGCTACTCCCTTGATTTGGAGAAAGTGGGATGAGTTAAAGGAGAAGTTGTTGAGAGATAGAACGAGTTCAGCCGGGTGGAGGAGAGTGGAGGTGGATGGGAATTGTTCAGGCCACTTTTCAAGAAAGAAACGAAAAGCTCTCAGGCCATCCTGGTGTGGGATGGAGGTGTAGAGAGATTGCACATCCACGGTGAGTAGGAGGCAGTTAGGGCCTGCGAACTGGAAGCTGTCAATATGACGCAGGGCATCAGAGGAATCCCAGATGTAGGTGGGGAGGGAATGGAGCAGGAGAGAGAGGATGGAGTCAAGGTAAGAGGAAATAGGTTCAGTAGGGCAGGAGCATGCTGACACAATGGGCCTACCAGGGCAGTCCTGTGAGAGAATTTTGGGAAGTAGGTAGAAGCAGGCTGTCCGTGGTTGGGAGACTATGAGGTTGGAAGCTTGGCAGGGGGGGGGGGGGGGGGGGGGGCGGGGGAGGAGACATCCGGAGGAAATTAGGTCGGTGACGGTGTTGAAGATAATGGCTTGATGATCAGTGGTGTGGTCATGGTCCAGGGGGAAGTGGGAGGAAGTATCTGAGTGTTGGCGCTCAGCCTCTGCGAGGTAAAGGTCAGTACTCCAGACGACAAACCTACCCCCTTTGTCGGCAGGTTTGACGACAATGTCCGGGTTGGACCTGAGGGAGCGAAGGGCGGAAACTTCGGAAGGAAATTGGAATGGGTGAGGGGGGCAGAAAAATTGATATGGCCAATGTTCCGACGACAGTTCCCAATGAAAAGATCGAGGGCAGGTAATTATCCCGGTGAGGGTGTCCAATTGGAGGCAGAATATTGTAGGCACATGAAAGGATCTGTGGAACTGGTTTCTATGGCTATGACTCATCTTTCATTCCCTCACCCTGCCGCATAAATATCTCACACTTTCGACGTCTTTTAGCTTTGACAAAGGATCATCTGGACTCAAAACGTCAGCTCTTTTCTCTCCTTACAGATGCTGCCAGACCTGCTTAGATTTTCCAGTGTTTTCTCTTTTAGTTCCTTTTTCATTTAATTGCTCTGCCGGCAGGCTGATTTCTTGTTTTGCACCTACATTTCAACAAGTTCTTCTCTCAGCTGCCTGCATAGTGAAGTGTTATAAAAGCTGCTTTCGACCATTAACCGAATTTTACATCAAAGGGAACTGAATGCTAGACTCCGTTTCTCTGGCCTCTTTTAAGGTCATACCAAATAAACAAACTCAAGTTAAATCTGGACAAGGTAAAAAGGGGCAGCTCCCCAAAAGGAGGGGGGAACAGCCCAAACAAAAATCAAAGTACAAAGGAAACTTAAAAACATCAAACTATAATGTGATTATTAGGGTCGATAATGCACCCCCAACTCCGTTTCTCTGAAAACCAGTTAAACCTCAATCAGTGCGCATCCAGCAAATCTCCTGTCACGAAGGCAATCCACACAGACTGACAACTATAACCTGATGTGGAGATGCCGGCATTGGACTGGGGTGAACACAGCAAGAAGTCTCACAACACCAGGTTAAAGTCCAACAGGTTTATTTGGTAGCAAATACCATAAGCTTTCGGAGCGCTGCTCCTTCGTCAGATGGAGTGGAAATGTGACATTTGGAGTGACATTTCCACTCCATCTGACGAAGGAGCAGCGCTCCGAAAGCTTATGATACTTGCTACCAAATTAACCTGTTGGACTTTAACCTGGTGTTGAGAGACTTCTAACTATAACCTGCTCAGAGGCAAGGCACTAAGTCAGCGGCTTGGGGGGGGGGGGGGGGTAATTCTAACATGGATCAAGCGAGGCGGAGTGAGCAGGGAAATGCCAATGCCTGCCGCTAAATGTAAACTTCACCGGCGCTGGCAGCTCCGAGTTGAATTCGATGGAGTCCCTAGGGGTGAGGACACCGTTATCGCAGACGGGGAGAAGACGGCAGATAGTGTCCGCCCTTCACCTCCCTCCGTTCCAAACATTAACTTTATTCCTCTCTCCGCGACGACAGCCGCCAAGCACAGGATTATATTGTTGACATTTATTAAAGGGTAAAGCTTAAAAGTGCTTCCTGGTCTAAATGACGACGCTCTATACCGAAAATAAAAATCTCACCCCTACTTTATTCGCCATTTCTCAGCCGTTAACCGCCGCCCTCGCGGCTTCCAGAAATGTCCAGAGGCGCGTGCAGCCCATGATGTCACCGCCCCGCCCGCCGGCAGTTGGAGCAGGACTCACTTCAAACCCACACAACCGCCAGAGGAAGTGAAGATGGTCTCGCTCTAACTGAGGGGACAGTTTCAGGGGAGCTGTTGCGGGATGATTTGGATGTTGTGTCCCTTGCCTTTACTCTGTCTAAAAATCGCCAGGTTGCCAGCCAGTGGGTGCTGGAACGTTTTTCCAATTATAAAGCGTCGAAATAGCAAAGGGCAGTAAACAATATTTGGGAAAATTCAGCCGGTCTGGCAGCATCTGCAAGCAGAGAAACCAGAGTTCATGTCTTGCATCCATATAACTTCTTCGGGTCTAAAGAGAGGAAGAAATGTGTTGGATTATAAACTGTATAAGGGGAGGTGCAAAATAGAGTAGAAGGTCGGTCATTGGTGGGAGCTAGGAGAGATTGCAACAAAGATCAACTCTCTCCAGCCAATGGATATGTCCCTTTCTTCTGATAAGTCCAAAGCTTTTTTTTTATACTTTTCCAATTCAATCAAATCAAATCCAATTCAGAGTCTCAACAAGTTGAGACATTTCCGATCCAGGCTGACAAGACAGGGCGGGCGACTAAACCACCCTGTCCTGGGCCCGATCTACATGAGCCAAGCTGATTGGAGAAGGGGGAGGTTCCTCCTACAAGACTTGGACTCATTTGCATCTTAGCCAAAAGGCCGAGATGCCGCTTTTAAAAATTGCTTCATATGAAACATATGAAGCCTCAGCGTAACCTAATGACCTCAACCAAGTGCAGATCCGATACTACACTTGATCTTAGCCAAAAGGCCGAAGTCCAAAGCTTTTGTAAGAGCAATTAAGGTCCTGGCAGGTCTGGTCTTGCTTGTTTAAGAACATAACATAAGAAATAGGAGCAGGAGTAGGCCATCTAGCCCCTCAAGCCTGCTCTGCCATTATATAAGATCATAGCTGATCTGATAGTGGGTTCAGTTCCACTTACCCGCCCTCTCCCCATAAGCCTTAATTACCTTAATGGTTTAAAAATCTATTTATCTGTGACTTAAACACAATCAACGAGGTAGCCTCTACTGCTTCATTGGGCAGAGAATTCCAAAGATTCACTACCCTCTGGGAGAAGAAGTTCCTCCTCAACTCTGTTCTAAATTGACTCCCCAGTATTTTGAGGCTGTGCCCCCTAGTTCTTGTTTCCATTGTAAGTGGAAATAACCTCGCTGCTTCTACCCTGTCTAGCCCCTTCATTACCTTATATGTCTCTATAAGATCTCCCCTCAACCTTCTAAACTCCAATGAGTACAGGCCCAGTCTAGTCATCTCTCCTCATAAGCTAACCCCCTCATCTCTGGAATCAACCTGGTGAACCTTCTCTGTACCCCCTCCAAAGCTAATATATCCTTTCTTAAATAAGGGGACCAAAATTGTACACAGTACTCGAGGTGTGGCCTCACCAGTACCCTGTACAGTTGCGGCATAACCTCTCTGCTTTTGTACTCCATCCCTCTCGTGATAAAGGCCAACATTCCATTTGCCTTCTTGATTACCTGCTGCACATGCAAACTGAGTTTTTGTGATTCATGCACAAGGACCCCCAGGTCCCTCTGCACAGTAGCATGTTGTAATTTTTCACCGTTTAAATAATAGTCCATTTTACTATTATTCCTTCGAAAGTGGATAACCTCACACTTACCAACATTATACTCCAACTGCCAGATCCTTGCCCACTCACTTCGCCTATCCAGATCTCTCTGCAGACTCTGTGTCCTCCACGCAATTTGCTTTCCCACTCATCTTTGTGTCATCCGCAAACTTTGTTACCCTACACTCGGTCCCCTCCTCCAGATCGTCTATGTATATGGTAAATAGTTGAGGCCCCAGCACCGATCCCTGCAGCACGCCACTAGTCACTGATTGCCAACCGGAAAAGCACCCATTTATTCCGACTCTCTGCTTTCTGTTAGATAGCCAATCCTCAATCCACGCTAACACTTTACCCCCAACTCTGTGTACCTTTATCTTATGCAGCAACCTTTTGTGAGGCACCTTATCAAATGCCTTCTGGAAATCTAAATACATCACATCCACCGGTTCCCCTCTGTCAACCGCACTCGTTATATCCTCAAAAAATTCCAGTAAATTAGTCAAACATGACTTTCCCTTCATGAATCCATGCTGCGTCTGCTTGATTGAACCATTCTTGTGTGTCCTGCTATTTCTTCCTTAATAATAGATTCCAGCATTTTCCCAACTACGAATGTTAAGCTAACCGGCCTGTAGTTACCTGCCTTTTATCTACCTCCTTTTTTAAACAGTGGCGTTACATTAGCTGTTTTCCAATCAGCTGGCACCTCCCCAGAGTCCAGTGAATTTTGATAAATTACAACTAATGCATTTGCTATTCTGCCGTTTCTTTTAGTACCCTGGGATGCATTCCATCCGGACCAGGGGACTTGTCTACCTTTAGTCCCATTAGCCTACCCAGCACTACCTCTTTAGTAATAGTGATCGTTTTAAGGTCCTCACTCCCTACAGTCCCATGACCGTCAATTATTGGTAAGCTATTTGTGTCCTCCAACAGTGAATACTGATGAGAAATATTCATTTAGGATCTCACCCATGTCTTGTGGATCCGCACATAGATGACCTTGTTGATCCTTAAGAGGTCCGACTCTCTCCCTAGTTACTCTTATGCCCTTTATGTATTTGTAGAAGCTCTTTGGATTCTCCTTTGCCTTATCTGTCAAAACAATCTTGTGTCCCCTTTTTGCCCTTCTGATTTCTCTCTTAACTCTACTCCTATACCCTCTATACTCTTCAAGGGATTCACTTGATCCCAGCTGCCTATGCATGTCATGCGCCTCCTTCTTCTTGACCAGGGCCTCAATATCCCGAGTCATCCAGGGTTCCCTACTTCTACCAGACTTGCCCTTCACTCTAAGAGGAATGTACTTACTCTGAACCTTGGTTAACACACTTTTGAAAGCCTCCCACTTACCAGACGTCCCTTTGCCTTCCCACAGACTCCCCCAATTAACTGTTGAAAGTTCCTACCTGATGCCATCAAAATTGGCCTTGCCCCAATTTAGAATTTTAACTTTTGGGCAAAACCTATCATTCTCCATAGCTATCATAAAACTAATGGAATTATGGTCACTGGTCCCAAAGTGATCCTTCACTAACACGTCTGTCACCTGCCCTTCCTTATTTCCCAAGAGGAGGTCAAGTTTTGCCCCCTCTCTAGTCGGGCCATCCACATACTGAATGAGAAATTCCTCCTGTATACACTCAACAAATTTCTCTCCATCCAAGCCTCTAATACTATGGCTGTCCCAGTCAAGCTTGGGAAAGTTAAAATCCCCTATTACCACCCTATTTTTTCTTGGAGCTATCTGGAATCTCCTTACATATTTGCTCCTCAATTTCCCACCAACTTTGGGGACCTATATACAACCATATCAAAGTGGATTTCCCCCCTCTTATTTCTCAGTTCAACCCATGTCAAGGGGAGATGATTAGTTTCTCCTTTGTTGGAGAGTTGCCTGACACTTGTGTGGTACAATCGTTACTTGCCACTTACAGTCCAAGCCTGAATGTTGCCCAGGCCTCACTGCATATGGACACGACTGCTTCAGTATCTGAGGAATCATGAATGATGCTGAACACTGTGTAATCATCAGCAAACATCCCCACTTCTGACCTTATGATGAAGGGAAGGTAATTGATGAAACGGCTGAAGATGTTTGGGTCTAAGAAACTACCCTGAGGAACTCATGCAGCAATGTCCTGGGACTGAGATGATTGACATTTAACACCCACAATCATTATTCTTTGCTCAGTATAACTCCAACCAGTGGACAGTTTTTCTCATTATTTTCCATTTTGTTCAGGTTCCTTGATGCCACACTTGATGAAATGATACATTGTTATCACATTTTACTCAACTCACCTTTTGAGTTCAGCTCTTTTCGCCATGTTTCAACCAAGGATGTAATAAGGCCAAGAGCTGAGTGGCCCTGGTGGAACCCAACCCGAGCATCAGAGAGTAGGTTATTGCTAAGTAAGTACTGCTTGATAGCACTTTGACGACACTTTCCATCATTTTGCTGATGATCAATTGCTGATGGGGTGGTACCTGGTCAGGTTGGATTTGTCCTGCTTTTTGTGCATAGGGACATACATGTGCAATTTTCCTCATTGCTAGGTTGATGCTATAAAGTGTTGTAGTTGTACTGGAACAGCATAAATGCTCAGTACTATTGCTGGAATGTTGTCAGGCCCATAGCCTTTGCAGCATTCAGTGCCTACAACCATTTATTGATAGCAAGTGATGTGAATCGAATCGGCTGAAGACTGGCATCTCTGATGCTGGGGACCTCAGGAAGAGGCCACATTTTTTTTCAAAATTGACGTTTTAACAACATGCACATTTTAATTCAGCTACATTGTCAACCCCTGTTTCTTAATTTATTTTAATCTGCAGTCAGCAGCATTAATTCAAATTGAGTCATTTGGGCTATTGATGTGATTGCAGATCTAACTACTTAATGGGTGTTTAACAAGCTGTTATTAATAAGCTTATTATCAGTGGTTGTTTTTTCATACCCTGCTGAGCAGAACAAGTTAAATGTGCAACACAACATTGACAAATTAGTGGAGTTTTTAATTTGGTGAGAAAGACACTGAATAAAAAGTAGAAATCTTTGGCTTTGTTTCAAAAGCTGGAGGCCATTATCCTTTTTTTCAAATAAACTTTTTAAATGACAATACCAAGTCACCAATAAATGGCAGGTCTGGTATTTGAGAAGAATGCTGGAATCAGCGTAATTTTCTTTTGAGTCTAATCTCCATGTTCTGTGGATTCTGACAAACATTGAGTTAGACTGCAGGAAAATTGCAAAAATGCCAGTTTTGGTTTCATATTTCTACATTTCTGTATCAAAGTGAATGAACTGTGGGGTAGAGAATATCTGTAGACATCCATTTAGCACAAGTTTGACAGAAACTGGAGAAATAGGCCCATAACTTCCTGGTTCCCCAGTGTTGGTTTTGGAGGGGACACCAAAGATGAGCTGGGAAATCTCTCTTGGAAGTTTTCAGTTAAGGGTTTACCTGGCAATTGTCCAGAAGGACCAACTTCTCCTGGACAATTGCGCTGTGCTGGGAACCATTCGACAAAGCGATTTAAACACTAATAGTTACTCTGAAAGAGTTAGAAAGAAAAAAAGTAATTCTGATTCCAAAGTAACTATTTTAAAACCCAGACCAAGCCCCACGCGGGACAACTCCCACACCCACGCAACTGTTCCCCACATCCCCCGAGTCTGACAACCTATCTTGGCCTGACGCTGGACCCACCCCAACCCGACCTCACACTGCTCCCCTTCGGCAATGTCTGAACCCTCACTCCCACATCCCACTGGAGTTCAGTATACATTCTTCCCCCCCACTCTTGGATGCTTCTCACCTCCCCAATGAGATGTCAAACTAGCACGAAGCTGTACTGCTCTTGAAAAGCATAGCTCAGATGGATGGCAGGATAACCAGTACAACATTAGTGGAGTTGGGAATTGATCTCGGGGGTGTCAGCCGCTGCCATGGTGTTGGGGGAGGCGGGGGTGGGGGGGGGGGGGGGTTCTTGCAGGAGTTTAGGGAGGCTCATGCTGGTCTGGAGATCCTCAGGTCGGGGGTCGCCACTGGCTTGGGGCTTGTGTGCACGCATTCTCCCTGGTTGTTGAACAACCCCCAGACGTTTCATATGAGATTGAGTCTCAACCCCATTGATGTTGCATTGGTTACCCTGCCATCCGTCTGCTGGACAGGCTGTATGGTTTAGCGCTGACATCCTATCCCAGGCCCCACTAACAGTGGCAAGCACCAGCTGTCACCCTAATCAAGGAAGCTCTGCAGGTGTTAACACAGCTCCTCACACTGCACAAACTTTGCAGTGCTCCCCACAATGACCATCCATCGCATGAAAGGCATGAATGTGCTTCTCCACTGACTGTCTGAACTTCAAGCCATTCCTGGAAGCAACTGTTGTCCAGGTGGGTGCACTCATGTCCATGCCTCAAGGGTTTCCAATGTGGACCCCTTCATAGCCATCCTTATGCTCTCCGTGCCTGCTGTGGTGAGGATGTGGCAGCGCTCAGCAGCCAATTGAGGTGGTGCCTGTCACTAGGGATGGTGTTGGGTTGCCAGCAACCAGACTTATGGAGACACGGGTCTGTCTCTCTCTTTCTCTTTCGCACTCTCTCTCTCTCTTTCTCCCTCTTTACCCCACCCCTCCCACTCCCAGAACAAGAATAGATTTTGCATTAAAGCCAGTGGAGCTGGCAATTATACTTGTGGCTGCTGTGGTGGGATGAGGGAGATGGTCGCCCAAGGCAAGGCCAACCTAGGCTGGAGGCCACCGCGGGAAGACACGGAGCTGCAGGTTGGGGCCAGGACACAGCCGCCTATTGACCCGAGATGGGAGACCAGAAGATGACAGAGACCCAGGCTCCATAGGACCCACATGTCCTTTAATGAGCTGCCAGACACTGTGTGCCATGGCAGACTGCATCTCTGATGTGGAGATGCCGGCGTTGGACTGGGGTAAACACAGTAAGAAGTCTCACAACACCAGATTAAAGTCCAACAGATTTATTTGGTAGCACAAGCCACTAGCTTTTGGAACGCTGCTCCTTCATCAGGTAAGCAGATTACCTGATGAAGGAGCAGTGCTCCGAAAGCTAGTAGCTTGTGCTACCAAATAAATCTGTTGGACTTTAACCTGGTGTTGTGAGACTTTAGACTGCATCTCGCCAGGGAGACAGTGTGACACCTGTGCCGGGTCCTCATGGACCTGGCACCTCATGGGGCAACCCACTCCCTTTGGCAGTGAAGTCCAGTGGTATAGAAGCCCTCAACTTTTATGCCATTGGATCCTTCCAGGCCTCCAGCAAAGATCTCTGCAGCATCTCCCAGTATTCTGCACCCAAATGCATCTGTGAGGTGACAGAAGCCTGGTATGCCCAGGCAAGCCAGTACACCCACTTCAACCTGAGCCGTTTGAACAGGATGCTTGGGCTGCAGGCTTCACCACCATCACCAGGATGTCCCCTGTGCAGGGGGCTATAGATGGTATGCACGTCTCCCTGTGGGATCAAGGGGTGCCCTTTATTAATCGGAAAGGGTTCCACTCCCTTAATGTCCAGATTATGTCACCACCTGCTGAATATCATGCAGGTGTGCACATATTCAGGGACATGCACGATAGCTACATTCTTAGAAGCTTGGGCATCCCTGGCTTCTTCGAGGACCACCCCAGGCTGCCGGGATGGCTCATGTGGGACAAGGGCTACCTGCTGAGGTCATGGCTAATGACATCTGAGACCGAGGCGGAGACCCGCTACAATGAGGCCCACACTGCCACCCGATCTGTCGAGTGGTGCGTCAGGCTCTTGAAGATGTGGCTCCACTGACTGGACTGCTCTGGTGGTACTCTACAATCAAGCCCCCTAATGGTCTCCATGGGTGGCATGGTGGCACGTGGTTAGTTCTGCTGTCTCACAGTGCCAGGACCCCAGGTTCAATTCCGGTCTTGGGTGACTGTGTGGAGTTTTCATGTTCTCCCCATTTCTGCTGGGTTTTCTCCGGGTGCTCCTGTTTCCTCCCACAATCCCAAGATGTGCAGGTTAGGTGGACTAGCCATGGTGAATGTGTGGGTTGCGTGGATAGGGTGAGGAAGAGGGCCTGGGTAAGATACTCTGTCAGAGAGTTGGTGCAGACTTGATGGGCCAAATGGCCTCCTGCAAGGTAGGGATTTCCTACCGTCTGCTGTGCGCTCCACAAACTGGCGTAGCAGTGGGGAGACTGGCCCAGGTCTGAGTGAGAGTCAGGGGTACTAGTGAGCAGCCCAGTGACCCCAGTTGTGTGGAGAGGGGGGGGTGGTGTGGTGCAGTCCTAGGGCACGGTGGCTGATGAGGATGCCATCTCAGGTTACCTGTCACTGTGGGCCTATAGGGCCACCACTGTTGGGACTGCAGTGTTGGGGCTGGTGGGCCTCAGGCAGAGGAGCTTGGAAAGCTGACTCCTGCTTGCCAGAAACTATAATCTCTATAAGGCACTGCTGCTCATTATATCCAGATCACAGCACGCTGATCTCCTATTGTTTGGGTTCAGGATTAATAGCAGAAGCCAATTCGTCCCTCTACCCTTCCTTTCCAGCTGGATCCAGCTTGACAGAGAAATCAGCCCGGCTTAAAGTTACCCTATTCCCCCCCCCCCCCCCCCGCCTCCCCTGCACATAATCCAAAATCACCACACCTGGAATGTATCCAGTTCCGAGCTTCCCAGATACTGAGTCCGGTACCTGTACTCTGAAATAGCCCTTTAAATGTCTCTATTGACCGCCCCTTAACCCAAGTTGCCAGGTCATTCTAGATAACTCTTGTTATGCCCTCATAATTGCTCTAGAACCTGTTTTCTGAGAAACTATCCCGAAAACATTCTATGAACTCGTTATCTAGGCTACCTTTGCCCACCTCATTTTTCAATCTCTATGTCGATTAAAATCCCTCATGATTATAGCCATACTTTTCTGATAAACTCCCATTATTTCTTCCTTTATATCCCATCCGACCATGTGGTTACTGTTAGGTGGCCTGTACACCACTCCCACAAGTGACTTCTTGCCTTTTTCATTTCTCATATTTTCCCAAACCGTTTCTATATCCTGGTTTACCGAATTTAGGTCATCCCTCTCTTTTGTGTTGTAATTAATTAACAGAGACTCCCCTCTGCCTGTTCTTCGCTTCCTGAGTGTTATGGAACCATATGGTCCCAACCTATGACATCCTGCAGCCATGTTTCTGCAATTTTACTTATTTATTTATCAGTTTATCACTTTTGCTTTTAATACATTAAATTGGTACTTAATTTGGTGTTCAATTTCCCTAAAGGATGTCACGCAGGCCTCTCCACTCGGTGGGCAAGACCCCCATCGCCTATATTAAATTACACCCATGGAGTGGGGGTGGGGATGGTCGGAGTTATCATGATCCATGTTGAAACTTACGACATGGGTAAAACAAGGAATGAGGTTCTGCTCAGAGTTTGAGATGCTAGGGTTGAACCTAAACCACACAACCTCATGGAACATAATCACTGCATTGTTATCTGAAACGTGTAAATTTGCATAGCGACAAACAGATTAGAAGGCTAAATTGTATTGCTGCAATTGCTTATTATCTTGTATACATGGACTATTGTGTACAGTTTGCTTCCTTACCTAAAGAAGGATATACTAATGTTTGGGGAACTACAACTAAGTCTTAGGATGAGGGGATCGTTTCAAGGAGGAAGAGGGATCTGTTCCATTGGAACAGATTCTATTTTAAACTGCGATGAGACCAGATGGGACAGTAGAAAGGGCTTTGAACTAATGAGGTGAGCGGTGGGAGGATGCAGGAAATGGTAAATTCAAAAGCAATGAGTGAAATGTAGCGTCTGTTTAGCAGAGTAGTATTCTGGTTAAAATTCAGCAGAGGGGGTCAGGGAGGAAGAGAGAGCTGAACAAAGATAATGGGACATGAAAGACTAGGATCACATCAGAATTTTTTTTTAAAACAAACCTGCCCTGCCATTCAGTAAGATAATTGCTGATCTGATTGTGGCTTCAACTCCACATTCCACCTACCCCTCGTAACTTTTACTCCCTTGTTAGTCGAGAATCTATCTACCACTTCCTTAAAAATATTCAAAGACACTGCCTCACCGCCCTCTGAGGAAGGGAGTTTCAAAGATTCATGATCTTTTGAGGGGAAAAAGTCTTCTCATCTCCAATGGGAGACTCCTTATTTTTGAACCATATCCCACAGTTCTAGTCTCTCCCACCAGGGGTAACATCCTTTCAGCATCTATCTGTCAAGTTCCCTCAGGATCTTAAGGTCACTCTCATTCTTCTAAACTCCAATGAATACAGCCCCCAGTGGCACTATATTTAAATATGCAAAGTATTCACAAAAATGTGGATTAATTAATGACTTTGATCTAATCGCTATGCTGGAGGTAGAAAGTGCAAATTTCCCAGACAAGTGAGGAATTTTTTAACACAAGACGTTAAATCCCCTAAAAAGTGATGTTGAATCAGGAACCGAATACCATCTCGCCCTCTTCCAGGTTTAACCTGGGACTAGTTCCAAGGCAAGCGGCGAGTCTGCTCGGATCTGTCCGAAAACCAATTAGGATACTTAAAAGTCAATTAAATCCTTCTTTAACCCTACATTCCCACTTTCACTGCCAGTGCACAGGTTCCACGCTGTTTCTACAGGTCAGAGGAGGCAAGTGCTGACTGAAATTAACCTGATGTGGAGATGCCAGCGTTGGACTGGGGTAAATACAGTAAGAGTTTTAACAACACCAGGTTAAAGTCCAACAGGTTTATTTGGTAGCAAATGCCATTTGCTACCAAATAAACCTGTTGGACTTTAACCTGGTGTTGTTAAAACTCTTACTGAAATTAACCTGCCAGCAACACTATTAAGACTGAAATCAAGCCTCTGTTTAGCCACAGTGAAAGGCTAACACTGACAGCAGTCGATCTTTCAGTTGAATTCACAGCTTTCTTTGGAAATAGCAACTCTGAAATTCTTAGAGGTAGACTTTGCGATTTCTCTGCAATAAGTTAACATTCAGGTAATAGATGTTAATCTGCTGATTCCACGGTCTGCCGGGTATAGCAGGAAAAATCACGTTCGCAGGAGTACACCCACTGCAAATGCAAAGAACCACCACAGGATGTCACCCTCCCACAACCCAATCAACAGAAGCATGAAACCTAAAAGCTCCTTTTAAGGAAAGACACAGCCCTCTGTGCTTTTCCCGATTCCTCCAGATCCAGGCTACCTGGGAGAAAGAAATGCTAATTAGACAATCTTTTCTGGGGTGGTGGAGAAAGGGGGTACAGTCCTGTCAATTTTCATATAGGAATATTCTACCTGAAACAAAAAATGTCCTTTTATTAACTAAATATTTCTCCTGCTGCTTACAATTTTATTACGTAAGCGATTCCACGCTAATCTGCTTAATTTGTTTATGTCAGGCTTTGGCCCCCTTCATTTTCCTGAATTTTACTGCCAGTGGAAATAATGCTAGGTCAAGTGGTTCATCACTTCAAAACTCTGAGACAGAATTCTGTGCATATACACTCGATCAATCCCAGATGAGTGTCCATTCCAAGATGGATTTCCTATTTGTACCCTGAGCATTTGTGGTCAGATCCAGTAGCATCAAGCCGATGTTCTTTGACCACTGTCTCCTACTGGCACTGGCTGACGGTCACCTACAGGAAGCCCAGAGAGCTGGCAGAGGTCATAGAAACTAAATGTGAAATGTTGACCCCCAGAGAACATTGAGGAACTCAAAAGAGATTACAAAGGTTGCAGAACGGTAAAACCTCCCTTTCGGTCCCCAACATATTAGAGGGAAGCAATCAAGGCAAACTTCAAGAGATTCATCATCTTCACAGGTGTTCAGGAGGTGAAAAAGACAAAGGGAAATATCCCAAATCCAGAAAAGTATGCACAATCTGCTCCGTTGCAGTTGATGGGGGTCAATTTCAAGGAGGATTTCCAAGTGCCATAAGGACTTATTCGTTGCTGTAGAAGCCTTGAAAATCACCTTCCAGTCCAGAGTCTGCTGTATGGAGCAGCATGAGACGTGCTCAGATTTTCTGCTAGAGAAAGCTCCGTGAAGGAAGATGATGACTCAGGAACATTATCACAGCCTGACGTACTAAAAATCAGCAAGTCCTTTAATGCTGGACTATATGACATAAAGTCCACAGATAGCACGGCTTCCCAGTCCTTCCTGTCCTCTACCATGGAGATCTTAGTCGACAGCACGTAGGAGAGTCCAGACAAACCATTAACTCTGACAAAGACCCTCAGGTTGTTTGAGGTGAGTAAATCTCCCAGAAGTGAAAGTTTAGCTGCTAAGTTGAATTTGACTCGGTAGTTAAGGATTTGCCCAAACCTGCTGGAAGTAAACAAGAGTATGGTTTTGGCTGGCAGTGTTTCAGAATCCATGAGGAAAGGCAACTTGTGTATGGAGGGTGTAGTGATGCAGCTGTACACTAAGGAGGCCATCAGGATGTTGTTTTCCTCCTTTATTTAAAGGCTTGTACATCTCTCACCCTCATCTACAAACATAAGGGGAAAAGAGGAAACAACATACCCAACATCGTCCTCTGCTTATGTCAACAAAAGATGGGTCTGGAGGAGGCCTACATGGGAGTAACAAAATCAGCACCAACTGTCTGAGAAAATAGTGGCAGAGGTTGTGATCTGAAATGTTGAAATCTATATTCAGTCCAGAAGTCTGTAAAGGGCCTAATTGAAAGATGAAGCACTGTTCCTCAAGCTTACATCAAGCTTCACCGTAACATTGCAGGAAGTTGAGGACAGCAAAAGGTCAAAGTGATCTGTGTTTGGTCTGTCCAATGTAGAGCAGCAAATATAGTATACCAAATTGAAAGAGGTACAAGTGAAGGGAAATTGTGGATTTTCACAGGGGATTCTCACAGTAACTTCATTGCAGTGGGCGGCATGGTAGCACAGTGGTTAGCACTGCTGCTTCACAGCTCCAGGGACCTGGGTTCGATTCCCGGCTTGGGTCACTGTCTGTGTGGAGTTTGCACATTCTCCTAGTGTCTGCGTGGGTTTCCTCCCACAGTCCAAAGATGTGCGGGTTAGGTTGATTGGCCATGCTAAAATTACCCCTTAGTGTCCTGATGCGTAGGTTAGAGGGATTAGCGGGTAAATATGTAGGGATAAGGGGGTAGGGCCTGGGTGGGATTGTGGTCGGTGCAGACTCAATGGGCCAAATGGCCTCTTTCTGCACTGTAGGGTTTCTAGGATTCTATGTGTTAATGTAAGACTACTTGTGACTAATAAATAAACTTTCAATTGCTGTTCCATCTTAAAGCTGTGTTTAGGGCTTTGGATAGTGAGAAAGGAGGAGGTAAAAGGATAGTTGTTGCAGCTCCTGTGTTTGCATGGGAAGGGATTGTGTTGTTGGGGATGCTGAAGCACTGGATTGCGGCTATCACAGAGAAACAGTCATTTCAGAATGCTGAAATGAGGGGGGGGAAGGATGTGTTTGATGGGGTCGGGGGGTTCATGCTGGATGTGACAGATATGTCAAAACATCTGTAGGAAGTGGAGGCAAGTAGGCTGGGGTTCTGAGAGGGAGGAGTGAGAGCAGAAGTGTTGGAAATGAAACACTCAGTTGAGGGTTCTGTCAACCATGCTAGGGTGGGGGTGGGGGGGCGGTGGAATTCTCTGAGGATAAAGGAAAAAATATCATAAATATTAGTATGGAAATAGACATCTTCAGAACAAAAGCAATGGAGCAGAGAAACTTGGGAGAATGACAAGAAATGGAGTGTGAGGAAACATAGTTGTAATAATCTTACCAATATCAGTCTTCCATCACCAATCACCCTTTTATTACAGTGGTACCTGAACGCCTTTCAGCGGCTAGAGTGCAGACCGATCCCGAGTCCATCAACTGCCGGCCTGAGTGGAGCCAGCTGGTCTTAAGCCCCCCTTCCCCCCCCACTGCTGCTTCCCGATTGGACAAGCCCCCACTTGCCAGATAGGGGTGTTCGTATTCAACAAGGCCCATGGGGAGATCTAGCGATCTCTCATGGCTATCATAACAATATTCAAAGTAGCTGTGGGCTTATAATGAATGTTTGCTAATAGCCTATCCCCAGGAACGGAGATGGGAAAGAAAAAGTCAGATATGGACCATGTGAAGGTGAGTGAAGGATGAAAATTGGAAGCAAAGTTGAAGAGGTTTTCCAATCCCTAGCAAGAGTAGAAAATGGCCCCAATGCCGTCATCAATGTAACAAAAATAGAAGTGAGGAAATGGACCTGAACTGGACTGAGAATCTTCTCCTCACATCCTCTTTCAACATTCCAAAGGGACCGTCCTCTCTGTGAGACTCTGGTCTGCTCCTCTATCACCTCCAACACCCCTTCCCCTTCCCCCAGCATCTCTCCATACAAGTGCAGAGGATGTAACATCAGTCATTTTATCTTCTCATCATCCAGGGCCATAAACACTTTTTTCAGGTGAAACAGCAATTTACTTCTCCTTTCTTTCAATAGCTGTTCTAGATCCATACTTTGTTTGTGTAATTTGACTTGCACCATCATCTCTTTTTTTGTCATTTAATCTCTCCTGTCTAGCATCTCACCTTCCTTTTTGTTCTTTAACCATTCACCCTTTCTCTCCATCTCTGTACTTAAATTGTTACATCTCTAACTTAGAGAAAAAAGTCATCAATCTGAAACATACCTTTGTTTCTCCTGCCACAGATGGTGCCTAACCTGCTGAGTATTTCTTGCATTTTCTGATTTTATTTCATATTTCCAGTATTTTCGATCATTTGCTTGCCACTGTCGGATTTGTGATAGATAATGATGAGGAGAGCCGTTAACCTCATTGTTGGTTGGAATCTTCCCAAAAAAATTCTACAGGGGCAATCTTACCTAAAAACTTCTAGGTGCCAAACAAGCATGAAAATGAGAAAGAGTTGAACCCATTTTTTGGGTGAGCTCTCAGACATGATATTCTGCCACTTAGAGAAAAAAATGAGGTGAAGTGTGATTCTCACCAGTAGGGGGAGTGGGCGGAGTCTATTCATGCCGGGAAGCTAGCTGCTGACAGCTAGAAGGTGCCGTTGCGCATGCACTGATTCCCCCAGTGCACTAACTGTTTACAAGAGTACACAGTTAATGCACAGTTAATGCACTAGGAGATATCTTATCTCACCAAGCCCCAGACATCACACCCCCGACCACCCCCGTTTCACTGGTTGGCCTCCCCAGCTGATCACTGATTGCAGAGAGCGCAGCCCCCTGCTCTGCCTCCTCTTAGTCCCTGCCCTTTGGCACTGCCTGATGCCTGGTGAGTAGGGCCTAGGTGCCTAATGGACAATGTCAAGCTGGCACTGCCAGTGTCCCAGGCTGGCATGGGGCACTGCCCCCTTGCCCATGACCACTTGGGGGGCCTCAATGGTCTCTGCCCCCCCCCCCCCCCCCCCGCACCCCCCAGGCGAGGCCAGAGTGACAGGTATTGCTGGGGATCATACATGATCCTGCCGGTGAGGACCTCCACTGGAGAGGCCATTAAAGCAAGTGAGCCTGGACGATTCCACCCTGGGCTCACTTTATATTTAATTAGCACTTAAATATTAAAATCAGCCTCATGCCCTTCCTGAGCTGATCACGCCAGTAACCCAGGTCAGAAACTCCAAAGTTTATGAAATCAGCCTAGATCATAAGTTTTGAATTTTGGCACGGGTAAGCATAAGATATTTCACTTCAGTTATGATTCAAATGACCCACTAGGGAGCTTTATCAAACAAAGTTTATTTAAGAATATAGTTAACACATAGAAAGAAAGTTAACAAGAACTTTTACCAATGACAAAAAAGCCATGATATTGAATAAACTTTAACAGTGCAATTCACTGTTCCAACACAACATTCTTACCAACATATATCCCCGGTTTTGGTTTAGCACAGAAACTATGTATGCTCACATGATTTTGCAGCTTTGTAACACCTGCTGTGAATTAGTCCTTTGGATGGAGAATTGAAACTCTGACTTCCTGTAGCTCCCAGCAAACCTGGAGGCAGAGATAGAGCCATTGCTTGCCTCTCGCGAGCAAACAACCAACAGCAAAATTTTCACTCCAGAAAACTAAGAAAGACTACTTCCAATGAGCCAGCAGAGTTTCTAATACCAGGGAGAGAGACAAACACATTGCATCCAGTGTGGAGTCCAAAAATCTTCTAACTAATCAGCAACCAAAACTGAAAGTAAGAAGTCTTGTGAGGGGAAAAAAACTATCCCACCTAACCTGTCAATCATTTTTACCCAATAATTCCAAAAAGGTGATAAACTCCAAGAGAATGCATTAGGCCCAGATTAAAAATAAACAAAAAGCCTATTATATGACTCTTACAACAATAAAAGGACTTTGACTGAGACAGGTTGGCAACAAGCACAAAAGATCCTCTTAAAAGAACTGCAAAGAATCATGATTAAAATACACTCATAAAGGCACAGTAGCGTCACACCAGCCTTATGGTGCCGGTACTATCACAAGAGGTGAGAGGCTGGGTGCAAAGCCAGTTTTTTGCCTTTTTCGCGATCTTACCAGCTCGCCACGACAATTGACTGGCAGGATGAGTGGTAAGGTCATCCTTTAAGTGTTATAAAAGTATGCAAACAGGCATGTTCACATCAGTTTTTTGGGCGAGTTTGGCACTGCAATCTTCCCATACTCTCAGAATTTTGCCAACAGGGAGATTTGTTCTGGTACAGGAGGGGGTGGAGACTAAACTCTCCAGGGAATCTAGCTTCAGAGCACCCCACTCTCTCAGTAAACTGGAACACCTTCTTTGCCCCTGCAATGGACATTGGAACCCTTATCTTTGCATTACATTTTTATACTGTTTTTGCATATCGTTATTATCCTCTACTGATATACAACAAATATTATTTATTTATAGACTGTCCTATATCAGTATAATTTTCCATAAAATTTTAACATAAAAATCCACATTGCTCAATGCAGTTGTTTCTAGTTTTGCATTTAAAAACTAGAAATGGACCTATCATTGTGAATACCTCCTCTCCACCCCCCCCCCCCCCCCCCCCACCCCCCAGACATGGCCCCATCTCCACTCAGGCAGCACTCCCTGGTAAACACCTGGCACACTTATGGTGCAAAATGGGCACTGCAAAGGTGCCAGATGGGCACTTGCCGGCCATGCCCCCAACCACCCAGAGGCTTCAATGGCCTCCAATCCCCCTGGCATGGCCATCACATCCAGTCTCCTCTGATGGAGACGAGTAGTGATTCTTGCCAGCATGACCTCAGTGAGGGGGGGAAGTGTCCATGAGGCTAGATGCGTTAATGTAATTCAAATGAAGACATTAATATGCAAATGGGCTTCACTTTCCTGGGCATGAAGCTGATCCAGCCAAACAGGGCTGGGAACATTGCTTGCGGTGCCAAACCGGACGCAAACCCAATTTTTGGCCTTGCACGCAATCTTACCAGCTCACCCTGCCAATCGAGTGGCGCAGCGAGCTGGTAAAACCACTCCCGCCATCTTTATGATAAATTCAGGTCCACTGAAGTTATAAGAGCCTGAGCGGATAGAATTAATTTTGTAAAAGAGGACAGAATCAACCAGTTCCAAAACACCACAGACATCCGATAAACACACTTCCCTGGAGTCGATTCAGCACATTATTTATTCATGTGTAAAACACTGGTTTTCTAGTAGATTTCAAAGCTTCAAGAGAAACTTGAAACAAGCTGCAGAGGTAAGATGGATTCTAATTTTAACATAACTGCCAACAGATAAAATGTATTTTGCATTTAAAAACTAGAAATTCCATACAATCTGAGTGGTGAAATTACCAAACAGTACATGGCCAGCGCTATATGCTCAACTCCCATACTCCAGTATCACCCGTTTACATTCTCTTTAGTCTTACAATTCAACTAATTTACAGCCAAGGGAAATCGTTACAGGAATCAGTAGAGATTTCTGGTGCATGCACCACTTCAGAAAGCTGTTATTCTTCACAAAATACAGGGAAAGCTGTCAGTGACTGACCGACAGATGGCATTTCTCTGCTGCATTGAGCAATGTGGATTTTTATCTTAAAATTTTATGGAAAATTATACTGATATAGGACAGTCTAAAAATAAATAATAATTGTTGTATATCAGTTGAGGATAATAACGATATGCAAAAACAGTATAAAAACGTAATGCAAAGATAAGCAGAAAGTTTAAGTGTATTAACAGCATTTGAGTGCCTAAGGATACAGCAAGTATATTCATGCATTGCAGCATTTACTTCACTGTAGAATATTTTGGCCCAGATCCTCAGCAGCAATGCCAGGTGAACAACACAAACTGCGAAGTTGCTGTACCCCAATCTAATTGCATCCTTTCAGCTGTAACTTCCTGTCCGAGCTAGAGCAGCAATACTTCTGCACAGCCATTCACAGAGAAGATGGGTAAAAAGGAGCAGAGAACATGCCCCCTTTTTATGACATCAACAACAGCATTCAAAGAACAAAGAACAGTACAGCACAGGAAACAGGCCCTTCGGCCCTCCAAGCCTGTGCCGCTCCTTGGTCATAAAGATCTCAAAGGTTTTCAGTGGAGTTAGTAATTAAGTGGCTAAATGGGTGACAGAGTGGTTAAGTGAGTAAATGTGGGTATGTGCCGGTGGATGAATGGGTGAGTAAGTGGGTGGGTGATTGAATAAGTGTGTGGATTTGTGGTTGGGTGGGTGAGTGAGTGAGTGAGTGAGTCAGTGGGTGACTTAGTGGGTAGGTGTATGGATGAGTGGGTAAAAGGGAGGCTTGAGTGGGTAGGTGAGTAGGTGAATGGGTGGGTAGGTTGTTGGATGAATGAGTGGATGGGGGTGGTGGGGACAGTCCCAGGCTGTTCAGTCAGATTGGGGGCTGGGAAGTTAGGTCAATGCATTGTGGATAATTGAGTTGTGGCATTGGCAGTCAGGCCGCTGGCTGTGGGGAGTTAGGTCAATGGGGGGGGCGGGTAGCATAGATAGAGATCAGTGTAAGTAAGCGACATTCATGCAGTGTCCTGGAAAGTGCAAATCAGCCCATTGGTGGTTTAAATTTCCGAGGCAACTATAGCACCTTTGTATGCATCAAGACTCCCAATGGATCTAAACACACAACAGCAGTGGACACCTCAACGTTTGTCACTGCTGGCATCAAAAGATCTGGCCCCTTGGTTCCACTGGCTATTTTCTCGTGTTGAGATCCCAGTATCAGCTATATCTGGTAGAGACACTGGGTGTGATTTTCAACCTCTGTGGACTAAATGTTATCTGCCACATGCCTGTCCATTCCACCAGTCTCTCTAAGTTTTCTTGAAGTTTATCACTGTCCTCTTCATGTTTGTGTCATCTGCAAATTTTTAAGCTGTGCCCAGTTCATTCAAGTTATTAATTAGGTCATTAATATAGATCAAGATAAGCAGTGGTCCTAACACTGAGTGCTGGGAAGCCCCTCTATATACCTCGCTCCTGTCCAAAAAAAAACACTATTTTGTTTCCTGTCACGCAAACAACTTTGTATCCATGCTGGTACTGTTACTTTTCTTTCACGGGCTTCAACTTTACTGACAAGCCTATTATATGGGACAAGTCCCTTTTTGGAAATTTATGTGGACCATATCAATTGCATTACCCTCATCATTATTACCTCATCAATTTTTTTTAGTCAGGTTATTTGTTTTCACTTCCCCTCTGAACATTCTGTATTCAACCTGATTCTCACATGAATTATCAACTTGACATCTGTCATATGCAGGCTTTTTCTTATTCTTGATCTCTTTCATCATTCAGGGAGCTTTAGTTTTGTTTGTCCTACTTTTACCCTTCCTTCCTCTTGGGAATATACTTTGACTATACTAAACCATCTCCTCTTTAAAGGCAGTGCATTAAAGCTGTAGTTTTTGCCAGCCAATCTTTGATTCCAATTTATGTGGGCCAGATCCATCCTCACCCCACCGAAAGTGGCCCTCCCCCCAGTTAATTCTTTTTTTCTCTTTCAATTACTTCTTGTCCTTTTCCATGGCGGACCTAGACATTATGATACTATGATCACTGTTCCCTAAATGTTCCACATTAATACTTGACCCATTTGTCCACCAGAACCTCCTTCCTCATAAGGCTGATCTAGAAAACGTTCCTGAACATTTTTCAGAAACCTTGTCCCCTCCCTGCCCTTTACACTTTTAATATTCCAGTCTATATTAGGATAATTAAAGTCCCCCATTATAACTACTATATGATGTTTTGCACTTCTCTGTAATTTCCTTGCAAATTTGTACCTCTATATCTTTCCCACTCATGAATGACCAGTAGATTACACCCTAGAGTAATGGTACCTTTATTGTTTCTTAGCTCCAGATTCTGACCTTAACCACTCTAGAATATTATTTATCTCCAGCACTATAATGTTCTACTTAATCAATACTGCCAGTGCCACCCCTCTTTTTCATCATTCCAATTTTGTCCTGAACACTTTGGGTACCTGCCCCTTTTTGAGCCAGGTCTCTATTATCGCCACAGCATCATATTCCCTTATGTTTATCTGTGTCTGTAGCTTAATAACCTTATTTGCCATGCTCCATGTAGTCACAGTGAGAAGTTTTAGTACATGGGAAGAAAAATAGTACGTATAATATAATTTTTGACCTTCAAATTTTCACCAAAACATTGTTCTCCAAAGCTAACCAAGGCTAACTTCATCCTTCAAAACTTCCAGGAAACCCAAATCTCAGCAGCCTGTTCCTCTCCCACATAAACCTGTGAATCATCATCAATGTTTTTCCCAAGGTCCATGCTTCCTCATCTACTTATCCAGCACGTTGACTTAAGATCCTCATCCTGATTTTCAAATCCCCCTATAAAAGTTACCCCACCCAATTTCCTGCTGGAACATTTGTTCCACCTTTTCGAACTACATTTGGTCTGTGCAGACGTAATAAAGCTGACTAGCCCATTCAGAGCTCTGTTATTAACTGTAAGGAACACTTTCGATGTACTGTGACAACACTTACTATGCCCCGAGGTGTGAGGCACTGAGGGGGGGGGGGGGGGGTTGTTGGCTAACTTAGTTGACTGGATGGCTAGCTTGTGTGGTTCAGAATAATGGCAACAGCATGGGTTCTATTCCTGTTTCAGCTCAGGTAGACCTGGGACCTGCTTCCTCAACTTGCCCCAAAGAGTGAAGGCACTAATGAAAAAAAAGCTGCCAAGGGAACAGCTCGGGATGAAACAGCAGTAAACAATGGGCCAAGGAACTGCCTTCAGGCAGAGCACACATACCATACTATAATAATGCATATCAAAATGTAACTGGATCTAATATTCTATGTTACAATTCAACTGAAAAATGATTGCAATTCTTCGAAATGTAACATTAGAGACTTGAAAACAACACTGCACATGACATGGAGGCAAGTCAACAGTTATATCAGATTAATTTCTTCTCAAACATACAAGCAGATGGTTCAATGCAAATTACTGTTTTCCTCCCCCTACCCACCTCTTTCTCTCCCTCTCTCTCTCTCCCCACACCCGCCCCCCCCCCATCCCCCACCTCCCCCCATGACAATGACGATGCAGCAGGTGCTTCCAACCTTTTTCTCAGACTAACAAGGCTGCTAGGATTGTCAGTTTAACACAAATCCCCAGTGAGCAGGCAGCAGAGACTCAGTTAAACTAATTACACATATGCATGACTTGCAGGCATAATAATCGTGGAACTGCAACAAAAGGGAGAAGCTTAGTTTTTAAAATGCAGGTCTACCTTTATTGACACTTATTTTAATAATCCGATGAGCTCTTTTTCTCACCGCATTTTCCAGTAACAGATGTTTATCTGCATTATCCATCTATCTCCCCTATTAATCTATTGACAAGACAGCAATTTTAAGTATGCATAAATATTACAGATAAATTCAGGATCAGTAAGAGAGCTGAATCAACATCAGTCATGAATCTAATTTCAGCTTTGACTATGCAAGGTAGTTGAGCTCCCTCGCACTGTGTACATTAGTGTAGATCCCTGACACTGGGTGTAATTTAATACTTTCCCCTGTGGTGAGTTTGTTGGGGCTTTTCATCAGGTATGTGGATGATTGTCCCTTTAAGGACAATACAGCAGAGTAAGGATCACATGGCTGAAATTGCTCTTAAAGGGGCAGTACAGCAGAGTAAGGATCACATGGCCTGTATTGCCCTGAAAGGGACAATCATCACAGAGGGTGATGAGTGGGGAACCCGCTGCCATCCTACCACAGGCCTGATTGTTTATAGCGGGAAAACCCACAGGCAGCTACTACCAATTGAGGCACTTAATTGTGCAATTAATGACCACTTAAGAGCCTCATCCCACCGCTATTAATATTCACCAGTGGTAGGCAGAGGACTTGACATGTGGGGGACCCAAAAAGAAAACACTGTTGGTGTTGCTTACAGCTCCTGCAATAGTGGCGGGAGTTGGGGAGGTGTAGTGGGACAAAGTCCCTCTTGCAAAGGCACTCAGTGCCTGATTGAGGGACCTGGCAAGTTGAGGGGGCCTGCCGGGAGCCACCCCACTGCCTTGCTGCTGACCCTCCTCCACACCTCCCCTGTGACCCGCCCCGCCTACCATCACTCACCTGTGCCTGGGCCCATCTTTGATCCAGGCCTTGAACGCATGCTGTACCGGTCCCTGAGATCATTGAACTCAGGGCTGCCCCATAGCTGGCACTTAATAAGTGGGCCTATTTACAAAGAGGCATTGTGGGGCTCTAGCCGGCTCACCAGCTCATCAGGGTGAGACCCTGATCACTTCTTTTGAATACGGCTCATTGTGCGGTTTAGTTGAGCTGTCTCACATTGTGTCAGTTGGTGCAGTATGGGTTAGTTCAATCCTCTAAGACTATTTTATGGGCCGGATATTCATTCCACATTCAGGAAACTGATGTCGGCACTGTTTCTGAGTCCCAAGCCCTATCCTCTGCCCCAATTAGGTCCGGGACGGGAAAGCTTAAGGACACCTAACCTGCAATATCGTGGAGTGGCCCTTTAAATTTCACAGGACGAGGTCCCTCTTGAAGATATATGTCTGATCTTTGGTGAGTAATGTATGAATTTGTGGGCTCCATTTCCATAAACAAAATTTCCGATCCTTGTATTGCATCAGCTGATTGGTCTGTGTGATGTCAAAATGGGGTGGAAATTTCTGCTCCAGAGGCTAAGTGCAGTGGTGGGCAGGAAAGTTGGCACGACTACACTGGCCGGTGAGATGGATTGCCACACCAGATTGTTTACTTGTCAACTCATTTTCCATGCATAAATGAGTAACTGGAATTTATTTGAAAATATTGTATTCAAGATACAATCTAGGAATTAGGAACAAAGATGTGCAGACTAGGTGGCTAGGCCATGCTAAATTGCCCCTTAGTGTCCTAAAATTTGTAGGTTAGAGAATTAGTGGGTAAATGTGTGGATTATGGGGTTAGGGGTGGGGGTAGCCCTGGGTAAGATACTCTGACAGAGGGCTGGTGCACACTCGATGGGTTGAATGGCCTCTTTCTGTCCTGTAGGGAGTCTATAATTCAATGACCTAGGTTAACTTCCATGCAGTATTATACATGTGCTGCTTTGTCAGAGGTTGCACCTTTCCGATGAGAGATGTTAAACAAAGGTTCTTGCCTGTTCAGTCTGACAGAAAACATGCCATGGTACTATTTGAGGAAGAGCAAAGGATCACCAGGTGTGCTGGCTAATATTCATCCTTAAAACAACACCACCAAAATAAATTAATTGCTCTCTTATCTCATTGCTATGTTATGAAACATGTTAGACTATTATTTAAAGAATATGCATGTACGTTGGATTGCAATTCTCAATGAAGTCACTTCACAATATAATTCTTGTTAATATAATTTATTCATCACTCAAAGTTTTAACAACTAAAACAGACCATGAATCCCCTGAATAAGCTATCTTTAATAAACATAAAGAAATCATGCTTTACCAATCTGGGAGACAGGGGTAGCCTTTTAACTTGAACCAATTTTATCTTGTATGCTCCCAGATGTGTACTCACTGAGCTTCTCACAGTCTCACCATTTAAGCCCGAGGATTCCAAGTGTATATTTCCACTGGCATATCTATCCATTACATGATTAGACCCAAAGAGTTAACAACAATTCCATATAAGGCAAAATGAACAAGAAAACATATATCGAGCTACACTAATACAAAAGTAAAATACTGCACATGCAGGAAATCTGAAATAGAAACAGAAAAGCAGCAAATTTGCAGCAGGTCAGGCAGCATATGTGGAGAACGAAACACAGGGTGGAACTGAATGCCTCCCCCGAGGTGAGTTTTGTGGTGAGGAGCATTTAATTAGATGGGAGGGTGCTGGGTGGGGACCTCGCTGCTTTCTCCTTGCCCCTATTAAGCCTGGGCCAGTCTAAAATTCATGGACAGGCTTCCCATCCAACCAGCAAGTTGAGGTCCTTAAAAGAGTAATTAATACCCACATGAGGACCTCATCCCATTGCCTGGCATGGTTACTTGTAGGATTCTTGGGGGGGGGTGGGGGGGGGGGGGGGGTGGGGGGTGGTCCTCTTGTTGCCAGGCACTCATGGTGGAATTTTACGACCTCATCGTGTCCGTTTTCTGGTGGGAAAAAGTCGTACAATCGGGCGTGATGCGACTAGTGGGAATGGCACCCGTTTTCCTGCCCATTCCCATTTTACCAATTTTTTAAAATCAGCACGATCGGGAGCCTGCCCAAAACAGTCGAAACGTCAATTTGCATTTTTTTGCATTCATCACAATGTAATTAGGGAGTTTCACTCCCAATTGTCCCAGCTCACCCACCTTACCTACCTCATTCATTGCAGCCAGATCAGCCAGGAAAATACCTCATTTATAAAAGTCACATTCAGGCACTTGAGCAGAGAGGGTGAGCGAGGAGGTAAGTCTCTGCTTTCAAACTGCTCCATGCTGCTCAGATGGGGTTGTTTCATGGTGGCCACGTTGCATTTCAGGTCGGGGGCCCTGTGAGTGTGTGGAGGGGTGGGAGGTTGCTGTTGTTCACGAGGTCCAATTTCAGACTCTCAGCATGGACCCAGCTCAGAGCGCTGACCTCGGGTCTTTGTGCTGTCTCTGGGTCCTAGTGCAGGCAGCAGCAAGCACAGTTGCTGATGGGGGATGGGCTGGAAGCTCTCTGAAGTGGCAGTGCTGCAGCCTCAGGACTCATCAAGCAGCACTGTCTGTGACCACGACTGCATAGGTTCTGGGTGTGTGTTTGTGAGTGGGGGGGGAGGGTGTTGCCATTCTGGGAGGCTGTGGGGGAGTATGGGGAGTGTGTGTTGCTGTGGGTCTGTGGGGGGTATGGGGAGTGTGTGTTGCTGGAGGTCTGTGTGGGGGGTATCGGGAGTGTGTGTTGCTGGGGGTCTGGAAATATGGGGAGTGTGTATTGCTGGAGGTCTGTGGGGGACTATGGGGAGTGTGTGTTGCTGGAGGTCTGTGGGGGACTATGGGGAGTGTGTGTTGCTGGGGGTGTGTGGGGGGGTATGGGGAGTGTGTGTTGCTGGGGGTCTGTGGGGGGAGTATGGCGAGTGTGTGTTGTTGGGAGTGTGTGGGGACTGTATGTCGCTGGGGGTGTGTGCGCGGGGTATGGGGAATGTGTGTCGCTGAGGGCTTCTGAGGGGTATGGGGAGTGTGTGTTTCTGGGGGTCTTTGTGGGGAGTAGGGGGAGTGTGTGTTATTGGGGATCTGTGGGGGGTATGAGGAGCATGTGTTGCTGGGGGTCTGTGGGGGGGGGGGTATGGGGAGTGTGTGCTGCTGGGTGTCTGTGTGAGGGGTATGGGGAGTGTGTGTTACTAGGGGTCGGTGGGGGAGGTATGGGGTGTGTGTTGCTGGGGGTCTTTGCGAGTGGTATGGGGAGTGTGTGGCTGGGGGTCTGTGTGAGGGGTATGGGGAGTGTGGAGGGGTATGAGAGTGTGTGTTGCTGGGGGTGTGGGGAGGGTATGGGGAGTGTGTGTTGCGGGGAGTGTGTGTTGCTGGGAGTGTATGGAGGGTATGGGGAGCGTGTGTCGCTGGGGGAGTATGGGGAGTGTGTGTTGCTGGGGGTTTGTGGGGGGATGGTATGGGGAGTGTGTGTTGCTGGGGGTCTGTGGGGGGGGTATGGGGAGTGTGTGTTGCTGGGGGTCTGTGGGGGGGGTATGGAGTGTGTGTGTTGCTGGGGGTGTGTGGGGGATATGGGGAGTGTGTGTTGCTGAGGGTGTGGGTGGGGGTATGGGGAGTGTGTGTTGCTGGGGGTTTGTGGGGGTGGGTATGGGGAGCGTGTGTTGCTGGGGGTCTGTGGGGGTATGGGGAGCGTGTGTTGCTGGGGGTGCGTGTGTTGCTGGGGGTTTCTGAGGGGTATGGGGAGTGTGTGTTTCTGGGGGTCTTTGTGGGGGGTATGGGGAGTGTGTGTTGCTGGGGGTCTGTGGGGGGAGTATGGGGAGTGTGTGTTTTTGCGGGTGTGTGGGGGGTATGGGGACTGTGTGTTACTGGGATGTGTGCGCGGTGTATGGGGAGTGCGTGTCGCTCAGGGTTTCTGAGGGGTATGGGGAGTGTGTGTTTCTGGGGGTCTTTGTGGGGGGTATGGGGAGTGTTTGTTATTGGGGCTCTGTGGGGGGTATGGGGAGCATGTGTTGCTGGGGGTCTGTGTGAGTGGTATGGGGAGTGTGTGTTGCTGAGGGTCTGTGTGAGGGATATGGGGAGTGTGTGGGGTGTATGGGGAGTGTGTGTTGCTGGGGTCTGTGGGGGGTATGGGAAGTGTGTGTTGCTGGGGGTGTGTGCGGGAGGGGTATGGGGAGTGTGGGGGGGTAGGGGAGTGTGTGTTGCTGGGGTCTGTGGGGGGTATGGGAAGTGTGTGTTGCTGGGGGGGTGTGTGGGGGGGTATGGGGAGTGTGGTGGGGTATGGGGACCATATGTTGCTGGGGGTCTGTGGGGGGTATGGGAAGTGTGTGTTGCTGGGGTGTGTGTGGGGGGATATGGGGAGTGTGTGTTGCTGGGGGTCTGTGGGGGAAGTATGGGGATTGTGTGTTATTGGGGGTGTGTGGGGGGTATGGGGACTGTGTGTTGCTGGGGGGGTATGGGGACTGTGTGTCACTGGGGATGTCTGAGGGGTATGGGGAGTGTGTGTTATTGGGGCTCTGAGGGGGTAAGGGAAGAATGTGTTGCTGGGGGTCTGTGGGGGGTATGGGGAGTGTGTGTTGCTGGGGGTCTGTGGGGGGTATGGGGATTGTGTGTTGTTGGGGGTCTGTGTGAGGGGTATGGGGAGTGTGTGTTGCTGGGGGTCTGTGGGGGGGGGTATGGGGAGTGTTTGTTGCTGGGAGTGTGTGGGGGGTATGGGGAGCGTGTGTCGCTGGGGGGGTATGGGGAGTGTGTGTTGCTGGGGGTGTGGGTGGGGGGGTATGGGGAGTGTCGCTGGGGATATGTGGGGGTGGTATGGGGAGTGTGTGTGTTGCTGGGGGTCTGTGGGGGGTATGGAGAGTGTGTGTTGCTGGGGGTGTATGTGGGGGGGTATGGGGAGTGTGGGGGGGTATGGGGAGTGTGTGTTGCTGGGGATCTGTGTGGGAGGTATGGGGAGTGTGTGATACTGGGGGGCTTTGGGGGGTATGGGGAGTGTGTGTTGCTGGGGGTGTGTGGGGGTTATGGGGAGTGTGTGTTGCTGGGGGTGTGTGGGGGTTATGGGGAGTGTGTGTTGCTGGGGATGTGGGGGAGGTATGGGGAGTGTGTGTTGCTGTGGTGTGGGGAGTGTGTGTTGCTGGGAGTCTGTGGGGGAGGTATGGGGAGTGTATGATGCTGGGGGGCTGTGTGGGTGTATGGGGAGTGTGTGTTGCTGGGGGGCTGTGGGGGGCATGGGGTGTGTGTGTTGCTGGGGGGTGTGGGGGGTTATGGGGAGTGTGTGTTGCTGGGCTGGGAATGAGCAGAGTTCTTAAATAAATTAAATTTGACCTGGACTATGCCCAGCAGGAGGCCCGGGCTGCAAGATTCACGGGCATCGTGGGAATGTCAAATGTGAAGGGGACTATAGACTGCACCCATGTCGCCCTTAAGGCTCCAGTGAAGAATCCAGGAAGATTCATGAACAGAAAGGGCTTCTATTCAATAAATGTGCAGTTTGTGTGTGACCATCAGCTGAACATCATGCACATCTGCACCAGAGATCTTTGAGGAGGAGCCCAGGGTGCAGGGATTGCTCGTGGGGGACATGGGGTGCCCACTTCAGACTTTGCACGGGTGTCATCAGCCGCGACCTGAGACTGAGGCAGAGACCCAATATAATGAGGCCCATGTTGCCACCCGTTCAATAGTGAAGCGGTGCATAGGGTTCCTCAAAATGCGGTTCAAATGCCTGGATCACTCTGACGGGGCCCTCCAATATAGCCCCCTATCACCGTCCCGTATTGTGTTTGTGTGTTGTGCCCTACACAACCTGGCGCAGCAGTGAGGAGACCTGTTTTGAGGAAGAGGATGTGGAGGCCGACCAGCCGGGCATCGCCGGGGAGGTGGCCGCCCAGCAGGAGGAGGAAGAGGAGGAGGTGGACGATGAGCAACACCACACAGGCACTGGAGGGCTGACAGCAGCAAGAGTCAGGCATGCGAGGCAGGCCCTGATCACCATGTACTTTGGTTACTAGGGATCTGTGTTGCCGCATGTGGATTCCATTTCCCCCCCCCGCTCCACCCCGTGCATTCCTACCATCTCCAGGAGAGTGGTGGGCCTGGGTACATTGTGTTAGTGAGTTTTTTGGCAGGCAGGAGGGTGATGACGACTCGCTATGCATCATTGTGATGATGCCCTGGTGCAAACTATTCTGACTCCTACCTGAGCTCCGCTTGCACGCTGGCACCTGGGCCCACATCTGGATGGTGGGTAAGGGAGCACCAAACCCCATGCAGGGCCCCGGAGTGGGAGGGGAAGGAGTCTCTTGTGGGTTCTGGGAATGCCACGGCAGATGCTGTAAGTCGCTGTCAATTCATATCACCACTGTAACCAGTAAATTATTTGAGTGCCTCAACGTGCAGGGTCCCTCCGACGACTGTCGGGGTAAGTACATCTCTGTTAGAGGCTAATCAGAGACAAATTAGTCATAGGTGTGGGGTGAAATAAAAGAGCCTTCAAAATAAATGATAATATAAAACCATGTGAATGTGAGACTTTAAAGTGTCTAAATATTCCATCTACCGAGTGTTGCCCTTCACCTGTGCCATCTTAGTGCTGCTACAACTTCTTAATCTTACGTGGCCAACCATCACGTCTCCATGTCTCCCTAGGATGTACATCAGAGGTGGAGTTGCCCAGCTGCCTACCTCGCCCCGTGGCCTATGATACTCTTGGTGATTGTCCTTTGGCAGGCCTGGACCTTGAGGGCCCTGGCCGGCTTCAAGGTGTCTGGGACATATCCATGACACCCTCTTCATGGGGGACTGTGGGGAGAGTATGGGGCGTGTGTGTTACTGGGGGGTGTGTGGAGGGTTATGGGGAGTGTGTGTTGCTGGGGGTGTGTGGGGGGTTATGGGGAGTTTGTGTTGCTGGGGGTGTGTGGGGGGTATGGGGAGTGTGTGTTGCTGGGGGTGTGTGGGGGGTATGGGGAGTTTGTGTTGCTGGGCTGGGGATGAGCAGAGTTCTTAAATAAATTATGCCCCAGTGTCAGGAAGGGGGAAGTCAGAAGGTGTAGCCGCAGTCTCCTGGGTGGAAGGCCCTGGCACAGGCTCGAGCCCTTCCTCCTCCCTTGGGGTTCCTGTGGGCCTCTGGGTCACCGCAGTGCTTCGGCAGTAAGCTCCAGAAGCTCCAACGTCACTTGGCACTGCCAGTCTTGGAGGACCACCTGCATCCTACCCATGGAGTCCGAGCCCTCTGCGATGGCCTTCTGAGTCAGGAGCCACCCATCAATGGCAGCAGCAAGTGCCCTCTGAGACTGGGCCATGCTCTGCAGCCCCTCATCCATGACCCTGTGACTGAGTCATGTTCTCAAAGGCTGCTGCCATAGCCCGCTGTGTCTCAGTGCTGTCCCGTTGGGTCTCCTGCAAGCTCTCGAGCCTCTCATCCATGGGCCACAAAATCTCGAGAAGCCTTTTGAGTCCCTCAGCTGTGGCCTGCTGTGACTTGGCCATTGCTTGGAGCCTGCCACTCATGGTGAAGATTTCCTGCCCAAGGCTTTCCACCACGGATGCCACCCTTGCAGCTTTGGCCTTGGAACCACACAAGATAGGCAATAGCTGGTCCGCTTGAAAGCTTTGGGACTCCTCCCAACAGCCTCACAGTTGGTCCAGTGTTGCCGTCAGCCCCTCCTGCATTCCCTGGCTCTGTTGCTGCATCTCCAGCAGCTGAGGGAGAAGTGATCGTAGAGGCCCAGCATGTAGCCTGGGGCCAGCTGAGTCCTCACCTCCAGCAGGACCCCGCATACCAGAGGCCTCGGATGTTCCCTCCTCCACCCGATGTACATCAGCAGGTATGTTGTGCTTACCAGAGAGTGACCCAGATGCCTTGCCACTAACTTGACCCACCAATATGAGAATCTTTGGGATGGTGACTTGTGAGGTGGAAGCTGACGCAAAACTGGTGTCGGCCTCGGAGGTCCCTTCATTAGTTTCCTCCAAGGAGTCCTCCAAGCAGTCAGGGGCAAGATCGGGGAGAGCAGCAGTGGGGGCCACGATGCCAGATGGCCCAGGTGTTCCTGCAACACAGGACACAAGGTTAAATACAAGGGAGAGCGTGGAATCTGGGCTGCATGCAACTTACTTGAGATATCTCTGAGTGGAGGATTGGCAGGTGCACACTTCTATGTTCCAGCCCGACTATGCTGTCACTGATGGTCCGCATCCACTACTCTCCCGCAAGCTCCAATGCCCGCTCTTCAAAGGGGACCCGAATCTCAGGCACACCACCCCCTGTCTTTGCCCTCTCCCGGTGATTATGGGCATTCTTCTCCTTTGGGGACAGAAGGAGCCATGTAAAATCTGATGGCACGAGTCCTGCAGGGTATCACAGGGTGGCCCTCAGAGGGCAAGGGTTGTGATACTCTTGGAGGGAGGTGTCTGGGGGTTGGAGACTGGAAGCTTGCAGGCTGCTGGGGGTTGGGGGATCTGGGGGTTGTTTAGGGGGAAGATGCAGCACGGTGGCACAGTGGTTAGCGCTGTTGCCTCACAGCGCCAGGGACCCGGGTTCGATTCCCGGCTTGGATGACTGTCTGTGTGGAGTTTGCACATTCTCCCCACGTCTGCATGGGTTTCCTTCGGAAGCTCCGGTTTCCTCCCACAGTCCACGGATGTGCAGGTTAGGTGGATTGGCCATGCTAAATTGCCCCATAGTGTCAAGGGAACTGGATAAATGCATGGGGTTATGGGGATAGGGCCTGGGTGGGATTGTGGTCAGTGCAAACTCAATGGACCAAATTACCTCCTCCTGCACTGTCAGATTCTATGCTAGATGAGGTTAAACACTCACTCTCACTGTCTGGATTATGTCATTCAGTTTTTTGCGCCACTGCTTCCCGGTTCTCCTGGCCACTGCTCTGGCACTAACGCATGCTGCCACTGCCTCCTAGGCTGCATTTCCATCCCTTCTCCTGAGACGGCGTCCTGCTGGGGGGGGGAAGAGGATGTCCTGCCTTACCTCCACTGCCTCCAGCAACCTGATGTGGAGATACCGGTGTTGGACTGGGGTAAACACAGTAAGAAGTCTAACAACACCAGGTTAAAGTCCAACAGGTTTATTTGGTAGCAAATGCCACTAGCTTTCAGAGCGCTGCTCTTTCATCGGGTGAGTGGGAGATCTGCTCACAAAAAACCTCTTTTGAGAGCAGATCTCCCACTCCACAGGCCCGTTAGAGCATTCCAGCGAGTTTAATGCAGTTTGCCTTGTTACCACGGAGGGGAAGCCAAGTCAGCACTTGCAGGTGTGCTAATGGTGGGGGAGGGGGAGTTTGTGCTTCTGTGATGATTGGGGGCAGGGGAGAGAGAGGGTCATGTCAGTCAGCTATCAGGACCGGGGGGGGGGGTGATGAGGGGGCCATGTGCAAAGAATTTGGGGTTGGGGGAGGGGGAAAGAGGGTCAGTAATGTTGGGAGGTGGTCTCTAATGTCTGTGGGGGGGGCGGGGGGCGGTGGAGGAGGCTGTAACTAGCCCAGGGGTGTTCTGTCAGGAGAGTTGCTTTTGTTGCTTTTTCTGAGCATGCACAGTTTGTGGCTCCGATCTGAGCTGCTGGCTGAATGGCGAATTAAGCCATACCCCCTTCCTCTATTGGCTAGAAATGGTCTAGCCCATATTTTCAAAGACTGAGTGCATAAGACTCAGCGTGAAAACTCACCCAAAAAACAGACCACGAACTATCCCCTTTTCACGCTAGCTGGACACTTCAAAAAAAAATCTTGTAAAATTCCGCCCACAGTGCCTAATCAAGGGACCTGGCGTTGTGAAGTGGGGTGGGGTCCACAGAGCTAACCCTACCCTTACCTCTGACAACCCCTCTTCCTTCTTCCATGACCTGCACACCAGGATCCCCCCCATCTTGTCCTCATCGCAGTACCTTTATTGCAGTGTGAATGTAAGCCTACTTGTGACTAATAAATAAACTTTGTTTTTCATCTGTGGCCTGGGTCCCTTGGTGATCTTGGGCCTCTGGTGAATGCATTGTCGGTAGCTACTGCTGCTCCTATGGTGATACTGCCCACAATGAAAGCTACTGGCCTGCGATTGGCTGGCTTTCGGAGAGTGGGATCTCTGACTCTGATCTTTGACTGTGGGGAGGCCTGCCGCTGGCTACTTTAGTGCCTGACTGGTACTTAATATGGCAGGCCTTCCCAAAGGAGGCAATATGGGGCTCTCGCCAGTCTGTGCTGGTGCTTCAACTTTATACAGTTTACATCAGTGACTTAACTGAGGTAGCTAAATTTTCAACAATACAAAAATAAGTCGGAAAGTATGTTGTGAAGAAGACACACCAAGTTTGCAGATCGATATAGATAGGTTGAGTGAGTGGGCAAAAATCTGGCAGATGGAGTATAATGTGTGAAAATGGGAAGTTGTTCACTTTGGTTGGAAGATTAAAAATGCAGGGTATTATTTAAATAGAGAACAACTGCAGAATGCTGAGGCGCAGAGGGATTTGGGTATTCTCATTCATGAATCACAGAACAGTTAGTGTGCAGATGCAGCATGTAATCAAGAGAGCTAATGGAATGCTATCCTTTATTATGAGAGGAATTGAACATAAAAATAAGAATACTATGCTTCAGTTATACAGTGCATTGGAGAGACTGTATCTTAAATACTGTGTGCAGTTTTGGCCTCCTTATTTAAGGAAGAATGTAAATGCAATGGAGGCGGTTCAGAGGTGATTTACCTCTGAAGTGGGTTGTCATTTGATAATAGAGTTTAGAAGAATGAGAGATGATTTGATTGAAATATGTAAGATCTTGAACAGTGCTAATATGGTAGACATTGAAAGGATGTTTCCTTTTGTGGATGAGTCCAGAACTAAGGGACACTGTTCTAAATTTAGGGGTTGCCCATATAAGATGGAGAAGGGGAGAAATGTTTTTATCTCAAAGGGTTGTGCAACTTTGGAGCTCTCTGCCTCAGAAGGCGGTGGAAGGGGGATCACTGAAGATTTTTCAGGACGATGTAGATAGATTTTTGTTGGGCAATGGAAAAAGATTATTGGGGGTAGATGGGGAATGTGGAACTCAACACAAATCGATCAACCATGATCTTATTGAATGGCGGAGCAGACTCAAGGGGGTGAATAGCCTACTTCTGCTCCTAGTTTGTATGTTTGTAATACAGTCAATTCTCACTCATATGAAGTGAGACTACCTCATTTAAATCTTAAAATATGACACATTTTGAAATAATTCCCACAGAAAAATTCCAAGTTCTGCAGGATTTGTAATCCACACACTGAATTTCTGCAATTTCAGCAAATGTATAAAAGAGTACTGAAAACAAGAGAACATGGAGGAGGCTGGCTAAAAATGAAGCAATAGCAAACAGGCAGAATAAGGGAGACAGAAGGGGGAATTGAGAACTAGGAATGGAAGGATACAATGGAAGTACGGAGACAAGGGATGAAGAATTTGAGGACAGCGTTAGGGAAGGGGGGTGGTGGGAGAGGTAGACCGAATTATGGTCTCCAGTCCAAATTGCAGACAATTTGAAAGAATGTTGAGGTGGACCAGTCCTAATTCAAGCAGGATTCTCAAAGAAAAGAAGAAAAGAATTCTAGTTCACAGGTGTGGCTATTTAAGATTTGATTGCTTTAAATTTATGATATTTGTTACTTTTTAATCCCAAACTGTGCACTTCATGATTAACTTTTGATGATCCTGTAAAAGGAGTGATGTTGGTTTGGTTACAGGTTATACAACTCTTAATTTTTCTCTTCACGTGTATAAAGCTTTTTTAGAGATTTGTATCAACTGGTTTGCTACAATTGATTACCTGTTCCACCATTTTTGATGAAGCCCTGGAATGAATGGCATCACCATTGCCCAACTGCACTCTTAGTGAAAGCTTGTGACCAGCCCAGCAGGGTAACATGGTCAAACAGTATTGCAGTAAGCAAAAAGGAAAATGCTGGAAAATCTCAGCAGGTCTGGCAGCATCCGTAAGGAGAGAAAAGAGCTGATGTTTCGAGCCCAGACAAAGCTTTCGAGTCCAGATGAAGCTTTGACAAAGGGTCATCTGGACTCGAAACGTCAGCTCTTTTCTCTCCTGACAGATGCTGCCAGACCTGCTGAGATTTTCCAGCATTTTCTCTTTTGGTTTCAGATTCCAGCATCCACAGTAATTATCCAGTTTTGCAGTAAGTATATTTTCCAGATTGGGGGAGGGGTGGTAGGTCACATTTAGAAGGAGTTTATGACATTTTAAATGTACTGCCTACATTTGTAGAAGTGAATATTCTTCGTAATTTCTATAGCTGTATAATTTGTTTCTTTGACAATTTAAGTATTTTTATAATTCCTTTGGAGCTTAATGAGGCTAGCACACAAAATGAGTTCTATCACACCGAGTGCAATGGACCACAGAATTAAAGATGGGTGTAGCTATGGAGGGTACATTGGAAGGGGGTCAATGGCATATGGATATCCAAGATGGCACTGGAGCGTAGCGACTTGTTGCAAACTGTGCCCAGCATGCTCTCTAATTCTATCTTTTACTCTCGTTCCATGCTTCTAAAACTTTATTCTAACTCTTTTCATTAAGTTGATCTTTCTCTACACCCTAGTTATGACTGTATCACTACATTCTGCACTCTCTCCTTCTCGATGTACAGTATGCTTTGTCGGTATCGCACATAAGAAACAATACTTTTCACTGTATATCTATACATATGGCAATAAATCAAATCAAAAGGGGCCACTGTCCCTATTCTGCAATGTGCCTCCTCTCCCTGCATACCCCTGCAACTCTACCCCTCTGCATGAATTCAATGAAACCTGTGTTGACTGCCAAGGACAATTAATTTTACAGTTTTTAAAATATTTTGATCGTGATTAAAGGTATCCTTGTAGAATGAAGTCATCCAATAAAACATGTCCCATTGATTTAATCTGAACTAACAATGGGTTTTTATTTATATTTCAAAATGACAACCACCTACATTAATACCAGTGGTTCACATCTTATATTCAGCATGTAAGTCGACCCCCATTTTTGGAAGGATTTTTCTAGGCTTCAAAGGTCAACTTATATGTTGTGATCTATGATATTATTTGAAAAGGGCTCTGGGGAGTGATCTATGTAAATTTCTCCTTCAGAGAACCAACACAAACATTATGGGCTGCATGGCCTCCCTCTGTGCTGTGATTGGTATCATTATTGGTCTTCCTTTAAAATAATTAAAGATGTTTTTTATATCTGTAAATAGCATCATCTAGTTTCAGCAGAATAATATCCTTAATGCATTTCAGATTTGATGTTGGAGTAGGGGCTTGGTGTGTAAATGTGCATAGTCTGTGAGTGTGCAGTGTCTGTGTATTATGAGTAACGTTTGTTCTGTCACAATCTTCAATTTATTCCACTGTTTTTAGCTTACCTCCCCCCAACCAGACTCATGCTTTTTCATTCTCCTTACTGCAGCCTTCTTCAGGGACCTTTGGATATATATCCTTAATCCAAGGCAGAAGCTATTCCTAGCTTTGGTTCTTCAGTGCAGCAAACCATACAAGCACCCACAGAGAGCAAAAGCGTAGGATCAACTCATTGTTTTGCATTACTAATGGAGAATCATACGCCCACAGTGGATATGCACTGTCGTTGGTAAAAGGAGAGAGGTTGTGCAGGTGACAGATGGAAACCTAGTTTTTTTCTAACAGCAGCACTGATATTGTATAAAGGTGCTTTCAGCAATGACAGCACATAGACATCAATCAAACTAAAAAGACCCAAATGTAAAAGTGGCTTGAAATACCTAGACATTTCTCGGAGAGCTAATCATTGGAGTCAATATTCTCATTGTTTGTTCACGCCTTTCAGATAATGCTGACAGCAATGTCTGTGGAGCTGGCTTGGAGTAATATTTAATTGAGAAACCTAGACGGAAGATCCAGGCCCAAACTGAAGGACATCAATAGACTGAAAAGATCAAAGGACCATCCATAAATTACCTCTTTTATGACCACCCACTTCCCACTGTCAACCATACGTTTTTCTGCTCATATCCCAATGTATTCCTTAAAAATAAACAAGGCACACCTCAAATAAAAAGCTTTTATTTAAATTCAAATAGGTTGCAACATAAGCATCCTAAGCAGATTAACATGAAGTTTGTAACTAGCAACCATTATCAATTGTAGAGATCAACGAATGTGAAGGCACAAGCCTAGAAATAACTGCTTATAAACAATTGTAAGATTAATTTTGGGTTACCAGAAGATTTTGGGTAAAAGTACCTGCTGGTTTACTCATGATTTTGTGCCTCAGTCTGTGGGCCATAGGTAGCTCTATGCCTCCCACAGAGTGGCCTGGCCAATGAAAATTGAAAAACAGTCATTCTATTTTCAGCCTTGATTTGCAGTTAAGAAGTAGTTAAACACCCGAAATAACAAAGGGCCATGTTGTTGCTATTATAGAGTGAAGAAAGGCAAATTTGCAATTCAAATACTGCAAGATGTGAAGAACACTGGCTTATAAATTCAGACATGCCAATTCTTTGGGTGTTCCAAAAGTGCAGAGTACTGTCCTTGCACCTGAATGGTAAAGCCCAAGGCAAGTCTGATATTGAGCCTTGGGGCTCATTTTTACATGAAGCAAGGAATCTGTGCCAATCTGCTGTTGAAATGAAACTGAAAATTGGGCTTTGTGCCAAATGTGAGCTATTGGTAGCTGACTGTGGGTGATCATAGACAGGAATGCAACAGAAACTCTATGATGAAAAAATAACAGCAAAGCTGGAGTAGCTCCAAGAAATTCTCCAGCCCGATTTCTCCCATGTTCATTGTGCTGTAAAAAAGATACATTTGCCAGAAAGGATACACAAGAGCGACCAGCAAAATCCCAAGTATAAACATGGACGGGAGCAGAGTGGTTGTGTTACTGGACGAGCAATCCAGAGGCTTGCACAAAATGCTTTATGGGCTTGGTTCAGATCACACCGTGGCAGCCGGAAGGGGGGAATTAAATTCAAATTAATGACCCTGTCACTGAAGATGGGCGTAGGTAATGTTCCAATTAAGTTAGTCTCTGTAATGATGATCATGAAACTACTGGATTGTCACAAATATCCATTTGGTTCACTATGTCTTTCAGAGAAGGAAATCTGCTGATCTTACCTGGTCTGGTCTACATATAACTCCAGGCCTATAACAATGTGGTTGGTTCTGACAGTCCTCTGAAATTGCCCAGCAATTCACTCTGTTGTATCAAACAGCTACAGAAAAGTCATTACCTCAGGATTACGACTGGTGTCACATGCTAGTAACAGCAGGAATACATGGCTGGAAAGATGATTTGAGGGGGAGGGTTTCAGATTCCTGGGACTTTTGGAACCAGTTCTGGGGAGTTGAGACCTGTACAAACTGGATGGGTTACACCTGGGCTGGACCGGGACTGGTGACCTTGGTTGTGGGGAGAGGAGGGGGGCTTGCTAGAGTGGTTGGGAAGGATTTAAATTAATACAGCAGGGGGCGAGAACTGATGTAAGGATTCAGAGCAGAGGGAGTGTCAACAACAAGAGAAAAATACAGCAAGGAGAATAAGCATAGTGATAGACAGGGAAATCAAGAGCTAGAATCATATAAGGACACAGTAAAAAATAGTAGGAACAGGACAAGGAACATTAAAAGAACTAGCCTTCAGATTTTGTACCTGATTGCTTGGAGCATTCGAAATAAAATGAATGAATTAGTTGTGCAGATGGATATAAAAAGGGTATAGAGTATGATATAGTTAGGATTACAGAGACATGGCTTCAAGGTGATCAAGGATGGGAACTAAACATTGAAGGCTATTAAGTGTTTGGGAAGGACAGACAGAAAAGTAGTGGAGTTGCATTGTTGATCAAAGATGCAATATTGAGGAAAGATATTTGCATAGACAATCTGTATGGGTTGAGTTAAGAAATATCAAGGAGCAAAAAAAAAATAATGGGGTTGGTATACAGACCACCAAACTGTAGTGGTAATGTTGGGAATTAGGCAGGTAATCAGGGATGCATGTGATAAAGGAACATCTGTAATTATGGGTGACTTTAATTTGCATATAAATTGGGTGAGTCAAATTAGTCACAGTACAATATAGAGGAGGAATTTCTGGAGTGTATATTGGATGGTTTTCTGGACCAATACATTAAGGAATCAACAAGGGAACATATTGGAGTGGGTATTGTGCAATGAGAAAGGATTAGCTGGCAATCTAGTTGTGAGAAAACCTTTCGGGATGAGTGACCTAGAAGGAATTAGATTTAGCTCTAGGGGCTACAGAAATCAAGGGATTTGGAGGGAAGGTGGGATCAGGGTATTGAAGTTGATGATCAGTCATGATCATCATGAATGGCAGAACAGACTCGAAGGGCCAAATAACCTCCTCCAGCATCTATTGTCTATGTATGTTTATTTACAGGTACGTTTTTTCTTACATGGCTGCTTCTTCTCTGCCTGTTTCCCATGGTATGGACTTACAACATCACTTCCGGTGAATACATTGATTCAGCAGAGCTCAGTAAGCCAATAAGAATTAATACAAATACATGATGTTTCCTCCCTCCTTGAACTTGTTGGGGACTTTCAGTTTAAGACATGTTAAACATGAGCAATAGTCAATAAGTCAGCCAATAGACTGACTTATTCAGACCAAGTCAGAAGGTCTTGAGGTCATCGCTCCTAAAACAGTTGACAGTAAACCTCTGGCCTTCTTCTTTACACTGGTGGCAACTGCTGGAGCTTTTGTCTTTCCACTAATGTCATCAATGGTTGGTTTGACCAGAGTTGACATAGGAAGTAGAGGTTGTCTGTGTCTGATCAGTAGATGAGGTGTTGCTTTCCTCAACAATGTCAGTTGGTGGTGGGGTTGTAGGAAGGTTCAGGTCTGGTCTTTGTATGTTTGAATCTGCATTCTCAGCAGGTTCCATTTCTAGTCGTTCTGTTTTCCCAGCCAACAGCTGGTCCACATGTCTCCTCCAGACAACATCATCTCTGGTCTGGACTGTATAAGAGACAGGTCCAGTTTGTGCAAGAATTGTGGCAGGAACCCATTTTTCTCCTGTGGAGTAATTCCTTGCCTTGGTGGAAAACTCCTTGCTTTCCTGCTCTTCCACAATCTCTTCAGCTTTCAAAAGTTTCAACAGATCAAATGCCGATTGTAGTTCTCTCTTCATCATTAGTAATGCAGGAGAGGTCATGAAATGTGCGATATTCCGGTACACGAGTAGGAATCTGTTTAGATCATTGAGTCCCTACAGTGCAGAAGGAGGCCCATTGAGTGTGCACCAACTCTCTGAAAGAGCATCATACCCAGGCCCACCCCCTCACCATAAACCCACACATTTACCATGGCTAATCCACCTAACCTATACATCTTGGGACACTAGGGGCAATTTAGTATGGCTAATCCACCTAACCTGCACATCTTTGGAGTGTGAAAGGTAACCAGAGCACCCAGAGGAAACACACACACGGAGAATGTGCAAACTTACAAATTCTTGAGACAAATTGAGATCCATTGTCGCTTACCAGTTTTTCAGGGAATCCAAAACAACTAAATACTTCTGCTAGCTCCTCAATGGTCTTCTCTGATTAAGTAGATTCTGTTACAGTGACCTCTGGCCACTTGGTGTGAGCATCGACAGTTATCAAAAACATATGTCCTTTGAAAGATCCTGCAAAATCCACATACACTCATTACCAATCCTCTTCAGGCCATTCCCATGGATGCAGCTGTGTTAAGTGTGGCAGCTTTCTTACCTTCGCACAGGAAGAACATGTTCTAGCTTTCTCTTCAATTTCAAAATCCAGTCCAGGCCACCAGAAATAACTTCGCTACTTCCTTCATACATACGATTCCACAATGGCCTTCATGTAGCTTCTCCAACTCCTGCTTCCTCAATGATGGCGGAATAATCATTCTGAGCTCCCATAGAACAAATCTTGACTATACTGACAGCCCCAATCGCCTGAAGTTGTCAGGCTAGTTCTGAAGTCTTCCCTCATAATTCCATATCCATCACGTTGGAGAGTATTGGATCACTCCGAGTAAGATTCCCTGCTTTTCTTGAAGTGACTGGTGTTGTCTCCATGTTCAAAGTAGAGGATATTCCTGCTTGAGCAGCCTGACGAACTATCTGGTAGCGCCGAAGTTGAAGTTCATCCACGTTACTTGATTGTGCAAACAAAGGCAATACCCATCTTTACCTTCTACTTGCTGATAGTGATGGAATTCCTGTGCGTGGTCCAAAAAAGATAGTTAGCAGACAATGGTCTGTCAACAATGTAGATTCTCTCCTGTATAGGAACTGATGGAATTTCTTTACTCTAAAGATGATCCCTAATGCTTCCCTTTCAATCTGTGCATAGTTACTTCCAACCTTGCTCAAGAGACGCAAAAGCAATAGATCTTTCTTCACCCGATGGCATGATATGGGAGACCATGAGAGAATGCATCACAAGCTAGCTGTGATCAAAATGCGTAAGAACTTCAGATTTGAGAAATGCTTCTTAGGCTTACACAAAAACATTATTGCATTGATCTGACCACATCTACTTCTTGTTCTGACACAAGAGGTTATATCATGGTTTCAGAATTATTGCCAAGTTTGGAACAAATCTTAGGTAATGGTTCAACAATCCGAGGAAGGAATGTAACTGGTTAATATTCTGAGGGGCAGGCATCTCTGTAATAGCCTTAACCATTGAAGGAGATTTGTGAAGGCCAGTGGCGTCAATCACGTGTCTCAAATACTCAATGGAGGATTGGAAGAACTCGCACTTGTCCTTGTAGACTCTCAGACCATAGTCTTCCAATCTCTGGAGAATGGCATCCAGATTCCAATGGCGTTCTTCTTTGTCCCTTCGGGTGACTAGGATGTCATTCAGATAGCACTAGGCTCAGTCCACTCCAGATCTGATCCATTGTTCTTTGAAACAATACAGGAAGAGCCTTTGTGTGTCATGATTGTCAGAGGTTCCTGTGATTTCTTGTCCACATTCTTCTGTACGCATGCCTGAAATGTTGGCCTCCTGCCAATCCCACAAATTAGTCTTCAGTGTGGGGTAATGTGCAGTGTTCCACACATAACACTGGATTCATGGTGGCCTTGAAGTCTCCACAAATCCTTAAGGATCCATCTTTCTTGATGATTGGAATTATTGATTCACTAATGCTGACTGGTTCCAAGACTCCACTCTTCACAAGTCATTCCAAATCAGCTTCCACCTTCAGCCTAATTGCCAATGGACCTTGCCTCCAACCATTTGCTTGGCTTCCTTATTTTATATGCAGTTTAACTATAATATCTTTAATTATTCCTAATTCTCCATCAAGAACAACCATGTACTTCTCTAAAATTCATTTGTCATCATGTTGACTTGGGCCCAATTTAGTCAAATCTTCTCCAGCTATGTACATAGAATCCCTACATTGCAGAAGGAGGTCATTCGGCCCATTGAGCCTGCACCGACAACACTCCCACCCAAGCCCTATCACAATAACCCCATGTATTTACCCTGATAATCCCCTTGACTAAGGTGCAATTTACCATGGACAATCTACCTAACCCACACATCTTTCGACTGACCATCAAGGCTGGATATTTTCCCTTTTCCACATGTAGAGACAAATTTGCTGTTTGCCCATTAAGTAGCACAGCTACTTCTATGAGGCTTCAGTGGAACCACTTCACCTATGTATGTCTTCAGCGCTATCTTTGATGGCTTCACAGGAATGTGTTTAAGTTTCTCTTTGTAAACAGATTCTGGCACCAGCGAGACTGCTGCCCCAGTGTCAACTTCCATCCTTACTGGTTCTGCATCCAGCACTGGAGTGACCCAATATCGATGTGTAGCACCAGCAGTGGCTGGCGCATTGTGATAATTCCTCCTCTGACTGTGAATCGCTATGTTTTTCTCAAATCTTGTGTAGCATGGACATTTCTCCTTTTGAACTGTTTAAATCCTGTCTTGGTTTGTTCTTGTTTTTTATTCTTACTCAGAACTTGCTTTTTCTTTCAGCAGACACTATCTATGTGCCCTTCTTTCCCACAGATTCGACATACCATGCATTCAGCTGCAGAATGCTCTGGCTTTGCACACCAGTGTAATGTACAATTTTTGTTGAACTTCCTTTGCAGCAATTTCCAAAGCCTTCTTCAAAGTAAGGTTACCCTCTGTTAGCAAACAGATCTGTATTGCTTTGCTGCACAAACCACAAACAAATTCCAAATAGTGTCATTCAGCACACCTCCCAAGCTCACAATATTCTGCTGGTCTTTTAAGCACAGCCACAAATTGTGTAGTTGACCCCCCCTCTTCTTGATTGCATTTATGAAATCTAAAGCACTCTGCAATAACCAAGGGTTTTGGCGAAAAGTGTGCTTGCAAAACATCTACAATCTGTTCATACGTTTTAATGCCTGGTTTGTCAGGTTGAACTAAACTAGGGAGGAGATTAAACATTTTTCCCTCCATCACGCTCAGGAAAGTGGGCACCTTAATATCTTCAGTTATTTTGTTTGCCTGTGCATCATAGTCAAAACGTTCAGTGTACATTTTTCTGCTAATGGGGATTTCCCAAATACGCACTTCACAACACATTTCCAGCAGTAACCTTCATTTTTCTTTCACACAAGTCAACAACCCAAGTTTCAGCCTCTTATTTAACACACCCAGCTCTATAACTGCTGCAGAGTTTTGTTACTCATATCCAACTAGCCTGTCAGGTCTGGAGCACATCTGAAAAGCTTATTTTCTAACTTTTCTTCAGTAAATTTGTCTTCCCGGATGGCTAGCAAGTGCCATTTGTCATCCTCGCCACTAGTTTTTCTGCTTTATATTGGAGAATGATGTTAGGGAGCGTGGAGGGTTAAAAAACAATGGAGCGGTATTTACAGATGTGTGTTCTCTTACATGGCTGCTTCTTCTCTGTCTGTTCCCTGCATGATGTCACTTCCAGTGAAAACATGAATAGAGCAGAGCTGAGGAAGGCAATAAGAATTAATACAAATACGCAACATGCACCATCTACATGATTCTCGGTAGCATTTGTCAAGGCTCCTTCGACATCACCTTCCAAACCCGTGACCCTTGTCCAAAGAGGACAAGGACAACAGATGCATGGGAACACCACCACTTAGAGTTCCCCTCCAAGTCATATACCAACCATTCTTGGAATTGCATTGCCATTCCTTCGCTGTCACTGAGTCAAAATTATGCAACACCCTTCTTCAAAACATTGTGTGTACCTACATCACAAGGACTACAGTGGCTCACCACCACTTCTCAAAGGCAATTAGGGATGGGCAATAAATGCTGGCCTAGCCATCAATGCCCATGTCCTGTGAAAGAATAAAAAAAACTTAATCTTCAACAAAGACAATTACAATGAAATGAGATCAGAGTTGGCAAAAGTGAACAGGGAAAGCAGTTTAAATGGTAGCATAATAGAGAGACAGTAATTCCCCTTGTGATAAATGATAGCATTCTATTAGCTTTCCTAATTACTTGCTGTGCTTATATACTAACTGTTTGCCTTTTATGTACTAGGACAACAAGATACCTCTGCACTTCAGAGCTCTGCAGCCCTTCACCATTTAGACAATATGCTTTTTTCTTATTCTTCCTGCCAAAATGGACAATTTTGCATTTTCCCATCTTATTCTCCATTTGCCCACACACTTAACCTATCTGTATCACTTTATAGCCTCCTTATGTCCTCTTTAAAACTTACTTTCCTACCTATCTTTGTATCAACAACAAATTTAGCAATCAGACCTTCTGTCCCTTCATCCAAGTCATTTATGTAAATTTTACAGTTGAGGCCCCAGCACTGATTCCTGTGGCACACCGCTAGTTACACCTTGTTAACCAGAAGAGGTGATCTGATTGAAATATATAGAACTGGATTTTACAGGGGGAATAAAATGCTCACTGCCTGGAAGAAAAGTCGGTCAGAACGGTTGGCCCATCTGACCTATGTGGCAGAGCGGTTAGCATTGCTACCTCACAGCTCCAGGGACCCAGGTTTGATTCCTGGCTTGGGTCACTGTCTGTGCGGAGTCTTCGCATTCTCCGCGTATCTGCATGGGTTTCCTCCGGGTGCTCCAGTTTTCTCCCAGTCTGAAAGACATGCTGCTTAGATGCATTGGCCATGCTAAATTCTCCCTCCGTTTATTCATTTATGTATTTATTAGTGTCACAAGTAGGCTTACATTAACACTGCAATGAAGTTATTGTGAAAATCCCTAGTCGCCACACTCCTGTGCCTGTTCAGGTACACTGAGGGAGAATTTAGTATGGCCAATGCACCTAACCAAAACGTCTTTCAAACTGTGGGAGGAAACTGGAGCACCCGAAGGAAAGCCACGCAGACATGGGGAGAACATGCAGATTTTGCACAGACGGTGACCCAAGCTGGGAACTGCTAACCACTATGCCACCCTGCCACCTGAGCACTGTGCCCAAACAGGCAATTAGGAGATTTTCACAGTAACGTCATTGCAGTGTTAATGTAAACCTACTTGTGACACTAATAAATAAACTAAACTTAAACTACCAGCAGCTCTTGCAGTCCCATGAGTGCAGAAGAGTGTGGATACCGCTGGGATTGCAAGCAGATCCAAGGAAAACATGCAATTGTGTGGAAGACAGTTAAGTCAGGCCTTCTTGGGCAGGTAGGGATCGGGCACTCTGGTGGGGAGTTGAAGGAGTTGTGGGTGGGTGGTGGATTTTGGAGGCCAGGCAGGTAGGCACAAAAGTGGGTATGAGTTTGAGGAGGAATGCCCCGGATGCCTAGCTTCCACTGCCCAGATTATTTTGGCAGTGGATTGAGGATTTTAAGAACTTAAGAACTAGGAGCAGGAGTAGGCCATCTGGCCCCTCGAGCCTGCTCCACCATTCAATAAGATCATGGCTGATCTTTTCTTGCACTCAGCTCCACTTACCCGCCCGCTCACCATAACCCTTAATTCCTTTACTGTTCAAAAATGTATCTATCCTTGCCTTAAAAACATTCATTGATGTTGCCTCAACTGCTTCACTGGGCAGGGAATTCCACAGATTCACAACCCTTTGTGTGAAGAAGTTCCTCCTCAACTCAGTCTTAATCTGCTTCCCCTTATTTTAAGGCTATGCCCCCTAGTTCTAGTTTCACCTGCCAGTGGAAACAACTTCCCTGCTTCTATCTCATCTATTCCCTTCATAATCTTATGTTTCTATAAGATCTCCCCTCATTCTTCTGGATTCCAATGAGTATCGCCCCAGTCTACTCAGTCTCTCCTCATAAGCCAACCCTCTCAACTCCAGAATCAACCTAGTGAATCTCCTCTGCACCCCCTCCAGTGCCAGTATATCCTTTCTCAAGTAAGGAGACCAAAACTGTACACAGTACTCCAGGTGTGGCCTCACCAGCACCTTATACAGCTGCAACATAACCTCACCGTTTTTAAACTCCATCCCTCTCGCAATGAAGGACAAAATTCCATTTGCCTTCTTAATTACTTGCTGCACCTGCAAACCAACTCCTTGAGATTCCTGCACAAGGACACCCATGTCCCTCTGCACAGCAGCATGCTGCAATTTTTTATCATTTAAATAATAGCTCATTTTGCTGTTATTCCTACCAAAATGGATGACCTCACATTTACCAACATTGTACTCCATCTGCTAGACCCTCACCCACTCACTTAGACTATCTGTATCCCTTTGCAGACTTTCAGCATCCTCTGCACACTTTGCTCTGCCACTCATCTTAGTGTCATCTGCTAATTTTGACACACTATACTTGGTCCCCAACTCCAAATTATCTATGTAAATCGTAAAACAATTGCGGTCCCAATACTGATCCCTGAGGCACACCACTAGTTACTGATCGCCAACCAGAAAACCATCCATTTACCCCCATTCTTTGCTTTCTGTTAGTTAACCAATCCTCTATCCATGCTAATACATTACCCGTAACACCGTGCACCTTTATCTTATGCAGCAGTCTTTGGTGTGGCACCTTATCAAATGCCTTCTGGAAATCCAGATACACCACATCCACAGGTTCCCCATTGAGAACATTACATGTGCAGTGGACAAAGAATTCCACCAAATTAGTCAAACATGACCTGCTCTTCATGAACCCATGCTGCGTCTTACCAATGGGACAATTTATATGTCTCGCTATTTCTTCCTTGATGATAGATTCAAGCATTTTCCCTACTACAGAAGTTGAGCTGCCTATAGTTACCAGCCTTTTGTCTACCTCCTTTTTTAAACAGTGGTGTCACATTTGCTGTTTTCCAATCTGCTGGAACCACCCCAGAGTCCAGCGAATTTTGGTAAGTTACCACTAGTGCATTTGCTATTTCTCCTGTCATCTCTTTTAGTACTCTGGGATGCAGGAGACCTGGAGACTTCTCTACCTTTAGCCCCATTAGCTTACCCAACACTACCTCTTTCATGAAAATGATGGTTTCTAGGTCCTTATCTGCCGTAGTCTTCCTGTCATCAATTTTTGGCATGTTATTTGTGTCTTCCACTGTGAAGACTGACACAAAATACCTGTTCAATGCCTCAGCCATTTTCTCATTTCCAGTTATTCATCCCCCTTCTCATCCTCTAAAGAACCAATGTTTACTTTAGCAACTCTTTCATTTTATATATTTGTAGAAACTTTTGCAATCTGTTTTTATATTCTGAGCTAGTTTACTCTCGTAATCCATCTTACTTTTCTTTATAGTTTTTTTTCATGGCTTTCTGTTGACCTTTAAAGATTTCCCAATCCTCTAGGTTCCCACTAATCTTTGCCATTTTGTATGCATTTTCTTTCAATTTGATACCCTCCTTTATTTCCTTAGATATCCATGGTTGATTATCTCTTTTTCTACAGTCCTTCCTTATCACTGGCATATATTTTTGCTAAGCACTGTGAAAGATCGCTTTGAAAGTCCTCCACTGTTCCTCAATTATCCCACCATAAAGTTTTTGCTCCCAGTCTACCTTAGCCAACTCCTCCCTCATCCCTTTGCAGTCTCCTTTGTTTAAGCACAAGACACTGGTATTGGATTTTACCTGCTCACGCTCCATCTGTGTTTTAAATTCAACCATACTGTGATCGCTTCTTCCGAGAGGATCCCTAACTATTCCTGTCTCATTACACCGGACCAGATCTAGGATAGCTTGCTCCCTCGTAGGTTCCATTACATACTGTTCAAGGAAGCTATCGCGGATACATTCTATGAACTCCTCCTCAAGGCTGCCTTGACCAATTGATATGTAGATTAAAATCCCCCATGATAATTGCTGGACCATTTTTAGCTGCATCAGTTATTTCTTTGTTTATTTCTCGCTCCACCATGATGTCATTATTTGGTGGCCTATCGACGACGCCTATCAGTGACTTTTTCTCCTTACTATTTCTAATTTCCACCCAAATGGATTCAACTTTTTTTTCTATAGAACCTATATCATCTCTCACGACCGCCCTGATATCAACTTTAAATATCAGAGCTACACCACCTCTCTTACCTTCCTGTCGGTCCCTCCGAACAGTTTGATACCCCTGGATATTTAACTCCCAGTCGTGACCATCCTGCAACCATGTCTCTGTAATGGCCACCAAATCATACTCGTTCGCAATGATTTGTGCTGTCAACTCATTTACCTTGTTTCGAATGCTACGAGCATTCAGATAAAGTGCTCTTATGCTAGTTTTTGTACCTTCTTTTTGAATTCTAACACTTCCATTAATAACATCTCCTGAGTTCTCCTTCCTTTTAACTTTTTTCCTGATTTTTGATGTAGTTGGAACATTCTCCCCACATTTTGTCCTTGCTCCCTCCTTCTCAGACTCCTTGCATAGGTTCCCATCCCACTGGCATATTAGTTTAAACCCTCCCCAACTCCTCTAGCAAACACTCCCCCTAGGATATCAGTCCCAGTCCTGCCCAAGTGTAACCCGTCCAATTTGTACAGGTCCCAATGCCCCAGGAATCTGAAACCCTCCCCCTGACACCATCTCTTCAGCCACAAATTTATCTGATATATCCTGTCATTTCTACTCTGACCAGCACGTGGCACCAGTGGTCATCCTGAGATCACTACCTTTGAGGTCCGATTTCTTAACTTTCTTCCTCGCTCCCTGTATTCTGCTTTAGGACCTCATCCCTTTTTTCACCTATGTCGCTTGTACCAACGTGTACTACGACCACTGGCTGTTCGCCCTCCCCCTTCAGAATGTCCTGCAATCGCTCCGAGACATCCTTGACCCTAGCACCAGGGAGGCAACATACCATCCTGGAGTTTCGTTTGCAGCCACAGAAACGCCTGTCTACTCCCCTTACAATTGAATCCCCTATAACTATTGCACTGGCACTCTTTTTACCCCTCCCCTCTGCAGCAGAACCAACTGTCATCCAACGAGTTTGGCTGCTGCTTTCCCTAGAGAGGTCATTCCCCTCAACAGTATCTAAAGCCGTATATATGTTCTGCAGGGGAATGGCCACAGGCGATTCCTGCACAACCTGCCTATCCCTCTTGCTCTGTCTGGTGGTCACCCATTCCCCTCCTGCCTGCGGAGTCTGAGCCTGCAGTGTGACCACCTCTCTATACGTGCTATCCACGATACTCTGACTCGCGGATGCTCCAAAGTGTCTCCAACCGCCGCTCCAGCTCTGAAACTCAAGCTTCCAGGAGCTGTAGTGTGGTGAACCACTGTTACTACATGTATGTGCCTGGACACACCCATGCTGCACCTGGCCCGAGACTCCTCCCTTTCCACCTGAGACTCCTCCCTTTCCACCTAGAGTGGGGTATAAAGGTGATGGTCCCTCCTCCTCGCCTCAGTCTAGACCAGGTCAGCTACAAGGGTGTGCTCCTGTTCTTTGTGAATAAAAGCCTATTAGTTTCCCTCACTCACAGGAGTCTTCATGTCATAATTGATAGTGCATCAATTTTATTCACAGCAAGGGAGGCATTCTGCTCAGGGTGTGGAAAGAAAGGCCACTACGCGAAAGTCTGCAGGGCAAAGTCGGCCTCAAAACCAAATAGCGCAGCATGCGACCCGAGGGAACAGAAAACCCGAACGCCATCAGCCGCGTGGGAGTCAAGGGAGCCGCCATGTTGGACACCAGCGACCACATGTGAGCCCGGGGAGCCGCCATTTTGGACGCCGGCCGATGATTCTCCGGGATCCACAGTGGCAGCCGTCCAGCTAGACCAGTCTCGTCCGCATCAGCTCGCCAGGTCCATGATGGACATACAGGTAAACGGCCGCGTGGGAAATTGTTTGTTTGACAGCGGGAGTACGGAGAGCTTTATCCACTCTGATACTGTGCGCCGCTATGCCCTTTTGGTACGGCCAGTCAAACAAACCATTTCCTTGGCCTCAAAGTCCCGCTCCGTGGATGTCCTCGGGTACTGTGTGGTGACTCTTACAGTTCAGGGGACCGATTACGCAAATTTTAAGCTCCTGGTGCTCCCACACCTCTGCGCTCCCGTACTCTTAGGGCTCGATTTCATGACCCATCTTAAGAGTGTCACGCTACAATACAACGGGCCTCTTTCCCCGATCTCCGTCTGCAACCCACAGTTCCTGGATTACCCACCGCGCACCACCTGCGGGGCCTTTCAACCCTCTAAGTCACCCCCCCCACCGCTATTCAAACACCTCACCCCCGAGTGTAAGCCCATTGCCACTAAGAGCAGACGGTACTGTGCGGGGGACAGGACCTTCATTAGGTCCGAGGTCCAACGGCTCCTGAAGGAAGGGATCATTGAGGCGAGCACCAGCCCCTGGAGCGCGCAGGTGGTAGTAGTCAAAACTGGGGAGAAACACCGGATGGTCATCGATTATAGTCAGACCATCAACCGGTACACGCAGCTGGATGCATATCCCCTTCCGCGCATATCCGACATGGTCAATCGGATTGCGCAATACCGGGTGTTCTGCACGATCGACCTCAAATCAGCCTACCACCAGCTCCCCATCCGCCCGGAGGACCGCAAATATGCAGCTTGAGGCAGATGGCCGCCTCTACCACTTTCTTAGGGTTCCCTTCGGCGTCACCAATGGGGTCTTGGTCTTCCAGCGCGAAATGGACCGAATGGTGGACCAGAACAGGCTGCGGGCCACCTTCCCGTACCTGGATAACATCACCATCTGCGGCCATGATCAGCAGGACCACGACGCCAACCTTAATAAATTCCTCCGTACGGCCGCTCTCCTGAATCTGACCTATAATGAGAAGTGAGTCTTCCGCACTCACCACCTCGCCATCCTGGGATATGTGGTGGAAAACGGGGTTAGCGGCCCCGATCCCGACCGCATGCGCCCTCTCATAGAACTTCCCCTCCCCACCACTCTTAAAGCACTGAGGAGATGCCTGGGCTTCTTCTCATACTATGCCCAGTGGGTCCCTAATTATGCGGATAAGGCCCGTCCGCTTATCAAATCCACCCTTTTTCCCCTGTCGGGAGAGGCCCGCTTGGCCTTCAACCACATCAAAGCGGACATCGCAAAGGCCACGATGCATGCCGTGGATGAGTCAATCCCCTTTCAGGTGGAGAGTGATGCGTCTGACTTCGCCCTGGCCACCACCTTCAACCAGGCAGGCAGACCCGTAGCCTTCTTCTCACGAACCCTTCAGGGCTCGGAAATCCGACACTCCTCGGTTGAGAAGGAGGCTCAGGCCATTGTCGAAGCAGTGCGACACTGGCGCCACTACCTAGCTGGCCGACGGTTCACTTTGCTCACGGACCAACATTCGGTGGCTTTTATGTTCAACAATGTGCAGAGGGGCAAGATTAAGAATGATAAGATACTGAGGTGGAGGATTGAGCTCTCCACCTACAATTACAATATCTTATACTGGCCCGGGAAGCTCAATGAGCCCCCGGATGCTCTGTCTCGCGGAACATGTGCCAGCGCGCAGGTGAACCAACTACAGACTCTCCACAATGACCTCTGTCACCCGGGGGTCACCAGGCTCTACCATTTTATTAAGGCCCATAACCTGCCCTATTCTGTTGAGGACGTCCGGTCTATAACCAGACACTGTCCGGTCTGCACAGAATGTAAGCCACACTTATATCGGCCGGACCGGGCACACATCATAAAAGCCACCCGCCCCTTTGAACGCCTCAGCGTCGATTTCAAAGGGCCCCTTCCTTCTTCTGACTGCAACATCTATTTCCACAACATGATAGATGAGTACTCCCGATTCCCCTTTGCCAGCCCCTGCTCGGACATGACCTCAACCACGGTCGTCAAGGCCCTGCACGGCCTCTTCACCCTGTTTGGTTACCCTAACTACATCCACAGCGACCGGGGATCCTCATTCATGAGCGATGAGCTGCGTCAGTACCTGCTCTCCAAGGGCATAGCCTTGAGTAGGACTACCAGCTACAACCCCAGGGGTAACGGACTGGTGGAGAGGGAGAACGCGACAGTCTGGAACGCCGTTTTACGAGCGCTACGGTCTAAAGGCCTTCCAGTCTCCCGCTGGCAGGAAGTCCTCCCTGATGCACTACATTCGATTCGGTCCCTCTTGTGTACGGCCACCAACACCACCCCCCATGAGCGGATGTTTGCTTTCTCGAGGAAGTCCTCCTCGGGAATCGCACTACCGTTATGGCTGGCGTACCCAGGCCCCATTCGGCTCCAGAGGCATGTACGACCCCATAAGTCGGACCCCCTAGTTGAAAAAGTCCAGCTCCTCCACACCAACCCCCAATATGCCTATGTGGCATACCACGATGGGCGGGAGGACACGGTCTCTATCCGGGACCTGGCGCCTGCAGGTGCCCCGGAGCCCACTATGACCCCCCACCCCACATCCCTGGACCCCTCTGTTCAGGTAGCACCAGGTCCGCTTACATCTTTGCCCATTGTACGCAGCTCGCCTGAGCCCCCGGAGTCACCATGCAGGACCAGACCAGAAGGGATGACGGCGGATTCGAGCGGCTCCACCCTGCCATCGGAAGCAACACCCCAACCAGTACTGCGGCGGTCACAACGGCTGGTCAAGCCGCCCGACAGGCTGGACCTGTGAAGGGTCGACGCCTCACCTCAGCTTGTGACTCTTATGTGTATATATACCCCTGTACATATGGTTCCACCCACCCCGCTGGACTCTTTTTTAAAGGAGGGGTGAATGTGGTGAACCACTGTTACTACATGTATGTGCCTGGACACACCCATGCTGCACCTGGCCCAAGACTCCTCCCTTTCCACCTGAGACTCCTCCCTTTCCACCCAGAGTGGGGTATAAAGGTGATGGTCCCTCCTCCTCACCTCAGTCTAGACCAGGTCAGCTACAAGGGTGTGCTCCTGTTCTCTGTGAATAAAAGCCTATTAGTTTTCCTCACTCACAGGAGTCTTCGTGTCATAATTGATAGTGCATCATGTAGCTGGAGACATTTTCTGCACACATGCTGACCCAGGGGACTGGAACTGCCCCCAGCCTGCCACATGGAGCAAGAGGAGCAAACCACGGCTTGGAGCTCTCCTGTCATGTCTAACCCCTTTAAATTAAACTTTTGAAAGATGTTTTGTTTCAGATTATATCCAATTTTCCAGGGCCCTTCTTTCCTGCTCCTTGTTACTACTGAATATAACCTTTTCAAACTATAAAACACAGAAATTACAAACACTCTTGTAGTGTACAACAACTACAATGCCAGAAGCAAAAAGAAAAAAATAACACTTACTTACCATTCAGCACTCTCGCTTGTAGCCTTTGCTGCCTCTTTCACCTAACTCCCTGTGTTCATCCAACTCCAAAAGCACTCCTCTCAATCAGACAGCACTCACTGTGCAGGCAGAGCAGCACTCTGAGGCCTCTGTTTTTATAGGCACAACTTACAAGGCCCTGGAACTGGTTTTAATTAGTTGTACAAACAACCAGCCAAGTTCAGTTGAGATCTGACTCAGCTGATTCCTGTGGCAGGAATGCAGTAAAGTGCAGCTTTTAACTTCCCAAATAAGAACTAATTTAGCTCGCCCTGAAAGCACATTTAATGACTACTTACCTCCATATAATTCCCTGTGTTCACCCAACTCCAAAAGCGCTCCCCTCAGTCAAACAGCACTCACCGTGGCCATTAGTCCTAAGGGCAGGTGGGCTAGCAGGTGTGTTACCCATAACCACCACTCCCCCCCCCCCCCCGCCCCCGTGTATTATGTTGGGGGTGGATGGGAGAGAAAGTCGAGAAATAGAGGGCACAGTTTAAAAATAAGTATTTCTCATTTTAAGGCTGAGATAAGGAGAAATGTTTTTTTCCTCAGAGGTTCTATGGAAGTTTCTCCCCAAGCTGCAGTGGAGGCAGGATCACTGAATTTATTCAAGGCTGAGTGAGATATGTTAGGAATTAAAAACAAACCAATATGAATTTATTAAAAGAGACTAATTAAACTAAGATGAATTTATTAAAATGGATTATAAGAAATATTCATTACTTTGAGTGAAAGACAACATGAGCTATATGTTTACGTAAGTCAATCGGATGAGTTTCTCAGACCAATCTTGTACTCCTTAAGACTATGGCTGATTACTATAGAAAGAACAGGTGACTGAAGGAACAGTCATCGAGACAGAGATTAGGTACGGCCTCTGGGAAGATAGGGGAAGACGTATAATGCCTAAGCTAGGAGATACCCGGCCTATGAGCCATGTACTACCTGGATCCAGAGGTATCTGATACAAACCAATATGCAGAGACAGCATTGGAATCTAACAGTGTTCTGCGGTACGCAACTGTTAATGTACAAAGGTACTGCAATTCTGTAGACTGGCAGTTTTTTGCTTTGGAGGTCCCTCCAATGTAGTTCTCTCCCTACATATGTTGGAAGAATAAACGACTTGCACCATACCCAAGTCTCCTGAGATCATTTCATGCAAACATCACCACAACAGATCAAATTTTGATCAGTAAGGGAGTGAAGGGTTATGGAGGACAGGTGGGAAAGTGGAGTTGATGCCACAATCAGATCTTATTGAATGGCGGAGCAGGATTGAGAGGCCAGGTGACCTGCTCCTGCTTCTAACACTTGTGCTTTTGTATTATTTTCTGCTTACCTTACTGATTAAGTAAAAAGTCTGAAAGATGTGTGTGGTGAACCATAGATGGTTACCACTATGGGTACTGAACCATAGATGATTAGCACTATGGGTACTTGTACATATGTTACTGTTGTTACTGTTGGGGTTAGGGTTGGGGTGTTCTACCTGTTGGTATTGTTCTGTGGTACACTCCGGCTGGCTCCGCCTACCTGTAGGAGTATAAAGGTCTCTGCACTGCCGGGTGACCCTTTAGTCTGGGATTGTATTGTTAAGCAGTATGCTCCATTCTTGTTACTAATAAAAGCCTTTATTTCCCGGGTACGATCCAGCCTCCCGAGTGATTTAATCGCGCATCAATTTTATTAGTAACAATTTTGGTAAAAAAAAACCATGGAGCAAATGTTAAAACCCGATCGGCTTACCTTAGATCCGCGTGCAGCTGGAGCGTCGAACACTTTCGACCATTGGTTGAAGTGTTTTCAAGACTATATCGATGCCTCAACAGCCATTCAAAACGACGCCGATAGACTGCGGGTCCTCCACGCAAGGGTAAGCGACACTGTATATTCATCAATCCGCGATGCCCAAGACTACAAAGGGGCCATCGAACTACTTAAGAAACTGTACAACAAACCGCCAAACGAGATCCATGCTCGACACCTTCTAGCCACTCGACGGCGGCAGCCCGGTGAAACGACGGGACAGTACCTGCGCGAACTTCAGCAGCTAGCCAGAGCCTGCAATTGCAAGCCAGTGTCGGCGACCCAGTATACTAACGATTTGATCCGAGATGCGTTCGTGGCGGGAATTGGCTCATCCTATATTCGCCTGCGGCTGCTAGAGCAAGGTAACTTAGACCTAGCTAAGACGGTGGAATTGGCTGACACGATGGAAACGGCCTCCAGAAGTCTAGAAACTTACCCCACCGACCACGTGGGAACATCGTGGCAAGTACAGCCACCAACTCAACTCTACCCAGCGGCTCCGAGAAACTGCGTGATCGTGCTTTCAACCTCGGACCTGATGACGGCGGCAGCTCCAGGAGGCCCGCGGTGCTATTTCTGTGGATTGGCGAAACACCCTCGGCAGCGATGTCCGGCCAGAACGGTATTTTGCTCCGCGTGTGGGAAGAAAGGGCACTATGCCAAAGTGTGCAGAGCTAAACCACCCTCGAAGCATAGCAGTGCGGCGTGTGATTCTCCAGAATCTGTCTCCTTGTCTCCTGCTTCATTGAGGTGTTCCACCACGTGCGATTCACGAGCGCCGCCATTCCTCACGACGACGACGCAAGACACGTGCGACTTGCGGGTGCCGCCACTTTCAGCGCCACCGACCACGTGCGATCCATGGGCGCAGCCATTTTGGTCGGCACCGACCGCAGACGACCAGCAGTCGACGGCCTGCAGTTGCACTCAAGACTCAACGGTGGCGTCAATCATCCTGGACCAGGCCAAGCCTCACAGACTCGACAAGTCCATGATGGGCATAGAGGTAAATGGACGCCTAATACATTGTCTGTTTGACAGCGGGAGCACGAAGAGTTTCATTCATCCTGACACCGTGAAACGGTGCGGTCTCCGAGTACAGACCGTCAGACAGACAATTTCTATGGCGTCAAGATCCCGATCTGTTACCGTTCTTGGGAGCTGCATGGTCAACCTAACGGTGCGGGGCACAGTTTATGAGAACTTCAGGCTCCTCGTGTTACCGCACCTTTGTGCTCCGATACTCCCGGCACTAGACTTTATGGTCCACCTGAGGAGTGTGACCCTGCGGTACGATGGGCCACTCCCTCCACTTTCAGTGGGAGAACAGCAGCCTCCAAATTGCCCAGCGCGCTCCACGTGCAGTCTCTCGACACTCAGAATCACCCCGCCATCTTTATTCGAGAATCTCGTGCCAGGCTGCAAGCCCATCGCAACTAAGAGCAGGCGTTACAGCGCTGAGGATCGGATCTTTATTCGATCTGAGGTTCAGTGGCTCCTCAGGGAAGGGATCATTCAACCTAGCACTAGCCCATGGAGAGCACAAGTCGTGGTGGTTAAAACTGGAGACAAACCCCGGATGGTCATAGACTATAGTCAGACCATTAATAGATACACGCAGCTGGACGCGTATCCTCTCCCGTGCATATCTGACATGGTCAACCAGATTGCGCAGTACCGGGTGTTCTCCACCATTGACTTGAAGTCAGCTTACCACCAGCTCCCCATTCGCCCAGAGGACCGAAAATATACGGCCTTTGAGGCGGATGGTCGTCTCTACCACTTCTTAAGGGTTCCCTTTGGCGTCACGAATGGGGTCTCGGTCTTCCAGCGTGCAATGGACCGAATGGTGGACCAAAACGGGCTACGGGCTACCTTCCCGTACCTGGACAACGTCACTATCTGCGGCCATGACCAGCAGGACCACAATGCCAATCTCCTAAAGTTTTTACGCACTGCGTCTCGCCTGAATCTGACCTATAACAGGGAGAAGTGTGTATTTAGCAAACGCCGCCTAGCAATTCTCGGATACGTGGTGGAAAACGGGGTCCTTGGCCCTGATCCAGAACGAATGCGTCCCCTCCTTGAACTTCCCCTACCCACTAGCATCAAAGCACTGAGAAGATGCTTAGGCTTCTTCTCGTATTACGCACAGTGGGTTCCCAATTAAGCGGACAAAGCCCGTCCGCTCATAAAGTCTACCTCTTTTCCCCTGGCAGCAGAGGCTCGCTTAGCCTTTGAAGGGATAAAAGCTGACATCGCGAAAGCCACGATGCACGCTGTCGATGAGTCCATCTCCTTTCAGGTGGAGAGTGATGCATCTGATTTTGCCCTGGCCGCCACACTTAACCAAGCGGGCAGGCCCGTCGCCTTTTTCTCTCGCACCCTCCAAGGCCCTGAAATTCGGTACTCCGCGGTGGAAAAAGAGGCTCAGGCCATTGTGGAGGCTGTCCGGCATTGGCGCCATTACTTGGCTGGAAAATGATTCACCCTGCTCACGGACCAGCGGTCCGTGGCGTTCATGTTCAACAACATGTTACGGGGTAAGATCAAAATGAAAAAATCTTGAGGTGGAGAATCGAACTCTCCACCTACAACTATGATATCATGTACCGTCCGGGGAAGCTCAATGAGCCCTCAGACGCCCTGTCGCGTGGAACATGTACCAGTGTGCAGGAGGATCGGTTACAGGCCCTCCACAATGATCTCTGCCATCCGGGGATCACTCGGCTCTTCCATTTCGTAAAGGCCCGGAATCTATCCTACTCAGTAGAGGATGTCAGGTCAATAACCCGAAGCTGCCAGGTATGTGCTGAATGCAAGCCGCACTTCTAGCGACCTGACAGGGCACACCTCATTAAGGCCACTCGCCCTTTAGAAAGACTGAGTGTGGATTTCAAGGGCCCCCTTCCTTCGACAGATCGGAATGTGTACTTCCTCAACGCGATTGACGAGTACTCCCGATTCCCTTTTGCCATTCCCTGTTCAGACATGACCGCTGCCATGGTTATCAAAGCATTGCGGGATCTTTTCACCCTGTCTGGTTACCCCAGCTATATCCACAGTGATAGGGGCTCGTCGTTTATGAGTGACGACTTGAGGCAATACCTGATCTCAAAAGGGATTGCCTCAAGTAGAACTACGAGTTACAATCCCAGGGGTAACGGGCAGGTTGAAAGAGAAAATGCTACAGTCTGGAAGGCTGTCTTACTGGCGTTGAGGTCTAAGGGTCTTCCAGTCTCCCGTTGGCAAGAGGTACTTTCTGATGCGCTCCATTCAATCCGGTCCCTCCTGTGTACGGCAACCAATGCTACCCCACATGAGCGGATGTTTATCTTCCCTAGGAAGTCTTCCTCTGGGACCTCACTGCCGTCTTGGTTGATGTACTCAGGACCTGTCCTCCTGCGGCGGCATGTTAGGACCCGCAAGTCCGACCCTTTAGTTGAACAGGTCCATCTCCTCCACGCCAACCCTCAATATGCCTATGTGGCATATCCTGACGGGCGAGAGGACACGGTCTCTATTCGAGATCTGGCGCCTGCAGGGGACTTGGAAACCCCTGTCGCTCCTGCACCCCTGATTAGGGACCCCTTGACCTTTATCTCCCCTCCTGACACGGCGCGGGCAGTATCGGGACCACCACTTAATCCTCTTACTCCCGTGTACAGCTTGCCTGAGTCCAGGAGATTGTCGCCACCTCGGGGCGTGCTTGAGTCCAGGAGATTGTCACCACCTCGTGGTCCACCTGTCCGTGAGGAACTGGAGGAGTCACTGGACACCGCCTTGGAGAGAGGGTCATCACGGTCACCAGAACCGGCGCTACCGCCAGTGTTGAGGAGGTCGCAGAGCCGGTGCGGCCCTCCGATACAACTGAACTTGTGAATATATGGACAGTTCGTACTGTTTTTTTTTGCCCCACTGGCCTTTGTTTTAAAGGAGGGGTGAATGTGGTGAACCATAGATGGTTACCACTATGGGTACTGAACCATAGATGGCTAGCACTATGGGTACTTGTACATATGTTACTGTTGTCACTGTTGGGGTTAGGGTTGGGGTGTTCCACCTGTTGGTATTGTTCTGTGGTACACTCCGGTTGGCTCCACCTACCTGTAGGAGTATAAAGGTCACTGCACTGCCGGGTGACCCTTTAGTCTGGGATTGTATTGTTAAGCAGTATGCTCCATTCTTGTTACTAATAAAAGCCTTTATTTCCCGGGTACGATCCAGCCTCCCGAGTGATTTAATCGCGCATCAACGTGCTGGTTAGGTGCATTGACCTGAACAGATGCCCAAGTGTGGCGACTAGGGGAATTTCACAGTAACTTCATTGCAGTGTTAATATTACTTGTGACTAACAAATAAACTTTAACTTTAAAACATGAAGCACAGAGCAATAAGGGATAACAGTATGAAATTGTCAAAAAATACTATGAAGGAGCAGCAAAGGAAAATAGGAACATAAGAACAGGAGTAGACCATTCAGCCTGTCGAGCTTGGTCCGCCATTCAATTATCATCTACCTCAATGTCAGTTTCTCGTGCTATCCCTAAATCCTTTAACGTCATGAGGGTTCAGAAATCTATCAATTTCCGTCTTGAACATACTCAATGATTGATCTTCCACAGCCCTCTAGGGTAGAGAGTTCCAAAGATTTACCACCCTCTGAGTGTTGAAATCCCTCCTCATCTCAATGTTAAATGGCCTGCCCCTTTCTTCTAAGACAAAGAACAAAGCACAGTACAGCACAGGAAACAGGCCCTTCGGCCCTCCAAGCCTGTGCCACTCATTGGTCCAACTGGATCATTCGTTTGTATCTCTCCATTTCCAGACTGCTCATGTGACTATCCAGGTAAGTCTTAAATGATGCCAGCGTGTCTGCCTCCACCACCCTTCTTGGCAGCGCATTCCAGGCCCCCACCACTCTCTGTGTAAAAAACGTCCCTCTGATATCTGAGTTATAGCTCGCCCCTCTCACCTTGAGCCCGTGACCCCTCGTGGTTGTCACCTCCGACCTGGGAAAAAGCTTCCCACTGTTCACCCTATCTATACCCTTCATAATTTTGTACACCTCTATTAGGTCTCCCCTCATTCTCCATCTTTCCAGGGAGAACAAGCCCAGTTTACCCAATCTCTCCGGGATCTTATCTAAAGCCTCTGAAAATTCAAATATACAACATTCACTGATTCTCCCTTATCCAGCTAACTACCTCATCAAAAAACTCCAACAGGTTTGTCAAACATGATTTCCCTTTCATAAATCTATGTTGATTCCTTCTGAGACCGTTAACTAAGGTAGAAACCCATGGAATCGAGGGCAAATTGCTGACATGGTTGAGAAATTGGTTGAGTGGCAGACGACAGAAAGTAGGGAAAATGGGTAGGTACTCAAATTGGCAGAATGTGACTAGTGGTGCTCCACAAGGATCGATGTTGGGGCAACAATTGATTTGATTTGATTTATTATTGTCATATGTATTAACATACAGTGAAAAGTATTGTTTCTTGCACGCTATACAAACAAAGCATACTGTTCATAGAGAAGGAAATGAGAGAGTGCAGAATGTAGTGTTACAGTCATAGCTAGGGTGTAGAGAAAGATCAATTTAATGCGAGGTAAGTCCATTCAAAAGTCTGACAGCAGCAGGGAAGAAGCTGTTCTTGAGTCGGTTGGTGCGTGACCTCAGAATTTTGTATCTTTTTCCCAACGGAAGAAGGTGAAAGAGAGAATGTCTGGGGTGGGTGGGGTCCTTAATTATGCTGGCTGCTTTGCTGAGGCAGTGGGAAGTGTAGACAGAGTCAATAGATGAGAGGCTGGTTTGCGTGATGGATTGGGATGCATTCACGACCTTTTGTGGTTCCTTGCGGTCTTGGGCAGAGCAGGGGCCATACAAAGCTGTGATACAACCAGAAAGAATGCTTTCCATGGTGCATCTGTAAAAGTTGGTGAGAGTCATAGCTGACATGCCAAATTTCCTTAGTCTTCTGAGAAAGTAGAGGCATTGGTGGGCTTTCTTAACTATAGTGTCAGCATGGGGGGACCAGGACAGGTTGTTGGTGATCTGGACACCTAAAATCTTGAAGCTCTTGACCCTTTCTACTTCGTCCCCATTGATGTAGACAGGGGCATGTTCTCCTTTACGCTTCCTAAAGTCGATGACAATTTCCTTCATTTTGTTGATATTGAGGGAGAGATTATGGCTGCCGCACCAGTTCACCAGATTCTCTATCTCATTCCTGTACTCTGTCTCATCATTGTTTGAGATCCGACCCACCTCAGTGGTATCGTCAGCAAACTTGAAAATCGAATTGGAGGGGTATTTGGCCACACAGTCATAGGTGTGTTAGGAATATAGTGGGGGCCTGAGAACACAGCCTTGTGGGGCACTGGTGTTGAGGATGATTCTGGAGGAGGTGTTGTTGCCTGTCCTTACTGATTGTGGACTGTGAGTTAGGGAGTTCAGGGTCCAGTCGCAGAGAGAGGAGCTGAGGCCCAGGCCACGGAGTTTGAAGATGAGTTTCGTGGGAATAATGGTGTTGAAGGCTGAGCTGTAGTCAATAAATAGGAGTCTGACATAGGTGTCCTTGTTATCTAGGTGTTCCAGGGTTGAGTGCAGGGCCAGGGAGATGGTGTCTGCTGTGGACCTGTTGCAGTGGTAGGCAAACTGTAGTGGATCCAGGTAGTCCGGGAGGCTGGAATTGAGTCGTGCCATGACTAGCCTTTCGAAGCACTTCATAATGATGGACGTCAGAGCCACCGGTCAATAATCATTAAGGCACACTGTTTGGTTTTTCTTAGGTACCGGGATGATGGTCGTCTTCTTGAAGCAGATAAGGACCTCAGATTGTTATAAAGAGAGGTTGAAGATGTCTGCAAATATTCCCGCCAGCTGATCCACGCAGGATCTGAGTGCTCGTCCGGGTACCCCATCCAGGCCAGTTGCTTTCCGTGGGTTGACCTTCAAGAACGCTGCTTTGACATCTGCAATGGTGACCCCAGATACAGGTTCATCCAAGGCTTCCAGGGTGGAGGGCGTGCTCCCTTGCTCTTGCTCAAAACAGGCGTAGAATGCATTGAGCTCATCAGGGAGGGGTGCGTTGGAGCCGGCAATTTTACATACCTTCACCTTGTAGCCTGTTATGTCTTGCAGATCTTGCCATAGTCGGTGGGGGTCAATGTGGCTAACCTGGGACTCTAGCTTGGTCCAGTAATGTCTTTTGGCATCTTTGATGGATCTCCTTAGATCGTATCTGGCTTTCTTGTATAGGTCAGTGTCACCTGACTTGAACGCCTCAGCCCTGGACTTCAACAAGCAGTGGATATCCCTGTTTATCCATGGTTTCCGGTTGGGGAACACATGGATTTGCATCTTTGGCACACAGTCTTCTACAAATTTACTTATGAAGTCAGTTACTGTAGTGGCGTACTCGTTCAGGCTGGTCACAGAGTTTTTAAAATACTGACCAGTCCACTGACTCCAAGCAGCCCCATAGGAGATCATCCGATTCCTCAGACCAACATTACACAATTTTCTTTGATGGATTCTCCTGCTTCAGTTTGTTCACAATTGTTCACATTATTTATTAATGGTGTAGAAAGTCATATTTGCTGATGACACAAAGTTAAGATGGCATTGTGGACAGTGTAGATGATAGTATAAATTTACTCTCGAGTAGGGAGTTTGTTTATTACTGGTTAAAACTGGAAAAAATTTAAACTCAACTTAAACAGCAATTTTTAATTAAATGCAAAAAAAAAACTATAAAATTCCCCCACTCACCAAAATCCCAGCTGCTCAGTCTGTAATGTCACACATAGTGCAAGTCACATTGAGAGCTCTGCTGGCTGAGACTCAGATGATTCAGCTCTGATAGGAACCAGGTTACGATACAGAGAAAGAAATCATTAGTGTTGGAATTTAACAACACCGGTATGATCACATTATAACGAAAGCAAACAGGATACATAATTATAAAAGGAAGAGAGAAATTGTGCAAGCGAGTCAAAATATAGAGAAGAAAACATGATTTTAGAGAGGGAGAGGAGCATGGGAATTCTTTCATAAATCGATAATATTGCAAATCACAGAAAACTCCTACAATCAGTTTTTATCAGATTTGTACTTACATAAATGGCATTGTTTCAAAAATAATTGGTTTCCAGAGAGAACTGCTTTAAAAACAGCCTGAGATATAGACATGACATAAATTAGTCAAAGTGACAAGTAAATTGATAGAAATATGATACTACAGTTTTAAAGCTGATAAGTGAATTGTGTACTTGCTCAGCTGTTTCCCGGATCCCATAATAATCCTGTTTTCAAAGCCATCATCTGAAATCTAGATGTTCCAAAAGTCACTAATATTATAGAGGAAACAAATTGTTTCTTCCTAGTACTGAAGAGAAATGAGATATCTTGTTTACCTTGGCCTGGTTTTCTGGTATGCCTAAACCACTGTTAAATAAAATTCAGATATGCTGACAGTGGAGACAGATTACAAATATCACAGGTACAATATATCCACAGCAGTTACTCCCTGGTAACTGTAAAGATCGTCTGACTAAACTCTGATTATAATTAATGCTACCTCCATACAACAGGATGACTTTTTGAGTGACTTAAACAACAGGTAGCATTTTAAATATATCTATTGAGACCTATCTGACAGCTGGAAGCAGTGAGGAGGTAAAATTGGCTATAGTACATTTCTTACTTTTTTTTCATCCCCCCCCTGCAAGTTTTTACACATGATGTGGAGATGCCGGCGTTGGACTGGGGTAAACACAGTAAGAAGTTTAACAACACCAGGTTAAAGTCCAACAGGTTTATTTGGTAGCAAAAGTGTGGCTTTTGCTACCAAATAAACCTGTTGGACTTTAACCTGGTGTTGTTAAACTTCTTACAGTTTTTACACATCCAGAACAATTACCTAGTAGAAATACAATGTAACCGTACAATAATTATATTCAATTAATCATATCGCCAAATCGAGTTATCATGCAGGTGTTGGGAAAACTTTTGGCTGAGCAGCAATTGGAGAGCCCAGAGTGAAGGGAGCACAAACAGAGAGGTAAAATGAATACACCTAAGTGACAAGGGAAGGAGCTGATTGGTGATTAGTTAGTAAACAGTTTTTTTTTCTAGTCAAATCAAGGTCAAGACTTAATAATACACAACCTGAACATTGCTGAAAAGAGAGACATGTTGTCAAAGCCTTTTGTCCTGCACTCATCAGGACAAATGTAATGTTAAATTTCTAATGATCCCAACAATTACGGGAACACCACAGGAGGAAGGAGTGCTGACTGGTTGGCAAGTCGACTCTGATTGCCGTACAGAAAGCAAAGGGGAATTATAGGCTCCAGAAGCTCCAAGGTAATTCAAAAAAAGGTGCAAGGCTTTAATATATTCCTTTTGTTTGCTGAGAACAGATCCCTACATAAGAATGTTTTGTCTCTTCTAGCAAATGTAAATGAGGAATATATTCAATCTTGCACATTTTTTAATTACTCAGGAGCTTGGGAAGCCTATCGTTCCCCGTTGCTTTCTCCATGGAAATAGTTTGGAGTAAGTGGAACCTGTACAAGCCAGATGGGTTGCACCTCAACAGGGCCAGGACAAATATCATCAAGGGAATGCTTGCCAGAGCTGTTGGGAAGAGTTTAAACTAGTGTGGCAGGTGGATGGAAACCTGAATGTGGATTCCAAAGAAAAAAAAAGCAAACTTAGAAGTGTAAGGCAGAAAATTAGTAAGCAAGTGTGGGAGGCAGAGAAAAGAAAAGCTGGAAATTAAGACAATAAGAGTTTGACGTTGGCTATAGTACATGCTTCAGTAGAAGGAGTCTAATGAATAAAACAAATGAGTTGTGGGCAGAGAAAAACACTTGGAAGTAGGATACCATAGTTTTTCCTGAAAAATAGCCTAAAAGGACAGAAATGGCAGTTTAACATTCCTTGTTACAGGAATTTCAGGCAGAATAGAGAGTGCGATAAAAACGGAAGTTGTTCTGTATGTGATGTCTATCACTTTAAGACAGTGCAGCATAAATGAGTCACCTGACTTGAGGGATGAATGGGGAACTGAGAGTAAGTGATCACATCAGAGAGAGAGAGTCCTCTCTCAGGCATCTTGCTTCTGGAACCATGTTGTAAGCATGTAAAGACTGGAGCTGCTGTCCAAGATAAGCCAAGAACTGCAAACCTTCCATACCAAGTTCTCTTAACAATAAATACATTTTGTTCCTATCAGCCTGAGATCTATTGACGATGCTGTAACAGCCAAGACATAACATGTTGGCGACGAGGTGAAATTGATTGAATGGCACAGCCTACCAGTGAATATCCGGTTTAATTAAAGTTGGAAAAGAGGGATACCCCTGGGGCGAATAAACTCAGTGAAGAGTTGTTGAGCTAGTGCCAGACGCTGAGGGGCAGTTGAAATACCAGACCTGATGTGGCCAGGCGGGTAAAAGAGATTTGGAAAGATATAAGGAAAATTAAAGTGAAGAGATTTAGCAAGGAGAGCGAAGCTTCAGTTAAAAAAAAGAGGATAGGAGTGTTTGAAATAAAAAGGAAGATATACTCAACTGGAAGCTATGTTCCAGAGTTAAAAATAATCTGGAAAGGGATGACAAGGTTCGCTTCTGGTAAACAAGTTCAGAAGTAAAAGGAAACACAATTGCCCCAAAAATCTGCAGGACATCTCCCAGAAACATGGGAAAATGAAAGGGCTGAGACGAAGGCTCCCAATTTGAGCAGAGTGTGTAAGGGGTCCAGGTAGCAGCACCTTCACTGGGGAACTTCCAGCAGAGAAGTTCTGAAGTTTTTGAAAGAGGAGAAGACCTCCATCTATTTAAAAATAAAGCAGTTGAAAAAGTTTTTTTTTAAAAACTCCTGACTGGACAGCCACTAGTGAAATTGTCAAAAAGATCAATGTTAAAACAAGGAAAGAGAAACAGATTCCTTGGCAGTCAGAAAAAAATTGTGAAACTGCTGAAATTGATAAAAAAATAAAGTCTTTTACCAACTAAAAAAAAGTTTTAAAACTTCCAGAAAAAGGTCCAAGGAAGAGCTGTAGTTTCCCGCCAACCCTGCAAAAGCACGGGGAAAGCACAGACAGAGATACAGCAGCTGTGATAGGCAAAAAGACTTTGATAGTCTTAAAGCAGTAATGCATTTAAAGAAGTAATGCATTTAAAGCTGTACAACATTGTTATGTTGAGCTGGATATATAGAAGACTGGTGTGAAGTAGGTTATACAATACTGGTGCACAATACTCTGAAGAATGAGGGGAAATCTCATTGAAACCTCAAATATAGATAAAGGGATAGACAGGGTAGGTGCAGGTAAGATGACTCCTGCATGGAGAGTCGAGAACCATGGGACACAATTTCAAAATAAGGCAGAATCCACTTAGGACCGAGATGAGGAGGAAATTTATTTACTCAGAGTGTTGTGAATCTTTGGCACTGTCTATCCCAGAGCGCTTTGGAAGTTTAGTCATTGAGTATGGTTAAAGTAGAGATTGACAGATTTCTAAATCCAATAACATAAAGGAATATGGGGATAGTGTGGGGAAAAGGCATTGAAGTGGATGATCAGCCATGATCCAATTGAATGGCTGAGCAAGCTCGATGGGCCTATGTTCCGACCTTTGTAGAAATAAAGAAGAAAAAAACTTGTTCTTTTCATTATTTCTTGTCAAATAATTATATTTTTGTTAAACATATCCTTTAAGGAAAAAAAGTTATGTTTACCCTGTTAATTACTCTGTTAGCATCGATCATATGTTTTGGTTGCGATTACAGTAAAAACAAGTAAGTAACCCATCTTATTAAATTTTCAGATATTACTGATGTTAGTTAGTCATATTCCACTCAGAGAACTTATGTACATGTACCATATTAATGTATGAGTTTTTGAAGTGAGGAGAGAGTGTATCATATTGCAATATCTGAGCATTTTGTTATACTGCCCTCTCAGCTGAGTCACTGATAGGCCAAACCAAGTAAGGATAGTAGATTTCCTTCCCCAAACATTTGTGAACCAGATGTGTTTTACAACAATCTATGATATTTCTATGTCCACCGTTACTGCGATTGGCTTTCAATTCCAGATTTATTTTTATTAACCGAATTTAAGTTCCACCAGCTGCTATGGGGGGATTTGAACTCATGTCCCTGAACTTTACCTCCTGACAATTAGAGTACTTGTGGTGAACCATAGATGGTTACCACTATGGGTACTGAACCATAGATGGTTATCACTATGGGTACTTGTACATATGTTACTCTTGTTACTGTTGGGGTTAGGGTTGGGGTGTTCCACCTGTTGGTATTGTTCTGTGGTACACTCCGGTTGGCTCCGCCTTCCTATAGGGGTATAAAGGTCACTGCACTTCCTAGTGACCCTTTAGTCTAGGATTGTATTGTTAAGCAGTATGCTCTATTCTTGTTGCTAATAAAAGCCTTTATTTCCCGAGTACGATCGAGCATCTCAAGTGAATTAATCGCGCATCAATTTTATTAGCAACAATTTTTGGTTAAAAAAAACACCATGGAGCAAATGTTAAAACCAGATCGACTTACCTTAGATCCGCGTGCCGCTGGAGCGTCGAACACTTTCGACCATTGGTTGAAGTGTTTTCAGGATTATATCGATGCCTCAACAGCAGTCCAAACCGACGCCGACAGATTGCGGGTCCTCCACGCAAGGGTAAGCGACACGGTGTATGCCACAATCCGTGATTCACAAGACTACAAAGAGGCCATCGAATTACTCAAGAAGCTGTACCATAAACCGCCAAACGAGATTCATGCTCGTCACCTACTAGCCACTCGACGCGGCAGCCCGGCGAAACGACGGCACAGTACCTGCGCGAACTCCAGCAGCTAGCCAGAGCCTGCAATTGCAAGCCAGTGTCGGCCACCCAGTACACTAATGATCTGATCCGAGATGCGTTTGTGGCGGGAATCGGCTCATCCTATATTCGCCTGCGACTGCTAGAACAAGGTAATTTGGACCTAGCTAAGACGGTGGAATTGGCTGATACGATGGAAACGGCCTCCAGAAGTCTTGAAACATACCCCACCGACCACGTGGGAACATCGTGGCAAGCACAGCCACCGACTCAACTCTATCCTGCAGCTCTGAGGAACTGCACGATCGTGCTTTCAACCACGGACCTGACGGCGGCGGCAGCTCCAGGAGGCCCACAGTGCTATTTCTGTGGATTGGCGAAGCACCCTCGTCAGAGATGTCCGGCCAGGACGGTATTTTGCTCCGCTTGTGGGAAGAAAGGGCACTATGCTAAAGTGTGCCGAGCGAAACCACCTTCGAAGCCAAGCAGTGCTGCGTGTGACTCCCCAGGATCTGGCTCCTCGTCTCCAGCTTCGTCGATGTGTTCGAACACGTGCGAGCCATGGGCGCCGCCATTCCTGAGGACGACGACGCAAGACACGTGCGACCTGCGAGTGCCGCCACTTTCAACGCCATCGGCCACGTGCGATCCGTGGGCGCAGCCATTTTGGTCGGCACCGGCCGCAGACGACCAGCAGAGGTCTTCATTATCGATCACCTCAGCTGCCTGCAGTTGCACTCAGCATCCAACAGTGACGTCAAACATCCTGGACCAGGCAAAGCCTCACAGACTCGACAAGTCCATGATGGACATAGAGGTAAACGGACGCCTGACACATTGTCTGTTTGACAGCGGGAGCACGGAGAGTTTCATTCATCCCATGCTCTTCGCGTGCAAACTGTCAGGTAGACAATCTCTATGGCGTCGAGGTCCCGATCTGTTACCGTTCTTGGGAGCTGTGTGGTAACTCTAACGGTGCGGGGCACGGTTTATGAGAACTTCAGGCTCCTCGTGTTACCGCACCTTTGCGCTCCGGTACTCCTGGGGCTAGACTTTATGGTCCACCTGAAGAGTGTGATCCTGCAGTACGATGGGCCACTCCCTCCACTTTCAGTGGGAGAACAGCAGCCTCCAAATTGCCCAGCGCGCTCCTCATGCAGTCTCTCGACCCTCAAAATTACCCCACCTTCTTTATTTGCAAATCGCGTGCCAGGCTGCAAACCCATCGCAACTAAGAGCAGGCGTTACAGCGCTGAGGATCGGATCTTTATTCGATCCGAGGTTCCGCGGCTCCTCAGGGAAGGGATCATCCAACCTAGCATTAGCCCATGGAGAGCACAAGTCGTGGTGGTCAAGACTGGAGACAAGCCCCGGATGGTCATAGACTATAGTCAGACCATTAATAGGTACACGCAGCTGGACGCGTACCCACTCCCACGCATATCTGACATGGTCAACCAGATTGTGCAGTACCGGGTGTTCTCCACCATCGACTTGAAGTCAGCCTACCACCAGCTTCCCATTCACCCAGAGGACCGGAAGTACACGGCCTTTGAGGCGGATGGCCGTCTTTACCACTTCTTAAGGGTTCCTTTTGGCGTCACTAATGGGCCTCGGTTTTCCAGCATGAGATGGACCGAATGGTGGACCAAAACGGGCTACGTGCTACCTTCCCGTACCTGGACAACGTCACTATCTGCGGCCATGACCAGCAGGACCACAACGCCAACCTCCTGAAGTTTTTACGCACTGCGTCTCGCCTGAATCTGACCTATAACAGGGAGAAGTGTGTATTCAGCAAGCGCCGCCTAGCAATACTCGGATACGTGGTGGAAAGCGGGGTCCTCGGCCCCGATCCAGACCGTATGCGTCCCCTCCTTGAACTTCCCCTACCCACTAGCGTCAAAGCACTGAGGAGATGCTTAGGCTTCTTCTCATATTACGCACAGTGGGTTCCCAATTATGCAGACAAAGCCCGTCCGCTCATTAAATCTACCTCTTTTCCCCTGGCAGCAGAGGCTCGCTTAGCCTTTGAAGGGATAAAAGCTGACATCGCGATAGCCACGATGCACGCTGTCGATGAGTCCATCCCCTTCCAGGTGGAGAGTGATGCATCTGATTTCACCCTGGCCGCCACATTTAACCAGGCGGGCAGGCCCGTCGCCTTTTTATCTCGCACCCTCCAAGGCCCTGAAATTCGGCACTCCTCTGTGGAAAAAGAGGCTCAGGCCATTGTGGAGGCCGTACGGCATTGGCGCCATTATTTGGCAGGAAAACGGTTTACCCTGCTCACGGACCAGAGGTCCGTGCCATTCATGTTCAATAACACGTTGAGGGGAAAAATCAAGAACGATAAAATCTTGAGGTAGAGAATCGAACTCTCCACCTACAACTATGATATCATGTATCGTCCGGGGAAGCTCAATAAACCCTCAGATGCCCTGTCGCGTGGAACACGTGCCAGTGTGCAGGAGGACCGGCTACAGGCCCTCCACAATGATCTCTGCCCTCACAATGATCTGGCGCCTGCAGGGGACCTGGAAACCCCCATCGCTCCCGCACCCCTGGTTAGGGTTCCTTTGCCCATCCGGGGATCACTTGGCTCTTCCATTTTGTAAAGGCCCGTAACCTGCCCTACTCCATTGAGGATGTCAGGTCGATAACTCGAAGCTGCCAGGTATGTGCTGAATGCAAGCCGCACTTCTACCGACCTGACAGGGCACACCTCATTAAGGCCACTCGCCCTTTTGAACGACTGAGTATGGATTTCAAGGGCCCCCTTCCTTCGACAGATCGGAAGGTGTACTTCCTCAATGTGGTTGACGAGTACTCCTGATTCCCTTTTGCCATTCCCTGTTCTGACATGTCAGCTGCCACGGTCATCAAAGCCCTGCGGGATCTTTTTACCCTGTTCGGTTACCCCAGTTATATCCACAGTGATAGGGGTTCGTCGTTTATGAGTGACGACTTGAGGCAATGCCTGCTCTCTAAAGGAATTGCCTCAAGTAGGACTACGAGTTACAATCCCAGGGGTAACGGGCAGGTCGAAAGAGAAAACGCTACAGTCTGGAAGGCTGTCTTACTGGCGTTAAGGTCTAGGGGTCTTCCAGTCTCCCGTTGGCAAGAGGTACTTTCTGATGCGCTCCATTCAATCCGGTCCCTCCTGTGTACGGCAACCAACGCTACCCCACATGAGCGGATGTTTACCTTCCCTAGGAAGTCTTCCTCTGGGACCTCACTGCCGTCTTGGTTGACGTACTCAGGACCTGTCCTCCTGCGGCGGCATGTTAGGACCCACAAGTCTGACCCTTTGGTTGAACAGGTCCATCTCCTCCACGCCAACCCTCAATATGCCTATGTAGCATATCCTGACGGGCGAGAGGACACGGTCTCTATCCAAGATCTGGCGCCTGCAGGGGACCTGGAAACCCCTGTCGCTCCCGCACCCCTGGTTAGGGTTCCTTTGCCCATTCTCTCCCCTCCTGACACGGCGCGGGCAGTATCGGGACCACCACTTAATCCTCTTACTCCCGTGTACAGCTTGCCTGAGTCCAGGAGATTGTCGCCACCTCGAGGTCCACCCGTCCGTGAGGAACTGGAGGAGTCACTGGACACCACCTTGGAGAGAGGGTCACCACGGTCACCAGAACCGGCGCTACCGCCAGTGCTGCGGAGGTCGCAGAGACGGTGCGGACCTCCGATACAACTGAACTTGTGAATATATGGACAGTTCATACTGTTTTTTTGCCCCACCGGCCTTTGTTTTTAAAGGAGGGGTGAATGTGGTGAACCATAGATGGTTACCACTATGGGTACGGAACCATAGATGGTTATCACTATGGGTACTTGTACATATGTTACTCTGCTTGCTGTTGGGGTTAGGGTTGGAGTGTTCTACCTGTTGGTATTGTTCTGTGGTACACTCCGGTTGGCTCCGCCTTCCTATAGGGGTATAAAGGTCACTGCACTTCCTAGTGACCCTTTAGTCTAGGATTGTATTGTTAAGCAGTATGCTCTATTCTTGTTGCTAATAAAAGCATTTATTTCCCGAGTACGATCGAGCATCTCGAGTGAATTAATCGCGCATCAGTACTTGCCCATTATCAATACTCTGTAGGTCTGTAAACGTGAGGTCATCCATTTTGGTAGGAATAACAGCAAAATGGACTATTATTTAAATGGTAAAAAATTGCAGCATGCTGCTATGCAGAGAGACATGGGTGTCCTTGTGCAGGCATCTCAAGGAGTTGGTTTGGAGGTGCAACAGGTAATTAAGAAGGCAAATGGAATTTTGTTCTTCATTGCTAGAGGGATGGAGTTTAAAAACAGCGAGATTATATTACAGCTGTATAAGGTGCTGGTGAGGCCCCACCGAGAGTACTGTGTACAGTTTTGGTCTCCTTATTTGAGAAATGATATACTGGCACTGGAGAGGGTGCAGAGGAGATTCACTAGGTTGATTCTGGAGTTGAGAGGGTTGGCTTATGAGGAGAAACTGAATAGACTGGAGCTATACTCATTGGAATTCAGAAGAATGAGGGGAGATCTAATGAAGGGAATAGATAAGATAGAAGCAGGGAAGTTGTTTCCACTGGCGGGTGAAACTAGAACTAGGGGGCATAGCCTCAAAATAAGGGGAAGCAGATTTAGGACTGAGTTGAGGAGGAACTTCTTCACCCAAAGGGTTGTGAATCTGTGGAATTCCCTGCGCAGTGAAGCAGTTGAGGCTACCTCATTGAATGTTTTTAAGGCAAAGATAGATAAATTTTTGAACAGTAAAGGAATTAAGGGTTATGGTGAGCGGGCGGGTAAGTGGAGCTGAGTGCAAGAAAAGATCAGCCATGATCTTATTGAATGGCGGAGCAGGCTCGAGGGGCCAGATGGCCTACTCCTGCTCCTAGTTCTTATGTTATGTCCTCTCTGTCATTTTCTCTCTGCAGCATCCAGCATAACTCATCATAACCTTACCAATATCAGGTTCTGCATTGGATTGAACTGAAGTTCAGTTAACTTAATTAAATCTTTAATGGCCTTTTTACATGCGGAATTGAGGAACAACCTGGGTATAATTAATTGTTGGCAGTGGGAAAATGTACAGCAAAATACAGATGGGAAATAGACAAACACCATCCAAAAATGAGCAGTAAGTATCACATTGAAGATTGGATTCAATGCTCACACTCCAATTATTTGGAAATAACTCATTAACAATAAGAATAGGTTTAAATTTGTTCTTTGGCAGCTGACGAAGCACTAAAAGAAGTTTTTTTAAAAAGGATTAAATGTATTTTTTTAGAGTGTATGGCTCTCATTTTGTGTATGGCTGAATTTATGCTTGGAGTACATCACATTAGATATCACTGCTCCCTCCATGAGCAGTGAATTAGTTCTGCACAACTCACTGACTGATTCAAACATCAGGCTCTCACATGCAATCACCTGACAGTAAACATATCCTTTGCATACTCAACTATTTCCTTTATAATAGTGCTTAATAATGATAAAATTAATGTCAGGACATGGTTATCTAAACGTCAGCAGCTAAAGAACAAATTTAAGCCTTATTCTTCTTGTTAAAGGGTTATTTCCAAATAATTGGTGTGTGGGCAGAAGGAGGCCAATTCAACCTATTGAGTGTGCACTGCCTCTCAAACATGACTAGTGACCCTGGAGAAAAACAATCAAAACAAAATTAACAACCAGAAAAACACCAGTTATGAGTGAGAGTTTGTGATGAGACATTCTACCCCACTAATCCCCCCAACCCACATATCTTGGGACACTAAGGGCCAATTTAGCACGGCCAGTCAACCTAACCTGCACATCTTTGGACTGTGGGAGGAAACCGGAGCTCCCAGAGGAAACTCACACAGACACAAGGAGAATGTGCAAACTCCACAGTCACCCAAGACCGGAATCGAACCTGTGGCCCTGGTGTTGTGAGGTAGCAGTGCTAACCACTGTGCCATCATGCTGCCAATATTTCTTGAATTTAGGAAACAACAGGTGAGCACGTTCAAATGCACAACTCAGGTCTCATCTGCATCGATTGTAATCATATTTCTTTCCGTTTTTTTTCTCTTTCGATATGGCTCCACAAGTTTAATTAAAATGTCTCATCACAAACTCTCACTCATAACTGCCTTGTTTTTCTCCAGGGTCACCAGTCATGTTTGAGGCGCGGATAACAAAGGGGACAGCTGTAAAGGAGTTAGTAAATGCCATCTGAGTGTCATTCCAAGTTGCTGTTCAAATATATTCTGGTGAAGTACAATCTCTCTGGTACTCACAGGGAGCTGGGGAAGACAGGAAGCCAGGATTTATGTGACAGCTGTGTGCCTTGCTAACTGACTTCTCAGGAAGTTGTGTCAGGTGTCCTGTGGCATATTGCAAGAAAACTACTTACAGTTGCTACGGTTACTTCACTATTTTATGATCTATTTTCCTATCACCTAGCAGGGAGCCATTTCCTGCCCTTATATGATCTTCTGCATTGGTGGCCCATTGCATCATTAGCAGTCTTCAATTTACACGAGTAAATTAATTTATTTAATCTTCCAATTCAGAGTTGAATGTTATGCTGACCAAATTATTTTAAAAATGTGAAATGTATGATTTCAATCTACAAATAACTTTCAAAATGTGACACAGCAAAAAGTATTGACACCTCTGCATAGATCCTGGACTTAATGGGCTTGATTCCAAAAAGTATATATCACTTCACATGACCTCTGACTATCCCAAAGCTCTTTGTAGCTGATGAAGTACTCATGAAATGTAGTCACTGGTGTAATGTAGGAAACAGGCCAGCCAATTTTGCACAACAAGCTCCCACAGACACCAATGGAATAAATGACCAGTTTGGTATTGGGTGAGGGATAAATATTGGCCAAGACTCTCATTGCTCTTCTTTGAATTGAGCTGTGGGACCTTGGAGCATCGGTCTGACACGTCAGTCGAAGAGTATTAATGGATAAGGGGCAAAGGCTGGTATATGGAATTATGTCATAGATGATCTTATTGAATGATGGAACAGGCTCAGAGGTTAAATGTTCTGCTCCTGTTTCAATGTTCCTTCCTTCCTAAGATGGTACTCTCTTAATTCTGTAAAAAAAAATCTCATTCTAAGTTACATGTGGGATGCAAACACAAAACCTTCTGAATCAGAATTGTCAAGGAAATTCCTGACAATGGTATCATTAAATCCTGGTACCCTGATAGGTGTTAAGAAACAATATTGCAGGATTTGGTTCTATAATGATTTCATAAGCATGCAGGTGCAGCAGATGGTAAAGAAAGCAGATGGTATGTTGGCCTTCATAGCAAGAGGATTTAAGTACAGGAGCAGGGATGTCTTGCTGAAATTATACAGGGCCTTGGTGAGGTCACACCTGGAATATTGTATGCAGTTTTGGTCTCTTTATCTGAGGAAAGATGTTCTTGCTCTAGAAAGAGTGCAGAGAAGGTTTACCAGACTGATTCCTGAGATGGCGGGACTTATGTTTGAGGAGAAATTGAGGATTATAGGTTAGGATTATATTCGTTGAAGTTTAGAAGAATGAGAGGGGATCTCATATAAACCTATAAAATTCTAACAAAGATGGACAGGATAGATAAAGGAAGGATGTTCATGAAGGTGGGGTTGTCCAGAACCACGGGTCATAGTCAAAGGATACAGGGTCAACCTTTTAGGACTGAGATGAGGAGGAATTTCTTCACCCAGAGAGTGGTAAGCCTGTGGAGTTTGTTACCACAGCTGAGGCCAAAACATCATATATTTTCAAGAAGGAGTTACATATAGTTCTTGGGGCGAAGGAGTTCAAAGGATATGGGGCTGAGGCGGGTTCAGGCTATTAGGTTGGATGATCAGTCATGATCATAATGAATTGTGCAGCAGGCTTGAAGGGCTGAATGGCCTACTCCTGTTCCTATTTTCTATGTTTTTATGTTTCTATTTTTTACTGTTCCACTTTGCTGCTTACAGCATTTCTACGCCAATTAGAATGATCCATTCATTGTCAATTTCTATGAAGCCAGAGCCACTAACAGTTCCTGTATCGACCTTCTCATCCACTCCTCTGCTATTCTGCTCAGATTCTAACTGAGCACAAACAAATGTCCCTGAAATTTTTTCTTTATTGTTTCATCGGATGTGGGTGCCGCTGACAAGGTCAGGATAAGGAAGGATCATCATGTCATCCTCAATGTTTTCAATGACACAGGATCACATGGGCTCATAATAGCCAGCCCCATGATACTGAGAACCATCTCCTCTACAGGGCTCATGAAATGTAGGCATCCTTGAGCCCCTCCAGTTCTGCTCTGCTCACTTCTTTTGTGAGCCATCTAGTTCCACAACAGAAAAGAATGAATGTCAAGGATTATGAAGCACTGGGAGAATCTTACCAGAATTTGGCAAAGTGTCCGTTCAGGTGAGAAAATCAGTGTAGAGCTCCCCAGCCCCACTGGCCTGTTTTCTCCCAGACTATTCACACTTTGACAGCTAAAATAAAGTGGGCAAGGCTTGCAATGTCACCCTGGCAGGGCAGGGAGTCCTAGAGCCTGCAAAGTCAGTGGGACGCCGTTTTTAAAGAGCGCCCCAATCCCAACCAAAAAAAACACATAAACACATTAAAAGTGAAGAAGAAAACTTGCCCCCTCAATTAAAAAAAAATGATGTGGACATCTGCAAACAAAAAATAGACTGCCCACGCTCCCCCCACCACCACCACATACAAATGCTCCCCCCCCCCCCCCCCCCCAGAGGCTCCCACTAGTGCCTGCCCCTGGCACTGCCCCTTGGCACTGCCCTCCCAGTTTGGCATTGTGCCAACCTGGCAGTGCCAACCTGCGCTGGGGACCATGCCAGTGGGTAGTGCCGGAGGGCACTGCCTGGCCATGTTTCTCCTCCCCCAGCACAACCATAGCTTTGCGCCCCCAGAGGGATCCCATCGACAGGTTTATGTTTTTAAAAATGTTGAGAACCTCCCCGACATGAAATCTCATTGGTGAGGTATGAATATTCAGTGAGGGGGGATAATTTGGTGAGAGGACTAGTTAATTATATTCAGATTTCTTAAAATGTATTAAAATCAGATTCTTGCCCATTATGGCAAAAACCAATGAAAATCAGAAAGTGTGATCATGCCAGAGTGAACTAAGCTTTTTGAATCTCACGGGATTTTGTCCCCACCCCACTAATCCCGTGTGTGGAGAATGCAGGGTCAAAGTGCCCCCCTACTGTGTTTGAGTGATGTTCATACCATAGCTGATGGCTGAGTGATGAGGTTTTGGTCCATTCAGCAGCATGAGACGCTGCTAGAATGTTGATTCAGAGATGTCATAGGGGTGTGTTCATTTGACCACCCATTTGATGTAATTCAACTTCTTGTGGTATTGATGCCAGGCTCCTGGAGCCAGAGACCAGTGGTTAATCTCTCTGGCTACATCCTCCTAATCCCTTCTACCCTGATGGCCCTCCAAAGAACCTTGGCATTTCTTCTCCTATTCACCTCTGCCCCTGGTGACTCACCAATGACTGGAGCCTTCTTTCTGCCTGGCAGTTCCATTTCCTTGTTCACAATTACAGCTATAACATTCAGCAGCAGTCACCTGTAATTCAGTGCAGCTTCCCTTTAAGAGAGACAGATTGCCTTTAAGAGCAGAAGGCTGGTTGCACCACATGCTGTTAGTACATGCTGCTTGGTTCCCTGCTGAGCTTGTAGGAAACCAACAGCAGGGGAGCCACTTAGCTCATTGCTGCTATCAGATAAATGAGGTGGCAGCACCAAATGCTGCTCGCCTCCACCTTAACCGACACGAGAATTCCAACCTCTGAGATCAAAATCAGTGCAGACCAATTTTTAACTCATAACATACAACATGAAAGATATCAATCTTTCCATTGCAGATGCAGAGAAATGTGTTTTGCATTTCTAGCATTTTCTATCTTGTTTCATCCTCCCAGCTATTTGTATTAATTTTAATTCCCATTTAAATATGCCAGAATTTAAAAAATACTAAACCACAACAAAACACTTAGTAGAGATTACGTTCAAATGAATCTCTCGACAAGTCAAGAAGCAGGAGCTGTAATTTGATCTGCAGGTACTTTCTATTGCAGCCAACATTTTGTTTTGTTTTAAATGGATCTTTGGGGAATATATAAAGAAAAAATCCTCACGATTCTGGTTTTGAGAATCGTCATGACAACCAGACTAATAGCAATACTCCATAGTGATAAGAACTCACTGTTCATTATACAATTACGGCAAAAAAGTACAAATTAGTAAAAATTAATGAGAATGTATCTCAGCATGCACAAAGCATTATGCCATTTGATTTTCAGCATTTGTTTTATGAGAACTGGGTTTCTATGATTTTTTTTTGCAGGTCAGTGTTACAAAAGGGAAACCATAAAAAGCAAAGACATTTCCCATTCTCCCCGTGTCTGCGTGGGTTTCCTCTCGGTGCTCTGGTTTCCTCCCACAGTCCAAAGATATGCGAGTTAGGTGCACTGGCCATGCTAAATTGCCCCTTAGTGTCCCGGGATGTGTAGCTTAGAGGGATTAGCAGGGTAAATATGTGGCGTTACGGGGATAGGGTCTAGGTGGGATTGTTGTCGGTGCAGACTCGATGGGCTGAAGTGCAGGGATTCTATGATTCAGGGTTGTGTCATTCGCAAGTGTCCTCATGAGAACCTCTCTCCAATATTTAGGGAAACTGTGGGAGGAAAGCCAGTGCCCTGTGATATTGGTAGCCCATCCAGCCTCCAGGGCAGAAGGTAGCTAGGTCCAGGGAGCATTGAGGGGATGGAGAGGGAATTCCCAGTCAGCTCCTTTGATTTTCAAGTCTGCTAAGGTGCCTTTAGTACTGTTACCAAGGAATTCCTTAGTAGCAAGGCAGTTATGCATGCAGGTCAGGCAGCCCTTTGAAAATGGTGACAGCATCTGCCTTTCATTCACATGACACTGCCATCAGTACCACTCGCTTGCTGCCCTCATCAATTGGGTGGCACTGCAGCGCCAGGCAGTTAATTGCCCAGCCACCACATGATCACGTTCAGCAGGTGGTATGTCACTCGTGCAGAAGCAGTATCCACTTCCCCTGTCATCACTGCAACCCATGCCAATCCAATAAATTCAGCAAGAGTGCAGGAGTTAGAGTGGGGGAAAGGATTGTATAGGTAGCAGTTTTCCATTAGAGATGCTCATACACTGTTGCAGAGGAGTCAGACCACAATTTCAATGGGCCAGACTACAGAAGTTAGGAGATTTCAATAACAACTTCATCTCATTCATTGGCCCTCAATGGCTGTATTCTCCTAGTCACTCAATAATACTCAACCATCTTGAAGGTCAATCCACCCATGTGGACAGTCTTGTTGTTGGAAAAAAGAAATGAAAAAACTCACGAGTTCTTCTGTTTATATGCTGAAGCTTCTCCAATCCAAATTTGTTCAGCTAGGGAATCTGCAATTCCACCTCATCACCACACTGTGATACTCTTGTAGGACAAGAACCACCGTATGCTGCATGGAGCTTGGTACCCAAGTGAAAATTGGTTTAATCCAGTTGAAGTAAGAGAATAGTTTCTTCTGACCTATTGCAGATAAAGCCTCTTGCTGAGAGCACTTTTCCCCTATTTCCTTCTCCTTTTAGCAACATGTCCTGCTCTGCATGATCTCTTTCCAACCTCGCTGTCTTTTTCAATTCCTGGACAAAGCTCTACTAGGCCATCCCATGGTTGGAAGCACCTTACTTCAGCACAAGAATTTAAATGACTGAAAAAGTACTTCCAACACCAGCCAGATCACTCCCTGTAGAACATTGAGCCAAGTACAAAAAGGCACCAAAACATGTGCCATTACACCAACAGTTAGAAAAAATAATCCAACACCTGTAAGTAGTTCATGATCTACCTGTGATGGTTCCTTCATTCCATGTAATATTGTGTTTAGCTGCGTGAGGTTAATCAAGACATTGGCTGGAGTGTGCAGTTTGAAAATGACAGCTCGAGTGTTAAATCAGAGATGTACACTGATTTGCTCTACATTTTGCCAGCAATCAGGCGCATACCTGTGTACTTCCTGTCAGAAGTATGCCCTAGCATCTTGGATCCAATTATCAATCCTAATGTGGTGACATTGCATTGAAGAAACAGCCTCATTTAACCATCAATATGTCAACAGAAGCTGTTGTACCGGGCCATTTGTGTATCTATGTATATAAACATGTATGTATGTATGCATCAAGGGATGTGGAGATAGTGCGGGAAAATGGGTTGAGGATGATGATCAGCCATGCTCTAATTGAATGGTGAGCCAACTCGAAGGGCTGAATGGCCGACTCCTGCTCCTATTTCTTATGTTCCTGTATAAGACAAACCAGATTAAACCAATTTTCACTTGGGTACCAGACTCCGTACGCATGCAGCGTACTTTCCTACAAAGATATTACAGTATGGTGACAAGGTGGGATTGCAGACTCCCTAGCTGAACAAATTTGAGTTGGAGACGTTTCCAGCAAACCAGCGGAGGAAATCCTGAATTTTTTTCTTTTCAGTGACAATTTGGTTTACAAAACTAGACTTAACAAAAAAGCTGTGGGTGGACTGACTTTCAAAGATGCTCACGTCATCAGGTATTATTGGACAATTGGGTGAGTACAGCGAGTGAGAGTCTTTCAGTGCACATGTGAATGGCTGGAGATATTTTTCACTGCTAATAATATCCTACAATCCGGATCATCCAGTTATTAATCAGGCAGTGGGAAAGAGAAAGGACGACATTTTCAACTCAAGCAGGCCCAGAAGTGAACAAAACACTACAGAGTTAGCTCACCCCGCTAAACCAAAAGACACACTGCTGTCATAGATATATTGTGCAAGCGGGAGCAGCACTCTAGTCCCCAAACTGTTGGAGATTGCAGAAAGCTGCCAATTTCGAGGAATCAGTTGCCCATTGAGGACATTAGAGACTTTATCATGGCTGTAAAAAAGTGAAAAGCATTCTAAGTGAGCCTATGACATTGCCTAAGTTAACTTACGACATAGCTTGGCAAACAGCATTATCCATGGACATGGTGGAACATGACTCAAGAGAAGTTATAGTTAACAACTGCCAGTCTTCTGCTGAAGTAAACAAGCTGCAGCTGAGTAAGCAGAAGACCCTAACGACGGAAGTTAGTAGCTACCAGAGCTACAGGTACAACAAAGCCCTGCTGCCAGTGCCTTAGCCAACATTGGGCACAGAATTGTTCATTTCTGAAGGCAGACAAACCACCCTCTGAGAGAAAAAAATCTCGGAGCCGATTCTCCCAAATAAATTCTAACTGTTGAATTTGCGTGAAAACTGGAGTAAACCCCGTTGGTTTCAGAATGAATCTCCCACACTCTGTGCACTGCTGAGCGCACTAGCGAGATTCACTCTAGAAATCAATGGGTGGGGCCTATTCCCACTGGAGAGGCCAGCAGCAGAGCGCTGAGTGGGCCACTGCTCATGCGCTGATCTATCAGCACCGAGACCAGCGCATGCACAGTGACCCCTGTCTGCCAGCCTCCCGATTGCTGGCCAGCTCGATCACTCGCCAGCTCTGTGAACCACGGAATGCTAGCCCTCCCACCTCTCCACGGCCTAATCACTGGCCCCCAAACATGCCTGGGCCAACCTCAACGTCCCCCCCAGCCCACGTCGATGCCACCACCCCCACCCCCCACCCCCCCCCCCCCCCCCACCCCCGCTGCCCCGATCTCCTGATCCACCTCACAGATTCCCCATCCACCAACAGCACCGACTCCCCCCCGCAGCCCTGACCCCCCCCCGCAGCAGGCCACCCCTGCCCCCCACTGACAGCCCCGATCGCTGGCCTCCCTCGCTCTGTCATCAGCCCAAATGCAGCAGGACCTCCCCAACCTCACCAATCACCCCAGAGGCCCCACCCACATTCAGCCACACCCTATCAGGCAGTGCCAAGATGTCCCCTGGGCATTGGCACTGTGCCACTTGGGCAGTGACGGAGCCCCAGGCTGGTACCCCCAACGCCCGATCCTCTTGGGGGCTTCGATTGCCCCCCCTCACTCCAGCGAGGTCGGGCCGCCAGCTCCCCGCAAGTGTAAACCCTGGGCCCCCTAATGGCATTAATAATTGATGCAAATTAGGATTAACATTGTATTCAGCTCCGCGCCGGAAATCGGCTGTGTGTGTAATGATAGGCATCATCAACATTTGTTCCCTTCACCTTTCCAGGTTTCCAATTTGTTTGGCTTACTTAAATACAATTTTCATTATTAATAATAATACTTCTATCTTTATAAATCTTTGACGCTAAGATGTGCCACAGCACTTTTCATAATTAATTATTTACTTATTGAATTACAACAACTGTAGCCTTTAGCTCCCTCAATACTACAATTCCACCATATTGTTAGATTAATTGTGATAGATCTTGATGTTGTGTAAAAATATAACAGTGAATTCACAGTGTGTTTTACATCTTCACTGATAATGTAAAACAGGCTGTCAATTCATTACCAACTGTTTTACAGATCTACCCTATTAAATTTAACAAAACATTGTAAAGGCACTCAATGCCAGATATCTGACATGCACAATTTAATTGATGCTAGTATGTAGCCTCAGGTTACTCATATACATTGCTATTGCTCACCTTTACACTTTACTTTGGCTCTCATTCACCACATGCAGCAGGTGGATAATTCACTACAAGCGTGATTTCCTCCACGTGTCTGCTGTACCTTCTTGTTGGTGAGCTGACCTCAAAAGGAGCACTTTGTTGAGCCCCTGTGCCATAACCTTTGTGGTATCTTCTGTGCCATAGGCTTTGCAAATGCCACGCATCCTATTACTTTTAACAAAATAGTGCAATCCACAACTGGATTCATTATTGTATACCATTTATGTCAATAGAAAGATAAACCAAACTGAAAAAATTAAACTAAAATAGGAAATGTTGGAAATGCATAGCAGATCAGTCGTGGTCTCTATGGAGGAGAGATAAGTTAATGGGCAAGAAGTTGCTGCAATGGTACACTTCCCAGTGAGTGAATTTTTAACCTCACCATTCACGTTGTACAATAGTTGTGCTGTAAATTGTTGGGTTGTTGAAACAATAATGTTGCAGTGACATCAATATCACAATTGGGATCTCCTGAACACTATCAAATGGTCTATTTCCTGAACCAATTAAATAAAAGGATATAGCAGAATACAGAGAAACAGCAGAGAAGAAAATAGGGTAAATTGAAGCCAAATTAAGACAAGGGAAATACTAACCCCAATAATTACAGGAAGGCAGGGGATGTGCATGGCTATGTAGAGTAAACGGACAAGACTTGGAATGTGGAGGTGCAGTCAATCTTAACAGAGCTTCATTGCATGTTGCAGGACTGTCTCCTGTGGGGTAATGTATTTATTGGGTCAGGGGCCTGTGGGGAAATATAGTATAAAGCGTTAATGTTAAATATGTAAATATAGGGGGCATAGGTTTAAGGCGCAAGGGACAAGGTTTAAAGGAGATGTACGAGGCTAGTTTTTTACAGAGGGTGGTGGGTGCCTGGAACTCACTGCCGGGAGAGGTAGTTGAAGCAGATACGATAATGACTCTTAAGAGGTGTCTTGACAAATACATGATTAGGATGGGAATAGAGGGATATGGTTCCCGGAAGGGTAGGAGGTTTTAGTTCAGTCAGGCAGCATGGTCGGTGCAGGCTTAGAGGGTCGACGGGCCTGTTGCTGTGCTGTAATTTTCTTTGTTCTTTGTTCTTTTGTTCTTTATGTAGTTTACATCATCAGTGACATAAGATCATATGATAACAGAGCATGGAGAGTGAAAGAGAGATTCTTGCCTAGTCTGTTACTTTATTTAACATTATAATGTTCAACAAAAGGTAGTTTACCAACAGCCTTGTCTCCATTAGCATCTGCATAACCAGACCCTCAACAACCCCATCTTTTTTATTTATCGTTTGCTGGCCAGCATTTATTGCCCATCTCTAATTGCCCTTGGAGGGCAGTTGAGAGTCAACCATATTGCTGTGGCTCTGGAGCCAGACCTAGTAAGGACGGTAGATTTCCTTCTCTAAAGGACATTAGTGAACCAGATGAGTTTTTCCAACAATCGACAATGGGCAGAATTTTACGGCCTCACTTGTCCCAAAACCGTAAAATCCCACCCAAGGTCAACGGGTCTTTCCATGGTCCACACCCCCACCCGCTCAAATTCCCGTGGCGGGCAGGATGGTAAAATTCCAGCTAATGGTTTCACGACCATCAGTAGATTCTTAATTCCAGGCATATTTTTATTGAATTCAAATTCTACCATCTGCCGTGCGAGATTCGGGCCCGGGTCCCCAGAACATAAGCTGAGTTTCTGGATTAATAGTCCAGCAATAATACCACTTGGCTATCCTCTCCCCACAATAGCAATAACAGACCTCCCAAATAGCAGCCAGACAAATAGGTAGCCTAACTGATGGGCGGTAACATAGGCCACAGTCAGAGATCGTGGGGACAGTCTGCAGCACTGGGAGTGAGCATCCACACTAGACCACGATCGGGTAGACTGGGAAGAGGTTGATGATCGGGAGAGCTAGACAGGTGGTGGGGGGAGCAGGGGCTGGTGGGAGAAGGCTGGAGATCAGGGCTGAGGAGGCCAAAGGTTTCTGTGAGGGACCTGGGAAGAGCACTTTGTGCACCTCTGGCCCACAAGGAATGCTAAATGACTTTCTGGTGTCCTGATATTTTAATTCAATCCTCTAACATCCTTCAGCCTAACTTTAAATCAAGGACAAAGAGAGAGAAAGAAAGAGAATGAATAAAAGGTTGCACATGACGAAAAGGCCCAATGCAAGGGCACTGATTTTATTTTCTTCCCAAAAATGGTGAATGGTGCACATTGGCCAGAAATGTATAAATGTTTCCTGTCCACAATATTGGTGATTTAGAAAGTTGCTTAGCACCTGTAACACAGAGTCTGCGTAATCTATTTTATAACTCATCAAATTCCTCAGTGCTATTATTGCAGTAGTAATTTTAATGGTTCCTTGGTTGAATTTTAGTAACAGAACTTGACCGAAATTTTCCAGCCCTTCTAGCCAGCAGGATCTTCTGTTTCCGCTAATGACAACTCCCCCACCACAGGTCCCCAGAGGATGGTGCGAGCAACAGGAATAGCCATTGACAGCAGTGGGACAGGAAGATCGGAGTGCTTGATGACACTTTAGAATCAGGAATTCCCCCACAACAATCAGATTCAAGGAACATGCTAAAAGTAATTTTGGTAAAATTCCAAAAATTCATATGCTTTGTTGCTATTTTCTTGGAATCTAAAAAGATGTTTGCCATGACAACAAAGTAACGAGAATTATTATTGTTATTCTGGAGTGACTTCCTGGGTCTGAAAAACAATTTAATCTGCATTGTGTTGTTGGCAATAACAAAATGAAATTTTGTGGAAGATGTGAGAACACTGTGTTTTTTTGTGAAATAGTTAAAACATGACAACTGTTATTATCGGTGCATTATGGGGAGATGATGACATAGCGGTAATGACATTGGACTAGTAATCCAGACACCCAAACTAATGTCCTGAGAACATGGGTTCAAATCCCACTGTGACAGTTTGGTGTAATTTGAACCCCGTTAATTACAAAGCTAGTCTCAGCGGCTGCTGATTGTTGTAAAAACCCATCTGGTCCTTCAGGGAAGGAAACCTACCATCCTGGTCTGGCCTGTAGGTGACTCCAGATCCACAGTAATATGAATGGCTCTTAACTGCCCTCTGAAATGGTCTAGTAAGCCACTCATTAGGGATGGGCAACAAATGCTGGCCTTGCCAATGATGTAAGAGTTTTAACAACATCAGGTTAAAGTCCAACAGGTTTATTTGGTAGCCTGCCACTATCCCATGTAAGAATTTAAAAATATATATTTTCATGTTTGTTTACTCTAAGTATGCTGTTCAAGATTATCAGAAAAAAAAATCAGGCTTTATAATAATCAAATGATCAAGAAAACCCAAGAGGATATTAAATTTCATTCATTTTCCCAGCTTGCCACCCAGCTTACTTATTGTACAGCAATTAACAATGTATGTACTTGTTGCTATAGTAACTGACATTCTCGTGACAAAGTCCACTGCCACAATCGTTTCACTGAACTTCAGTGTTGTTGCTAATACCATGGATATTGTTTCACTGTTTCTCTCTCTTTAATAGTCACCCGCTTTTTCACATTTTATTTGTAGCAGAGAAACTTAAGCATTTTAACTCCACATATCACAGGTTGGAGGAGTTGTCATAAACATTCATTAATCAGTCATTTCATTTTACTGTTTTATGTGTTTTCTCCTCGCCCACATGAGTGAAATATCAGCTGTTAAATTGTGCCAAAATAATTCTCCAACTCAGAGGAAATTGAATTTTCCCCGGAGCTCTAATGAATGATTAATTTAATTTACCTTCTTTCTATAATCATAGGAATGAAATGGGCCAATTATTGGCATCCATTCTGAGGAGGTAGCAGGACTATTGAGCCACATGAGCAACACGACCTGTGGACCAGTGGACTGGTGGCCAGTCGTCTTAGGGAATGTTATATGAATGTTAATCAGGATTTAATTAATTTTATATCAATTTGTATAATTCCAAAGCAAGCTGAACGCTATTCAGGTCTATCCAAAACCCTTCTTTTGATTAATCTGTGTGAAGTGTAAGGCTATGTGTGGTGCTGACTGCTGGACAGGTCACAGGCTCATTGTCTCCAAAATGAGGCTCCGCATCAGACCCAAGAGGCGACCACAAGGAAGCAAGGTTATGAAAAGAATCAATGTGGCCAAGCTAAAGAACTCCAGCATAGCTTCAGCACTGGCTGAAGACTTAGAAACCAAGCTTGCTGACCTACACCTCGCAGGCAGCGCTGAGGACGACTGGGAACGCCTCAGGGATGCTGTCCATTCATCTGCACTCAAGATGCTCGGGCCCTCTACCCGCAAGCGGCATGACTGGTTCGATGAGAATGAGGAGGAGATACAGGCTCTACTTGTTGAAAAGCACCGTCTTCATCGTGCCTGTCAGAACGACCCATCATCAGCTGCCAAGAAAAATGCCTTTACCAGAGCTCGCAGGACAGTCCAGAATAAACTGCGTAAAATGCAGGATGCCTGGCTGAGCGCCAAGGCAGATGAAATACAGGGATACGCTGACATAAACGACTTGAAACGGTTCTATGAAGCCCTCAACACTCTCTACGGACCTCAATCTCTCGGGAGTTCCCCCCTCCCGAGTACAGATGGTACAACTCTCATTACAGAGAGGGCTCAGATCCTGCAGAGATGGGCTGAACACTTTGAAGCCGTCCTCAACCGAACGCCATCTATTAACGATGAGGCAATAGACAGGATTTCCCAGGTCGATATCAACAGCGCCATGGATGACCCACCGGTAGTAGCCAAAGTCATGAAAGCTGTTAGCCAGCTATCTAGTGGCCAAGCCCCAGGGGCAGACGCCATACCCACAGAGATCTACAAAGCTGCTGGTCCTGTACTTATTGAGAAGCTCACCGAGTTGTTCCTTTTGGAAGCAAGGATCCATTCCTCAGGAACTTAAAGATACTTCCATCGTACTCCTCTACAAGAGGAAGGGCAATCAGCAAGTATGCAACAACCATCGAGGAATCTCGCTGCTCTCCATTGCAGGAAAAACCCTCGCAAAAGTCCTGCTAAATCGTCTGGTCACTCATCTGGAGCTGGGCCTGCTTCCAGAGTCACAGTGTGGCTTCCGCAAAGGTCACGGGGCTATTGACATGATTTTTGCCGCGCGCCAACTTCAGGAGAAGTGTCAGGGGCAGAATCACGAGCTCTACACAATCTTTGTTGACCTCACGAAAGCCTTCGACACTGTCAGCCGACAAGGCCTGTGGAGGATCATGTCAAAGTTCGGCTGCCCCCGCAAATTCATTCAGATGGTACGCCAGTTCCATGATGGCCAGAGTACTGGATGGCGGAGAATCCTCTGAGGCATTCCCAGTCACCAATGGTGTCAAACAGGGCTGTGTGCTTGCACCCACACTGTTCAGCATGATGTTTACTGCCATGCTGAATGATGCCTTCCAGGACAGTGTTGCTGGAATCAGCCTTAAGTACAGAGTGGATGGGAAACTCTTCAACCTGAGGAGACTTCAAGCTATTACCAAAGTAAAGGAGACTGTTCTGAGAGACTTCCTCTTTGCTGATGTATACTGGCTCACAGCCAGAGATGCAAGTCGGTATGGACAAATTTTCCACGGCTTGTGACAACTTTGGACTCACCATCAACATTAAAAAGACTGAAGTCATGCACCAGCCTGCTCCTCATGCACCGTACACAGAACCCATAATCACAATCAAAGGGCAGAAACTACAGGTAGTGGACCAGTTCACTTATCTTGGCAGTACCCTCTCCCAAGCAGTGACTATTGATACAGAAGTTAACTGCAGAATAGCAAAGGCAAGTCCTGTTTTCGGTAGACTGCGTTCCACTGTATGGGAATGTCGAGGAATCAGCCCAGCAACAAAACTGAAGGTCTACAGTGCCGTGGTACTCACTACCCTCCTGTATGCCTGTGAAACGTGGACTGTGTATCGAAGGCATGCAAGACAGCTCAATCATTTCCACATGACTTGTCTTCACGGAATATTACGCATCAGATGCCAAGACAAAGTACCAGACACCGAAGTTCTCTCTAGAGCAAGTCTACCATCAGTCCACACATTGCTGATGAGAGCACAGACCCGGTGGGCAAGTCATGTCATCCGTATGCCGGACGAGCGCATACCCAAGCAGCTCCTTTTTGGGGAACTCTCTGCTGGAAGACGCTCGCATGGAGGGGAGAAGAAACGTTACAAAGACACACTCAAGGCCTCCCTGAAGTCGCTTGACATAGACACGACCACCTGGGAAACGCTGGCACAAAACCGCCCTACCTGGCACTGCCTCATCTACAAGGGCTGTCAAGCTTATGAAGCAAGGTGCAATGCTGAAGCACAACTTAAGCGTGAGCTGCCCAAGTCCAGAGCCACCAGTGCAACAACTACAGCGCCTACACAAGTTTGCCCAATATGTGCCAGGACATTCCGTGCCCGAATTGGCCTGATCAGTTATCTTCGGACACACCGCATCCAGCCTCATAATGACTAATGGTGTCGAGGTCCTCATCGACGACGATGGACGAACAACAACAGTGAAGTGTAATGTATAATTCTGCATTGACCCATCACTGTTCCAAGGTATAAGCTCTCCAGAGGCTAGTGTCGAGCCTGGTCCAAATACTGCTCATTTTTGCAAGAATAATACTCACAAACTGACTCCTGGAGGAGTTTCATGATGGTGGGCAATTCTCCAAAACGAAATGACTGTGTCACATACAGTGGGAATCGCGATGCAATTCTTACTGGATCAGTCGGTGCTATCCCAATCATTATCTTCCCACACTTGGACAGTTTTAAGGGGGGGGGGGTGCGGTTATATGCACCTGCTCCTCATTTCAATTTTGATTCTCCGATCAAACTAACACTGTCCCTTTCATTAAATGCTTAGAGGGTATATGGAATTACGTGGTCCTCACTATTACCTGAACCTTCCATCACCCCACCAGGGGGGCAAAAAAAAGGACCAGGAAAGCTACTAAAATCTTGAAAACTCATATCCCAATCCAACTCACTATGATTCCAACTGCTGTGCGTTTACAGTGGCATTTCAATCCATCCACAGGCTCCAGCTATAAGGAGATAGGGATCTATTTAGAATGCAAAAGTCACAGCTCGATTTATTTTATTCATTCCCTGGATTTTAGTGTCACTGGCCAGGCCAGAATTAATTGCTTGTCTCTAATTGCCCTTGAGAAGGTGGTGGTGAGCTGCCTTCTTGAACTGCTGCAGTCCGTTTGGTGTAGGTACACCCACAGTGCTGCTGGAAAGGGAGTATGAGATTGTGACCCAGTGACAACTGTAATACAGCTCCAAGTCAGGATGGCCCATGACTTGAAGGGAATTTGCAGTTGGTGGTCTTGTCTTTCTAAGTGGTAGAGGTCATGGATTCAGAAGTTGGTGTTGAAAAAGGATTAGTAAGTTGCTGCTGTGCATCTTACATGCGGTACACATGCTGCCACTTTGCTCCAGTGATGGTGGGAGTGAATGCTTAAGAAGATGAATGTGATGCTGACCAGGCAGGCTGCTTTGCCCTGGATGGTGTTGAGCTTCTTGAGTGTTGTCAGAGCTGTACACATCCAAACAAGTGGCGAATACTCCAGTACACTCCTGACTTGTACCTTGTAGTTGGTGGACTACTTCTGGGGAGTCAGGGAATGAGTTATTCACTGCAGTATTTCCAGGCTCTGACCTGCTCTCGTAGCCCCAGTATTTATATGGCTTATATTTATATGAAGAACTTCAACACTTTTTCTACCTAAGTCATTGTTTCCAATACAGATAATGACTTCTGGCTGTTCCCCTTCTTACTGAATGTTCTGCAGGCTCTTGGTGATACCCTTTACCTTTGGCACCAGGGTGGCAACATTCCATTGAAGAATCATATTTGCTGTTGAGAAACTCCAGCGTAACCATCAAATCACCTACAGCTTCTGTATATCGATTATTTCTTTCTCCTCTGTTCATTCTAACTCTCTCCACTCTCTATCTGTTCACTCTGACTCTCTCCACTCTCTATCTGTTCATTCTAACTCTCTCCACTCTCTATCTGTTCACTCTGACTCTCTCCACTCTCTATTTCTCATTCCAGCTCTCACCATTCTTACTGGGTGGGATTTTATGGCCTCGCTTGTCCCAAAACCGTAAAATCCTGCCCAAGATCAACGGACCTTTCCATGGTCCGTCCCTCACCCACTCCGAATTCCCGTGGCAGGCAGGACGGTAAAATTCTGGCCACTAACTCCCTTTGAATCTCTCTGACACTTTCCATTCTCTCTGTCTCTCTGCTCTCTTTGACTGTCTGACTCTTCTCCACTCCAACTGACTCTCTGCATTCTCTGACTCTCTCCATTCTCTCTCACTCTGCTCTCTCTGACAGACTCCGCTCTAACTGATCCTCACCACTCTCACTGACTCTCTCTCCGTTCTCTCTAACTCTTTCTGCTCTCTGATACTCTCCACTCTAACTGATCGTCACCACTCTCACTGAATCTCTCTGCTCTCTCCACTCTAACTGACTCTGCTCTCTCTCTCTCTGCTCTCTCTCTTTCTCCACTCTCTCTCTGCTCTCTGACACTCTCCACTCTAACTGATCCTCACCACTCTCACTGAACCTCTCTGCTACACAGCAGCAACTTGCCAAAACTTTATCATCACGGCCTCCCAAGCTTGCAATCTCTGCCGCCTGCAAGGACAAGGGCAGCAAAAGCGTTGGGACATCATCACCTCCACATTCCCCTCCACATCACATACCATCTTGACTTGGAGATATTTTGCCAATGGCTTAAAATTCTGAAACTCCCCACCTACCAACAATGCGGTTATACCTTCACTACACGGATTGGAATGGTTCAAGAAGGCGGTTCACCTCCTGCTCATGGGAATTAGAGTGGACAATAAATCTGGATTTTGCCCCTGACATCCACCTCCTGTAAATGATTAAATAATAGTATTTAAGGATTCCACATACCCTCCGTTCCTCTGACTCTAATCTTTAGTACATGCTCCTGTTCATCTTATTGTGCTGGTGAAGGAAAGGGAATCCAGTGCTGACATATTTAAATCTGTTACTTCCTTTGCCTAAATTATTTTCTGCTTATTTTCTTTGATTTCTATCCTCCTGCAGGATGATGTCCTCTTGTTTGCCCTAGAATACTCATTCTCTTTCGTCCCTCTGAAAATCAATCTGCCTTGATGCTAACACCCAGAATTTCCCTCGCCCCGATCAGGTCTCTTTTGTTCTTAATTGTGCGCTTTTGCTCAGTTTTTCTCCACAATGATGCAAACATATCTCGTGTTTTAGTTCTCAAATTATTGATTTTACTGTTGATTTATTGAATCTCTGCTGTTTGATTGTTGCTTATTCTCACAATGTAGCTGCTCTGATGTATCTGTTGTGATGTTGAGTTCTATTTCTACTCTTGTTTTTACGATACTTTTCTTCAATTTTTGCTTGCAGGTTTTAAATTTCTCACATTTTGCACCTATCACAAAGATAAGTTTTTAAGCAATTCAATTAATTTAAATAGGTAGATTATTCATGATTTACCCCATTTCATTGTTGTTTTAAATACTTTTTAATAATTAATTACACCTGTGTTTTATCCTCATCCAACTTTTACTGTCCCCCACAACGCAAGACATTCACAGTCCACAGTTTCTTCAGTCGAGCTTCCAGCTTGGTTTTCTACACGGTTATTCTATTGCTCCTACCTTCCCACTACTTGCTTGGTATCACCACCCAGTGCCTCACAAATCATAGCCCACATTGCAAGAACCATTGATACGTATTAATAGATGGTTCAGATAGTCAGAAATAAATCGCAGATGTGCACACAGTGCTAAAATAGTTTTGGTCTATGATACAAAATTTGTTTCAGTCACAGAGTTATTGGTGGCACCTCTTCCTTTTTATTCAATTCCTTCTGAAATTAGAGAATCACAGAATCACAAATTGGTTACAGTCCAGAAGGAGACCATTCAGCCCATCTTATCTGCACCGGCTCTCTGAACAAACAATTTATTTGGTGTCATTCTCCTGACTTTTTCCCGTAACCTTGCACACTCTTTCATTTCAGCTAACAATCTAATCCCCTTTTGAATGCTTCAATTGAACTGCCTCTGACGCACTCTCTGACAGTGCAAACCCTAACCAATCACTGCATCGAAAAGTTTTTTCCCATATCGCTTTTGTTTCTTTTGCAAACTACTTTGACCTGTGTCCTCTCTTTCTCAATCCTTTTACAAGTGGGAATAAAGAACAGCAGCAGCAATCATTCTTTGGTAACTCATTGAATGCCCATCATTCACATGGTCTATCATTTGGTTATTTTACCAAGAGATGCATTGCAGCCAAAACAGAGATCATCCTCATCCTTGAGCATAGTGGCATAGTGGTTAGCACTGCTGCTTCACTGTGCCAGCGATCCAGGTTCGATTCCCGGCTTGGGTCACTGTCTGTGTGGAGTCTGCACATTCTCCCCATGTCTGCGTGGGTTTCCTCCAAGTGCTCCGGTTTCCTCTCACAGTCTGAAAGACATGCTGGTTGGATGCATTGGCCATTGCTAAATTCTCCCTCAGTGTACCCAAATAGGCGGCAGGTGGAGTGTAGCAACGAGGGGATTTTCACAGTAACATCATTGCAGTGTTAATGTAAGCCTACTTGTGACTAATAAATATTCTTTCATCTTATTTACTGTCATACTGAGTTTATTTTCCAAAAACTAATATCTTGACATCTCAATGTTCCTGCTGGAAAGAAACTTGAGTGAGGTTGATGCTTTCTTAAAATGTGTCATAATTCATACCTAAAATATGTCCTAATCCATATTTTGATCAATTTTTAGAATATCACTGTGAAACTTTGTTCTACAATTTGTTCCCTTGCCTCTACTCTGCCTCAGCACTGCTGCCTCACAGCGCCAGGGACCCAGGTTTGATTCCTGGCTTGGGTGACTGTCTGTGTGGAGTTTGCACATTCTCCCTATGTCTGCGTGGGTTTCCTCCCACACTCCATGGATGTGCGGGTTAGGTTGATTGGCCATGCTAAATTGTCCCTTAGTGTCAGGGGGACTAGCTTGGGTAAATGCACGGGGTTGTGGGGATAGGGCCTGGGTGGGATTGTGGTCGGTGCAGACTCGATGGGCCTTCTGCACTGTATGATTCTATACTCCAACTTCCATTTTCTAAACGTTTCATCTTCAAGATGAACTGCTTTGGCTGTTCTCCGACTGTTGCTTCTGTTATTCTACAGTTAAGCAGGAGGTACGTTCCACAAGGCTACCTCTCTCCCTCTCTGGAGTCAAACATCGATGTAAACTTTGTGGTCCACTTGCTTTCTGAAACTTAAGGAAATTTCACCTATTAGTCAGTCTCTTAGCAATTTGTGGCAGCATTTCAATGAGCCACTTGCTGTGCCACCAGACTACTTTCATGCTGAATTTGTGTTATTAAGACAGTCCTATTTGTCTAATAAAATGTTCTGACAGACAAGCTGGTTAAAAGAAACAATTTACATATCACATACCCTCAGAGTGTTCTAAAATGATTCATAGCTAATTAATTGCTTATATAGTCTTTGCTGATTTGTAGCCAATTTGCACATGGTAAGATCCCAAAGAAAACACAGAGAAAAACTGATTAATCTATGGCGTGGTTGGGAAATGAATGCTCAAGACACCAGGAACTCACTGATATTCTTTAAACAAAAGGATCCAAAGTATATTTGATATCTCCCTGAACATGTAGACAAGAGCTTAGTTTAGTATCCTAACCAGATGGCACCTCCAGCACTTCCTCAGTAATTCACTAAAGTGTCAGCCTAGCTTATATCTTCAAGTGCTGAATTGTGGACTGAAATCACAGCCACCTAATTTAGAAGCAAGAAGTCTGACTTACTGAAGCAAACTGTTACACGAGGCTGAGATGAAGGTACATGTCCATGAAGTTGAAAAATCACAAGCATTCTAAACTTAATTTCAAACAAATATAATCATGGGGGCAATTCTCCCAGCCCACCCGCTGCTCGAGTAGCGCAGCAGGCTGGGAGACATCAGTGGGATTCATGCTGGGCGTCACAGCCGCCTTGCATCTCTGAGTTTATGTTTTTTGACGTAATTAGCTTTGTGCCGGAAATCGGCATGGAGCTGATTATCATATGGAAATCTGCATTTCCATATGATTAGTGGGCCCGGATCTGAATTCTCTGGGTCCGCTAGCGTCTCACCCCATCGTCGGGAGTTGTTCCCTCCAGCAGGATTGACTACTGCTCCCCACTAGCAGGGGACAGGCACCCTGACTCCGCTGGAGGAAAGAGAGGCCATTGAGGCAACCCTCGGAGGTCAGGGGTAAGGGGGGGTGCCCTTGGGCAGTACCAGCCTGATAGTGCCAGCTTGGCACCCATGGCACTGCACAAGGGAAAAGCTGGCACTGCCCAAGGGGCATCTTGGCAGTGCCCACCAGGCACTGAGGGCGGAGCCTACTGGGGGCGATCATGGTGGAGGGACCTGCTACCATTCTGCAATCGAGATTGGCGAGGGAGAGAGGAACTGAGGGTGATTGGGAATGGCCATCAGGGGGAGAGGGGGAGGGGCTGCCATGGGTGGGGGGTCAGGCACAGTCATCAGGATCGGGGGGGGGGCGGTTTGGGGAGATTGGGGCTGGCCGGGGAGGTCCGGGGGGGCCACTGATCAGGGGGGTGGGTGATCGGAAGGCCAGCGATGGGGGGTTGCGGGACTGGCCAGTGATTGGGCTGACCAGTGATTTGGAGGCCTGCAATGGCAGTGGGGGTGCGGGGGGGGCGGGAGGTGCACCGATCTCCATGCTGACAGATGGGTGCAGGCGCAATGGCCTGCTCAGTGCAATGCTGCTGGCCTCTTGGGCAGAAATAGGCCCCGTCCCCAGATTTTCAGAGTGAATCACACAGAGGTATTCAGTGATGCAGAGTATTGGAGATTCATTCTGGAAATCACGCTAAAAAGAAACCAGCGGGATTTATTCTCATTTTCATGCACATTGGGAACTTAGAATTTTTTTGGGAGAATCCCGGCCCAAATGTATGACGACATCTACTTTCTTGTGTAGGGTTAGCATGCAGTTACCAAAGATCCTGATGAATTACTTGTGACAGTGCCTCACTTTTATTAATTTACCTCTACATCATATTTAACATGTTTAGTAAACTTTGTCCAAGATTTCACACTGACTAAAATACAAATTAACAGTGTCAGGAAGTAATGGAGCTAGTAAAATTAATTGAGAAAACAACAGCTCCAAGTGTGGTGGAGGCTGGGTAATTTCGACAGTACTGAGCCCGTTGGTTGGAATTCAACATTTACAAGCTCATTAACGATGCACGGGCGAGTATTGGGCTGAAGCAGCTGATTGTCTACCCACCACCGGCTGGTGGGTTCAAAGGTCTGGCTGCCACATGTAAACGCCAGTCCAACACATACATCTCACTCTCTCCAGACCACCTCTCTTCAGGAGACCATCACAGAACCAGAAGAACAAGGCTTGCAAACCTCAAAAAGAAGGCAGCACCCCACTTCATCCAACAGGCACTCGAGGCTTTGATCAGAGGAGTGCAGGTGCACAAGGATGCCCTGTATCCCAGGGGTGGTTCCAGGAGGCACACCAACCTTACGTCTCCAGCATCAGCTCTCCACCAAGAATGTGACATATGTGATGTACCAGATCCCAGGACAAGCGCAGGTGTGCCCAGCAATACCTCTCACTCATTTGTAAATAGGAGCCACTTATTTGGTAAACCCTAGGTCTGGTGAGCTGCCTCTGTGGTCTGGGTCTCTCTTCCTGACTTTCCTGCCCATGCTCTGGTTCTCACCATGGCCCTCAGTTGCTAGGTAACTAAGATGGCATCCCAGAAATGTGACATCTGGAGCCCTGCAGGGATGATAAGGTGTAAATGAGATGAGTGACTCAAAGTAGCTTTGTGCTCCAATCTCTGATATGGCATACGGTTGACCAGTCAGCTTCTCATGGTCAATCTGGATGCACTTTTGTCCATTATGAATGCCAATTCTGCTGAACACATAACAGGCATTCCTTGATGGAATGCCACATATGATGCAGCTGTGTCTCCTTCACTATTGCCTGCATTCACAAGGTCTACACTCTTACATGTCTTCTTGAGATGCAGCGACTGTGATGTGAAGCCACTGAGTTCTGTGTATCCCTTTAGCGCCATGAATGAAGGCATTAGCTTTCAGAAGCTTCCTTCCCAAGGAGATCTTCCTCCTGTTTAACTAAGCTCATTCCTGTTCACTCTTGTGGCAACAACAAGCTAGAGGGCAGTCCCAGAAGGGGCTCTTAGCCCTACAGTGCGCACCTCCCACACTGCCTCAAACTCCCAGTCAGACCCACCGTTACTTTCATTTTAAGCCAGCACCATCACTGTGGTACAGCAAGATGATGGTTCTTTATTTTTATTTCCAGATGGAATTTAACGCTCCCTCTCTCACTGTCTGTGTACCTGATATACACCAACAACCTCACAATGTGAAGATAGAGCTATCTCTTGTTATTCTCAACCCTCCCTCAATAATTCTGGATCTCATAGTTGTTGTAGTGTTGTTGGACATTGCTACCCTTCAGGAGAGAGCTTCACATTCAGGCTGCAGCTGCCTCCAGCCCCATCAGCATTTTATCTGTAGCCCAGTACAGAGACAACCAAACCCAAGGACAGTGACTGTGAGACATTCCTGCACACCAAGCTGTGCATTTTTCCTCTGGAGCACACAGCCCTTTCCCTCCCCACACCCCACTCCCAGACTATCTCCTATTTCTGATCTCTGACTAAGGGGTCTGCATATCCCCTGGACTGCCTGTAATCTGTGTCTTCTTTTCACATCACCACAGGAGTGTCCTATTCTGTGACTCCTTACTGCAAACACCAGACAAAGGGCTTGGACTTTCACAGAGTTTCCCATTGCCATAAGGACTGAGGGCTGGAGTGTGCCTTCCGAAATCCCATCCCCCTCCCAGCCTTCAGAGGCTCCATGACCCATCCCTCATGTGCCACACTAACAAATCCCCCCCCCCCCTCCCGCCCCACCCCACCCCACTCCCATTCCAGAGTCTGCATGCATCCCCTTCTAGTCAAAAATGCAGTAATCCTTTGACTCCCTTGTTTGTCAGTGTTTCATGAATCCTTCCCAGGCTCCAGCTTCCCACCCCTTGGTTTACCCTTTATCTTCCATTGTTTCTCATCCTCCCCCGCCTCCTTACCCTTCTGCCTTCCACTCTGCCCTCTTTCCCCCCCACCTCACTGCCCTTGCACAGTATTCCCTCCCTGTTGCCCCCTGGTGTTCACCATCCCCACCCTTCCCTCACACCTCACAGCAGAATGAATATTTGTGAAAGTGGAGTTCTGACTAAGTACCACACTGCACAGTGGTGTCCTGTGAACAATGGTGTCAACCACCAGGACGTGGAGATACCGGCATTGGACTGGGGTAAGCACAGTAAGAAGTCTCACAACACCAGGTTAAAGTCCAACAGGTTTATTTGGTAGCACAAGCCACAAGCCTTCAGAGCACTGCCTCTTCATCAGGTGAGTGGGAGTTGTGTTCACAAACAGGGCCCATATAGACACAAACTCAATTTACAAAATAATGGTTGGAATGCGAGTCTTTACAGGTAATCAAGTCTTAAAGGTAATGTGAGTGGAGAGAGCGTTAAGCACAGGTTAAAGAGGCATGTATTGTCTCCAGCCAGGACAGTTAGTGAGATTTTGCAAGCCCAGGCAAGTTGTGGGGGTTGCAGATAGTGTGATATGAACCCAAGATCCCGGTTGAGGCCGTCCTCATGTGTACGGAACTTGGCTATCAGTTTCTGCTCAGCGATTCTGCGTTGTCGTGTGTCGTGAAGGCCGCCTTAGAGAACGCTTAGCCGAAGATCAGAGGCTGAATGCCCATGACTGCCAACAGGAAGAGAACACTCCTGCCTGGTGATTGTCAAGCGGTGTTCATTCATCCGTTGTCGCAGCATCTGCATGGTCTCCCCAATGTACCATGCCTCGGGACATCCCTGTAACCACCAGGGCTACAGACCCCTGAACTCCTCAACTCTGGCACAGTATTGGTCAGTGCCTGAAAGTGAAGGCCTGCATGTGCATCACAGCAGGGCGGTGTCATTATGGATAATGTTGACAAAGAGCAAGAGGGGCCCGACCCAACAGCCCTAGCTGTGTGACATTCATCATAACAGGAGCGATGCAGTGCTATGGCAGGTAGGCTATGTATGTTACGCTTACCTCAAAGTCACGAGTGAACTGAGGTCCAACTTGTGCACCCCACACATTTGCAAACGGGTTTGAGGCTGACAATTTCCTACTGGTGTTGGAAGATAAGTCGTGAGAGGATTCTGGCAAGCAGCTGTCTTAATGAGCATTCATGAGATTTAAACAAATGCAAATGGCTTTTACACCACTGGGCCACAGGATAGCCAAGCCTCCATTCACACGCCATTGAGAGAATTGCAAAATGCAAACTGGTTTTATGCTGGCAGGTTTCTGACTTTTTACCTGCCGTGAGATTCCCTGCTCCCGCCCACCGTAACACCCGCCACAGTTGGGATGGGAAAATTCTGCCCGATGTAATGTGGCCCAAATTCTCAGGTCCTGCACCAAATTTGAGAGATTCAAATGTCTCCTGTGAGTGGAGGGGTGACTGGGGGTTATTAATGCCCAACAAAAGAGACAGAGAAAAGAGAAAGAAATTTATCAAGATATTGGCTGGAATTTTCCAGCTGTTCATGCTGGCAGGATTCTCTGGTCTTGCTGCAGTGAACGGAGGTTTGGCTGAATGCCTAATTCTCCATCCTTGCTTGAGGCAGCAGCGGGGTGTGAGCTGTGGGAAAATTCTGGCCATAAAGAATCAAGTAATATTTCAATGAAGTTTTCTGTTAACCCGATACTTTGACTTGCTTACATGTATAGAATTCTCCCAAAACTTTCTGAAAGTCAAAAGTTGGTGGTAACTCCTGAAAGTCTTTGAATATAATCTGAGGCCACAGGGAATTTTGCATTAAATTTTAAATGTTGGTGAACAGCCAGCTGTGTCCCTCCAAACATGGCCAAGAAAGATTGATGTGCACCAGCTCTGACAGCAGCTCATGTTTTCTGAAATTCATACTGCAACACAGGCATCATTAAATGTGGGGGCGATTCTCCCAAAAGTGCTGAATTGGTGGGAAAACTGTTCTAGATCACGACTGTGTTTTCAGTGCAGTTTCTCACTTGAATCTCTGCACTCTGTGCACTGCAGAGGTCACAATCGGGAATCTCATTAAAAGCCCAGGGGGCGGGGTCCATTTGCACCATAGTTTGACAGTTCTGGAACTCTGCGCTTGCGCAGTGGCCCCGATCTGTCAGTCGCCCCATTTGCTGGCCAGCTCAATCGCTGGCCAGCCCAGAACCCCGTAAGAAGTCTCACAACACCAGGTTAAAGTCCAACAGGTTTATTTGGTAGCAAATATCATAAGCTTTCGGAGCGCTGCCCCTTCGTCAGAGCCATCTGACGAAGGAGCATTGCTCCGAAAGCTTATGGTATTTGCTACCAAATAAACCTGTTGGGCTTGAACCTGGTGTTGTGAGACTTCTTACTGTGTTTACCCCAGTCCAACGCCGGCATCTCCACATCATGCCCAGAACCCCCGCAGTGTTGCCCCTCCAGCCCCCCCTCCCCACAGCCTAATCACAGCCCCCACAACAATTCCTGGGTCAGCCCTGACCCCCCCCCCCGCGCCCCAGAGCGCCCCGATGTCCAGCCCACACTCCCCAGCAGTGACGATCCCCCCACCCCCTCACCCCAGCAGACGCCCCCGCCCCAAGGGCAGGCCTTCCCCTGGCAGACCACCGCCCCCCCCCCCCCCCCCCCCCCCGCCCCGATCGCTGGCTTCCCTCCAGCCCAGACCAATCCCCATGCAGAGTGGCAGTGGGACCCCCCCCCCACCTCCACCAATCGTCCCTAGGCCCCACCCACAATTTGCCTGCCCCCTTTGCACTGCCCAATGCCTGGTGGGCAGTGCCAAGGTGCTCCCTGGCCATGGGCACTTTGTCCCTTGGGCAGTGCCAGGGGGCACAGGCTGGCACTGCCAGGGTGCCCATGCCCAGGGGCCACCACCCCCCCCCCCCACCGCCTGATCCCCTGGGGAGCCCCGTTTGCCCCCCCTTCACTCCGGCGGGGTCTTTCGCTATTTCCCCGAACGTGGAGAGCTATTCTAAACCCCGCCGGAATGAAGTACTCCTGGCGGGGTGGGAGATGCTATCGGGGCCAGCAGGGAACGGATAATCACATTGAAATGACATTTAAATGACATTTAAAACATATTCAAATTATTTACCTCACTTCCCGCCGGACTTCTGCGTGTTCCCGGCGGCGCCATTTTCTTCCGGTTGGGAGATGCATGTGGGTCGTAAATACTTGTGGGGAACCCGCGAAATGGCTGGCACGCATATCTCCCGGAATGGCCAGAAAAGTTGCGGGTCGCAATGGGAGAATCAGGCCCACTGTTACTGTGATTATCAAAACCAGAAATAACCAGTTATGTTCATCGGCCTGTGCAATATTTATATCACAATGTTTTTTCTGATGACAAAATAAGAAGCTTCTCCATTTGGAGAACCCCGTACTCTAAAATACACTCTTTATATTTTAAACTATCAACCCCATACTTTAAAGGTAGCAGAATACTCACATTTGACAAAACCAGTCATTGCTGTTTTTAACAAAAAAATGAAGAATGATAGTTTTCTCCTTATTTAGCAACTCACAGTTGGAATTTCACAAATGCCGAACTTCTAAATGTGCAGTTTCTAGGTACATAGATTTCTCTAGCCTGCCATTAATTATGAAGTTACCCAGACATCGTTACATTTCTGATTTAAACAGGAATTTCTATCTTTGAGGTGTTTCCATCAATGAGATGTGATTCCCCCTGTGCACAGCTGACTTCCATTTTGGCCTCAGAGATCGGAGCTTTCGTTGTATATTACATAATTCAGAGATCTGAATTTGAATTTTCTTCAATTCCACTTTCAATTCACATTCACACCTAAACTTCCTTTCTAAATATGCAAATTCCATCTGCATCATCTCTGGGAGAGAGAAAAGATGACCTTTCGTTCTTCCCTTTTGAGTTAAGTCCCAGTTTCTCCTCTACAATCTCAAAATTCTGAGTGAAATAGAAAGGCATGGACTGCAATGATCTAAGAAGGTATTGGTTCAGTACAAGCTTCTCAAAGGCAATGACAGACCAAAGCAATAACATATTAAAGGGAGTGAATCCTTGCAGCTTTCAGTTACTCAGATGATATGCAGCCATAAGAAATAAACGTGCCATCAGATTTGTACCATTCATCACCTAAAGCTATCATCGTTCAAATGACGAGGGGCGGCACGGTAGCACAGTGGTTAGCACTGCTGCCTCACAGCTCCAGGGGCCCAGGTTCGATTCCCGGCTTGGGTCACTGTCTGTGTGGAGTTTGCACATTCTCCTCGTGTCTGCGTGGGTTTCCTCCGGGTGCTCCGGTTTCCTCCCACGGTCCAAAGATGTGTGGGTTAGGTTGATTGGCCATGCTAAAATTGCCCCTTAGTGTCCTGGGATGCGTAGATTAGAGGGATTAGCGGGTAAAATATGTGGGGATATGGGGGTAGGGCCTGGGTGGGTTTGTGGTCGATGCAGACTCGATGGGCCGAATGGCCTCTTTCTGTACTGTAGGGTTTCTATGATTTTCTATGATGACATAGCCAAGAAACTGAAAATCATTTTTGGGTTTGTGGAAAAGGGACATAAATAAGGAATGATAGTGAATGGGTCCAATCAACCTGGATTCTTCAGTTACAAGCATCCAGCCAAGCTACTTATTCTATTTGGGAGGAAGGGAATAAAGCTGCTTTCATCATTATCCCTGAATGCTTTGACATCTACACGAGATGTTTGAAACTTTCATCCATACAAGGTTAGCATAACACTACAATTCTCGAAAGAAGATTGTTGAAACCTTCAAGAAGATGAACATGGTGTAGAAATCAGATAGCTAAGAAGTTTGTGCTGACTGGCCGAAGCTCCAATGTATTGTGACAAGACTGCGCTGAAACTGTTAAATGTATGCGAATAGCATCAGCTTTGTTGTAGTACAAAACAGAGCGCCCTGTCACAGGGAACGTCTTTGAAGTGCATGAGTGATTTGTGAGCCAAGTGAGGATAGAATCAATTTCAAATATGAAACCCCCGCCCCAAACCTCAATAGCCACTTATTACTTACCATCCAACATTACAGGAGGAAAACATCAACTTGCGTGACAAAGGAAAGGCTCCTTACACCTTGGAATCATCTGCCAGCATCATTTGTTGGCTTCAGAAGAGGATAAAAGTTTAAAGAAAACAAAAACTATAGGTTTAAGATGTCACAGTGCTTCTTCAGACCAGCAACTGCACAACTGCCAAACCTGCATTTCCCAGACAGGTGTAGCGCTCTTGTGACTTCCTGATGGGGCCAAGTGTGGAGATGGGCAGATGTGAAAATTTGCATTGCCAGCTGGCTCCATTTCACTCCCACCCTGACCATTTTCCCTGAGGCAGGAAAGGAGTTGGCCAGTACCTTTAATCTTTACAGTATTGTGTACCTTTTCTTTCAATTTGATAGTTCTTAACATCCTTTGTTGGCCTTGGATCATTCATCCTTCTCAAAGACTTTTTTCTTTCTCAATGGAAAGTCCCTTTGTTGAGAGTTATAAAATATCTCTTTAAATGTCTGCCAATGCTGATCTATTGGGTGGGATTCTCCGGCCACACGCGCCCCAGGACTGGAAATACCCGCTCAAGGTCAACGGACATTTACATGGCCTGCTGAATTTTCTTTCCCGCAGCAGGTGGGACGGGAAAATTCCACCCATTATCTTACCTACTAACTTATTTTCCCTATTTATATTAGTCAACTCTGTCTTCATATGTTTGTAATTGCTTTACTTTATGTTTTTATCCATTCCACTGAATGTGAAATTCTATTATATTATGAGCACTCCTCCCTGGAGAATGCTCCATTGTGGTGGCCTGGTGGCTGAATTAAAAAGTTTGAAAGTTGGGAAAAGTGGAGGCATTCTGTCTCTCTCATCTGAACAGCAAGCTGCTGCTCCTTCAGCATTCGAGGCTGTTTATTGTCCCTCCAGAGTTCACCTTCACTCTGTAATTGTATGGCAAACTAAAGCTCTGGTCAGTGGCGACTTCATGGAAAACACTGACGGGTGACTGTTTCCCACGTAGTGCAGTGACGTGATCACCCATTTGACCATGGCTTGGGAACATCGATCCAAGAGGCAAAATCCTTCACTGTATCTGCAATTGGCAAGCTATAAAGTTACTGAATATAATTTGTTCCCATAAAAGATCACATCATTCAATTCTAGCCAGAATAGTTTTTCTTTCAGTCATCAAACTGGTACAACAGAAGACTCTGCTTTCAGCAATTATTTGCCTCTAGCCTCAGAGGATGATGGACTGTGTCTGGTCTTTTTGTCACTTCGTGATTGAACATGGATTGTTGTGGCTGCAGAAACTGATCCTTGAGTGGCAATTCGCACAGAGGCTGGCACAGATGAATAGCATTGGTCCAGATTCAACTGATATTTTTTTCCCCCAGTCAACTTGAGGTCTTGCTTGTAGACGTGTTTGTATGACAGACTTGGATGATTTGTTGGTCTTGTGCTGATAGCAGCACACCATAGAGCTTGACTTTAGGAATATGGCCGTCACCTATTCGTCTCACATAATTCCGCCAATGGTGTCACCACTAACTCAAGAGGACAATATGCTGGGATCCCTGCATGCTGGTGTAATTCTGTACTCAGCACTTTCTCCTGGCAGAAGATCCCCAATATTTATCTCAGGCAGTGGAGAAGGAAACTGTTCAGTTGTTCCAGTTATTTGTCTCCGAAGTGACTTATTTTTGTCAGAATTATGATCTGTAATTGTGCATTCTCTTAGCATTTGACAATTTAGAAAATCAACAAATTAGTGGCAGATGAATTTCATTACAAATACAAACAACAAAAGAACAAAGAAAATTACAGCACAGGAACAGGCCCTTCAGCCCTCCAAGCCTGCACCAACTTAACTAAAACCCCCTACCCTTCGGGGACCATATCCTTCCATTCCCAACCTATTCATGTATTTGTCAAGACGCCCCTTAATAGTCACTATCGTATCTGCTTCCACTGCCTCCCCCAGCAGCGAGTTCCAGGCACCCACCGCCCTCTGTGTAAAAAAATCTGCTTCGTACATCTCCTTTAAACCTTGCCCTCGCACCTTAAACCTATGTCCCCTAGTAATTGACTCTTCCACCCTGGGAAAAAGCTTCTGACTATCCACTCTATCCATGCCCCTCATAATCTTGTAGACTTCTATCAGATCACCCCTCAACCTCCGTCGTTCCCATGAGAACAAACCAAGTTTCTCCAACCTCTCCTCATAGCTAATGTCCTCCATATCAGGCAACATCCTGATAAATCTTTTCTGTATCCTCTCCAAAGCCTCCACATCTTTCTGGTAGTATAGCGGCCAGAATTGAACACTATATTCCAAGTGCGGCCTGACTAAGGTTCTATAGATCTGCAACATGACTTACCAATTTTTAAACTCAATGCCCCGGCTGATGAAGGCAAGAATGCCGTATGCCTTCTTGACTACTTTCTCCACCTGTGTTGCCACTTTCAGTGACCTGTGTACCTGTATACCCAAATCCCTCTGCCTATCAATACTCTTAAGGGTTCTGCCATTTACTGATATTTCCTATCTGTATTAGATCTTCCAACATGCATTACCTCACATTTGTCCAGATTAAACTTCATCTGCCATCTCTCCGCCCAATTCTCCAACTGATCTATATCCTGCTGTATCCTCTGATGGTCCTCATCGCTATCTGCAAATCCACCAAACTTTGTGTCATCCTCAAACTTACTAATCAAACCAGTTACATTTTCCTCCAAATCATTTATATATATTACAAACAGCAAAAATCCCAGCACTGATCCCTGAGGAATGCCACTTGTCACAGCCGTCATTCAGGATGCTGCACATCAGTAAAGAACATAGATGTCACTACTTTACTTGGATGCTGGAACTAGCTAAAGATGAAGTGGAAGGAGTTTTGGTCATCATGGAATCAGCATCAAACATATTAAAGCAGCAAGAAATAAATAGAACAAGGAATTATTTGGCAAAATCAGTTTGTTGTATATAAATCAGAAGGTCCTAGATACTAAAACCGCTCAGCTTTTAGTCAAACTGCACCTATTTATTTATTTAGTCACAAGTAAAGCTTACATTAACACTGCAAAGAAGTTACTGTGAAATTCCCCTCGTCGCCACATTCCGACGCCTGTTCAGGTACATTGAGGGAGAATTTAGCATGGCCAATGCACCTAACCAGCATACCTTTAGACTGTGGGGGGAAACTGGAGCACCTGGAGGAAACCCACGCAGACACAGGGAGAATGTGCAGACTCCACACAGACAGTGACCCAAGCCAGGAATCAAACCCTGGTCGCTGGCGCTGTGAGGCAGCAGTGCTAACCACTGTGCCACCGTGCCGCCGCTGTATTCGGGTTTGGTTATTAGCACCTAAAGTAATCTTCCTGACCGGGGGGGCAGTAGAGAAAATAGTTACATAGCCAATCACTATCAGCAAAAGATTGTGTAAATGAGGAAATAATGGAGAAGTTAGGCTTGTTATACTTAAAAGGAGGCAACTGAGAGAGAACCTATGGATCTTGGGTTCACAACCGACCTCCAGTAGCTGGGAGTTTCTTATGTCTGTTAAATAGGAACATGTAATTTGCTATTGCTTCACTTTACTGAATAATTAATAAACTAGATAAACCCATTTATTAATCAAACTAAAAAAAGATTCAAATTAAAAATGAACAAATTAGTTAAACACATGTATAAGATGAGATAGACCTGGCAAGCAGGTGATGTGCTGGAACTGTAGCATGTGGGAGCTTGTGGAGGTCTTTGTGATCCTGGGCAACCATACATTTACCAAATCTCTGTAACCTAGGGAAACCGCAGCTCAGATTTGTTGAGCTGGATCTAAGCTGAAGACATTGGAGGTGGCATCAGGGAGGGGGACAGATACCTGGACACAAAGGGACTTGGGAGTCATTGTTCAAGATTCTCTTAAGGTTAACGTGTAGGTTCTGCCGGCAGTTAGGAAGGCAAATGCAATGTTAGCATTCATGTCGAGAGGGCTAGAATACAAGAGCAGGGATGTACTTCTGAGGCTGTATAAGGCTCTGGTCATTTGGAGTATTGTGAACAGTTTTGGGCCCCATTTCTAAGGAAGGATGTGCTGGCCTTGGAAAGGGTCCAGAGGAGGTTTACAAGAATGATCCCTGGAATGAAGAGCTTGTTGTATGAGGAATGGTTGAGGGCTCTGGGTCTGTACTCGTTGGAGTTTAGAAGGATGAGGGGGAATCTTATTGAAATTTACAGGATACTGCGAGGCCTGGATAGAGTGGATGTGGGGAGGATGTTTCCACTGGTAGGAAAAACTAGAATCAAAGGGCACTACCTCAGGCTAAAGGGACGATCGTTTAAAACAGAGATGAAGAGGAATTTCTTCAACCAGAGAGTGGTGAATCTGTGGAACTCTTTGCCGCAGAAGGCTGTGGAGGCCAGGTCATTGAGTGTCTTTAAGACAGAGCTAGATAGGTTCTTGATTAATATGGGGATCAGGTGTTATGGGGAAAAGGCAGGAGAATGGGGATGAGAAAAGTATCAGCCATGATTGAATGGTGGAGCAGACTCGATGGGCTGAGTGGCGTAATTCTGCTCCTATGACGTATGGTCTTACGGGCACTCTGATTCAGAAAGTTCAGTAAACATTAGAGTTGGTTCATGGTCAGGGACTGGAGAACGTGACTGCGAGTCAGTATGGGGATCCAGGGTGTAGTGATAGATGATCCTCAGTCATTGACCTTGACCAACAGATATGAAGCATCTGCTTCCTGCATGGAAAAGAGCAAAGAGAGGCAGTGGCATAGTAGTACTGTAATTGGATTAGTAATCCAAAGACTAGTGATAATGCTCTGTGTACCCGGGTTCATATCTCACCATGGCAGATGGTGAAATTTGAATCTGATTAAAATTTTAAAATCTCAAATTAAAAGTCTAATGATGACCATGAAACTGTTGTCAATTGTCGTAAAAACCTATCTAATGCCCTTTAGAAAGGAAACTCCTGCCATCCTGGACTGACCTATATGTGACTCCAGATCCACAGCAATGTGGTTGACTTTTAAAATACCCTCTGAAATGGCCTAGCAAGCATCCCAGTTCAAGAGCAGTTAGGGATAGGGAATAAATACTGACCCAGCCAGTGACACTCATATCCCATGAATAAATGAAAAAAAAGGACTGGAGGGTGAATGAACAAGCTGACCATCACACCATGGCGCAGGGAAGTGATGGCCTAGTGGTACTATCAGTAGATTATTAATCCAGAAACTCAGCTAATGTTCTGGGGACCCAGTTTCGAATCCCGGCACGGGAGATGGTGGAATTTGAATTCAATTTTTAAAATCTGGAATTAAAAATCTACTAATGGCCATTGTCGATTGTCTGAAAAACTCATCTGGTTCACTAATGTCCTTGAGGGAAGGAAATCTGCCATCCTTACCTGGTCTGGCCTGCATGTGACTCACGGGCAGTCACGGGCATTCAGCCTCTGATCTTCAGGTAAGCGCTCTCCAAGGTGGCCTTCACGACACACGACAGCGCAGAGTCGCTGAGCAGAAACTGATAACCAAGTTCCGCACACATGAGGACAGCCTAAACCGGGATGTTGGATTTATGTCACACTATCAGTAACCCCCACAGCTTGCCTCCTGGACTTGCTGGCTATCCTGTCTGGAGACAATACACATCTCTTTAACCTGTGCTTAATGCTCCCTCCACCCACATTGTCTGTATCTTTAAGATCTGGCTGGCTGTAGGGATTCGCATTCTAATCAGTATTCTGTAACTTGATTTTGTGTCTCTGTGCCCTGTTTGAGAGCACATTTCCACTCCATCTGACGAAGGAGCAGCGCTCCAAAAGCTAATGGTATTTGCTACCAAATAAACCTGTTGGACTTTAACCTGGTGTTGTTAAAACTCTTACTGTGTTCACCCCAGTCCAACGCCGGCATCTCCACATTGTGACTCCAGACCCACAGCAATGTGGTTGACTCTCAACTGCCCTCCAAAGGCAACTAGGATGGGCAATAAATGCTGGCCAGCCAGTGATGCCCATGTTCCATGAATGAATGAAAAAAAAGTGCCCATTCAATTGTGTGGAGCCAAAAGGAATGTGGTAATAATGGGATGCAGTAGTCAGGGAATAGATACCGTTCACTGCAGCAACAATCAGGAGTTCCAAAGGCTTTTAAATGGTAAAAAATTGCAGCATGTTGCTGTGCAGAGGGACCTGGATGTCCTTGTGCATAAATCCCAAAAAGGTGGTTTGCATGTGCAGCAGGTAATTAAGAAGGCAAATGGAATTTTGTCCTTCATTGCTAGAGGGATGGAGTTTAAAAACAGCGACGTTATATTGCAGCTGTATAAGGTTCTGGTGAGGCCACACCTAGAGTACTGTGTACAGTTTTGGTCTCCTTACTTGAGAAAGGATATACTGGCACTGGAGGGGGTGCAGAGGAGATTCACTAGGCTGATTCCGGAGTTGAGAGGGTTGGCTTATGAGGAGAGACTGAGTAGACTGGGGCTATACTCATTGGAATTCAGAAGAATGAGGGGAGATCTTACAGAAACATATAAGATTATGAAGGGAATAGATAAGATAGAAGCAGGGAAGTTGTTTCCACTGGCGGGTGAAACTAGAACTAGGGGGCATGGCCTCAAAATAAGGGGGAGCAGATTTAGGATTGAGTTGAGGAGGAACTTCTTCATCCAAAGGGTTGAGAATCTGTGGAATTCCCTGCCCAGTGAAGCAGTTGAGGCTACCTCATTGAATGTTTTTAAGGCAAGGATAGATACATTTTTGAACAATAAAGGAATTAAGGGTTATGGTGAGTGGGTGGGTAAATGGCGCTGAGTCCACGCAAAGATCAGCCATGATCTTATTGAATGGCGGAGCAGGCTCAAGGGGCCAGATGGCTCCTAGTTCTTCTGTTCTTTGTTGCCTACCTGACATCACCTCACAGTTGGAGTAGAACTTGGAGAGGAAGGAGGATCCAAATGTCGAGACCCAAATAGAAACCAATGACAGAGGTAGAACGAAGAATGATTTTGCGCTGAGATACCTTGAGGAGTTGGAGCCCAAATTAAAAAGTAGAACTCAAAAGTGGTAATCCCTGTTCCCTGAGCCATGTGCCAATTGGCAGTGGGATAAACAGTTCTGAAGGTTAACTGTGTGGCTGAACATTGGTGCGGGAGGCAGGGGTTTTGTTTCATGCGGCACTGGCAAACGAGAGAGCTGTTCCATTGGGACGTCTCTGCTTAAACTGAGCTGGGATCATTGTCCTGCCGATTCTAATAATGAGGGTGTAGACAGGGCTTGAAACCAAGAAGGGAGAGGCGGCAGGATTCGGTGAGTAAATTTGAGCAAATTCGAAAGAAGCAAGACAACGTCAATGATCGAGAGCAGAGCAGTGTTTGGGGTAAAAATCAGCAGAGTGGATCTGGAGCGGTCAATGAGAAAACAAAGGTAACAACAGGACATTCGCGATTAGAGATGTCAGGGACAATTTGGGGGGGGGGGGGGGAATCAAAGCTAAAAGCGTTATATCTGAATGTGCAAAGCATCTGCAATAGATTAAATGAAATAATCATACAGATAGAAATGAATAGGTTTGACTCAATAGCCATTACGGAGACAAAGATGTCCAAGACTTGAACTAAATATTCCAGTGTACTGAATTTTTAGGAGAGATGGTCAAAATGGAACAGGAAGAGGCATGGCTCTGATGATAAAGGATGAGATAAATACAGTAAAGAGAAAGGATGTTAGTTCAGAAACAGAATCAGTTTCAATGGAGCTAAGAAACAGTAAGTGGCAGAGAGGCCCGGGAGATGCTAAATAGGAAGGAAGTACATTTACATTCCCGCATTGGAAGTGCCCTTAAGAAGCATGATTTTGCTCCAGTTTTGTTGTACATATGGTCCATATCATATATGGCTCTGGTTGCAAAAAGTGGAGAACATGTCTGACTCCCCAGTGGGAACATTGGTCATCTTGTTCACAAATATCCACCAGAAAATCATACATTTTTGTTTCTACTGTATTTTACGTGATGTTTATATGAGGACCCAATGGTGCGAGGCAAGCTTGGTATCGGGATTCACAGGAATTCACAAGTCACAATTCACTAGTTACACAGTTACTCTGAGCAAGGCAGCACTCTGGTGATTTAAGTGCTAAAGAGCTTATGAGTGGGTGGGCGAATGGCTGTGTGTGCGTGACTTTTGCAGTTAGTTACTGCAGACAAACTAAAACATAGAAAATAGAAGGAATTCCACGCACTCAGTTAATGTGTGTGCAGCAGACAAAGCACACAGTGAGTTGGAGAACCAGGTGGATTAGCCTTGGTGCAGTGGTTGGACTCAGAGGGAAAATGCAAGTGGGATGGGAGAAGACGTCTTTAAAATTCTCCTGATTCCACAATAACCCGATTGCCATAATGTGACAGTGTTCTTCACACAAACATCCCGATCACACATTGATGAGTTTTAACAAATACTTTGGGTTGTTCTTATTATTAAATACAAGTTACAGAATAGTGGCACATCTTGCTGGGAAATCAACACCACTCCGACTGTGCTATATGCTGTATGAGATCATAGAATCCTTACAGTGCAGAAGGAGGCCATTCGGCCCATCGAGCCTGCATCGATAACAATCCCACCCAGGCCCCACCTCCATGACCCCAGGTATTTACCCTGCTAGTCCTCCTGACACTAAGGGATAATTTAGCATGGCCAATCAATCTAACCCACACATCTTTGGACTGTGGGAGGAAACAAGATCTCCTGGAGGAAACCCACGCAGACACGAGGAGAACGTGCAAACTCCACACAGTCACCGAAGGCCGGAATTGAACCCGGGTCCCTGGAACTGTGAAGCAGCAGTGCTAACCATTGTGCCACCGTGACAGCTGGGTGCTGGATCTGCATGCTGATATTCATTGAAAATCACTTCCTGCAATAATACAATAGTATGTAAATAGTGAATGTGCAGCAATATCAACAATCACCCTGTGACCCACCCCTCCACACCCCACACATACGTTTTTAAATGGGAAAAACAAATGAGGCAAGCACCCAAGCTCATATTTTTTAAATAGGCGATCTATTTGTGGAGGCATGACAGGCACCAGTAGCTCATCCAAATCAGACTCTCATTCTGGACTGCCCTTGGGCCTTTCAGTTGGGATGTGCCTAAAGAAATTTCCACCTCGGGGACTGGCTGGATGGACTGTATAATCTTTTCTGGTCCTGGAGTTTGTTTCTATAAGAAGATAGACAAATTGTTCCCAATTACACTTTATCAACAAGTGTGGCAGACTGACCACTCTACCCATCTGCTTCTGCATCACAGAATTGCTACAGCGCAGAAGGAGGCCATTGGGCCCATCATGTCTCTCTGGCTCTCTGAGTATTTCTGTATTGTCTGGTTCAGTTGTGCAGAAATTAGTCAGATTTTTAAAAATATAAATCAAGCACCAGGGGCTGGATTTTCAGTTGCATGTGAGGACGAGTCTGGGTGCTGATATTCATTGAAAACTGTGTTTGCAGGAGGCAAGATTGGCTCTCAATGCCTCCAAAATACAATGTGATTTTCAAAGGGAAGGTGGGATGAGAGCTGGAAACTCACACACCTCCAATTCACTGGCTTTTGAGTCATAGCAATTTTAGATGGTCAGTTGGAAAATAGCACAAATAGAATTTCTGGGATTTCAGGGTGCAGCTGTCATGAACACAGCTGGAAGTAATGAGGGTTAATGGTAACACTGGTCAACATTAAAAGATGGAGATTTATACTCAGTTACTCAACTAATGTCTCCAAACTGCTGTCGCTGGCACAGAGAAGCTTGTGAACAGGTTGTTCACTTGAGAGGGTCATGAACTGCTGGCATCATTTGAATATCAGACTGTCAACCGTCTTTCCCAACACCGACCATCACTCGCCCTGAACCAGCACAAGTATGAAGTTAATGACCATACTGATGCGCGTTATCACACACGAGGCTTGAGATGCTCAGGAAATAAAGGCTTTTATTTGCTGTTACAACAAAGCTACTAATTATATACACGATCCCAGACTGAGGGGTCCCAGACAGAGCAGTGACCTTTATACCTCTCCCAGGAGGCGGAGCCCGACTGGGATGTACCACAATAACTATAATACAGGTAGAACAGCCCAACCCTAACCCCAACAGCAACAAGTAGAACAACCCATCCCTAACCCCAACAGCAACATATATACATACTTGTAGTACTGGCCAGACCCTGGCTCAGTACTATCTAGTGGGAACCAACGATGGTTCACCACACATACAAACAGAGAAGATATTACCCAAGTAACCTATTCATTGCGAATAACAATGTGGCACCTTATATTCATATCCATTTCTATGTGTGCTTCCCCATAGCTGAGGATGAGTTATAGGCAGCTTGCTCCATCGTATCTGCAAATAGCTGAGAAGCCCACCATCTATCTTCATTGTGGAGATGTCCATGTAGGTTCCCCCACAGGCTCCTGCACTGTATCACTGCAGGGGAAGCCTGCAGCACAGATGAGCCCTGAGTTGAAGGAGTCAAAGAGGTGAGGTACAATGCTGGTCACCCTGAGAACTGGGATGCAGCCGCCGCCCACTAAGCAATTCATGTTGAAGAGAGTCTCACTCTTTTGTGCATGTTAGCATGCTGCTTCTGCGCTCACTGAGTGGTGTTGCACATGGCTCTCCCAAGAATTGCCCCACTCCCTCAATGAAGGAGCTCTTGTGATCAAAATGCTGAGTCATAATGAAGCATATGTCCCACATGGATTCCTCCATTATCTGCCCATGATTCCACAATGTCTCAGGCAATCCCTGACATTTAGGAACTCATCTGCCTCTGGTCCTTGTTCGTGACACCTGAGGTCAACCTGAGTTCATCCATGGCTGTTTCTGTGCTCTGCCCTCCAAAGGGAACTGCCCACAGCTGACCCTGTCTCACTCTCCACGTCCTGCTCACTTGTGATGTGCAGTTCATTCAGTGCTCCCCGTTCTAATCTAGACTGAGGCCCAAACACAGTCGGGTAAATTTTCCGGTCATGCCCACCACGGGAATCATCACAGCTGGGACGGAAAATTTGATGGACGGTATGGTGGCACAATGATTAGTACTGCAGTCTCACAGTGCCAGGGACCTCGGTTCAATTCCGGCCTTGGGTGACTGTCTATGTGGATTGGCCATGCTAAATTGCCCCTTAGCATCACAAGACATGTAGATTGGATGGATTAGCGGGCATTAAAGGGCCATTGACATCGGGCGGGAATTTCCAGTCTTGGAGCAGATGTGACCAGAAAATCTTATTCAGTGAGTGTGTCTGCACTGGTGGAAGGTGCAGAGAAATGATGTGATGGTGCTGGTTCTGCAACATCTCTGCCCTGAGGAGGCTGGCAATGACTGTGCTGGGATATTCAGCCCTCCCTCCACTCCAGGCCTTATTGGACACACAGAAGATGGTGATGAGAATTCAGGCTATTCAGCAGGTGTCTCAGCACAACCAACCCCAGAGATCACAGGGGTTGAATAGAAACAACCTGGCTTAAGCAAAACTATTCTCTATGCCCTTCACTGGTAGATTGAGCTATTAAATAGCCCTGCCCTTCATGACCTCTCATCTAATTTTCATCCACAGCCTGTGGCACTGTCCTGATCTCCAGTGCTGCCTCCTCCATCGGGATTAGTGTATGGAGCTGTGGCACATCACCACTTGTCTGAGGCATTCCTGTGAATAGTTCTCTTCGCCTCAGGATGAAGACAGGAAAGTTTATGAGATGACGACCCTCCCTCACCTATTCCAACATGATACCCACCTGAAGTATTTCTCTCAGTAATGTCCCTGGTTCAATGGCACCCCACATGTTAGAGTCGCCGATGCCTCAGTGAGTAAAATGGCGACTTGATCTGACAATGTTAAATGGAACAATGGGTACTCTGTCGCTCAGCTCATGTGCCTGCTGCAATTTGAGGCCTGGCACCCAGGTGTCATTTGCCACTCAGCTTTCCAGAGCTTATCAGGTCACTGAATCTTTGCCCACACTGTTTCTATATCCCTCGGGTAATTCCTTAGTTGCTGACATCTGTTGCCATTTCTATCCATGCCTTCTTTACCTCTCCAGGCAGATTTCTCCTTTCAGATGCCAGAGAAAAAACATCTCTCCTGTCAGACTGTGTCTGTTAAACCCTCAAGGGAGACATTGGAAAATGATGGTGCCGCCTTGAGACACCTGCTCATGCCAGCACCAACTCTCTGAGCTCCCCAGTGCTTCAGCAGACAGCAAGCTCAGGCAGGGCCGCTGTTCCTCTTTTCAAAGGGCTCCCCATTATTGGGTTCCACCTCTAACTGGCCTTGGAACTGAGCCCCTGGCCAATTTGGCCTTTTGCATTTCTGAATTATATCGCGTCACTGCCGTTGATAGAACACAGGGTCGACACCCAGAAATGATCCAACTATTGGATTCCTGACTTTCTCCAGCCCCAGAAATCTGTTTCTTAAAATAGATGTCAATTTTTCTACTTACATTTGGACCTTTTCATGTAGATAACTTCTTTATCAGCGCCAGAGCAACGATCTGAATTCTGGTCATGGTTGCAGCTGAGCAATTTCTATCCTATTCCATCCCCAGTTTTGGGCTTGGCAAAAATATGACAACACTTCGCACTGTGATATTCTGTCTCTGTGGAAAGCAACTAGGCAATAGTTCCAACCTCCCTATTTTAAGCATGTTGTTTGCATCTGACAATATAAGTTTCTCTAGAGGTTCACTTTGTGAGTTACTGACAGGGTGATAGCACAGGAAAGCTCAGGTTCTCAATTGGGATGATGGCAGGGATGCTACAAATGGGCTTGAAAAACTGGTGTTTTTATTTTACCAATGTCAAAAATTATATTGCTACTGCTAAACCATAAAGCAGAACCATGTTACTTACAATGTATGGCATAGAAGCAAGGCGTTCAGTCTAACTAATCCATGCCGGTGTTTATGCTCTACTCGAGCCTCCTCCTCACCGAAATCCATCATCATGGACGGTATGGTGGCACAATGATTAGTACTGCAGTCTCACAGTGCCAGGGACCTCGGTTCAATTCCGGCCTTGGGTGACTGTCTATGTGGATTGGCCATGCTAAATTGCCCCTTAGCATCACAAGACATGTAGATTGGATGGATTAGCGGGCTAAATACATGGGGTTATGGGAATAGGGTGGGGGAAAGGGCCTGGATAAGGTATTTTGTCAGAGGGAGTCGGTGCAGATTCGATGAGCTGAATGGCCTCCCTTCTGCACTGTCGGTATTCTATGATTCTATCATAATCATCTACTCCCTTCTCCCTCAACTGCCTATCTAGCTCCCCCGCTAAACACTTCTATACTATTTGCTTCAACATTTCCTGTGGTAGCAAGTTATGCATTGGATATTTTCCACTTAGAATTCAGTTGCCTTTAAAATTACTACCAGGTAGATTATTGCTTTTCAATATTTTTGCAAGAAAATAAAAGGAAAGAAGGAATCCAAGCAAACTCAATCTGTGTTGGTTGCAATTCTTGTCAGATTTTTGTGAGTCACAACCCTGGTTGAACCTTTATTGCACATATATTACAGTTTTGCTCTGTCACAGCGTTACTATAGCAACATTTCCATTTGCGAACTCGAAGACAATTGAACTTCTTCAATCAAAGGAGCATTTTATTATTTTCTTTAATTGGAAATGCAAGCATGTGCATTCAAATTGTGTTAACCATTCCGCTGTATTTTATTCATGGAGACACTTTTGAAAAATAATCAGCTAAAATTTATTCAGCTATTAGTCGCAATAAATAAGCCACGCAAATTAATGCTGAGCCTTGCATTAACTTGAAGGGGACTATTTAATGTGTTTAGAATTTACATCAATCAATTTTTTGTGTATAACAGTACTGAAAGATGAAATATATTGCAGTTGCTCTAAAATATTTTGATTTTGTTTTGATTGGCATTGAATATTTATATTGCATCTTACTATCATGATCAAACATTTTCTGAATAAATTACATACCACTTAGGTCATTAAATGCTCAATGAGACCAACATCTGTTCCCATACAACTTCTCAGCTGCTGTCTCCACTGATTAATTCATTTGATGATATTTTCTTGGAATATTCAGTTCCATGTTGAATATTATGCTACAGCATTTTGAAATTAAAATCCAAGTAGCTATTTTACATGGGCAAGATGAATATTTGGAGGAAGACTTCATCTAAACATATCCCTTGCAATTCTCTTGCTTTCTAACTGGTTACTCTCACTCAGTGACCCATAACTTTCGTCCCAAATTCCGTTTTATGGGGATTGTGCACCGCACATGGGCGTCGGGACATTACGGAAGCCCTGACACATGGATATGTGTGCTGGGAGCATGCCACATTTAAACCCCCAGTTCTGTTTTTTAAAGCTGTCGGGATTGAAGCACTGCGCTAAAGTCTCTCCCTAACATTGCTTACTTGCCCGATGATAGGTGAGTATTTACACTTATTTATTTGCACACTTTTTCTCTGCTCTAGCTGTGGTGAGTAGAGGCAGTATACATTCTTTTGGTGTGTTTTTTTTCCATAAATGTGTTTAAAAGATGTTTCAAATATATGTAGTGCGCAGAAAGTGAAAGAAATATTTTAAAATTTTTTTACAACTTTGTCATGACATACTGTTAATCCCATTAAAAATTACATTCATACATAATAAAGTGGGTTTGAAGTGTCTGCAATAAGTTTCAGCTAAAGTTCATATGGCTTTTGCTATGTATTTTAAGGAGTGTTGTTTATCCCAATTTTAAGAGTTTTCCTGATGCAATGTTGATCCTTAGAAGTCTCTTAAGATATAGGATGAAATGAGTTCGACATTTATAGTGGGAAGTATGCAGCCTGGCTATTTCAAATGCTTTAGGAAAATGTATTTCTTAAGATGACATTTGCAAGCCTCCTGTAAGCTGATGTGAAGTATCTCTCTGATAGGTATTGCAAAGTCCAGTGCTGATTGAAAATCTGGATTCACGTTCCACCACTGCTGGTACATTACACTTTTAGTTTGGCTTCTTAAAACCACTGAAGTTCTTTAGTGGCTTCGACATAGGTGCAGAGAAGAGTCAGGCTACATGTAAAATGTACAATTAATATGTCCAAACCCTCCCCCCCCTCCCCCCCACCTCACATCCTTCCCTTCCTTACCTCCTTGTTTACAGAGGCAACAGAACCATTGTTTTAAAGTAAAAAAAAGTTATTGATTGTTGCATTAAAGGGAAAAAATATATTTTATTACAAGAAATTTGAAAAGGTGAGGCAATTAAACAAAATGTTGTAGTGCAGCTGCTAAAGTGCTAAAGTTTAGTTCAATATTAACATGGTATCAGCATTTTGTATTTATAACATTATCTTTGTTAATAAATGTTTTCCATTAAACTTTACAAAATTCTACAAATGCTTTATTGAAACATCAAAACACAACAGTTAAATATGAGATCATTATAAAAAAGTAGACAAGGCAGAACAATACAAATGACAAACACATTTAGATTTTCCATGGCCCAAAATGTGAACTCTCCTTTGCTCAAACTCATGCAATAAGGTATCCAAGTCGTGGTCCAAAAAGTTCTGACTTATCTTCTTCCAATTACATTTTCAGTTTCCTTATTCTAAATTAAAACATCTGAACCCTTTTAAACATGCCACACGTAAAGTTATATAATAATATAGTGCAGATTTAAAAGGAGTTTCACAGACTTAAAACAAATAACAAAACCTATGTTCATTGATACATATTAAATAATACTCTTCAATCATAAAATGGAACTAAAAATTACACTTTAAATGAGCCAATAACAATAGGATAAACTGCTTTAAAAAAAAGCAAAAAAAGCAAAAATAAAGCTAGACACACTTTTAAAATAGCAGGGAATCCATTAATCTCTCTGTTTTCACTTTAAAACTGCTATTTCAAAGCTGGACCTTTATGGGTGTTCCCAGTCTGGCCCTATTATAAGGGGGTGTGACGAGAATCTTCCTGCGCTGTTCTGGGCTAGCGGAGATTGTCCTGTTGAAGGCCAAAGGATGCTGCTACCACTGGGAGTTGGATCGCCATCTTTCAACTCAAGTAAATGCGCAAAGAATTCAACTATTTTTGGCGACCCATGGCTTTCCACCACCAGTCAAAAGTTATGGGCCAATGTCATCTGTGGTATTAATTAGTTTGATCCAGTAATTCGTGCTTTCCTTCAAACACTCTGGTTGTTATGAGGTAGTTACCAATCCTGATCCCCTCCCCAGTAGTTTTATAAATAATGCACTTTAACCAGATTCCTGTTTCAGAGAAATTAATCTTGCAACCATCAACCCAGACTTGCACCATTGCAATTGTGTATGAATGCTGTTGGGTTCATTTTTAATTACAAAATCTCAGAAAATGATAACATGGGTTACATCATTACTGGCGTTGTTCTGATAGCCTCACCAAAACTATAATTATCATAGCTCCACCCATCCCCAATCAAGTCAATCGCAATTTCAGAATACCCGGATTTAAGTTTTTTCACTTTAGTCGCTTAGATTGAAAAATAATTAGACGGATGGGTTTTTTTGTCACCTAATACTGATGTGATTCTCGTCAATCTGAGTTTGAAGGGACCATAAAAGACAAAAAACAGCGGGGGCAATTCTCTCATCCCGCTGCGCTGTTTTTGTAGCGGGAGATCGGGCTGCGGTTGCGGGGAGGACATCAAGGCAAGGCGGGGGGGGGGGGGGGGTGGAGGGAGGTGTTGAGGCTGGCCAGGGCATGTTTGGGGGGCCAGCAATTGAGCCGTGGTGGTGGGGGGGGGGGGGGGGGTGGTGGTTGCACAGCCGGGGATGTGGGGGTCGCGGGGCGATCGAGCTGGTCAGTGATCGGGAGGCTGGCAGATCGGCGCATGCACAGTGGCCCACTCAGTACTATGCTGCCAGCCTTTCCAGCGTGATCCATGCTGAGGCACACTGCAGTGCACAGAGTGTGGGAGATTCATTTTGAAATTCCCACTGAAAAACCGGTGTGATTTACTCCAATCTTTCCATGAATTCAACACTTAGACTTTTTTTAGGAAAATTGCCCCCAGCATCTCTGATGGTTGCATTTAATCTCTCATGTGGTCCTCCCATGTATTGGAGAAGTTGGGATTGTTTTCCTTGGAGAAAAGAAGTTTGAAAGGAAATTTATAAAAGTGCTCAAAGTCTGGACAGGGTAGATAGGGAAACTGCCCCCAATGGTGGAAGGATCATGAACAAGAAGGCATAGATGTAAGATAATTGGGAAAAGAAGCAATGGAAACGTAAGGTAAAACTATTTCATACAGTGAGTGGTTAGGATCTGGAATTTTCTGCCTGAGAGGATGGTGGAGCCAGATTCAATCATAGAAACATAGAAAATAGGAGCAGGAGTAGGCCATTCGGCCCTTCGAGCCTGTACCACCATTCATTATGATCGTGGCTGATCATCCAACTCAATAGCCTGGTGCCACCTTCCCCACCATATTCTTTAATCCCTTCCCCCCGCAAGAGCAATTGAGGCATTCAAGAGAGAATTAGATTGTTATCTGCAAAGGAAAAAGATGCAGGGGTACATGGAGAAAGAGAGGGGATGGCACTAAGTAAATTGTTCCAACAGAAAGCAGACACAGATGTGACAGGCCAAATGGCCTCCTTCTGTATTGTAACTCTGAGAGCTATGAGATGCAGTGAGATCTGGGAGTGCTAGTGCATGAATTGCAGAAGGGTAATATGCAGGTATGGCAAATAATTAGGAAAGCTAATAAAATGTTGTTTATTGCGAGGGAAATGCAGAAGTACAGAGGTTATGCTTCTGTTGTACAAAGAACAAAGAACAAAGAACAATACAGCACAGGAACAGGCCCTTCGGCCCCCCAAGCCCGCGCCGCTCCCCGGTCCAGGATTGAATCCTGAATCCAGGATCCCCGCCCAATTTTCCAGCCTATCTACATACCAATATCCTATCCACCGAGCTGTCCCTCACAGCTACGATGCTTTGTTCATTACAACCTATTAACTTACCCCCACCCCCCCAGTACAGGGCAATGATGAGGCCGCACCTAGAGTATTGTATAAAGTATTGGTTTCCTTACTTAAGAAAGGATGGATGTAAATGCATTGAAAGCAATTCAGAAAAGGCTTATTTCCTTCGTACCAGAAATAGGCGGGTTGTCTTATGAGGAAAGGTTGGACAGGCTTGGCTTATATCCACTGGAATTTAGAAGAATAGAATGAAACATTTAAGCTCCTGAGGGATCTTGACAGGATAGATGTGGAAATAATGGCTCCTCTCATGGGAGAATCTAGAACCTGGGCTCACTGTTTTAAAATAATGGGTGAAAATTTGAACCCGCGTTCTCCATCCATGCGAATGCCAGTGGGGGCTCAAGATCTGGAAGTTGCAGTTCTCGCCGGCGATTTCAGATCTTTCCCACCTCTCACCGGTGTAGAGGACGTGAACCTGCTTTGCATGTATTAGCATGCATTTTAATCTGATTAACCCACCCACTCACTGTATCTTGACCTCGTCCCCCCCACGCCAGATATTGACACTGCGCCGATGTGACATCATGTCAGCATGGTTCACACAGAACCCTGTCATGGGGGGTCTTCCCGGGGGAGGCCAAGGTAAGTATAGCCCCCCGGGGGAGAAGGACATGGCCAGGCAGTGCCCTGGCAATGTTCCTTGGCACTGCCCCTTGGCACAGGTTGGTACTGCCAGGCAACCTGGCAATGCCACCATGGTAGTGCCAACCTGTGCCAAGAGAGGGGCCCCAGTGGGAACCTCATGGGGGAGGGGCATTAATGCTGCTGTGCTTATGGGCTGGGAGCAGCCCAACGAGGTAGGGATGCCAGATGCTGATGATGGTCATTGCAGGGGAGAGGGGTGCAGTGAGAGGGAAGAGGCCGATGATTGTGGGGTGGGGGGGGGGGGGGTGAAGGGGCAGATTATTGGGGGTGGGGAGAGAGAAGAGGCCGATGATCAAATTCTATCCTCCTAAACGTCCAAGCACACAAAGGTCCAGAAAGGTCTCAGGACGAGATTTTACGGCCTCGCTCGATCAAGACCAGAAAATCCCGCCCAAGGTCAACGAACTTTCCCATTGTCCGCCCCTTGCCCGCTCCGATTCCCATGGTGGGTGAGCGGTAGTATTCTGGGTGTCAACGGCTCAAGGCTCAAACAGGGAGTTATGAAGCGATCTCTCTGGAGGAATTGGAGAGTTGCCTATGTACAGTGAAAATGTACACTCACCACATTGAGGATGACAAGGCAGCCTTCGGGTCTATAATGTATTCCGCTGCTCTAGAGGCCCTTGGCCCTATCCCTCATAAGCATCAAGACTGTATTGATGAAAACAATGAGGTAATTCAGAGACTACTGGAGGAGAAACATCGCCTCAATAGGGCTCACCTCAATGACAAGTCATCACTATCTGTGCACGATATCTATGAAAATATTCACAGCACTGTCCAATGTAAGGTCAAAGAGATGCTGAATCAGAAAGCAGACACTCTTCAGTCAGAATTCAAAAGAGATTCTATGACCTTAAAGTAAGATTTTATATGGACTAGAAGCTGCTGATCCTGGGCTGACTCCATTCAAAGACCAAGAACATACTTTTCATAGAATTCATAGAAACCCTACAGTGCAGAAGGAGGCCATTCGGCCCATCGAGTCTGCACCGACCACAATCCCACCCAGGCCCTACCCCCACATATTTACCCACTAATCTACACATCCCAGGACTCTAAGGGACAATTTTTAACCTGGCTAATCAACCTAACCCGCACATCTTTGGACTGTGGGAGGAAACCGGAGCACCCGGAGGAAACAGAAGGTTGGTTAGGGCAAGTTTAGGGCCAGTTATAGATGGCAGAGGGAAGTTATGTGTGGAACCGGAGGAGATTGGTGAAGCATTGAACCAATATTTCTCTTCGGTGTTCACGCAAGGGGACATGAATATAGCTGAGGAGGACACTGGGTTGCAAGGGAGTAGAATAGACAGTATTACAGTTGATAAGGAGGATGTGCAGGATATTCTGGAGGGTCTGAAAATAGATAAATCCCCTGGTCCGGATGGGATTTATCCAAGGATTCTCTGGGAGGCAAGAGAAGTGATTGCAGAGCCTCTGGCTCTGATCTTCAGGTCGTCGTTGGCCTCTGGTATAGTACCAGAAGATTGGAGGTTAGCGAATGTTGTCCCATTGTTTAAGAAGGGGAACAGAGACTTCCCCGGGAATTATAGACCGGTGAGTCTCACTTCTGTTGTCGGCAAGATGTTGGAAAAAATTATAAGGGATAGGATTTATAGTTATTTGGAGAGTAATGAATTGATAGGTGATAGTCAGCATGGTTTTGTGGCAGGTAGGTCGTGCCTTACTAACCTTATTGAGTTTTTTGAGAAAGTGACCAAGGAGGTGGATGGGGGCAAGGCAGTGGACGTGGTATATATGGATTTTAGTAAGGCGTTTGATAAGGTTCACCATGGTAGGCTTCTGCAGAAAATGCAGATGTATGGGATTGGGGGTGATCTAGGAAATTGGATCAGGAATTGGCTAGCGGATAGGAAACAGAGGGTGGTGGTTGATAGTAAATATTCATCATGGAGTGCGGTTACAAGTGGTGTACCTCAGGGATCTGTTTTGGGGCCACTGCTGTTTGTAATATTTATTAATGATCTGGATGAGGGTATAGTTGGGTGGATTAGCAAATTTGCTGATGACACCAAAGTCGGTGGTGTGGTAGACAGTGAGGAAGGGTGTCGTAGTTTGCAGGAAGACTTAGACAGGTTGCAAAATTTGGGCCGAGAGGTGGCGGATGGAGTTTAATGCGGAGAAGTGTGAGGTAATTCACTTTGGTAGGAATAACAGATGTGTTGAGTATAGGGCTAACGGGAGGACTTTGAATAGTGTGGAGGAGCAGAGGGATCTAGGTGTATGTGTGCATAGATCCCTGAAAGTTGGGAATCAAGTAGATAAGGTTGTTAAGAAGGCATATGGTGTCTTGGCGTTTATTGGTAGGGGGATTGAATTTAGGAGTCGTAGCGTTATGTTGCAACTGTACACAACTCTGGTGCGGCCGCACTTGGAGTACTGTGTGCAGTTCTGGTCCCCACATTACAGGAAGGATGTGGAGGCTTTGGAGAGGGTGCAGAGGAGGTTTACCAGGATGTTGCCTGGTATGGAGGGGAGATCCTATGAGGAGAGGCTGAGGGATTTGGGATTGTTTTCGCTGGAAAGGCGGCGGCTAAGAGGGGATCTTATTGAAACATATAAGATGATTAGAGGTTTAGATAGGGTGGATAGTGATAGCCTTTTTCCTCTGATGGAGAAATCCAGCACGAGGGGGCATGGCTTTAAATTGAGGGGGGGTAGTTATAGAACCGATGTCAGGGGTAGGTTCTTTACCCAGAGGGTGGTGAGGGATTGGAATGCCCTGCCAGCATCAGTAGTAAATGCGCCTAGTTTGGGGGCGTTTAAGAGATCCGTAGATAGGTTCATGGACGAAAAGAAATTGGTTTAGGTTGGAGGGTCACAGTTTTTTTTTTTTAACTGGTCGGTGCAACATCGTGGGCCGAAGGGCCTGTTCTGCGCTGTAATGTTCTATGTTCTATGTTCTATGAAACCCACGCAGACACGAGGAGAATGTGCAAACTCCACACAGACAGTGACCCGAGCCGGGAATCGAACCCGGGACCCTGGAGCTGTGAAGCAGCAGTGCTAACCACTGTGCTACCGTGCCGCCCAACTTCACGAGTTCTTATTTGCCAATGACTATGCACAAGCTGCTGGCTCAGAGCTGGACTTTCAATGTAGCATGGACTTGTTCTTCAATGTATACACCAACTTTGGCCTCACAATCAGCATGAAGAGAACGGAAATAATGTACCCGTCTGCTCCAGGAAAGCCCTATCTTAATTCCAGTGTTTCAGTCCATCACCTAAACCTGTCAGCAGTAAAGTCACTTATCTCAGCAGCACACTCTCTCCAGCTGTTTATATTGACAACCAGACACAGGCAAGAATTGCCAAAGCAAGTGTAGCCTTCAGCAAACTTTCAACATCAGTATGGGAATGAAGAGGAAGAAGTCTACCTACCAAATTGAAAGTCCATAAAGTAATAATCCTGTCCACTCTGCTCTCTGCATGCCAGGAAGCTCAACCGTTTTCACTTGAGCTACCTTCGGAGGTTTCTCGGGGTCAGATGGCAGGACAAAATACCAGACGCTGACGTCCTCATCCAAGCTGGCATGCCCAGCACCCCCACCACATTGAGACAGCTTTAATTGAATTGAGCTGGTTATGTAGCCAGAGTGCTTGACTCTCACTTACCAAACTGAATCTTCTATGGTGGGCTTGTGTCTGTGGTGTACTCTCATTAGCAGTCAAAGGAAGTGCTAGAAGGACACTTGAAAGACATTACTTAGGGGTTTTGACTTTGAATCCTCGGGGAGCTTGCCCCAGATCATTATACCTGATACAATCATTTTTCTTTTAAATTGCAGCCTTGTTTGAAAGCAAGCGCATTTCAGAGGCAGAGAGAAAACCTTAGGAGAGGAAATCCCAAACCAGCAACTCATCCAAGATTCAGTCATCTGCGGAACCTATCCTATTTGCAGCAGCCCTTCTGTGTGCAGACCAGTCTTGGCAATCACCTATGTAGCTTCCGGAAGCCTATCAAACACCCCAGTGATTATCTTAGCCATGATGGACAAACAAGAAAGAAACCATGTGCCAGCATGTGCCAGTTCTGAGGTCACTGATTCACCAATATGCTCGCCACGACGTTTTCAAATATCTTTTCCAGGAAATGTGCATGTAAGTTCAGAATTCAAAAAGGGATTTACAGCATCCATCACCAATCAAGCTTTGCCAGGAAATTCTACGCCAATATGTTAAATTAACCCTTCAGAAATCATAGACACATATAGAATTATATTTTATACTTGGTTACTGGCTGGTATTAACATTAGAATTAATGAATTTTCCGCTGCTATGCTATTAACATCCAACTGAGTTTTCCACTAAACAGCTAATTCCAGTGGTAATTCGCTCTATCATGGCTTAATGCTTTTAATTAAGACCTTAAGGATATAATGGTTTTGAGAGCTTCACTGATGAATTCCCATCTGTACCATCCTGATCCTAATAATATTCATGGATTTTATTAAGACATTATTATTCATCAAACCTTCATGACATTAGAACACTTGGAGTGAGCAGACAGCCAGTGGAACTATAGACAAGAGTCCAGAAGGGGTCGGGGGTGGGGCGGGGGGGGGGGTTGCTGTGGCATACCACTGGCAGAATAGAAAAAATAGTCTGCGATGTTAAGTGCGAATGATGCTGCGCAGAAACTGGGAAGATTCCTAAAAAGCAGGTTTGTGTATCACCATGTGGTCACAAAAATATTTTCAGTGGAAACTAATTAAGTCAGTGCCTGTAGAGTAGGGAGCTAACCTGTGCAGCTACAAGTACAGAGATGGGTTCTTGACAGCTGTTTGATTATGTTGGCAGGGTGATTCCAACTGGGTGGGAAGAATAATCCCTGTATCTGGAAGGGGAGGACCAGGCTGCTCCCAATACTGGGTTTCAGTTCTCATTTAAACAATATTGTAGATCTATGGACATGTGCTGTTCATCAGCAAAGAGGCTTTGAATTTCCACTTGGTGTATTACTGGCAGCAACCTGCAGCAGGGAAACAGTTAAGTTGGTATGATCAGCACATCAGGAGGGAGGTCAAGGCAGCAGTTGGTGCAGGGGGGCACAAGCAGTGGCCCACAACAACCTGTGATTTTAATGTGAGGTCAGGAGCACTCCTGTTCCTCCCAGCTCCACGTTCAAGTATTTTTACTTCCCTTTTTAGTTGCAGCCTACACATAACCTTTAAGGACAGCTGGATTGGTCGTATGTAGACCTAATTTTCCTGAATGCAGAAGACCTATTTGAAAATGAAGATCAGTATTTTAAAACTGGTGAGTTGCTGGACTGTGAGCCAATGCAGGTCAGTGAGCAGAGGGCATTGGGGGAACAAAGCTTGCTGAGTTAGGATACAGCAGAGTTTTGTATACTCTGCAGTATTTATAGAACTTACTTACCACTTTCACAGGCTTTTAATATAGTAGAACATTCATTGGTAATTCTTAAATTACAACGTCATTGTTGCAGAGAAGATGGTCAGTTGACCCATTAAGTCCATCCTGGTTCTCTGTAGAACAATCCACTTAGTCCCATTCCCTCATTCTATCTCTGTAGCCCTGCAAGTTTATTTTCCTCAAGTACCCATTCTTTGGAAATCATTAGTCTTCTCTGCCTCCACCAACCCCATTGGTAGCAAGTTCTAAGTCTTTTCCCATCGCTTCTCCTCGATTCTCTGATGCTGACCTTGAAGTCCATATTGAGATTGTCAAGAAGAGAAGGGAGATCCTCATTCTGGAGTGTGCAAGGAGCAGGCAACCCAGCCAAACCAAGCTGATAATGACTGAGGTTGGTCAGATGGGGTTTGGAGGAACTGGGTCCAATGCCATAAAAGGCTCAATGACCTGTTTCACTCAGGTAAGATGAGTGCAATGCCAGAGCCTAATGACAGACCTCTGGAGATTCAATCTCCAACACACACACACTACTTGAGGAGCCTAAGGATGCATGCTGCTCCTGAACGTGGGAGCAATGCGTGCCCAGTGTAGTATAAAGAACTGGCACATATTGGGTTAACATGGGACTGAGTCCAGTATCACCCACACAGTGATGTAAGCTAACACATGACCCACACCGAGGGATCAGTCTAGTATTGAACAGAGCTGTGTGCACAAACAAGCATGGAGGCCGATCTAAGCTTGAACCCTTTACTGTAGATATGTACATAGATCTTCAAGTTAATAAGTACAGTAAAGATACTTAAGACTATGAAGTCTTCATTAAGACCTACCCAACGGTATCTAATACCCTAAAACACCCAGGGTATTACTGACCTTTTAGCAGTGCTCAGAGTCGTGCTGTTGAAGATCTGTCCACCAGGATACATGCAGCTTCTTATGTCAATGAACCCCTGGCATTAGTCAGAGAGGCCAACAGTGCTCTATTTCTCTCTGTTTTGTCCTTGAAGGAGAAATGAGCACATAATGCCAGGGAAAGGGATCAGACTGGATCAGACTTGCCATCATGACTGATCTCACAGGAGAGACTGGCATTCCTAATTGAGAAGATGAAAAGATACTACAATCCGTAGATGATGTGGGTGGAGATCATTGAAAAGACTCAGCTACAACAAGAAACCACAGCACTGAAGAGGTTTCTAGGTTTCTATTGTCAAACAAGTGCTTTTGAGATCCTTTTTGTGTCTTCCAGAGAGGAGAGGGGGAATGATTTAATCCTGTTACCGAAACTGAGACAACAAACCCAGCTCCATCGCATCTCACAGGGCATCCTCCACTAGCACAGGTACACACAGGTCGATGATGTCTTGCAAGCACTTAGCGTACACAAGATGAAGAGCATGGAAGCAGTGAGGAGGAGGAGTTGAGAGAGGCAGAAGCAGTGGTGGGCAGGTCCGCCAAAGGGCCATGTTCAACTGGGCACCAATGTTGGGCCTCAGAAGTCACAGGAAAGGAGACTCCACTTTGACCAGCAACAACAAATATGTTCCCTCTCTGAGGCAGTGCAGGGAGATGGACTGGGAATTGAGACATCACCCAGCTTGTGCACCACCATTGCTCAGGACTTTGAACATAAGAGCTCCTGTATTGAAAGAGCTGTCAACCTCATGGCGAGCAGCATCTGAGTGCACAGAGTGTATGAAATGCTTTGTCAGTGACATTGGTGACATGACGATATCTGGAGTAGATCCCAGTTATTTCCCAGTTGGTGATTGCCTCCAGCCACCTGAAACACCAACCAAACCCTGAGGCAGTCATCGAGGCGGATGAGGGTACCATCCCACACAGGGCACTATCATTAACTCTTTGATGCCTCTGACTGAGCAGCAGAGCCCAGTGACGGAGGCTGATTCCTGCAGTGACACTGGTGCAGCAACCTCATGGGCACCTCCACAATGAGGACGACCATCACATGCATCTCAAGCACAAGCAGAGACAAGAGAGCAGGCTGCCTCCACCTCATCTGGAGCCAGAAGGGAAGCACCATATGTAGAAATGGCTGAGAGCAGAGGCCACCAGCTGGGCAGAGCACTGAATGATTCACTAAAGTTTGCTTCACTTGTAAATGTGCATTGTTTCCCTTACTCAACATTATATTAAAACTAACACATGACTTCTACTTAACAGCCACACTGGAAAAAAGGGAAGTAGTGAATGGAAGCAAGTGTTTTTGAAAGAGATTAGTGAGACCACGGGATAGATGTGCATCTTTCATTGTCAATCCATCCATTCAAGGTTGTGTCTTCAACTGAATTGTTCTGACAGGAGCTCAGAGTGAGTACCGGACCATGCTGTCCTCTTGGATTATTAGGGTTCAGTTGAAATATGCGTGAATCAGATGACTCCTGATATTGAAGGCATCATTATGGGACCCTGAGTACAGGACTGGCCCCAGCCACCTCCCTGTGCAGTGGGACACTGTATCTTCCTCCTCCTTCTCCACCTCCTCTTCATCCTCCTCCTGTTCAATTTCCTGATTCTCTACTCCCTGCAATGTGCTGTGTCATTCCAGGGCTTCTCTCTCTTCCAGGACACACCTTCCTAGAGAGTGCAGTAAACCACCACATTATGCAAGACCCTTGCAGGAGTGTAATGCACTGTGGCCCCAATTGGTCCAGGCATAGGAACCGGATCTTTAGAAGCCCGACGGCCTGCTCAGAGATGGTCCTTGCGAGCAGGTGGTTCTGGAATGTAGAGCTCTGCAACTCCATCTCGGGGTCACGTCCAGGGGTGAGGAGCCACATCTTCAAGAGCATTCATTGTTCACAAGAATTCACCTACAAAGCTTTGGGAGCGATGGAGGAGAGAGCTGCAGCACTTGAACTGGAGGATGAAAGTGTTATGGCAGCTGCCAGGAAAGTGAGCATACCCATGCAGGAAGCTCGTGTTGTGGACACAGACCAGCTGAACATTGAGGGAATGGGAGTCCTTCCTGCTGATGGACCTCACTCAGTGCCGCATGAGCGCAATTAATGATGTCCTGTATTATTTCACTCTGAGGGTCACATGTTTGTGGAATTCTACTTCCCAGAGAGTGGTGGAGGCCGGGTCATTGAATCTTTTTAAGGCAAAGATAAATAGATTCTTTGTTAACAAGGGTGTCAAAGGTTATTGGGGGTAGGTGAAATTTCAAGTCGAGGCCACAATTAGATCAGCCATGACCTTATTGAATGCTGGAGCAGACTAGAGGGGCTGAATGGCCTGCTCCTGTTCCTTTTCGTATGTCCATATGTTCGCATGCAACCCGTGCACTCCCACTAAAATTCCAAACTGCCCCTCAATGAGCTGACAATGGGCTTATTAACAAAGGTCAAGTCAAATTGAGCAGCTTTCTGGGATCCACCTTGCCCCATCCTGAGGAAAAGGTCTGACGGCAGAAACAGCTATGTGAAACCAGCCCACCTGTCTCCATGCACCAAAATTCTGTTAGTGAGTAAGCTTTTGCTTTGAATCATGCACCAGAATTTAAGAACATAATTCAGGTTGATAATCTAATGCAGCACTGAAGGGTTTTCACATTAACAGTGATGTCAATGGGATGTTAAACCAATGCAATTTCTGCCTTTGTCAATGTTCCAGCTGCAATGGGAAGATAATAGGTTTTGTATTCTTATGGAGGAGATAAAGTGGATTGAAGTATCTTATTCATCGGAACCGATCATCTGACCTCAATCTTAATATAGTCTTTCAGTCACCATGGTTACACAGCATTTTAGATATTGCAGCAGACACAATATCCAACTTGTGAAACACACAACTTGTGTGGCTTTGCCCTCCTATGGTGATGAATTCATGCTGGTGTGGATTCTTCGTTTGTTGCAACTGGTCCTTGTCCCATGGTGACCAACTCTGGTCAAAAGAAGTATGGTACACTTAAGCATGCAGGTGGGATGAGCTGCAGTGAGGGGTGGGGGGCAGGAAGTGGTGTTCACAGGCCTGTAGCAATTGGGGATGCTGATGAAATCTTCAGAGTTGGGGTGGAGGCAAAACCTTCAGAGCTGGCGGAGGGACACACAAGAGATCTGGAATGAAACCCATCCCAGAAAGACTTGACCCAGGACATGGGTCAAAAGGCTGAAATACAGGTCACAAAAACAGAAAATGCTGGAAAATCTCACCAGGTCTGACAGCATCTGTGGAGAGAGAACAGAGCCAATGTTTTGAGTCTAGATGACCCTTTGTCAAAGCTGAAATACAGGACAGTTGGTCCCCTGCTTGGCCAGCCGGTCCCCTGCTTGGCCAGCCTTCTACATTACTCATGTTTCATATGTGCCAAGGTCTAGATTTACTTTTTTTAAAGACATGGATTTACACAGAGGAGATGCCCCATCAATTCTACTCAGCTCTGACGAAGTTCCCCGATGCAAACTGCACAGGGCTTTTTGCAGGTTCAGAAGGTCACAGGAGAAATGTGGAGGAACCTTGGGTCAGGGGAATTTATGAGCATTGCAGCAATCCAAAATCATTGTCACTGATTGGAAGATCCGGGCCAGTGTTTATTAGAATGTTTGAAGCGTAATTTTGGATTTGATGATACAAATTGAGGTCTTGCTGCTTGAGGTGGCGCAGTGGCACAGTGGTTAACATTGTTGCCTCACAGCACCTGGGTTCGATTCATGGCTTGAGTCACTGCCTGTGCGGAGTCTGCACATTCTCCCCGTGTCTGCATGGGTTTCTTCTGGGTGCTTTGGTTTCCTCCCACAGTCCGAAAGACGTGCTGGTTAGATACATTGGCCATGCTAAATTCTCCCGAACAGGCGCCAGAGCGTGGTGACTAGGGGATTTTCAGTGACTTCATTGCAGTATTAATGTAAGCCAACTTGTGACACTAATAAATACACTTTAAAAAGGCTATATTTTAAATAGGAAATCATTCCGAATTGAAGTTTTACTCCTTGACTGTGCAGCAGTTTGTTATTTATTTGTAAAATCAGTCTCTTTGCACATCTGACCTTTATGTCAAGCCTTGAACTTTGCTTCTGTACCAAATTGTGCCAAGTACAGTAATTAATTCTGTGGATTGTTAAGGAGAAAGGAAACAAAAATTAAATAAAGGATATGCAAATGAACCAATGAAAGTCAGAGAAAATGGTTTGGTTGTCAGGTGCAGAACAAAAAAGCCAGGATTTATAAGACATGAAGAAAAAATAATTTGATCCCATTAAAGTGGGGAATGTCAGTTTTATCAAACTGAACACCTTTACCTTTTGGCACCAGCTGTAAGCAGTCAGCAGTAACCATTCGTAGCTTAGCTATTAGGTAGCTTAGATAGTCAGCAAAGCTTCATGTACTCTGCGCAAATAGTGTGTCTTAATCCCTCATTTATATGTGCAATCTACACATTAACTCTACAATTATCCTCAGTCATGGCTGTGGATCCCTTTCAAGTTCATAAATCCTATTAACATAATAATCTACAAATTGTTTAAAACTCTTCAAGGTTATATTCCATACTCTCAAATTTTTTTTAAAAATTCATCAAAAGAGCAAATGTCAATATAACCAAATACAATTCCTATTTAAGGTCATTCAAATTTACTCGGGGTGCTAATGGTGACTAAAGCCATAGAAGTTTACAGCATGGAAACAGGCCCTTCGGCCCAACTTGTCCATGCCGTCCACTTTTTACCACTAGGCTAGCCCGCATTTAGCCCATATCCCTCCATATCCTAAAGATGATTGATTTAAAATGAGAGATATCGGCCAGAATTCTCCGGCCCCGCTGCCACTGCAAACAAGGATGGAGAATTTGGCGCTCAACCAAATCTCGATTCACTGCAGCAGGGTCAGAGAATCTCACTAGCGTGAACAGTGGGAGAATTCTGGTCATGATGTATCAAGAAACACTTCTCACATATGCGGTCAAATGTTTTACACCCTGGCACTCATCCCCTATTTACATAGTTCCAATGAATGTGAGCCTCCCCACTGGTAAAACATTAGGCCTAGAAATGAGGTGAATGCTCAATGTCTGCTGCAGACCCGAGAAATTCAATGAACCTTAAACAAAATGGCAGTTGCTTTCTCAGGTCCTCCATGGCCTGGTGCTTTGCCCAACCCAACCCCCATACAGATTTTTGAAACTGATTGGTCCAAACCTCCATTCGGAGCCAGAATGACCCTGCACCCGAAGAACGTGGACTGGGGTTCCTGTTGTGCCATTTCCATCATTGTTTAAACCCAATTTAAATGTTTGGATCTGCACTAGATTCAAGCATTTCGCCACCACCAAGGAAACCCCAGGAAGCACATGACAGGTGGAGATTGAGAATTGCAAGCGGTTTCCACTCTCTTATTCTGTGTTTTGTTCAGGAATGGAGCAATTCCTGCTACACAAAAGAGAAAGAATTATGTTTATTTACGATAAAGCTACAACTTCTGTATTTAACCTATTTTCTACAATATTTTTATCCTATCTCTGTAAATACAGATCATATGCCAGCACCCATAAAGCTGAGTCTTAACAACCAATAAGCTGAATTTTCCATTCCGGAGACTATATACGGAGATGGGCAGGAAAGTCAACGACAATCCTTTGGGCAGCAGGTCGGATTTATCCGCCCGATTTTGCACCTTCCAGCTCATTAATTATGCAGCAATGAGGAGCCCTCAAATCTGGCAAAAAAGCAGGCAGGAATTCGTTCACCCTGCCATTACCTCATGGGGCCAAAGTTCTTGGTGCCATATTTAAACACTCAATATCATACAGTCCTACTTCACTGTCGCGCCCAAAAGGACAAAACCCTTAGCTTCATGGTTCAGCGAGGCCTCCTCCTCCAGGCCGTCCAGGCTTCCTTATACACCTATGACTGTGTGGCCAAATTCCCCTCCAACCCGATTTTCAAGTTTGCTGACGACACCACCGCAGTGGGTCAGATCTCAAACAATGATGAGACAGAGTACAGGAATGAGACAGAGAATCTGGTGAACTGGTGCAGCAACAATAATCTCTCGCTCAATGTCAACAAAATGAAGGAGATTGTCATCGACTTCAGGAAGTGTAGAGAACGTGCCCCTGTCTACATCAACGGGGACGAAGTAGAAAGGGTCGAGAGCTTCAAATTTTTAGGTGTCCAGATCATCAACAACCGGTCCTGGTCCCCCAATGCCGACACTATACTTAAGAAAGCCCACCAACGCCTCTATTTTCTCGGAGGACTAAGGAAATTTGGCATGTCAGCTACGACTCTCACCAATGTTTACAGATGCACCATAGAAAGCATTCTTTCTTCTTGTATCACAGCTTGGTATGGCTCCTGCTCTGCCTAAGACCGCAAGGAACTACAAAAGGTCGTGAATGTAGTCCAATCCATCATGCAAACCAGCCTCCCATCCATTGACTCTGTCTACACTTCCCGCTGCCTCAGCAAAGCAGCCAGCATAATTAAGGACCCCACGCACCCCGGACATTCTCTCTTCCACCTTCTTCCGTCGGAAAAAGATGCAAAAGTCTGAGGTTACGTATCAACTGACTCAAGAACAGCTTCTTCCCTGCTGCTGTCAGACTTTTGAATGGACTTACCTTGCATTAAGTTGATCTTTCTCTACACCCTAGCTATGACTGTAACACTACATTCTGTAGTCTCTCGTTTCCTTCTCTATGAACAGTATGCTTTGTCTGTATAGCACACAAGAAACAATACTTTTCACTGTATGTTATTACATGTGACAATAATAAATCAAATCAGGAAAGAGAGGGAGTTGTCTTTCCTTGGAACCCCAGCTTGAGAGCAGGTCACCAGGGAGATCAGTACCCATGTGATCAACAGAAAAGGACCAGCCTGCAATGCAAGAAAAGAATGAATGATCTGATGCGCTTTGCCAGGATAAGTGAAATTTTTATTCAATCCAAACTCACACTCTCCTAAGGGCATCAGGCAGTCTAAGGGTCCACTAGGATGTCACGCATGACCAGCAAATGGGACATCTGGATGTCTGCCAACCACGTTAAGCTCATCATCTCATGTAAGATCTTCCACAAATGGCACCTTACTCCCTTACTGGCACAAAGCAGGCATGCATGCATCTGAAATGCACTTTCATCCATAGTGCTGACAGGCAACTCCTCTGCCTTTATTACTTAAGTGTAGAATGACTGCAGAATTCCAAGGTGCAGAGGAATCTAGGTGTTCTAATGTATGAGTCATGAAAAATTAGTATGCAGGTACAGCACATAATCAAGACGTCTTGGTCTCCATATTTAAGAAAGGATGTAAATGTGCTGGAGGCGGTTCAAAGCATGTTTACTAGATTGATTCCTGGAATGAACAGGTTGTCTTACAAGGAAAGCTTGGACATGCGGACCTTATTTCCTTGGGATTTAGAAGGGAGTTTAAAAGAGTGAGATGTGACTTGATTCATAGAATCATAGAATCTACAGTGCAGAAGGAGGCCATTTGGCCTATTGAGCCTGCATCGACAACAATCCTACCTAGGTCCTATCCCCGTAACCCTACATATTTACCTCCTAGTCCCCCTAACATTAAGGGGCAATTTATAATGGCCAATCAATCTAACCCACGCATCTTTGGATTGTGGGAAGAAACCCACACAGACACAGGGAACATACAAACTCCACACGGACAGCAACCCGAGCTTGGAATCGAACACGGGTCCCTGGCACTGTGAGGCAGCAGTGCTAACCTGAAGTAAAGTAGATCCTGAACGATATTGACAAGGTCAACTTGGAAAGCATGTTTTCTCTTGTGGAGTCCATTCTAGGGGCCATTGTTTTAAAATTAGAGATTGCCCTTAGAGATAAAGAGAATTTTTTTCAGTTGGAGGATTGTGCGACTTTGGAATTCTACTTTAGAAGGTGGCAGGAGCAGAGTCATTGAATACTTTTATGGTGGAGGTACATAGATTCTTGTTAGGCAAATTCATCAAAGGTTATCAAGATATATTGTTACGCCGTTGCTGATATTGCTGGATTATTACACTGTTGCTGAAGTTCATAGAAATCATAGGAACCCTACAATGCAGAAGGAGGCTATTCAGCCCATCAAGTCTGCACTGACAACAGTCACATCCAGGCCCTATGCCCACAAACCCACATATTTACCCTGCTAATCCCTCTAATTTACACATCCTGGGACACTAAAGGGCAATTTAGCATGGCCAATGCACCTAACCCGCACATCTTTGGACTGTGGGAGGAAACCGGAGCACCCGGAGGAAACCCACGCAGACACAGGGAGAATGTGCAAACTCCACACAGACAATGACCCAGGCAGGGAATCGAACCCAGATCCCTGGAGTTGTGAGGCAGCAGCGCTAAACATTGTGCCACCGTGCCGCCCCATTGCTGATATTGCTGGATTGCGCAACCTTCTGGACATCTCATTATAGAAAGAATAATTAATCCATGCAGGGTGCACCAAGATTCATTAGGACATTACGAGAGATTGGAGGGTTATGGGTATGAGGGGATTCCCTGATCAGGTAGGGTTGCCAATCCTCCAGCCTTGATCTGGAGTCTCCAGGAATTGAAGATCAATCTCCAGCACACTGCAGTGTGTAGGCCTGGAGAATAATCATTGCGGCCTTAAGGAGCATTTTTTTGTCACTTTCTTTGAACTTTTCTCTTTACCAGATATAATAGTATTGAAACTGAGGGGGAAATAGCTGTTTAGTTGACAGTTAAGCATCATCCAGTGGAGTAATGAGTCTCTTTGCTTTGTATTTGGCATAGGAAGGCAGTGTGTCACAATGACGGATGTGTTGGCCAACTGAAGCCTGGAGACAAGTCATGCAATAAAATTTCCAGGAACGCATTTAATCACAGTTGGCAAACCTGTGGTCAAGTGAAGCACTTAGACTGTTCAGAGAGGATATGGAGTAGGCAGACAGCAGAACATAGCTGCACACTGGCTATGAGTGTAGACCATTCTGGCTCTGCTAGGCTGCAGTGATCCAGTTATGGCCTTCTGCCACTGGCTTTGTCAGACAGCCTCCCAGCAAATCTGGCTGGTGATTGGGTGGAAAACAGAGTAAAAGAAACGTGGCAGCAATTCATTTCCATGTTTCCTCCCCCCTTATATATATGCTGTCCACATCGTTGATGTAACTATTGAGGCCCTTCAATTATTAGTTTGACCTGTCTTCCCCTTAAAGATCATCATTGTCACCGACAAGGAGAATCTTTTTTCTCCCCTGTTGTTCAGCATCACCATCCTTCTGCAGGAAAGCTGGGGACAAGCCAAACATGTATGAGCATTACTGCCAAAGGATTAGGTAGGTAGCAAAGGATAAGAGAGGAAGCTCTCAATTCTGCTGCTATCTCCATCTAAATGGCACAAAACCCTTTTTTTGTCTCTTCACGTAGAATCTAAGCTCTCTCTCTCTCCAGAATCCAAAGAGGGTTTGAATGATGCACTCTTTGATATTGTATGCTTTTTCTTTTTTGGGGGCGAGCCTTTACTAGACCCCAGACGTGTCAATGTTGAAAAGGTCTGAGATTTGTAAATGCTGATGTTCAAACAGACTAGGGTATACTCTGGAGTTAGCATGCAAGTACAGCAGACAATTAGGAAGGCAAGTGGCATGCTGGCTTTCATTACTCGGAGGTTGGAGTTAAAGAATAAAGAAGTCTTGTTACAATTTCACAGGCTTTGGCGAGACTACAAGTGGAATACTTTGTTTGATCTCTATACTTAAAGAAAGATATGCTCGTATTGGAGGGGATACATCAAAGGTTCACTAAATTGGTTTTGGGGATGACAGGCTGAGTAAAATTGGGCCTATGGTTTAGAAGAATGAGAGGTGATCTAATTGAAATTTACAATATTCTGAAGGGGCTTGATAAGATTGTTTTCACTGGTCAGGGAATTTAAAACATTGGGACACAGTCTCGGGATTAGGGCCAAACATTTAGGCCTCAGATAAGGAGAAAGTATTTCACTCAAAGGGTTGTGAATCTTTAGAATTCTCTACCCCAGAGAATTGTAAATGTATTTAAAACTGGGATAGACAGATTTTTGGTCTCTCAAGGAATCAAGGGATATCTATGGGGAGCAGGCAGGAAAGTGGGGTTGAAGCCCAAGGTCAGCTATGATCATTTTGAATGGCAGAGCAGGCTCGACTATCCATGTGGTCTACTCCCGCTCCTATTTATGTGTTCATGTGTTCCTTCCCCATAGGAGTTAATTGCCTCCACTTGAGTTGGTAGCTTTGCCACTATATTAACATCAGCAATGCAACTAGGAACAGTATAAAGAGAGGGAGAAGAGTTTCTAGAGTGTGTTAAAAAAAAAAATTCTACATGCATGTTTTCAGACGAGTGAGGAAGAAGGCATTGTTAGATCTGGTTCTGGGGAATGATGTGGGTCAAGTGGATCAAGTGTCAATACATGAACAAGGGGACAGTGATTATAGTATCATAAAGTTTAGGTCCTAAGAAAAAGAATAATGAGCAATCCAGAGCAAAAGTAATTCACTGAGGAAGTGCTAATTTCAATCAGCTGAAAACAAATCTGGCCCAGGTAAATTGCAATCAAAATTGACAGGTAATTGAACAAAGGGCTGCCTTTAAATGGAGATAGTTTGGATAAAGTTAAGGCAGAAAGGTAAGTCAGGAAGACAGAGAGCAAGCTAAAGCAGAAAAAGGGTGTGTATGACAGATGTCAGGTTGACAATACTGACATAATCTAATCAGGTAGAGTCAGCACGGCTTCATGAAAGGGTAATCATGTCTGACTAATTTATTAGAGTTTTCAAGGACATCTCAATCAATATGGATAGAGGGGTGCCAGTAGATGCACTGTATCTGGACTTCCAGAAGGCATTCAACAAGGTACCTCACAAAACGTTAAGTCATAAAATAAGAATCCAAGGTGTTGAGGTAGTATATTGGCATGGTAGAGAATTGGTTAATGGGCAGGAAACAGTAAGTAGGGATAAGGGGTTATTTTTCAGATTGAGGACCTGTAACCAGTGGGATTCCACAGAGATCAGTAGTGGGACCGTAATTGTTCACAATATATGTTAATGACTTGGAGGAAGGAAGCAAATGTATTGCAGCCAAATTTGCAGGCAATACAAGAATAGATGGAAAGACAAGTTGCAAGAGAGATACAAAAAGTTTACAAAGAGATATTAATAGATTAAGTAAGTGGGCCAAAAGTTGGCAGATGGAGTATAATGTGAGAAAATGTGAAGTTGTTCATTTTGGAAGGGAGAAAAACTGTAGAAAGCTACAACACAAAGGGACTTGGGGTACTTGTGCACGGAATACAGAAAGCTAGCACACATGTGCAGCAGGTAACCAGAAAGACTCATGGAAATTTGGCCCTTATTTCAAGGGGTTGGAGTATAACAGTCTTGCTGCAACTGTACAAGGTACTGGTGGGACCACATCTATCGTACTGTGAGCAATTTTGGTCCCACTATTGAAGGAAAGATATTTCATTGGAGGCAGTTCAGAGAAGGTTCACAAGGGTGGTTCCCCAGTATGGAGGGATTGCCATATGAGCAAAGGTTAAACAGGTTGAGACACTACTCATTGGAATTTAGAAGAACAAGAGGCGATCTCATTGAAATATATAGGATTCTTAAGGGACTTGACAGGGTAAATGCTAAGAAGATGTCTCTCCTCATGGGAGAGTCTAGGATCAGGGGACATAGTCTCAGAATAAAGTGACACAAATTTAAGACTGAGATGAGGAGGAATTTCTTCTCTTAGAGCATTGAGTCTTTGGAACTTCTTGCCACAAAGAGCTGTGGAGGCAGAGTCATTGTGCATATTTAAGGCTGAGATAGATAGATTCTTGATCGGTAAGGAATCTAGGGTTACAGGGAAAGGGCAGGAAAGTGGAAGTGAGGAATGTCAGATCAGCCATGATTCCACTGAATGTCAGAGCAGTTTTGAGGGGCTGAATGGCCTACTCCTGTTTCTATTTCTTATGGTCTTAATAGAAATGATAACCAGGATGAATATGGAAACCTCAGGGGAGGAGTGAAAAAAGAAAGAAGAGAAGCAAAGAGAGAATATGAGAAGAGACTGGCAGCCAATATAAAAGAGAATTCAAGAGTCTTTTATGGGATAGAAATAATCAAAGGTAGGTAAAAAGAAGAGTAGGGGCAATTTCAGGACCAAACAGGCAATTTAAGCATGGAGGCAGAAGGCATGGTTAGGTACTAAATGAGTACTTTGCATCTGTCTTTACCAAGGAAAAAGAGGATGCCAAAGTCCTGGTTAAAGGGGTTGAGGAAAAGTAATTGAGATACAGAATCATCTAAAAATTGATAAAGAGGAGGCATTAGGAAAACTGACTGTAAGTCATCAGAGATGGACTTGAAGATATTGAGGGAAGTAAAAGTAGAAACTGTTGAGGTACCGTCCATAATCGTCCAATTCTACTTAGATACAGGGGTCATGCCAGAGAGAATTGCAAATGTTGCACCCAGCAACTAGTCTCTTTAACTTCAGTAATGAGAAAGCTTTTGGAACTGATAATCCAAGTCAAAATTAATTCAATGGACAACTGTGGATTCAGTCATCAAAGTGTTTTCTGATGACTTAACAGAGAAGGTCGATCAGTGTAGAGTAATGTGGGTGTTATGGTGTACATAGACTTCCAAAAGACATTTGATAAAGTGCCACATAACAGGCTTGTCAACAAAGTTAAAGCCCATTAAATTAACAGAACTGAACGGCATGGATATGCAGTTGGCTGAGACACAGGAAACAGAATTGCATTGACTTTTTTATGGATCCAGACATTTTTTTTTTGTCTTTTAGGGCAAACCAAATAAACCAACTCAAATGAACTCAGGGACAAAGTAAAAGGGGCAGCTCCCCAAAAGGAGGGGGAACAGCCCGAACAGAACAGAAGTACAAAGGAAACACCAAATCATAATGTGATTATTGGGGTCTGTAATGCACCCCTGGTATTTGGATCACTGCTTCTCTTAATCAATATTAATACCTGGGAGAGGGAGTTAGCTCAATTTCCTATCATGTGGATCAGATTGACGTCAACAGCATGGGATTCAATCCCCACTCCAGCTGGAGTAAATTCAGGGCTTGCCTTCTTGCTCAGACTGCAGTAAAACAAACTATAGTACTTTGCCATGGTTTGGTGAACAATCGCCAAGGTCCTGCCTTTGGGCAGAGGAATGAAGAAGAAGATTAATGATTTAGACTAGGATGTACAGCACACTATTTCAAAGGAAGAAGGAGGAGTGGTAATATAAAATAAAGGATACAATTCTACAAGGAGTGCAGGAGCAGAAGGACCTGGGGGAAAAAGACAAAAAGGGTTGACGGTGGCAGTTTGTAAAAGTGATTAATATGGCTTATGGGATCCTTTAGAGATATTGGGTGGAATTTTGTCATAATCTGTCAGAGTGTCAGGCTCTGACTGAAAACTGGCATCTATCTCTCCAGATACACAACTGAGTTTTCAGACCAAGTTTCCTGGCACTTGTGCAAGAGAAATCCGGAGGCGTGGTTTATACCATCACTATGGTGGGGTTGGTTCAGAGATCAAGGCACCATCTTTGCATGGTTCCCTGATCAGTGCTGGAATTAAACTCCTGCCACCCCACCCTCCAAAGCCACGGAGGACCACCCCCCCTCCACAATCCCCACAAGCATTGAGATTTCCCCCCCCCCAAAACCATACGAGTATCGGGAGCAGTTTCGCAAGCACTTTTTCCCCCATCACAGGCATCCCCCCACATCCCACCTCTTCACAGGAATCAGCCCTTCACCCATTAGAGAAACCTGACTAATGGGGCTCCCAGAGGTCCCACCTCTGGCACTGACCCCGGCACAGTTTGGCACTACCAATGTGTGCCAGGGCAGTGCCAATCTGTGCCAGGGTAATGCTAATCTGTGCTGGGGCAGTTCCAACCTGTGCCGGGGCCAGTGCCATGACTGTTATTTGTGACATTTTTCTTGCAGTTGATGAGCTGTAAAAACCATGTTGTCCATGCCTCTTGATGGTCTAAATCCACATTGAGGTTCAGGGATTGGATCTCCAGCAAGTGTAATAAGTGGATTCAGAAGGGTTTTCTAGTAATCTGTCCTGCAGTGGAAAGCATGGAGATGCCAATGTGATTTCCACAGTTGGATTGTCCCGTTTTTTGAAAATTATTACAATCATGGTATCCTTGCTTCATTCCAGATCTGGACAATCAGGGCATGGAGTTGCAATATTAGTTCCCCTCCTCCATGCTTAAAGATTTCAGTGGAGATTTCATCACCACCTGTTGCTTTATTCTTCTTCATTTGTGAGATGGCTTTCATCACCTCCATAGGTGTGGGCGGCCTTCCATGCTCATCTCTAATGGGTATTGTGGGATGGAGTTGAAAACACTTTTGGTAACAATTGATTCTTGATTGAAAAGGTCTTCAAAATGTTACTTCCATGGGTGTTAACAGCTTCCCTTTCCTTGATCAGATCACCCCAAGGAGCTGGTCCTTGAGTAAATGGGCCATAAATGGTCCATATGGAATAGGTACACCTACAATGCTGCTAGCAAGGGAGTTCCAGGATGTCGATCCAGCAACAGTGAAGGAATGGTGACATAGTTCCAAGTCAAGATGGTATGTGGCTTGGAGGGGAACTTGCAGGTGGTGATGTTACATGCTGCTCTTGTCCTTCTAGGTAGTAAAGGATAGCCACATGAACGGAGTGGGAATGGAGGGATTCAAAAGAATGGTCTAGTTTGGACCAGGGAGCGGCGCGGGCTTGGAGGGCCGAAGGGCCTGTTCCTGTGCTGTATTGTTCTTTGTTCTTTGTTCTAAAGAACATGAGTTTGGAAAATGCTGTGGAAGGTACCTTGGTGAGTTGCTACAGTGCATCTTCTATAGGGTACACACTGCTGACACTGTGCTTTGTTGGTGAAGGAATAAATACTCAATATGGTAGATGAGGTGCCAATCAAGCAGCTGCTTTGCCCTGGATGATGTCAAGCTTCTGCACTCATCAAGTGCAGAGTATTCCATGACAGTCCTGACTTGTGCTTTGTCGATGGTGGGCAGGCTTTAGGGAGTCAGGGGGTGAGTTATACGCCACAGACTTCCCAGTCTATGACCTGTTCCTGTAGCCACAGTTTTTATATGGCTAGTCCAGTTCAGTTTCTGGTCAATGGTAACTCCCAGAATGTTGATGGTGGGAGATTCATCAAATGTAATGCCAAGGGGAGATGTCATGAGGAGATAGTTCAATTCTCTCCTGATGGAGATGGTTTTTTCCTGGCATTTCTGTGGCATGAATGTTGCTCACCACTCATCAGCCCCAGAAAGAGCTTTATCCAAGTCTTGCTGCATATGGACACGGGATGCTTTGATATCAGAGAAGTTGCAGATGGCACTGAACACTGTGCAATCATCGGTGAACAGTCCCATTTCTGATCTTATGATAGAGGGAAGTTCAATGATGAAGCAGCTGAAGATGGTTGGGTCTCGTACATTACCCTGAGGCCTCCAGTAATGACAAAAAATTCATTTCTGCTAGGTATGACTCCAACTGCTGGAGTCTTTTCTCCCTGACTCCTATTGAATTCAGTTTTGCTCGTGTTACTTTCGATCCAATGTTGTTTTCACCTCACCCTTTTGTCCATGTTTGGACCAAGGTTGTAATGAGGTCAAGAGTTGAGCAGCCCTGGTGGAACCCAAACTGAGCAAGAGTGAGCAGGTTATTGCTGTAATTGTCACTTGATAGCACTGTTGATAGCACCTTCCATCACTTTACTGAGCATGAGATTGGACTGATGATGCAATAATTGATCATTGCAATCCCTCGCCATTCCCTTGCATTCTCCTGTTCTCTCCTATTTCCCCTTGCCGTGTCCTCCAATTCTCACAGTTAAGACCATAAGACATAGGAGCAGAATTAGGCCACTCAGCCCATCGAGGCTTCTCCGCCATTCAATCATGGCTGATATTTTTCTCATCCCCATTCTCCTGCCTTTTCCCCATATCCCCTGATCCCCTTATTAATCAAGAACCTATCTATCTCTGTCTTAAAGACACTCAATGGCCTGGCCTCCACAGCCTCCTGCGGCAAAGAGTTCCACAGATTCACCACTCTCTGGCTGAAGAAATTCCTCCTCATCTCTGTTTTAAAGGATCGTCCCTTTTGCCTGAGGTTGTGCCTCTGGTTCTAGTTTTTCCTACTAGTGGAAATATCCTCTCCATGTCCACTCTATCCAGGCCTCGTAATATCCTGTAAGTTTCAATAAGATCCCCCCTTATCCTTCTAAACTCCAATGAGTACAGACCCAGAGTCCTCAACTGTTCCTCATACGACAAGCTCTTCATTCCAGCGATCGTTCTTGTGAACCTCCTCTGGACCCTTTCCAAGGTCAGCACATCCTTCCTTAAATACAGAGCCCACAATTTCTCAAACTACTCCAAATGGGAGTTCCTCTGTGGTCACTCCCTGCTCCCTTCGCTGCTGCATTCTGGCCATTTGCTGTTCCCTTTGTGGGTATGGGCGGGGGTGGGGGGGGGGAGGTGGGTGCTCACTTCCTCCCGCTTCCCTCCCTTTGCCAATTATCCCACCATTTCCTTCCACGGCTCTCCCCTCACTGTTCCCTTTGGTTCTCCCATCCACTCACCATTGTCCCTTGTGGGGATGTGAGGAAGCAACAAGAGAATACATGGTAATGGTAAGGGAATGCGAGGAGAGGTGAGAGAGCTGATGAGAGGCTGCGGGGGGTATGAGGAGAAGCAAGGAGCCATGGAAGGGAACCAGAACCATGCTGAGTTTTTTTTTCTGTCTTTGTTCATTTTAATGCAGAATGTCACAGACATTAACGCTGCAGCTGCACATGTATCGGAAGTGCTCACTCTAAATGCAGTCATATAACAAGCCACATAAAGGGGATATTTGTCAGATGACCAAAACCTACCACCATGACCAAGTTTTAAGGATGGTCTTAATGGAGATCTTAAAGTGATGAGACAGAGAGGCATACAGAGGATATTCCAATCCAGGACCTCTGGCCTGGACAACTGAAGGCATAGCCACCAACAGGAAGGTGATTAAAATTGGGGATGCTCTCAAGGACAGAATTAAAGGAGGAGATTATTCAGAAATGGAGGGCCAAAGCCAGGAAGCGATTTGTAAACAAGGATGACAATTTTTAATTCAAAATATTGTCTGGCCAGTGTAAGCCAGTGAACACAAGGGTGAACAGGACTCACTGCAAGTTAAGACATGAACAGTAGGGTATTAGATGACCTTAAGTCTATGGAGGGTAGGACTGACAAGGAGCATGTTGGAAGTATCACATTTAGAGGTAACAAAGGCATAAGTAAGGTTTTTGGGAACAGATGAGCTACGACAAGGACAACATCTGACACTGTTACAGAGGTGGAACTAGGAATAAGGTTGATGGAGCAGGAGCTGGGTATAATGGACAAGGTGAGCTCATAAAGGCCACGACGGAGATAGGAGAGAAACTAAAGAAAGATACATGTTCAGTGTTAAGGATGTGGGGAACCCTAGAGGAAGTTTGGTTAAAAGTGGCTGATCAGGTGGTCTCCACCTTCGTGACAAAGAAGTCCACAAGTTCCTCACACCTGTTGGAAGGTGAGGGGAAATTTAGAAGACAGCTTATAGTAGAAAAGAAACCAGGAATATCTTTGCAGTGAACAATTTGAACACATAAGAGCAGGACCTGATTAATATGGACTTGGCAGTGGATGGCTACACCAGGTGTCCATCAGATTCTTTCACATCTCTGTCCCTTGGATTTATGGAAGTGGAGATGAGGGCTGTACCAGGGAACAGCCAGGGTGAAAGAGAGTATTGGCTTCATTCAAACATTTTGGATGGGATTTTCTGGCCTTGTTCGCCCCAAAATCGGAAAATCACATCCAAGGTCAATGGACTTTTCCATGGTCCGCCCCTCACCTGCTCTGATTCCCGTGGTGGGTGGGACGGTAAAATTCGGCCTGCTATGTTTTTATTTCTTAAACCATTGCGTCGTCCTGTCAGTATTGTTAACTATTTTTCATGTCTTTTTAACTATGTTTCTTTTTAAGCATTGACTGTTGCCTTGAAGAATATATTTGTATTGAAACAGTAGCAAAAAAACTTGAACAAATAAACTGGGCTGGAGGGTGCAGTGAAAACTGAAACAAAACTCTGAAGATGACGTTAGCCCCAACTCCCCCTTCATTTGATTTAAAATATTCGGTATCTGTATGAAATGCCAGTTTTATGGATCTGCTAATCTGGTAAAAAAAATGCTTTATTCTGAGTAATAATGGAAAATGCCTGGAATTAATTGGAGCCCCATTTTTGGTCCAGTGTTTTTTTATCGTTAATTGCGAAGGTGAAGATGCACTGGATGATTCTGTTGTGATTTTAGGCAGCTAATTCATGTTCTTACAAATGCAAAATATTTCACTTAATTGTGTTCGTTTAATCATTGGAATAAAGTGATCACACTGCTTCCCACGCTGCAGCATTTTCTAATGAGAAATGAAGGAAAATAATGAATACGTTATCAATGGCGATCGGCGAGCTAGCTGACAAAACATACAATACACACACCCAGTCTCATGAAACTCTGGGCATTAAAGAGAGCAAGTTTCAGCTAACCCTATGTGACAGCCCAACTGTCCTCATCTGATGTTGCAATCTGACTGAATTTTCATCCAATGTTACTTTGCAGTGCTGCCCTGTTACATTCACATTCAGCTCATTTGAAAAAGTCTATTTGCTTATCATGTACTGTAGTGGTGTCTTCACAACTGTATCTGCTGATCCAGCCACACACACTGATGGCCACGACATGATTTGCTCCCACATCTGGAGTCTGGGTCTTCCCTACCCTCAAGCCCTCTGCTGGTCAAAGGTTGCCCCCTTTGACCAGCAGAGTTTCTAATGGGCCCTTAATTAAATTTATTTAATTCCGTCATGCAGCCAGTTCTGGATAAGCAGTGATCCTCATTTGCTTCCAATTTGGGCAGTTATTAGCCTCTGCTTCTCCATTGCTGGTGCACCCTCAGAAGTCAGACCCTTTGACTGCCTTGGACTGAGTGTTGGTGATTACCACCTATGTCCTGCCTCCATTACAAAGATGTAATGCCTCCCTCTGTCCCCTGGCAAATTTGCAATTTTGTTTCTCTGCCCATTCTGGCACCTTTAGATATTATTTACTTCTGGGGAAAACAAAATTTCCTGACTTCGATGATTTGGGAATGATTTATTTGCATTTGATATCTCTCTGGGGACAATATTCAGCTGTCATCATGATATAATTAATTTAGGAATTCCAAACAACATTTTAGTAAAGTAGTATTCTTGATCTTGTTCTCGAGAGGTATCCCTTCTGATGACCTCCATCCTCTCCCATCTCCTGCTCTCTCTTAAGCTACCCTTGGCCCTCCTGTCTGTCCCCTTCCAACCTCTCACCGTCTTCTACTTCCTTTGCCCATTCAAGCACAAGGTTCAGGAAAAATGGCAGTGGGAAAAAGATAGTAAGCCAACACCTCATGCTAACTTTGCTAACATTCTGTTTTTGCCAACTGAAGAGAGTTAAAATTCTCCTTAGTGAATTAAATATCCTCAACCCACCCTTAGCCTTCTTTAGCTTTTACCTTTAGCCATTTAGTTCAGCTCCTTAAAGCGCCTTGCAATGACTTCTATTGTGCATGTTGTTGAGGCTCCATAACTTTGGCCATACGGATTGAATATCCATGTCTGAGCAAGAAGGTGAAAATAATGAGGAATTAGCTGACAAAATGACAATTCAGCAAGGACGCCTGGTAATACTGGCCTGAATTCAAAATGTCTTCTCATGAGTGCCACAGCTGTAAATTTGTCAAGACTGATCCACAACTGCAAATAAATCATTCCCAAATCATCTATAGTTTTCTGGATAGTTTCTCAGATCTTAACCATTCTTATGTCTTGATCATCTCCTCCCCAATTTAAACCAGTTATATCAAAATACCTAATGTCCAAACCAAATCAGAGTATTTGTTTCATTAATGCGTGATGGTGCTTGAATCTCTTACATGGGCCAGAAAAAGCTCTTCTGCTGAATACAGGCGAACTGTTTGTACACATCTTATCTGCCACAGTTTAACCTTCACTAGTGCTTCATTATTTTCTTGTTTTTTGTCAATAACAGTGTACTTTACCTCCACAGGACTGTGTGCATTCGGGCAGAAACTGGCATTCAATCCAGGCACTCCGAGAAATTCTCTAGCACAACTCAGAACCCAAATCTGATGAAGAGGTTCCACCCAACATTAACCGATCACTTTTACCTCCCAGATGTTAACAATTCTGCATGTTTTCAGCATTTTTAAAATTTGAAACTTTAATGTGTCAATACACTTGGCCTTCATACACTGTGATATCAAAACTCACATTGGTTTCAACAATCATATCTGTGATTTGAGTGCAAAGACTTAAATATGCAAAAGAAAAGACAACCAATGATGGAAAAAGTCATGATGCAAATAGGTAAAAGAATAAACATTAATCAAAAGAATATAGCACTACAGAAAGTAGTAAAATAAATTCACTTATCATATAGATCTAGGATTCTTACCTTCTTTTTAATTGTGTTATGTTACATTCAGGGTCAGGGGGAAAATTGAACTAATTTATTTTCTTGTCCGTAAGCAGAGGGGGTTTTAATTTTTGAATAGGCTGAGGCATACTTCCACACAAACCCTCTGTTTGTGAGGTCATTTTTTTCAAGTGACTTGCAGCAAACTCTCTTTTGGGTTAAATCAGAAATAAAATTTATTTGCACACTCAAACCCGAGGAATACTCACAACTTCATACACCAGCACAGAAGCACACAAGAAGAAGAAAGAAAAGAGGCGTTTGTACAACTATGAATTACTTAAAAGAAAAAACACCACAGACATGGATATCAGTTCATGCCAGAGTTCAGTGAGGGTTCATTCACAGAGCAGCTACAGTTCCGCTAGCTGAAGCAGGAATTGCAACATTCCTTTACATGGTGGCACAGAGAGATGAGGTTTGTGTACAAAGATTTGGGGTGGAATTTTCCCGTCCCGCCCACCACCGGAATCGTAGCGGGCGGGGGCGGACCATGCAAAGGTCCATTGACCTTGGGTGGGAATTTCTTTAGGGTGAGTGCGGCCAGAAAATCCCGTCCTTGGTCTGCTCTGCAGGTGATGGCAGGAATCTTTCAATGAAACAGGGTTCGAGGAGACTTAGACTTGATACAGACTGCTGGTGAGCCTGTAGTTCTGCTTTGATTTTTGCAGGCTGTTGTTTGAACATCAGACTGAGTTGTGAGTCTGGAAATGTAACATTAAAACTTTCCAAATCCAGAAGCTTTGATCATATGATATTGCCCATTAATGAGGCAGTTGCAAGATAACAAGCATTTTCTATGGCTTTGGTCAAAATCCAAATGGTAACTTTTGGTGCCTCTGCAGGTATAATTTTGAATTTTGTTGGCTTCCTCTTTGCTATAGGATCAGGCTGGGGAGGCGGATCACCTGCCGGTCCCTGGTTTTGTTGATTGTAATCTGTCCTCACAGTGAGAGATGTGAGATTTCACAAGGATGAGGGTTGAGCTTCCGTCCTGTATTTGCTGTTGGAAATTTCTGTAAGCTGTCACCAACTTGTGGGCCATCTGATGTGTAGCAACCATCCTTTAGTTCATCAAAGTTCATTTTTTAAATAAGTAAAAAGGTAAGGTTTCATTTAACAGTTTATGATCTCTTTCACGTCTTAAGGACATTACAGTTAATTAATTTTTAGGCACATAGGAGCAGGGTACATTCCCTGTGCCAGAATAATGAGGCCAGAGGCTCGATCCTAGATTCATGCCACCCAAGTACTAGATCATCTCCAATAAGAGAGAGTCTAACAACCTTCATTTGACGTTCATTGATAATAACATCACCAAATCCACCAGCATCATTGTCCTCTGGGTCACCAGAAATATAACTAGACCAGCCACATTAACTGTCAGGTCAGGGCTTTCTGCATGGTCAGATTTCCCAGTGCCTTTCCCCCATCTACAAGGCACAAGTCAGGAGTGTAATAGATTACTCTCCCCTTGCCTGGAAAAGTGCAGATCCACTAGCACTCGAGAAGCTCAGGTAAAGCAATCCACTTGATCAGTACCCCATCCAGCACCTTAAGCATTCACTAACCCTATCATCAGCACAACATGGTTGCAATATGTATCATTACAAGATGCACTTGTGATGATACTATGCCTTTAAGAAACATATTTTAATCATGTTTCTCTGTAGTTTTTTTTCAAACAGGCCTTGATATTTTACTGTTGCCGTAATGTCTGAGCCGAAGCAATATAATGGGCATCTTAATTATTTTTAATCTGAACTAATGCAGTGTCCTGGGGTTTTATGACACTTTTGGAATTGTTGGGTGGAGCATGATTGACAGATCAGGTGCTGCCTTTGGACAGTACTTTTTCCCTACAGGAAAGATCCAAGGTTTTAGTTTCATTTTGGCTCAGAAGCTGTTTTGACTTGAGACAGAAGACAGTGTTTCCTGTCTCTCTCTCTCTGGAGCAAACATTCTGTTATCTGTGAGTTGCTAACTGGAAGCTAGATGCAAACAGTGTCTCTATATCTCTCTATCGAGGTGTGCTGAAAGTTCCAGGACTGGGAAGTCTCAGTTGTAATCCAACATTTCAAAGGACAAATTCACAGCGGGTGTTACAAAGCTGCAAAATCAGCATCACGTAAACATACTTGTTTTTTTGAACCAAGCGTAAAAGGGGGTGTGAGTTTATAGGATGTCGTTTAGCTTGGAACATCATAGTTAGATGTTAAGGTTTACACAATATCATGGATTTTTTTTGTAATTGGTAAAACTTATGCTGACTTTTCTTATTATAGTTTGACTGTGTTCTTAAATAAACTTTGTTTGATGACAGCTTCCTAGTGGGTCACTTGAATCATACCTGAAGTAAAACATCTTATGTTCACCCATGCCAAATTCAAAGTCTAAAACTTTGGGTCGAGGCTGACTTCATAAGAAACCTTGGAGTTTCTGGCCTGAATCATAACACACTGAAGCAACTTGACACCACATCCCAAACCCTCCCAGAAGATCAAGGACAGCAGATGTGTCGGATCACCACCACCACCAAATTCTTCCCCAAATTGCACACCATCCACTGAGAAATATAATGCCATTTCTTCTTCACAGCTGGTATCATCACAGAACTCCTGCCCTAGCAGCACTGTGAGTTGCTTTGCCATAAGAACTACAAAAGTTCAAGAAAGTATATCTCTGGGCCTGTAGCCTCATTATAGCTTGGCAGGGAAGAACAGTGAACGATGCTAGCAACCCTCAGGTAGCTCAGTGCAGGGGGTGGGTGGGTCTGGATCAAGAAGCAGGGAATTGGAGCCATGATCCCGTGAATCAGAGACCAAGATGGAGCTGAGGGGATGTGGGACTGGAGATTAGGGATGTAGGGATCGCTGGGAGCTGGTGATCAGGAAACCCAGGAATTTGGCACTGGGGCATGGGCTTGGAATTAGGATCAGAATTGTTCAGGTATCACAAGGAGTGGGGAGGGAGTTGGACTGTGAGTAGAGGGGAGATCAGGGCCAAAGATTGGGCTAAGGGCAGTGACAATGGGCAATCAGAAGGAATGGTAAGGGAGGGACTGAGAAGATTATCATGCCCTCTGATGTGGGGTCAGGAAGATCTGGAACAGATTACAAAGCTAAGGAGGGTCAAACACCATGGAGAGATTTGAAAACAAGGGTGAGAATTTTCAAATGAAGATATTTAACCGTGAACTAGTGTAGGTCAGAGAGCACAGGGTTGATCGTGAACTGGGATTTGCTGCAAGTTCGGATGCAAGCAGTAGCATTTTGGACAATCTCAAGTTTAAGGAGGGTAGAATGTGGAGGACCAACCAGAAGTATGTTGAATAGTCAAGTCTAGAATTAAGAAGACATGGATGATGGTTTCAGCAGCAGATGAACCCAGACAGGGGGAAAGTCAGGTGATGTTATAGAGCTAGAATAGGCGGTCTTAGTGATGGCATAAATGAGGTCAGAGACTCATCTCAAGATCAGATGTGGCACAAAAGTTGTGAACAGCTGGAGTGATTACAGACTGTTGCCCAGGAGAGAGATAAAGTAAACAGCCATGGAACAGAATGTGGATCGAAAACAATGGCTTCACTCTTCCCAATATTTACAGTTATTGGAAAAAGTTTCTGCTCATCCAGTACTGGATGTTGAATAAGCAGTCTGATAATTTAGTGGAGTCAAGAGAAGTAGTGGTGAGGCAGAGCTCCCACAAACATGCACTTTCCAGCAGGAATACAGAACATCAGGAGCGATGGCTGATTTTTCACTCCTTAATTCAGATGCGCTCAGGTCAAAGATTGGATTCCATACTATTCTGCCAGATCAGGAGAGCAACCCCCTGCCCCCACCATACAAGATCATAAGACGTAGGAACAGAAGTAGGCCATTCGGCCACTCAAGTCTACCTGGCCATTCAATGAGATCATGATTAATCTAACTTGATAATCCTCAACTCCGCTTTCCTGCCTTAACCTCATAACCCTTGATTCCCTCACTGATTAAAACATCTGTCTATATTAGTCTGCAGAGAGGCCACCAGGTTCAAAGGGGGGGGTCTTCACAGTCCGCAGAAGGTACTAGCCTCAACAACCTTTCCTACCCCCACCCCCAACACTAGTAGAAAGCCAGGGGCACCAAGAAAAGCCATTAAACTCTTAATTACTTAATTGGTCACTTGTGGGCCTCAAAAAGCCTCAGGGCAGGCAAGCCTCCCTGCCTTGGAGGAAATTGCACAACATCAGGAAGGCAACAGGCACTTCACTCCAGCCTTCCTTCTGATAATGTGCCTCGCAATCCACTCCCAGGAGCCACATTAAATTCCACCATGACTACAATTGGAGAAGAGCTAACCAAATGTTGGTACAGGCACTGAAGCCTAGCACCTCTGAAGAATGGTGATACATAAGCCAAACCAATATTTTAATTTGTTAAAGAAGAGGACACGACAAACATTTGCAAAAATGTCACCATATAGACATCTTTTATATGATAAAACCAGATGATGCTGCCAGGTGCCATTCAAAAAGTAGCATGTGTTGATGTAGATTTAAAATTGTGGCCTACTGCACAGCACTTTAATTTAAGCCATTTAACAAAATAATTGGCTCATTATATTTAAATTACATTATAATCTGTGTGCATATTGCTGATACAAAATAATGCTCCTGGCACTTCCCTGATGTTGGGACCTTGGACAATTTTTAGTTAAATTGTGGGACGGAAGTCAAAAGAAGATTTCAATTTGAGAGGAAGTGTTGCTTTAAATTTATACAGATAAATCTTATACTCTGATACAAGGTACACTGCAAAACCAATGTTGCTTTCTGAAAGTTAGAACTTCCTGTTTGAGTTATAATATCAGCAAATCATTCTGGAAGACATTTTGTACATGTAGCATTTTGATATGTTATTAAGTAGGTTGTAGTCAACATGCTGATGGTACATAATATTGAGGGTATATCTTTAGTTACAATATCAGGGTTGCTGTTAAATTGTGATTCTAAATAATGACACAAGTACCAGAGTGAAAGGATAAAGAAAATTATGAATTAATGGATCTTATTGCAACAGAAGAGAATTTCAATAGTGTTGTCTTGCATTCAGTTAGCACAATCATTTTGAAAATGTAATTTAAATCTAAAAAACGGTTTTTGAAAATAACTTTTAGAACAAGGCATTTTCTGAATTTTTTTTTCGCAGGATGTGGGTGTCACTAACAAGGCCAGCATTTACTGCCCCTCCCTAATTGCATTTGAGAATAATGTGGAGGTGCCGGCATTGGATTGGGGTGGGCACAGTAAGAAGTTTCATAACGCCAGGTTAAAGTCCAACAGGTTTATTTGGTGGCACAAACTTTCGGAGCACTGCTCCTTCATCAGGTGAGTCACCTGATGAAGGAGCAGTGTTCTGAAAGCTCGTGCTACCAAATAAACCTGTTGGACTTTAACCTGGTGTTGTGAAACTTCTTACTGTGCATTTGAGAAGGTAGTGGTGAGCCACATTGTTGAATCACTGCAGTCCATGTGGTGTAGGTACACCCACAGTGCTGTTAGGAAGGGAGTTCCAGGATTTAGATCCAGCAACAATGAAGAATATAGTTTCAGGTTAGTACAGTGTGTGGCTTGGAGGGGAAATTGCAGGTTGATGGTGTTTCCATGCATCTGCTGCCCTTCTGGTTCTAGATGGTAGAGGACATGGGTTTAGAATGTGGTATTAAAGGAACTTTGTTGAGTTACTCCAGTCCATCCTGTAGATGGTACCCCTGCTGCCACTGTGTGTCAATAGTGGAAAGAGTGAATGTTGAAGGTGAAGGATTGAATGCCAATCAAGTGGCCTGTCTTGTCCTGGATAGTATTGAGCTTCTTGGAGTGTTGTTGAAGCTGCACTCATTCCAGGCAAGTATTCTATCATAATTCTATCATCCACCACCACTCCCCCCCCCCACCCCTCCCCGCCCCATCCCCACCCTGCACTGGGTGCCTGTAGATCAAGAGCTTGAGGCTGAAGTGCAAACAAAACTGTAACAAAAGATTTTTTAAATAACTAAAATATGGGTGCAACCTAAAGCAACCTATGTAAACATGGTCTACGGACTCCACAACACCATCATATTTAACAGGTTTGCTGCCATTTTACACTCAATTGACTGTTGATTGGCAGCAAGTAGGACTTCCATCTGGTTTTGGACAGAAGTCCCGCCTTGGACAGCTGTCAGCCAATTGGATTGGCCGACACTCTCCAGCCCTGCCAGTGGTCAGAAGAGGTACTGCAGCACCGTGCCCAAACCTAAACCCTGGGACTGCAGTTCAGAAAAGTACCGGGGTCACGGGGCTGGGTGGAATAGGGGGTCTGGTGGGAGTTGGGTGGATTTTCCAGATCCCCAATGGGGGGATACGCTAAATGTGAAGGGACCCTCAATTTGAGGCACCCCACCCTACCCACCTTCCTGCTCGAGATAGAGAAAATTCACTTTTTCTACTCAGCACCCCGATCCAACCAGCACCCACCAGCCTAAAATTTGCTCAGTATTCCAGGTGTGACCTCAAAGCAAGATTTCCCATGGCCCTTTTTTCTCTGATGTAGATGATGTTGGCTCTGCTGCATCTTGGCCTGAGTGGCCAATTATATTGTCAGTGAAAGAAAGTTAAAGGACTCTTGCTGTGTATTGTTTATGCTCCATATAGGAGTTACAGAGTACTATAGATATTAAACTGTTAGGGTTTAGGCTTCAGCTGATATTTCTGCCCAGGGTGGTCTTTCATTTTTATGTGCTTATGCATGACATTGCCAACATTAAAAGTGCAGCTTTTTTTTTTAAGAATCTCAGTTGGCTTATGAGTGCCCTGCTAAGAACATTCAACCATTTAATTTCAATTTCATTATGATTAAAACGTGGTAACGTCTGCTAGTGATCCTGACACCAAACCAGCAAAAAGGATGGTTCCTTAACGCTTTGCATATATACTGGCAGATGTAATGTAAAAATCAGGCAAAGGGAAAGTATTACTAACAGTGTCTGGCTAAGAGCATTTAGAGCACAGGTGGTTTACAGAAGGTGTCACCCTATTAACTCTAAATTTGGAATTGTTTATGATTTTAAATATTTGTTTACATAATATATATATAAAAGTAACAGCTTTTTTAAAGAAAATCTTGTACTTAATATCTGCAAATACAAGCAATCTGGCATTATATTCCTCCAACTACTAAGCAAATACATGTCAAGGGACAGTAAATTTCCTCAAAGGAGGACTGCCTCCTTAAAAGAAAAATGCTGCAGATGTTAGAAATCTAAAATAAAAACAGAAAATGTTGGAAATATTCAGCAGGTCTGATAGCATTTGTGGAGAGAGAGAAACATATGAAGATATATATGAACAAACAAATTAGAAGCAGGAGTAGGCCACTCAGCCTCTCAAGTCTGCTCCACCATTCAATAAGATCAAAGTTGATTGGATTGCAACTCAACCCCACATTCTTGCCTACCTCCAATAACCTTTCACCCTCTTATTCATCAAGAATCTATTTGGCTCTGCTTTTAAACTATTCAAAGACTCTGCTTCCACTGCCTTTTCAGGAAGAGTGTCCCAAAGACTGAGAGAAAGAAATTCTCTTCATCAGTCTTAAATGAGCAAACCCTTATTTTTAAACAGTGACCCCTCGATCTAGATTCTCTGACAAGAGGAAACATCCTTTCCACATCCACCCTGTTAAGGCTCCGCTGGATATTAAAGGTTTTGATCAAGTCGCCTCTTATTCTTCTCAATTCTAGTGGCTACAAACCTAATCCATCCAACTTTTCCTCAAAAGACAACCACCTGTTCCTGGTATTGGTCTAGTATACCTTCTCTGAACTGCTTTTAACGCAATTATGTTTTTCCTTAAATAAGGACTCTAATATTGTATACAATACTTTATTGTAAACAGCGTTAACATATCAGATTAATGGGGGAGGAGCGATTTTGTAGTGCAGCAGGCCAGGAGACTCGAGCGGAGGCCATTTTGCAGGATCCCCGCTGGGTACCACAGCCTCCATGTGTCTCCGGAAGCCGGATTTCTGGCACTGTCAGTGCCACGCCGGAAATCGGCACGGAGCTGCACAAATTATTATAATACACATTTGAATCTAATTTAAATAGCATTAGTGGGTCCAGGACTGTAATCTCTGGGCCCGCTAGCATCCCCCCCTTCTCCCCGCCCACCAACAGGAGTGATTCACTCCAGTGGGGTTTAGTATAGCTCCCCACTTGCAGGGAGCTGGCTGGCGGCCAAATCCTGCTCTGGAGTGAAGGGGGACAAAATCAAGGCCCTCCAGATGGTCGGGCGCTGGGGGTGACCCCTGGGCATTGCCATCTTGGCAGTGCCAGCCTGGGCCTCCTGGCACTGCCCAAGGTGCAAAGTGCCAATGCCCAGGCGGCACCTTGGTACTGCCCACCAGACATCTGCCAGTCCCAAGGGGGCAGAGCCTAATGGGGGCGATCAGTGGCGGTCCCGCTGCCACTCTGCATTTGGGCTGAGTGACAAAGGGAGGGAGGCCAGCGATCGGGGCTGGCCATCGGGACGGGGGGGGGGGGGGGGGGGGGAGGGGGGGGGGGGGAGGGGGGAGGGTAAACAAAAAGGGCTATGGGGGACAGGAACATGAGGCAGGCTGTGGGAGGGTGGTGGTCAAGGCTGGTCCGGGCATGTTTGGGAGTCCAGCGATGTAGGGTCACGGGACTGCCCAGCGGCCGGGAGGCCAGCAGTGCGGGGCTTCTGCGCATGCACCAATCTCGGTACTGACAGATTGGCATATGCGCAGTGGCCCCCACTCAGCGCTATGTTGCCGGCCTCTCCAGCGGGAATAGGCCCTGCTCCCTGATTTTCAGCGTGATTCACGCTGAGGCACTCTGCAGGGCACAGAGTGTGGGAGATTCATTCTGAAACTCTCTCTGGAAAAACCAGCGGGATTTACTCGTTTTTACAAAAATTCAAAGTTATAATTTTTTTGGAAGAATCGCGCCCATGGTCTTTCATCAGAATTGGGAAAAGTTAGAGATGTAACAAAATTCAAGCAAGTACAGTGAGAGGGAAAGGGTGAAAGAACAAAAGGGAAGGTGTTAAGAAAATATGATGGAAGACTGGGGTGGGGGGGAGATTCGGGGTTGAATTTCAATCTGTTGGTGTGAGTGGATGTCTGTGACTGTGGGAGGTTAAAGAAGTAAACAATACAGGCATGTGCAAAAGCCAGAACTGACTTCCATATTTAACTGGTGCCTGCAATGTTAGCAACTATAAACCCTGTGGAACTGGCAGGTCTCTGATTAACATATGTTAAAAGGCAATTCATGGCACCTTCTACCTTTGAATCATGTTTTCACTGCCAAGCACAGGTTTCCTGGGATGCCTGAAGCTTGCCAAGTTGAACAAGGCGAGAGCACAGCAGTGATTAACATGATTAAGCAATTGACAAGCTAGAAAGCCTTTACATACGGAGATAAAACAGCTATTTATTTACCCAGGTAAAAGGTTTCTGTTCACAGGACTTGTTTTGCATGTTTTTTTCACGGTTTCGGGGTGTTTTTTAATACTTTGGCGGTTGTCTGCTACCTTGATTATTTTGACTTTAACCTGCACCTACCAGTTGGCCCTCTCCTCTGCAGCATGGGAGCCGCTTATGCAGCTCAACTTGGACCTCTGAGGAGGAACAGGAAGAGCAGCACCAACAGAAGCAACATCAGCAGGAGCAGCAGCTGCCTCCTCCCTCAGCCATCTGCCACTCCACAGGATGGAAGGGATGAATCGAAGCTCCAGCTTGCAGGACACTACTCTCAACACAGGCTACACAGGCAGAGGACGAGCTTTCTATACATGAATGAACATTGAGATTTTTGGGACTAGAAACAGCTAGAATTCAAAGTGCATGAGCAAAATGGCTTCTTTATTAAAAGAACTTCATCAGATGCTCACTTCCGCTTGCAGACTCCCTCTGCTGGTACAATTCTGTATGGTAACATCAAGTGAAAAGTGTACAACATTGCACTTTGCAAGACACTAATACATTACAAGCAGCAGTGCCTCAGAAGGCTCAGACTTTCACAGAAAATATTTGCTGACATTTGCAGCCTCGTGGAACAAGTTTCCTTCCAAACAGACCAAGTGCTATCAGTGGTGGTGAAAGTTACTGGAATCTTGCATTTCTTCACCTCTGGCTACTTCCAAGTAAATGCTGGTGACATCTGCAGGATTTCACAAACAGCTACCCACAAGTACATCTCCCTAGTGACGGATGCCAGGGCTACTCTTCTGTCCAGTTTGCTGTTGCTGAGTCCAGTCAGAATGAGAGGGGCCTTGGATTTTCTGCTCTGGCTGGATTTCCACTTGCCCAGCGAGCCATCAGCTGCACATTTGTGGGAAAGTACCCTCAGACCAACCAGCAGCATTTACCAACTGAGAGGGATTCCACTCCATTATGGTAAGACTATAACTATCTAAAGATGATCATGCATGTCTGTGCAAGATAACCAGGAAGCTACCATGATGCCTTGATCCTGCACCAGTTAAGTCTTCCACAGATCTTCACATTCCAAGCAGAGTTAGAAAGTAGCTCCTTGGACACAAAGCTACCCTCGAAGGATGTGGCTGTTGATAGCTTTGGAGAGCCCCATCACTGACCACTCTTGTGCTCATGTAGCTTCAGTTGTACCTTTCCTGTCCAAGAGTAGTCACTAAGCAAGCCATTGGGATGTTAAAACGATGCCATTCAGGTGCGTCAACAGATCTGGGATTGCCTTTCAGTTTGTACCAGCAATGGCACCCTGAATGGCCTGCATCCTAGCTCCTTAAAAGAAGTGGCTGTACAGGTAGTGGATGCATAGGTCCCAATCTTCCAACATTTCTTAGATTCTGAAAAGGTCCCAGTGGGTTGGAAAACAAACGTAAGGTCACAAAGATCACTATTCAGGAAATGAGCGAGACAGAGAGGAGGAATCTCTAGACCAGTTAGTCTAACATCTGTCATTGGAAAAATGCTAAAATCCATTTTTAAGCAGGTGGTACAGGCCATTTAGAAAGTCATAATATCATCAATCAGAATCAATTTGGTTTTATGAAAGAAAAATTGTGTTTGATGAATTTATTAGAGTTATTTGAAGATAAAATCATCAGATTAAAGGGAATCAGTAGATGTACTGTATCTAGATTTCCAAAAGGCATTTGAGTAGGTGACACATGATAAGAGCACAATGTATTGGGGGTGACATATTAGCATGGATAGAGGATTGACTAACCAACAGGAAACAGTCAGGGGAAATGAATCATTTTCAGGTTGGAAAATTGTAACTAGTGGAGTGCCACAGAGATCAGCATTGGAGCCTCAACTATTTACATCTATATGAATTAAATAAAGGAACAAACTGCATTGTAACCAAATTTGCTGCTGATACACAAGATAGGTAGGAAGGCAAGCTGTGAGAAACATACAAAGTGTCTACAAAGTGATACAGAAGGTTAAGTGAATGAGTAAAAAAATTGGCAGTTGGAGGGCTGGATTCAATGGAGGTGATGGGAGTGTCAAATCATCACTGGGGAACTGGCAGGAACCCCACGTCACCGGTCAAATTAAGCGCCACACAGGCACTTGACAGTCCTGAGGCCAACATTTCCCCTGGGATCAAGGACCCTGGGTTGGAAGTTCTGCTCACTGAGAACTATTCAATCAGAGGCCATCCGCTCTTTGGTACTCGCAATGCCATCATGGAGACAGTGGCCACCCAAGGCTTTGGATATAGGAGGGACCTAGGGTAAGTGATGGCTGGAGGAGGGAGCCTGCAGCAGTGGGATATGACTGGGGGGTGGAATACAAAATCAGGAAAAGGACGGGGGTGGAGTGCCCATCATCACTGCATTGTGTCAGTGATGGGGGAAGATGGAGGATGGCCTTTCCACCCAGAGGCCAATCATGCTACCTCAGTGCCCAATTAAAGGCCTCTTTCTATGCTTCTGACATCTCTTGGCTGGGTGCACTTCTAGCAGTAACCATCGCTGCCAGTGGCATTGCTGGGACTGAAGGGCTTCCAGCCCTCCAATTGGCTGGCAGCTCTTGGAAGCAGGCTCTTGTCCCTTAAGGTAGGGAAGGCCCACCAGCAGCTCATGAGCTACAGAATGGGCTTAAAACCTAACCAGACTTCCCTAAATGGCGACGGTGAGGTTGCCCCAGCTTTCCAGCCTATCATTGCCGCCCCAACAAAATTCAGTCCATTGTGTGCAAAACAAAAACAAATCACGAAGGAAATGCAAATATCCCCCTTTATAGGTATACCGATACCCATCACCTGTTTAACAATGCAATTGCCATAAAACATTTAAAGTGTAATGGTCATTTAACAAAGTGATTGGAGCTTAATAATCAAATTAATCCAAAACAAAACCAATTAATAAAACAATGATACTACACCGAGGTCTCGAAGATCACAGACTCCAGTCTTTAATCAATCACTGGATCCTGCAAAGAGCTCGAGCAACATTCTGGCAATAGTATTGAAAACCTGTGCTCCAGAGATAGCTGCTCCCCCAGTTAACACTGGTAGCTACCTGCCAATGTGGGAAGTTGCCCAGGTATATTCTGTCCACAAAAAGCAGAACAAATCCAAGCAGGCCAGTTACCACCCCACCATTCTATTCATGATCATCAATTAAATGATGACAGGAGTCAATGATGGTGCTATCAAGCGACAATTGTGTCGTGCTGATGTTTGAGTGACCGGGGCCTAGTTATTGTTCCATTGCTGCCGTTGTGTGGTGCAGCCAGCTTGCCACGATGCTGCTGGGTTACATGCCAGAGGAGAAGGTCATTCGAAGCAGCAGGTGAAGCTGCCCTGCCGGTGACTGAAAGATCAGGAGCTAAGCCCACGTGAACCTGTCCTTCCGGCCAAAAGCAAAGGGGCTATGACCCAGTTCTGGGAGGGATTCCTACAGCTGCAGAATCTCTGGAGAATTTCTACCTGTAAGACTTTCAATGCAGGCTGGTGCACTTGGCTGATTTCTATCTGGCTTGTCCATTACTATGAGAAATACCATGTTTAAGCTAAACCATATGATATAGTGAGTGTGAAGCCAAATATTTTCCCAGGTGACACACTATCAGAGATGGGAGAAGTTATTCCACCAATGCAAGAGGATGAGCAGGTTGGGCACCAATAATCAGAGGATATTGTGCATGTCTCGCATCAAAGGCTAAACATTTAAGTTCCAGATACAGTTGGTCATTTTGAAAGACTTTATTTATCGTTAAATCTGATATACCAAGAAAAGAAAATCACCTGCTCACTACAAAAAAAACCTGTTCAATGATGCTCAGGGCCACTCAGCTCCTGACCTGATTACAGCCTTGGTCAAAATATGGACAAAAAGGCTGAAATTCAGAGATGTGGTGTGAGTGACTGCCCTTGACATCAAGGCAGCATTTGACCAAGTGTGGCATAAGGAGCCCGAGCAAAACTGAAGTCAATGGGAATCTGGGGAAAAAACTCCGCTGGTTGAAGACATACTTTTCACAAAGGAAGATTATTGTAATTATTCAAAGTCAATCATCTGAGTTCCAGGACAACGCTGCAGGGGTTCCTCAGGTCCTTGGCCAAACCATCTTCAATGGTTTCATCAATGATCATCCCTCCATCACAAGGTCAGAAGTTGTGAATGATCCACCATTGAGTATAATCAAGTTTGAGATTGATCGATTTTGATCTCTCAGGAAATAAAGGGATGTGGACAGCAGGTAGAAAAGTGGAGCTGAGGTAAAAGATCCGTCATGATCATATTGAATGAGGTGGAGATGCCAGCATTGGGCTGGGGTGGGCACAGTAAGAAGTTTCACAACACCAGGTTAAAGTCCAACAGGTTCCAACGACTCACCTGAGGAAGGAGCAGTACTCCGAAAACTCATGATTCCAAATAAACCTTGCTTTAACCTGGTGTTGTGAGACTTCTTACTGTTATCATATTGAATAGTAAGGAGTCTAACAACACCAGGTTAAAGTCCAACAGGTTTATTTGGTAGCAAACGCCACTAGCTTTCAGAGCGCTGCTCCTTCGTCAGATGGAGTGGAAATCTGCTCTCAGACACAGACATCAAGTTTCTACACAGATGTTAGACTCCTTACTGTGTTTACCCCAGTCCAACGCCAGCATTTCCGCATCATCATACTGAATGGCAGAGTAAGCTCAAGGAGACAAATTGTTTACTCCTGCTCCCTTTTATTGTATTTTTTAATTCAAAGAGTTTTTGAAGGTAATGAGAGAAATAGCAAGGCAAGGAAGGATCTGTCAGTAGTGATCTGGTATCAAGAAAAATATTGCAACTTCACATTGCTGTCAGCCTGGGTAAAGTCCTCCTCCCCTGGGGTAGACCAATTGTGTGTTTATTTCAATATTGAAGAGATAGTGATGCACCACAGCTCACACAGCTAAAAATTGGGATGATTGAATTGTGCTTTGCATGTTTTTGTTGATTGAAACTTGCAGCACAATGTATCTTTTTAAAATTAAAAACATGGAAGTAAATACTACAATTAAGTAGCCATTTATAATCCATTATATTTCCACATATTAGTTCCTTCAGTGCTGTAACTGAATGTCTTGAAAAAGGCATTTTATTCACTCATTTACATGATAACAACAGTTCTGTGCAATGTTTAATTCCAGGTGCTTTGTACTACCACTTTGAGAATGGTAGTCATTTTGTAGACCTTATTAATGTAGAGATCACTGGCTATTCATAATATAATAATAGCTAATAATAAAAGCCAAATCCTGCAGATGCTGGAAATCTGAAATAAAAATGGGAAATGATGGATAAACTCAGCAGGTCTAGGAGCACCAGTGGAGAGAGAAACAAAGTTAATGTTACAAGCCCATATGTCTCTTCTATGGAATTAAAGAGGGACAGAAATGTAATGAATGATACAGTTGGAGAAGGGGTGGGTGGGGCAGAATGGATGGTCAGAGATGGGTCGGAGCTAAGGAGAGATTGACAAAGAAGTCATGGAAATAAGACAAAGGGAGTGTTAATGGGACCATTAAGTACTGAAGAAGTGCTAATAGTGGCATAAAGGTTAGAAAGCAGGATGTGTCAATAGAACAAAGGTCAGTGCTCAGTGGAAGCAAAGCTGAAAAACAAGGGATTAATGGCCCTATGGGGGAGGGGTGTGTTGTATTGGGGCAAAACAGGAAAAACAAAAAACAAAAAGGGGGGATGGTCAAGATAGAGGGGAAGTTCAGAATCCAAAGTTGTTAAATGCAACGTTGAGTCCAGAAGGTTGTAATGTGCCAATTCGGAAGATGAGGTATTGCTCCTCCAGTTTGCATTGGGATTCACTGGAGCATTGCAGCAGGCTAAGGACAGAAATGTGGGAGAGCAAGATGTTGAGTTGAAATGGCAAGCGACCAGAAAGTTGGGGTCATGTCTGCGGACAGAGTGAAGCTGTTGTGCAAAGCAGTCACCTAGTCTGTGTTTAGTCTCCCCAATGTAGAAGAGATCGCAGTGGGAGTAGCAAATACAGTAGATTAAATTGAAAGAGGTATAAGTGAAATGCATTGGACAGTGAGGAGGGAGAAGGTAGTGAGGCAGATGTTGCACCTTATGTGATTGTGTGGGAAGGGGATGAAGGATTGGGAGCAATGGAGGAATGGACCAGGGTGTCATGGAAAGAGTGCTAATGGGGGTTGGTGGGAGGGTAACGGGAGGATGTGTTTAGTGGCGGCATCATGCTGGGGTTAGTAGATAATCCTTTGAATGTGGAGGTTGATGGAATGAAAAGTGAGGACAAGAGTGACTCGGTCATGGTTCTGGGAAAAAGTCTCACAATACCAGGTAAAGTCCAACAAGTTTATTTGGAATCACGAGCTTTCGGAGCATTGCTGCTTCATCAGGCCAGTGACTCATCACTCACCTGATGAAGGAGCAGCTCTCCGAAAGCTCGTGATCCCAAATAAACCTGTTGGACTTTAACCTGGTGTTGAGAGACTTCTTACTGTGCCCACCCCAGTCCAACGCCGGCGTCTTCACATCGTGGCTCTGGGAGGAAGGGGAAGGAGGCGGAGGTGCAGGAGATTGGTCAGTCACGGTTGAGTGCCCTGTCATCCTCACCGGGCAGGCTGGGGTTGGGGGCGGGAACACCTCAGTTGACGAAAAAGGCTGATGTAGCACTGTATTCAAAGGTGGCATCACTGGATCAGGTGCAGCAGATGTGGAGAAACTGGGAGAATGGGGTGGAATCCTTACAGGGAGCAGAGTGTGAGTGAAGGTAGCTATGGGAGATGGTGGGTTTGTAATCAATATTAGTGGTCAGTCTATTGTCAGAAATGGAGACAGAGAAATCAAGGAGATGGACCACATGAAGGTGAGAGAGGGATGGAAATTGGAAGGAAAAATCGATAAATATTTCCAGATCCAAATGAGAGCATGAAGCAGCACGGATATAGTTATTGATGTAACAGAGAAAGAGTTGTGGGAGAGGACCTGAGTAAAACTGGAGCAGGGAATGTTCCACATACTACTTCAACTGTGTCTTGATCAGTAACTGAACAACAAAAAAAAATGTCATATAACAATGTTATTATGCTATTATGTTATCAGTTGCCAATTAACTTTGGCAATGTGCTATGAAAAAGGACAGAGATTGAATCAAAACGATTCAATGGCGAGCCCAATCTTAGCTTATGGTTTTTAGATTGACAAATGTTATGGCAAACAAATTTTATGGAGAGCTAAAGGCATGCTATCTGAATACTTGCAGCATTTGTAAAAAAATTGATGCACTGTCAGCTCAAATAGAAATAAATATGTACAAGCTGATAGCCATCAGAGAGTCATAGCTGCAAGGTGACCAAGGGACTTGAATATTCATAGCTACTTGATATTTCAAAAGGGCAGGAAACTAAGAAAAGGTAGTGGTGTGGCTCTGATAATGGAAGGCATTCCTACAATAGTGAGAGATAACCATAGTTCGCAGGATCAAGATGTAGAATCAGTTTGATTGGAGATGAGAAATAGCAAAGATAGGTCACTCGTGGGAATTGCTTATAGGCCTCATAACAGTAATTACATTGTAGGATGCATTTTATAGGAAGAAATAACAGCGATTTGTAAGATAGGTGCAGCAACAATCTTGGGTGATTTTAATATACACATAGATTGGACGAATCAGATAGACAAAGATAGCCTGGAAGTTGATATTGACAACTTTCGTGTGCGGCACGGTGGCTGGCACTGTTGCCTCCGAGCACCAGGGACCCGGGTTCAATTCCGATCTTGGATCACTGTCTGTGTGGAGTTTGCACTTTCTCCCCCTGTCTGCGTGGGTTTCCCCCGGGTGTTCTGGTTTCCTCCCACACTCTAAAGATGTGCGAGTTAGGTTGATTGGCGATACTAAATTGCCCCTTAGTGTCAGGGGGATTTGCAGGGTAAATACACAAGGTTACAGGGATAGGGCCAGGGTGGGACTGTTGTTGGTGATGGCTCGATGGGCCAAATGGTCTCCTTCTGTACTGTAGGGATTCTATGATTGAATACATATAATGTACCCAACTTCCACCAATGTGCATGTATCTGCACTGGTGCTGGATGCTGAGTACTGGTGTGCCGCATGTGCATCCCCTTGATATCTTGGGTGTCAAGAGGGGGTCATCTTCCTGCTGGTTTTCTGACGGACAGCTCATCTGAGGGATGAAAACAAAGGGCAAGAATCACTAGTCATATCACACATGTTGACATCTCGGTGCCTGCTTAGTTGCATTTAGCTCCTCAGTGCCGGGCACATAAATGAAGTTGTGCTGATGGAGCAGAATCTCCATCATCACCTTCACCCTCAATGTCTCATGTTTCAGCCCAACTTTCTTCAGAGACGCCAGCCTTTGTGATCTAATGACCTTCCTCCTCACTGATGACATTCAGATAGGTAGGACAGTAAGCTGTCAAGAGAACGTAAAGAGTTAGCAGAAGGATTTAGATAGGTTGAATGGGCAAGAATTTGGCAAATGGAGTATAATGAGAGAAAATATGAACTTGTCCATTTTGATAGGAAGAATAGAAAAATAGTATATTATTTAAAAGGAGAGAAAGCACGGAACTTGATGGTCCAGAGGGGTCTGGGTATCCAAGTTTGCAGCTTCAGTAAGTGATTAGGTAGGCAAATGCAAAGTTTGTGTTTATGGCAAGGGGAATCAAGTATAACGGTAGGGAATTTATGCTACATAAATGGGAGGAAACCGGAGCATCTGGAGGAAACCCATGCAGATACATGGAGAACGTGCAGACTCCACACAGACAGTGATCCAAACCGGGAATCGAACCCGGGTCCCTGGTGCTGTGAGGCAGCAGTGCTAACCACTGTACCAGAAGGCTGATTTAGGCAGATTTTTGATCAGCAAGAGCCAAAGGTTATGGGGAGCAGACAGGAAAGTGGAGTGGAGGCCATGATCAGATCAGACATGATCTTACTGAATGGCAGAGCAGGCTCGAGTGGCCAAGGCTTATTCCTGCTCCTAATTATTGTGTTCTTATGTTCGCGTATAAACTCAAAATGCAGATTTCATAAAAATTGCACGGCTGTCAGTTTCCACTAAGTATATGGTAATTACCCTGTGAATAGACAGTGACATCATTGAGCTAAATTAAATAAGAATTTCTTTCTCCACCATACACACACACAATCAGAATAGCGGCCAACCCCATTCACATCATCGACCTTTCAAGCATGCTGAGAATTTAAAAATGGAAGAAGTCATCCTTTAGACTTCCCTCCTTTGTTTTCTCTCTTCAGATGTGCTTGGTGATAACAAGCGACAATCAGCCATGATGAATATGAGAATTTAACAGTTCTTACTGTTCAGGCGTTCAACTCCAGCTCACATTTCAATAGCCAACCCTTTGTTATGGGAAATAGTGTGAAATTATTTATCTCAGCTGAGCCTGCCACCTCACACTACTGGTTAAACTATACTCAATCATTTTTGTAAGAGAGTTTTTATTGAAGCCATGTTGTTGCTATATGAAATGCTGGTAGTATTTCCTACTTAGGTGCTGTGCATTATTTGTTCCTGTGTTTCTAGAAAATGCACCTTTAACACACAAATGCATAAAATTAATTTTTGTAATTTTAATATGCTTTTTTATGATAATGTGCTGAATCTAATTGTTTCTTTTCTCTTTGTTTTGCTCACCTGCCCCTGCTAAAAGCACCAATTCCTGCTGAGGTACAATTTAAATACAAATCTCACCCAAATCTACTATTAAATACCTGAACATAAACTTCAGGAGCATACAGTGAAAATCCTGGCCAAGTTCTGCCCTCACTAGTCCACTGGGCCTGAGGCTATCCTGATTAAATCGCAGGCCAGGAATATAACTTAAACCTTCCTGACCTGTATGAGTCTGTATGGGTGATTTTACCCCTTTCTTAGATTCAGAGACTGAATAATATGTTTGGCACAATCCCACACTAAATCCATCACCTTTATTGAGGATTTTAAATAATACAGTTTCAACTAAATCATAGTTACCCCTCAGTAGTCAATCTGAGATGACTTTAGGTCACTTAGGAGTGATGTCAGATCTTCCTGCTTGGTTCGCCAGGACTCTTTCCTTCAACACTTATCTTTTGTCTATTTTCTGGAATGCTCCATGTTGATACAATTCTTCTGCTTTATTTCTACAGCCTCTCCCCAGCGCCATTTTCTTCCAGGGGTTCAGAGGCAGGACAAAGTTTTTGAAAAACTCATGCACAATCACTTCGGCATGTGACTGGTTAGTTGAATGCAAGATTGGCTGTTGGTTGGTTTGCATATATAGTTAGCTTCTATTGGCTTAGCCGTATAAAGATTTCTTCCTATTCCACTGTGATTACCTGTCTGGCTTCAGTCAGCTTGCTGTGATTATTTCAATGCAAATTGTCCCATTCTCTTCATCAATGTCACTGCCATTAACAAGTATTGATGTAATTAACAAGTATTGATGTAATTAGCAAGTATTGCACCATCTGATTTACATCAGTTTGCTGCGATGAGCTATGCTATTTCAATGTAAATGAGTCCATTCCATTCAGCAGTATCACTCCCATTAACAGGTATTGATATAATTCATAGTTATTGCATCCATCTGATTTCCACTGCTCTGAACTCAGAGTCATTAACCCTTTCCTTACATCAGTTTCACACTGGGCAGTTCTTTACAAGCTGAACCTGCTTCTCATATTGAAGGCAAAATACTGCAGATGCTGGAATCTGAAACAAAAACAGAAAATGTTGGAAAGACTCAGCAGGTCTGACAGCATCCGTGGAGAGAGAGTAGAGTCAAAGTTTCGAGACTGGATGACCATTCGTCAGAGCTGGACAAAGGGTCATCCAGACTCGAAACGTTGGCTCTATTCTCTTGTACCACGGGCATTCGGCCTCTGATATTCGGGTAAGCGTTCTCCAAGGCAGCCTTCACGACACACGACGGCGCAGAGTCGCTGAGCAGAAACTGATAGCCAAGTTCCGCACACATGAGGACGGCCTCAACCGGGATATTGGGTTCATGTCACACTATCTGTAATCCCCACAGCTTGCCTGGACCTGCAGAGTCTCACTGGCTGTCCTGTCTGGAGGCAATACACATCTTTTTAACCTGTCTTAATGCTCTCTCCACTCACATTGTTTTTGTACCTTTAAGACTTGATTAGCTGCAAGTATTCGCATTCCAACCATTATTCTGTAAATTGAGTTTGTGTCTTTATATGCCCTGTTTGTGAACAGAATTCCCACTCACCTGAAGAAGGGGCTTGGGCCTCCGAAAGCTTGTGGCTTGGTGTTGTTAAAGCTTGGTGTTGTTAAACTTCTTACTGTGTTTACCCCAGTCCAACGTCGACATCTCCACATCATGTCTATTCTCTTTCCACAGATGCTGTCAGACCTGCTGAACATTTCCAGCATTTTCTGTTTCTGCTTCTGGATTTCTCAACTTTTTTCTCCTAGTAACAGAATAATTTTGAGAAAAGTAAATTGGGAAGGGAACATTATAAATAGCAAAAGCATAATGAAAAGTATTAAATAATCTCACAAACAACATTATAAAAGGCTAACATTATTTTTAAAGTTTATAGTTTACTTATTGTCACAAGTAGGCTTACATCAACACTGCAATGAAATTACTGTGAAAGTCCCCCAGTCGTCACATTCCGGTACCTGTACAGGTACACTTTGGGGCAGCCCAGTGGTTAGCACTGCTGCCTCACAGCTCCAGGGACCTGTATTTGATTCCCAGCTTGGGTCACTGTCTGTGTCTGCGTGGGTTTCCTCCGGGTGCTCCGCTTTCCTCCCACAGTCCAAAGATGTGCGGGTTAGGTTGGTTGGCCATGCTAAATTGCCTCCTAGTATCCCGGGATGTGTAGGCGAGAGGAATTAGTGGGGTAAATATGTGGGGTTTAGGGAATAAATCCTGGGTGGGTTTGTTGTTGGTGCCGACCTCGATGAGCCGAATGGCCTCCATTGCACTGCAGGGATTCCAGGATTCTATGACATAGAACATAGAACAGTACAGCACAGAACAGGCCCTTCAGCCCACAATGTTGTGCCGAGCTTTATCTGAAACCAAGATCATCCTGGTGTGCTCCATGTGCCTATCCAATAACCACTTAAATGTTCCTAAAGTGTCTGACTCCACTATCACTGCAGGCAGTCCATTCCACACCCCAACCACTCTCTGCGTAAAGAACCTACCTCTGATATCCTTCCTATATCTCCCACCATGAACCCTATAGTTATGCCCCCTTGTAATAGCTCCATCCACCCGAAGAAATAGTCTTTGAACGTTCACTCTATCTATCCCCTTCATCATTTTATAAACCTCTATTAAGTCTCCCCTCAGCCTCCTCCGCTCCAGAGAGAACAACCCTAGCTCCCTCAACCTTTCCTCATAAGACCTACCCTCCAAACCAGGCAGCATCCTGGTAAATCTCCTCTGCACTCTTTCCAGCGCTTCCACATCCTTCTTATAGTGAGGTGACCAGAACTGCACACAATATTCCAAATGTGGTCTCACCAAGGTCCTGTACAGTTGCAGCATAACCCCACGGCTCTTAAACTCCAACACCCTGTTAATAAAAGCTAACACACTATAGGCCTTCTTCACAGCTCTATCCACTTGAGTGGCAACCTTTAGAGATCTGTGGATATGGACCCCAAGATCTCTCTGTTCCTCCACACAGTCTTCAGAACCCTACCTTTGACCCTGTAATCCACATTTAAATTAGTCCTACCAAAATGAATCACCTCACATTTATCAGGGTTAAACTCTATTTGCCATTTTTCAGCCCAGCTTTGCATCCTATCTATGTCTCTTTGCAGCCTACAACAGCCCTCCACCTCATCCACTACTCCACCAATCTTGGTGTCATCAGCAAATTTACTGATCCACCCTTCAGCCCCCTCCTCTAAGTCATTAATAAAAATCACAAAGAGCAGAGGACCAAGCACAAATCCCTGCGGCACTCCGCTAGCAACCTGCCTCCAGTCTGAAAATTTTCCATCCACCACCACCCTCTGTCTTCGATCAGATAGCCAGTTACCTATCCAATCGGCCAACTTTCCCTCTATCCCACACCTCCTTACTTCCATCATAAGCCGACCATGGGGGACCTTATCAAACGCCTTACTAAAATCCATGTATATGACATCAACTGCCCTACCTTCATCAACACACTTAGTTACCTCCTCAAAAAATTCTATCAAATTTGTGAGGCACGACTTGCCCTTCACAAATCCGTGCTGACTATCCCGGATTAATCCGCATCTTTCTAAATGGTCGTAAATCCCATCCCTAAGGACCTTCTCCATCAATTTACCAACCACCGAAGTAAGACTAACCGGTCTATAATTACCAGGGTCATTTCTATTCCCTTTCTTAAACAGAGGAACAACATTCGCCACTCTCCAGTCCTCTGGCACCATCCCCGTGGACAGTGAGGACCCAAAGATCAAAGCCAAAGGCTCTGCAATCTCATCCCTTGCCTCCCAAAGAATCCTAGGATATATTTTATCAGGCCCAGGGGACTTATCGACCTTCAGTTTATTCAAAACTGCCAGGACATCCTCCCTCCGAACAACTATTTCCTCCAGCCTATTAGCCTGTAACACCTTCTCTTCCTCAAAAACATGGCCCCTCTCCTTGGTGAACACTGAAGAAAAGTATTCATTCATCACCTCGCCTATCTCTACTGACTCCATACACAAGTTCCCACTACTGTCCTTGACCGGCCCTAACCTCACCCTGGTCATTCTTTTATTCCTCACATAAGAGTAAAAAGCCTTGGGGTTTTCCTTGATCCGACCCGCCAAGGACTTCTCATGTCCCTTCCTAGCTCTCCTAAGCCCCTTTTTCAGCTCATTCCTTGCTAACTTGTAACCCTCAATTGAGCCATCTGAACCTTGTTTCCTCATCCCTACATAAGCTTCCCTCTTCCTTTTCACAAGACATTCCACCTCTTTCGTGAACCATGGTTCCCTCACTCGGCCATTTCCTCCCTGCCTGACTGCGGGAGAATTTAGCATGGCTAATCCACCTAACCAGCACTCCTTTCAGACTGTAGGGGGAAACCAGAGGAAACCCACACAGATACAGGGGGAGCGTGCAAACTCCACACAGACAGTGACTCAAGCCAGGAATTGAACCCAGGTCCCTGGCGCTGTGAGGCAGCAGTGCTAACCACTGTGCCACCCACATTTTCTTCTCTTTTGCCTCAGAAGTGTTATCATTAAATTAATGAAGGTTACTAATATTAGAAAAGATGACCATGGTACTAAATATGAAATCCTGAAATTTTCCCACCTTTAGTTTTTTGTCCATTTCTCCCCTTCTTCTTTCTTGAAGATATTCACCATTTGCAGGATGCAATCCCATGGGTACAGGTCATCCTGCAATACTTTACCCAAACAACTGTCATTCTACTATGAACCTTGACAGCAAGGACAAATATATTACTCAACCACACAGCCTTCACTGTTAAGTAGAATCCTGTCTTTCCCATTTGTCATGATTCCACTCCATCTGACGAAGGAGCAGCGCTCCGAAAGCTAATGGTATTTGCTACCAAATAAACCTGTTGGACTTTAACCTGGTGTTGTTAAAACTCTTACTGGGTTTCCCATTAGTTCCATACTTACGCATTGCCAGAAAGGATTGGTGTTCAGCAATCAAACAGGAGGAATCTGAGCTGATATTTCTCTTCTCTAACAACTGAGGTAATTGGTGACACTCACTTCTATCCTAATCTGTGGTGACACTCATTTCTGCTCTAATCTATCAATATTGGCCCAAACCAATGACAGCAACAGAAACAATGCCGCTGGAAAATCAACGCTCAGGCATTCAATGACATTAACAACTGGTCTTATTCAGCCAGAGCCGCACTGCCAATGTGATGATGCAGAGTGTCCACAGTGCCTGGTCCTCCATAATCAGCACCTGTGAAGAGATGCTTGGTCATTCGATCAGGAAACACCAGGACTGGTTTGATGAGAATGACCAGGAGGTCCAGGAGCTCATAAGCAGCAAGTGAAAAAAATTTCTGAATCTGAAGCAGTAATCCAACTCGAGAGCAGAAAGCAGCTCCACAGACGACTGAACACTGAGATCCAGCAAAAAACCCATGACCTAAACAACAGATGTTGGGTGGAGGAAGTGCAGAAGATCCAGCAATTAGCCAACAACCATGAACCATTCGTTAGTGCATTCAAGACCACCTACAGCCCAAGCACCCAAGGCTCCACTCCACTGCTGGCCAAGAATGGAGAAGTCTTCAACAAGAACAGTGAGGCAGTCAGCCCTCACTGGAAGGAGAACTTCGAAGATCTCCTTAACAGAGACTATCTTCAACATGAGTGGAATCGGCTGCCGTCAGTGGTGGTGGTGAACTCAATAGGGTCTTTTAAGAGACTCCTGGATGAGTACATGGAGCTTAATAGGATGGAGGGTTATAGGTAGGTCTAGAAGGTAGGGACGTGTTCGGCACAACTTGTGGGCCGAAGGGCCTGTTTGTGCTGTAGTTTTTCTATGTTTCTATGAGTTTCCTTGACTCCATCCTGCAGCATGCTACCCGCCACCATCTGAGCACAACCCCAACCCAGCACAAGGTAGAAAAGGCCATTTGACAACTAAAGAACAACAAGGCATCTGGAGCAGATGGAATTACTGCTGAAGCACTAAAACATGGTGGAGTAGCACTATTGGCACAAATACATGACCTAATTTCCCTTATCTGGAAGAATAAGAACATGCCGGGAGTTCTCAGAAATGCTGCAATTGTGACCATCTTCAAAAAAAGTGACAAGTCCAACTGCAGTAACTACAGAGGACTTTCCTTGCCGTTGGCCACAGGAAAGGTCATCACAAGAGGCCTCCTTAATCACCTTCTCCCTGTGGCTGAAGAGCTCCTCCCAGAGTTGCAATGTGAATTCTGCCCACTAAGGGACATGATCTTCACTACGCAGAAACCACAAGGGAAATACAGGAACGGCACCAACCTTTGTACATGGCCTTCTTTGACCTCACAAAGGCCTTCAAAACTGCCCAAAGTAGAGAAAAAGCATCCATGAAGGAGCTGAACACCTTGAGTTTCAATGCCGAGAGCAAGCATTGACAACAAAAGAAACGTATGGCAACCTTGCCCACCTGTGACAGAGACTGTAGGTCACACATTAGACTCCTGAGTCACCTGAGAACTCATTTATAGTGTGGAAGCAAGTCATCCTCAAACCTGAGGGACTGTCAAAGAAGAAGACCCTAACCTCTGCTGAAGTCAGCTATCTCAGAATTCAGATACTTTAATCTGTGCTGAAATTAAGTTCTAAACTCCCTCAAGACGTTAGTGTGTAAATGATAATGTGTGATCTTTGTCACATATACAAAACCAGAAGGTTCAAGCTTCAGTTCCTGGATTGTGCTACATGACCTGATTTGAACCACAGCAGCATTATTGATACGCTGACCTTATTCCACCTTGTTTCACCAACTACCGTAGTTGAAGGCATACCCAAAAATAAACATTAAAAGTACTCTTTAAAAGTACCATCATGTATTAAGCTTACATTTGTTAATTGGACATGCGGACCAAACCTGTGAACCTCTCCTGCTCTGACAAAACTCAGGTCTTCCCCAAGATATTCTCTCAGGTGAAATTCTACCAGTCTCTCCCATAAACAGACCAATGTCTCTTATGATGAGAAGTTTACCTTAAAATCTAGAAGTAAAATGGCATGCTCAAAGTATGAGACCCACTTGCTGCTTGGGCTGGATACCATAATCATCTTATATGTACTTCGTTAGTCAGTAAGTGAATGTTCTGGGTAACAGTTACAGAATGTTTCAACATTCATCAACCTATTTTCAGTCCCTCTTCATAATGAAAATGATAAATCATGTCACGCTGTCCCTGTAACAAGCTGAGTAACACTTTTTTTGGTCAATCATCTCATAGAATAAGACCAAAATCTTCCTTCTGAAAGAGACCCCTTACCTGTCTCAGCAGAACTTATGAATTGGCCTTCAACAGCTGTCTCCCAGCTTGTTTGTATTCTCCTTAGACAGGAAGTTGAGGGCTTGACATCTGATCCCTTAACTATCCATGGGTTGGCTAGTAAAGTGGTCAATCAACCTATCCACAACCCATCCAATTTGAAAGCCTCTTGCATTCCTGCAGTTACTTAAAATTAATAGAATTAATGCAGATCAATCTGTCTGGATGGTTCACATAGATTTAAACATCCTTATTGTCTGGTTTGAATAAATATCCACTGCCACCTCACACCCTTCTACAAGATCAAATTAAAAGTGACATCAATGTACATAACATATATCTTTGTTAAAATGACTGAATATCCTGAAATATAACATCTATATTTATATTTTGTTTCAATTGAGCACCTTTAGTCAACATGAAATGACAAATTTGAAGAATGGGATTCTCTGCCTGATTTCCCAGCATTCATTTGTGCTTTCGTATGCTGAATACTTAAAACTGCTGGCCAGAAAATGTTTTCTTTTCATGCTGCTGCCAGTTTTATATCGATCACTCTTACACCCTGTTTATCTTTAAGACGATTCTGCACTTACAACCGAGCTTTTATTGAAATGAATGATTGTTCTACGAAACAAAATTGGGTTTAAGAAAACTTAATTAGAAATTAATTGAAATGTATAGCATAGGAGGAGGTGATTTGTCTTATTTCACCTGGTTTTGCTCTTTGCACAAGATATTCAACTGGTTCCATTTGTCTGCTGTTTCCTGTACACCTGCAAATTCCACTTTTTATTTGCTTGTTTATTGATCTAAAGTAGTTTTAGGAAGTTTATTTTCTTAAAACTTTGAGATAAACAGTTACAATTACTGTAATTTAGTGGGAGAGTAAAACTGAGGAAGCACCTGCTGACAAAACCTGTTTCCATGCTATTATGGTTACTCTGTGAAAGATCTTCAGGGTCCACTGTTGTGTTCATGAAGAAGATGACTGAACCAGGGAAGTTCTGCTTTTGCAACTGATATTTTGCATGTGGTGCCAACTCAAAATTAAAGCATTCCATAACTTGATGTTCATCTGAACATTAGATTGAGTTTCCTTGAATAGGAATAGAGTTGAAATTAAAATTCTTAAACCAAGCTGAATGGACTTTATGATTACCAGTAATGGAAGGATTGTGTAGATTTGTTGCTTCATTTATACTCTGGATGGTTGAAACTACACATGCAGCAAGTGACTTATTGGAAAGTATTTTCTGAGATAGACTAGTTATGTTCAGAGGTCAGACTTTCTGTCATTATTTTCTTGATTTTCTTTCCCCCTGAAGTAGTCATATATTAAGCTGATCTTTCTCTTCACCCTATCTGTAACTGCAACACTATATTTTGCACCCTCTCCTTTTCCTCTCCCCTGTGCTTTCTACGAACAGTATATTTTGTCTGTATAGCGCACAAGAAAGAATACTTTTCACTGTATCCCAATACAAGTGACAATAATAAATCAAATCACTTGAGCAAAAGATTTGAAGTGGGATGGCTGAATGAATGAGTTAGGAACAAGTACAGGAACAAGAACAAGAACAAGTTAGGTACAAGTTCTCCGATGTAGCACTGGAAATCCTGGTGGGAGTTGCGGGGTTGGAGGGGTGCAAAGGATGGGTGGCGAAGGAGTCCACGTTTCTCTCATGTTCCTCTCTTCCGCAGCAACTAGTGCTCATTATCTGATTTCATTTCCTCCCATTCCACCTACAGACCAAGGAAGGCACCAGCCAAAATACTGATGACCAATCACTCCCTTTCTCTTGGTGACTCCAGTAGGGTCTTCATTAAGATATGGTAGTACAGCACTCATCCATTTTAGGTGAAGGCCTCAGACAATTTTCAGAATAAATGATAAAAATGTTGGTGAAGTCTTGACAAAGTGCCCCACAAAGTCTCCCATTCTGTTTCAAAAGTCCACTTCAAACCTCTAGCAGCAAATGAACAGTAAGAAGTGTTATAACATGAAGTAGCACTCAAAATCCTCTACAATAACATTTACTTTCAATTAACTGGTCACCGTTAGAAGAGGCCATCCTGTCAAGTGCTATCCAACAAAATACTGTGCAGCCTCCATAATAGTGTAGCATGCAATTTAGGTAGCAATCAGTACCTTGACAATCCTCCTGGCGACTGGTTCTAGTGCAAACTTTAATTCCTTCAGTAGATTGTGTCTTTTGCTAAATGCAAGTTCAAATCCCAATTTAACCACCCAGCAGGCTTTTCAACATCTAAATTTTCCAGGGAAAGATATCCCCAGTAAATTTATTTTCTTTTGGACATTCTTAAATACTTCAAACTACCCTCCCTCCTTGTGAGCTTTTGTGTGTGTGTTTTAAAGTTTATTTATTAGTCACAAGGAAGGCTTACATTAACAGTGCAATGAAGTTACTGTGAAATTTCCTGTTCAGGTCAATGTACCTAACCAGCACGTATTTCAGACTCTGGGAGGAATCCGGAGCACCCGGAGGAAACCCACACAGACACGGGAAAATGTGCAAACTCCACACAGACAGTGACCCAAGCCAGGAATTGAACCTGGGACGCTGGTACTGTGAGGCAGCAGTGCTAACCACTGTGCCACCATGCCATGTGTTTGTGTGTGTCTCTCCCTCATGGGTGAATGTGAAGTTTAGCGTTTTTATGATTTTTTACTTATTCGGTATTAAGAGCAGTAAACACATTTCTTTTCGTTTTAAAACTACAAGAAAGCCTGTCTGTGTGTGTCTTTATGTGGAGATGCCAGTGTTGGACTGGCATAAACACAGTAAGAAGTCTCACAACACCAGGTTAAAGTCCAACAGGTTTATTTGGTAGCAAAAGCCACTAGCTTTCGGAGCGCTGCTCCTTCATCAGGTAAGTGGGAGTTCTGTTCACAAACAGGGCATAGAAAGACACAAACTCAATTTACAAAATAATGGTTGGAATGCAAGTCTTTACAGGTAATCAAGTCTTAAAGGTACAGACAATGTGAGTGGAGAGAGCGTTAAGCACAGGTTAAAGAGATGTGTATTGTCTCCAGACAGGACAGTTAGTGAGATTTTGCAAGTCAAGGCAAGTCGTGGGAGTTACAGACAGTGTGACATGAACCCAAGATCCCGGTTGAGGCCGTCCTCATGTGTGCGGAACTTGGCTATCAGTTTCTGCTCAGCGACTTTGCGTTGTCGTGTGTCGTGAAGGCCGTCTTGGAGAACGCTTACCCGAAGATCAGAGGCCGAATGCCCGTGACCGTTGAAGTGTTCCCCAACAGGAAGAGAACACTCTTGCCTGGTGATTGTCGAGTAGTGTTCATTCATCCGTTGTCGTAGCGTCTGCATGGTCTCCCCAATGTACCATGCCTCGGGACATCCTTTCCTGCAGCGTATCAGGTAGACAACGTTGGCGAGTTGCAAGAGTATGTACCATATACCTGGTGGATGGTGTTCTCACATGAGATGATGGCATCCGTGTCGATGATCCAGCACGTCTTGCAGAGGTTGCTGTGGCAGGGTTGTGTGGTGTCGTGGTCACTGTTCTCCTGAAGGCTGGGTAGTTTGCTGCGGACAATGGCCTGTTTGAGGTTGTGCGGTTGTTTGAAGGCAAGAAGTGGGGGTGTGGGGACGGCCTTGGCGAGATGTTCATCTTCATCAATGACATGTTGAAGGCTCCGGAGAAGATGTCGTAGCTTCTCCGCTCCGGGGAAGTACTGGACGACGAAGGGTACTCTGTCCGCCGTGTCCCGTGTTTGTCTTCTGAGGAGGTCGGTGAGGTTTTTCGCTGTGGCGCATCGGAACTGTTGATCGATGAGTCGAGCGCCATATCCTGTTTTTATGAGGGCATCCTTCAGCGTCTGGAGGTGTCTGTTGCGATCCTCCTCTGAGCAGATCCTGTGTATGGGGATGGCTTCTTTAACGTGTTTGGGGTGGAAGCTGGAGAAGTGGAGCATCGTGAGGTTATCCGTGGGCTTGTGTGTCTTTTACAGCTACAACACTTAAATAATTAAACACTCACTAAATCGGCAAGAAAATTATTTGTAAAAAACTTGTTGCAGTCAACCGAGAGCTGGAGAGGACAGCCATTCTAACACTTCTCACCTGGCCATAACACACCATTTTGTGCAGGGTCTTGCTGTGTACGACATTACTGCCATGTTTCTTAATATAACAAGTGACTAAGTCCAAACACAGTCCATTGACTACATAACATCATGCTGAAGCTGTGAATGGCTTCTATAAAGGCAACTTCTTTCTATCTTCATTTTACTTCAGAGTTCACATGCGTAATAATAGAAAGCACTATGAATGAGAAAGGATTCATGGCAGCAGTACCAAACAAAATCCTCAATAATCCCATGAAGATAGTTTCCACTTAAGTCAGCATTTAGGAATACATTTCATAATTTTACTGAACAAATGTATGGTATAAACAGAGCACTCATTATCTAACATTCACCTGTGGTATTGACCGTAATTCACAAAGCTTTTTTCCTTGGATGATCCCAGGATGTATGTGAATTGGGACTACTCTTCAAGATTGATGGTATTAATTTGTGCTGAATAGATGTTCATTATCTTTTAGCATTGCAACAAACAACGGATATAGGATTAATTAATCTGTACCTATTGTTCAATGGTACAGAGGGCATTCAATTACATTTAATGATTTAGAGAGGATTTTGAAAGATCATCTTACACTGGGGTGGCACGGTGGCACAATGGTTAGCACTGCTGCCTCACAGCGCCAGGGACCTGGGTTCAATTCCTGGCTTGGGTCACTGTCTGTGTAGGGTTTGCACATTCTCCCCGTGTCTGCATGGGCTTCCTCCGGGTGCTCTGGTTTCCTCCCACAATCCAAAGATGTGCAGGTTAGGTGGATTGGCCATGATAAATTGCCTCTTAGTATCAGAGGGATTAACAGGGTAAATACATGGGGTTACGGGGTTACGGGGTTAGGGCCTGGGTGGGATTGTTGTCAGTGCAGACTCAATGGGCCAAATGACCTCCTTCTGCACTGTAGGGATTCTACGCATCTAATTTTCCAAAGAATACATGGGTAATTTCTGATAGAGGTCTGTGACTCTAAAGTCCCTCATTTTTGTCATGGCGTGCTGGCTGTTGCTACTTGCAGCTACTCCTACCAGGAGATCTACTGCGATGGAACATCATACTCATTTGTCTTGCACCGTTCCTCACACGTCCACTGTGGGTAGTCTGCAACTGCTCTGTGAAGTACATCCAAAGATGTACAGGTTAGGTGGATTGGCCATGCTAAATTGCCCCTTAGTATCCAAACATGTGTAGGTTAGGGCGATTAGCAGAATAAATGTGTGGAGTTATGTGTATAAGGCAAGGAGTGGGCCTGTCAGAGAGTTGATGCAGACTCGATGAGCCAATGGCCTCCTTCTGCACTGGAGGGAATCTATCTATGATCTATGATCATCCAACTACACCAAGGTCAATCCTTATTTCTGCTGTCTTCCACTTTTCCTGTGGGAGAGGTCTCTTTAGATTTTCAGCTCTGATCAAATGGCTGAAATATTGACATTTTATTTTCTGGATGTCACTTTTTAAGAGTCCTTTACATTCTTACAATTTCAAGCCCCTCTTCCTGGGTCTCACGGTCTGTATATGGAATTTTTAGCATACTTCCTAGCATTGAGATTTCAAAGGCTTTCACAGATCTTTATTTATTGTCCAGGCTTCCAAGACACATAGTGGATAGAATGTAGCATCTTATGAGTTAGTTCCTTGTTAAAGCTTGGGTTTTCTTATTGTAAACACCGCCTTCATCTTCATAAAATTACTTCTGGCTATCTCAATCCTTCTTCTAATTTTGGCATTGCATCCGCCGCCTTCTGTTATCACTAGTCCTAAGAAGGCAAATTCATCTACTTGTTCCAGTGTTACACCATTCACTTCAATTTTCACACTAGTTTCTTCTAATTTATTCTTTCTTTCTTTGTTTTGCCCTTTCCATGTTCATGCTTCATCTCCATTCTAAACTTCCAGATTTTACTCGTTCTGCAATATTTTATAGGCCCTCTTGTGATTCTGCAAGTAGCACTGTGTCGCCAAAATGTTTGTTATGATCTTGCCTCCAATTTTTAACCTTGGATGTCCATCTAATTCTCTGAATATTAGTTCTGTTTTATTAACAGCACATAGCCATGTGGTATTCCTCTCTTCACTTGAAAATTGCATTGTCCGATAAAGGCTGAAAGTCATAATTCATATTCAGTGTATAAATTTGGGAAATAAAATTGAATGATACTATCCAATTCTTTCTTGGTTCTCAGTGGAATAAATATTTCTTTGCATACAGCTGTTAAAATGTCAGACCCTGAAGCATGCATATTAAAGCGGGCAGATTAGACATTTGGTGGTAGGAATGAATGTGGCAGATAGAACAGATAAATCCAAACACTAATTATATTGCGCTACCTGCAAATCGGTCAGAAAGCTGTGCCCAAATAGAGATTACCAAATATAAAGATGGTACTAATTCAGAGTACAATGGCAATGGATTGCATTTCAGGACCAAGGTGACACTAAATTGGCATTATGGTTAGGATGTTGTTTAAAGGACAAACAGAGAGTGGACGAAAAATAAAATACTCCAAAACCTAGAAATCTGTAACAAAAACAAAAAATGCTACAAACAATCAGCTGGTCAGGCAGAAACTGTGGAAACAACAGGAAAGTTAATATTTTGGATGCAGTTCCTTTGTCAAAACTGGGAAAAAAAGCACTGACTAATGTGGCTGTAATATTTTTTCAGATAGATGGATGTAAATAGTGGTTCTCTGAGGGTCAGTGTTAGAACCATTGCACTGTTCAAATATGTATAAATGATCAAAATCAAATATATCAAAATTTGCACACTACACAAAAAGGGATGTGTACACATCTTCTGCAAAGCATCGACTGATTAGTGGAGTTGACAGGTAGCTATCAATTGAAATGTAATCACAGAAATATCTATAATAATAAAACTCAGTTTTTGCCTGTCTGGAGTGCTTGAATAGGACATATACCTGTTGTTCGTGGGTGATGCCAAATGGTGTTTTGATTTGAATTATGCACTAGCATACAGTGAAAAATATTGTTTCTTGCGTGCTACACAAAGCATACCCTATATAGAGAAGGAGAGAATGCAGAGTGCAGTGTTACAGTCATAGCTAGGGTGTAAAGAAAAATCAACTTAATATGAGATGGGTCCATTCAGAGGTCTGATGGCAGCAGGGAAGAAGCTGTCCTCGAGTCGGTTGGTGCGCGTTCTCAAGACTTTTGTATCTTTTTCCTGATGGAAGGCGGTGATGTATGTTGACAATTGGACAATTAGATATTTTAACACTTTATTCAACATTTAGGTGCACAGAGAACCAAGCATAACAATTTTTTGCTCCTCTTTTTTAAGTGAAGGCTGGAGCAAGGAGGTGGTGCACATTTATACTTTTCTCATGAGCCACACGGTGACTATTCTATTTTGAAACAATAATTAATTTTTGAAGGAAGATTTCTGGGGCACGTTTGGGGTAAGTAATGTCTAGAGGATTGGATTGGAAGTTTCAATTGAAATGCTGGAGAATTATTTTTCTGAGGGATAAAGTTTTGTTGATTTCCTATTTGGTGAAAGTATTGATGCATTTAGTACCACTTATAACTCAAAAACTATTCTTGCACTAAGAATGATGATTCACTAGATTTGAATGAAAAGGTTTTAGAAGGAACATCAGGTAAATCCAAAGAATATATCAGTGTCGACTCTATAAGTGAAGAAGAATACGGTCTGTATCTTCTCATCGACCTGAAATGTTAATTCTGTTTCTCTCTATAGAAACACACAGACACACGCACAGACAGGCGTTTCTGTAGCCGCAATCGAGACTCCAGGATGGTGTGTTGCCTCCCTGGTGCCAGGGTCAAGGACATCTCTGAGCGATTGCAGGACATTCTTAAGGGGGAGGGTGAGCAGCCAGAGGTCATTGTACATATTGGTACCAGCAACATAGGTAAGAAAAGGGATGAGGTCCTGAAGTGTGAATATAGAGAGTTAGGCAGAAGGCTAAAGTGCAGGACCTCGAATGTAGTATTTTCTGGACTACTACCGGTGCCATGTGCTAGTGAGAATAGGAATAGGAAGATTAGGCAGATGAATGCGTGGCTTGAGAGCTGGTGCAGGGGGCAGGGATTTAGATTTTTGGATCATTGGGATCGTTTCTGGGGAAGGGGTGACCTGTTCAAGAGGGATGGGTTACATCTGAACTGGAGGGGGACTAACATCCTGGTGGGGAGATTTGTTAGAACCACTCGGGAGGGTGTAAACTAGTTTAGCAGAAGGGTGTGATCCAAGGCAGTAGGGAGACAGAAGAGAAGGTTGAGGGCAGCACAGAAGTTAAAGAGAGCACATTAAGTAGTAAAGGCAGTGTCAGTAATCTTCGTACCAGACAGATCAGGCAAAAGCAAGACAGAGAGCAAGGGAAGTCCAGATTAAACTGCATTTATTTCAATGCCAGAGGCCTAATGGGCAAGGCTGATGAACCTTGGGCATGGATGGGTACGTGGGACTGGGATATTATAGCAATTACTGAAACATGGCTAAGGGAGGGACAGGACTGGCAGCTCAATGTTCCAGGGTATAGATGCTATAGGAAAGATAGAACAGGAGGTAAGAGAGGAGGGGGAGTTGCACTTTTGATTAGGGAAAACATCACAGCAGTACTGAGAGGGGCTATATCCGAGGGTTCGGCCACTGAGTCCATATGGGTAGAACTGAGAAATAAGAAGGGGGAAATCACTTTGTTAGGGTTGTACTATAGGCCCCCAAATAGTCGGCGGGAAATTGAGGAGCAAATATGTAAGGAGATTACAGATAGCTCCAAGAAAAATAAGGTGGTCATAGTAATGGATTTTAACTATCCCAACATTGACTGGGACAGCCATAGTATTAGAGGGTTGGATGGAGAGAAATTTCTTGAGTGTATTCAGGAGGAATTTCTCATTCAGTACGTGGATGGCCCGACTAGAGAGGGGGCAAAACTTGACCTCCTCTTGGGAAATAAGGAAGGGCAGGTGACAGAAGTGTTAGTGAGGGATCACTTTGGGACCAGTGACCATAATTCCATTAGTTTTAAGATAGCTATGAAGAATGATAGGTCTGGCCCAAAAGTTAAAATTCTAAATTGGGGCAAGGCCAATTTTGATGGTATCAGGCAGGAAATTTCAAAAGTTAATTGGGGGAGTCTGTGGGAAGGCAAAGGGAATCTGGTAAGTGGGAGGCTTTCAAAAGTGTATTAACCAGGGTTCAGGGTAAGCACATTCCTCTTAGAGTGAAAGTCAAGTCTGGCAGAAGTAGGGAACTCTGGATGATTCGGGATATTGAGGCCCTGGTCAAGAAGGAGGCAGCACATGGCATGCATAGACAGCTGGGATCAAGTGAATCCCTTGAAGAGTATAGGGGGTGTAGGAGTTGAGTTAAGAGAGAAATCAGGAGGGCAAAAAGGGAACACGAGATTGTTTTGGCAGATAAAGCAAAGGAGAATCCAAAGAGCTTCTACAAATACATAAAGGACAAAAGAGTAACAAGGGAGAGAGTAGGGCCTCTTACGGATCAACAAGGTCATCTATGTGCGGATCCACAAGAGATGGGTGAGATCCTAATGAATATTTTTTATCAGTATTCGCTGTTGAGAAAAGCATGGATGTTAGGGAACTTGGGGAAATAAATAGTGATGTCTTGAGGAGTGTCCATATTACAGAGAAAGAGGTGCTGGAAGTCTTAAAGCGCATCAAGGTAGATAAATCCCCGGGACCTGAAGAAGTGTATCCCAGGACGTTGTGGGAGGCTAGGTACGAAATTGCGGGTCCCCTAGCAGAGATATTTGCATCATCGAAAGTCACAGGTGAGGTGCCTGAAGATTGGAGGGCGGCAAATGTTGTGCCTTTGTTTAAAAAGGGCTGCAGGGAAAAGCCTGGGAACCACATGCTGGTGAGCCTCACATCTGTGGTGGGTAAGTTGTTGGAAGGTATTTTGAGAGACAGGATCTACAGGCATTTAGAGACGCAAGTACTGGTTAGAGACAGTCAGCATGGCTTTGTGAGTGGAAAATCATGTCTCACAAATTTGATTGAGTTTTTTGAAGGGGTAACCAAGAAGGTAGATGAGGGCAGTGCAGTTGATGTTGTCTACATGGACTTTAGCAAGGCCTTTGACAAGGTACCACATGGTAGGTTGTTGCATAAGGTTAAATCTCACGGGATCCAGGGTGAGGTATCTAAATGGATACAAAAGTGGCTTCTTGACAGAAGCCAGAGGGTGGTTGTAGAGGGTTGTTTTTCAAACTGGAGGCCTGTGACCAGCGGTGTGCCTCAGGGATCAGTGCTGGGTCCACTGTTATTTGTCATTTATATTAATGATTTGGATGAGAATATGGAAGGCATGGTTAGTACGTTTGCAGATGACACCAAGATTGGTGGCGTAGTGGATAGTGAAGAAAGTTATCTCGGACTGCAACGGGATCTTGATCAATTGGGCCAGTGGGCTGACGAATGGCAGACGGAGTTTAATTTAGATAAATGCGAGGTGATGCATTTTGGTCGATTGAACCAGGGCAGGACTTACTCAGTTAATGGTAGGGCGTTGGGGAGAGTCACAGAACAAAGAGATCTAGGGTTACATGTTCATAGCTCCTTGAAAGTGGAGTCACAGGTGGACAGCATGGTGAAGAAGGCATTCAGCATGCTTGGTTTCATTGGTCAGAACATTGAATACAGGAATTGGGACGTCTTGTTGAAGTTGTACAAGACATTGGTAAGGCCACACTTGGAGTACTGTGCGATAGTCCCGGTCACCCTATTATAGAAAGGATATTATTAAACTAGAAAGAGTGCAGAAAATATTTCTCCATATGACGATGGTTTGAGTTATAAGGAGAGGCCGGATAGATTGGGACTTTTTTCTCTGGAATGTAGAAGGCTGCGGGGTGATCTTATGGAGGTCTATAAAATAATGAGGGGCATAGATCAGCTAGATAGTCAATATCTTTTCCCAAAGGTAGGAGAGTCTAAAACTAGAGGGCATAGGTTTAAGGTGAGAGGGGAGGGATACAAAAGTGTCCAGAGGGGCAATTCTTTCACGCAGAGGGTGGTGAGTGTCTGGAACAAGCTGCCAGAGGTAGTAGTACAATGTTGTCTTTTAAAAAGCATTTAGACAGTTACATGGGTAAGATGGATATAGAGGAATATGGGCCAGATGCGGGCAATTGGGATTAGCTTAGGGGTTTAAAAAAAAAAGGACGGCATGGACAAGTTGCGCCGAAGGGCCTGTTTCCATGCTGTAAACCTCTATGACCCTATAGGTGCTGCCTGAGCTGCTGAGTATGTTCAGCATTTTTATTTCAGTATTTTGTGCACCTCTGCCAAATCTCCTCTTAATTTTCTCTGTTCATAGAAATCATAGAAACCTTACAGTGCAGAAGGAGGCCATTCGGCCCATCGAGTCTGCACCGACCACAATCCCACCCAGGCCCTACCCCCACATATTTACCCACTAATCCCTCTAACCTACGCATCTCAGGACTCTAAGGGGCAATTTTTAACCTAGCCAATCAACCTAACCCGCACATCTTTGGACTGTGGGAGGAAACCGGAGCACCCGGAGGAAACCCACGCAGACACGAGGAGAATGTGCAAACTCCACACAGACAGTGACCCGAGCCGGGAATCGAACCTGGGACCCTGGAGCTGTGAAGCAGCAGTGCCTACCACTGTGCTACCGTGCCGCCCTTGTGAGCACAACTTCTGCTTAACCAGTTTCTCCATATGACGAAAGCCCCTCTTCCCTGATACCATTTTAGTAAATCTCTTCTGCACCCTCTTGGAAAATTTGACATCCTTTTTAAAATATGATGTCCACAATTCAGCACAATACTAACAGAGATCTAACCAGTGCTTTGTAAAAGTTTAACCTTACTTCTTTGCTTTTATTTAAAAAAATGTTGGAAACATATTTTCCAGGTAGCATCTTGGAGAGCAAGAGTTAATATTTCAGGTTGCTCAACAGAACTGTTAGAAATATTATTTGTTTAAGCAAGTAAAAGGGGTTGGGTGAACGGTGGAAAATGAACAGGGTGTTATGGTAGAAGACGAGAGATTAAATGACAAAAAGGTTGGTGTCTGCAAGTCCAAATGGAGTGATAATAGGGCAAGAAACAAAAATGTGTCTAGAGGCGGTTGAATGGCAGAATGATGAACAGTTGCCATCCAAAAGCAAAACCAAGGAAAAAATAAAAGCAAAACCAAAACCTGCAAAGGAAAAGGATAATAAATGAGGGCGGAGATCAGGCTGAAATTGTTGAACTCAATGTTGAGATCAGAATGCTGTAGAACAGTGGTGCCCAAGACATTGATTACAGTCGACTGATGGATTGCAGCTTTAAGTAGATCAAAATGAATGATAATGTTGCTGTGTCCCATGCACAAGTAGTGCTGCAGCTTTGCGTGACCTGGCTGTAGGTGGCAGCACTGAGCATGAATGGCAGAAACTGTAAGTGTTGCCAATTGTGCCTGGGGGAGGGAATCTGATGAAACCTGGCCTCAGTGGCTGCCATGTTGTAACTTACTCTAGCCTTAGAGAGAGATCGGGGGCCGGGGGGGGGGGGGGGGGGGGGGGTGGGTAGACCTTGGAGGGTAAACAGACTTGGGTGGAGGAGAGGGGAGACAGGGGTGGCAACCTGAGGCAGATCGAGCTACCCAGGAGATGGGGAGTTGGCAGACAGTGTCCGTCAACCTGCCTGTTGAGTGGAATGAGAAGCTGGAAATGCAGTAAGTGGAGGGAAGGGGTTTGTCTCAAGGGAGAGGGGGCCAACACTTCTAACAGTAACACTTCAATGTTTCACTCCCCCACAGTACCTCTCAACCCCTTAACACTACCCAACCTTCCCCACCCTCTCACAGCACCCAAGCTGCAGCTACTCAAGTTTGATAGCTACGTTGTACGTTTTTAAAACTGTTGATACCATAGCAACCGTCTGCAGGTTTTTGTTGAAGGCAGCAATTCAACTTAAGCGAGAGGTTGCATTTATCCAGACATAACAGCAGTTGTCACAATTAAAATTATCGGATTTACTTTACCCAACTATTTTTTTTGTTTATTTCAAGGTTAGGATCTTAGGTCCAAGTACCAAGACACCTAAAATTTGCCACTTTCATAATCTTATGTTCGAGTGTTCTTAGTGCATTTTTGTTCTTTTTACCCACAGGCAGGCAGTATTTGGTATACAACAAAAAAAGCAGAAAATTCTGGAAAATCTCAGCAGGTCTGACAGCATCTGGGGAGAGAGAATAGAGCTAACGTTTCGAGTCAGGATGACCTTTCATCAGAGCTGAAGACAAGGAACATCAGGCAAGATTTATACTAGTGAAGGGTTGGTGGCGGGGCGGGGGGGGGGGGGGGGGGGGGGGTGGAGAGGGGACGTGGGGGAGGCTGTAATTGATAGGAATAGTAAGAAGTTTAACAACACCAGGTTAAAGTCCAACAGGTTTATTTGGTAGCAAAAGCCACACAAGCTTTCGGAGCTCTGAGCTCCGAAAGCTTGTGTGGCTTTTGCTACCAAATAAACCTGTTGGACTTTAACCTGGTGTTGTTAAACTTCTTACTGTGTTTACCCCAGTCCAACGCCGGCATCTCCACATCATTGATAGGAATGGCATAGACAAAAATACAAAAGGAATGTAAATGATGATAAAGGCTGAGAATGGTGCTAAGAATGTTCCTTAAGAGATCAGAATGTGTAAATGGCAGAACAAAAGTGCAGTGTAGGGATGCGGCAGAGGGGTGGGGGGAGAAAAAGATGGAAAGCGAGATGTTAGAAGTGGAAAAATAAAAATAAGAATATAAAGTAATAAAAATTGATGATTAAGGTGAAAAGAAGAAATGGAATAAAATAGATGGAGGAGAGAGTTCATGCTCTGAAGTTGTTGAACTCAATGTTCAGTCCGGAAGGCCCAATTGGAAGATGAGGTGCTGTTGTTCCAGTTTATGTTGGGTTTCGCTGTAATATTGCAAAAGGCCAAGGATGGACTTGTGGGAAGGAGAACAGGGTGGGGTGTTGAAATGGCAAGCAACAGGAAGGTCTGGGTCTATATTTGCAACATGTTTGAATGTCTTTGTGAGGGAGTGGGTAAACCACACTGGTGGATCGTGTTAGGATGACTATCAAAGATCTCAAGTCGCTAAAGTCTGTGCACCCCTGCTGTAGAGTGCCTAATTGAAAGAGGAGATGCTGTTCCTCAAACTTACATTTACCTTCAGTAGAATTGCAGGGGGCCATTGACAGAGGTCAGCATGAGAGCAAATGGTGAGAATTAAAATTATAGGCAACCAAAAGTTCAGGTTCATGTCTGAAGACTAAATGCAGGTTTTCTGCAAAGTGGTCACCCGTTCTGCATTTCTTCTCACAGTGTAGAGCAAACCATGTGGTGAGCAAAGAATAGAGTATACAAAATTGAAAGAGCACGTAAATTGCTGCTTCACCTGGAAGGATCGTTTTGGGCCTTATACGGTGAGGGGACAGGAGCTAAAATGGTGGCTGTTGTATGTCCAATGGTTGTGTGGAAAAGTACTGTGGGAAAGAGGAGTGGACCAGGGTGGTTTGAGGGAATGGTTCCTCTGGAATGTTGGAAGGGGAAGGAATTGGTAATGTAACACGCCAAAGGTGGCAGAAATGATCCATTCAGAACAGAGACTGATTGGGTGGGTGGATAAAGAGAATCCTATTTGGTTCTCAAAGGTAGGGGAAGGGGTGAGAGCAGAAGTGCTGGAAATGGGATGGACATGGTAAAGGGTCCTGTCAACCAGGGTGAGGGTGGAAAATCCTCAGTTGTGGAAGAAGGAAGTATATGAAGCACTGGTGGTGTGAAAGGTTGCATCATCATAACAGGTGAGATGGAGAAACTGGCAGAATTGAATCCTTACTGAAAACAGGATGTAAAGAAGTGCCTTCATTGCTTTTGTACTTTGTCTCTCAATGAATACAGCCAAGGATCCTATGTTTCAACAGGCTTCTCAACTTTTCCTGCCAACTTCATATGTGTCCATGCAACCTCTCTTCCTATACCCCTTTAAAATCAGAGTTCATATGGCCTCTCATTATTCCTACTAAAGTGCTTTAGACTTCTGAGCTAATTTCAACTGCCTCATGTCTCCCCATTTTGCCTATCTATATTCTCCTGTAGTCTGTCACTATGATCCTCATTATTTCAGAATTTAACATCTGCAAACTCTGAAATTATATCCAAGTCCAAGTCATTTATATCAAAAACAGCAGGGCTTCACTGGGGTATACCCAGAGTATTCTGTGTACTTCCCTCCAGTCTGATAAACCATGGTTCATCGCTACTACAAAAGCAAAACACTGCAGATGCTGGAAATCTTTAATAAAAACAGAGAACACTGAAATACTCAGCAGGTAAGGCATCATGTATTTCTACAATGATCTTTCATCAGTCTTGGGAAAAGGTGGTGGTGAGCCACCTTTTAAATTGCTGTAGTTTGTGTGGTGTAGGTACACCTCTAGTGTTATTACAGAAGTGCCCATGATTTTGATCCAGCAACAGTGAAGGAACGGTGATATAGTTCTCATTCAGGGTGCTTGCAGGTGATGTTCCTATGCATCTGCTGTCCTCGTCCTTATATGTGGCAGAGGTCATGGCTGCCAAAGGAGCCTTGGAGAGCTGCTCAGTGCATCTTGCATATGGTACACATTGTTGTCACTGTGTGTTGGTGGTGGTGGAGGAGTCACTGTGTGTTTGTGGTGGAGGAGGGAGTGACGGGGTGCCAATCAAGCAGGCTGTTTTTTCGTGGATGCTGTCACATTCCTTCCTGACTTTGCTTTGCAGATGGCGGACAGGTTTTGGGGAGTCAGTTAAGCTATTTGTGGCAGAATTCCCAGCCTGTAACCTGCACTTTTAGCCACAGTATTTATATCATAGATGAATCATAGCGATGAATCAGAATCCTACAGTGCAGAAGGAGCCTATTCGGCCCATCAAGTCTGCATCAGCCACAATTGAACCCAGGCCCTATTCCCATAACCCCATGCATTTGCCCTAGCTAGTTCCCCTGACACTAAGAGGCAGTTTAGCATGGCCAATCCACCTAACCCGCACATCTTTGGACTGTGGGAAACCGGAGCACCCGGAGGAAACCCACGCAGACACGGGGAGAATGTGCAAACTCCACACAGACAGTGACCCGAGCCGGGGATCGAACGCAGGTCCCTGGTGCTATGAGGCAGCAGTGCTAACCACTGTGCCACCGTGGCTGGTCCAGTTCAGTTTCTGGTCAATGGTAGCCCTCATGATGTTGATAGTGGGGAAATTCAGTGAGGTTAATGCCACAATGTCCAGGGGAGATGATCATTGTCTGGCACTTGGGTTGCACATATTACTTGCCAGTTACCAGCCCAAGCCTGAATGCCCTGCTGTATATGGAAATGGACTTCAGTTTCTGAGGAGTCACAATGACATTTGTGCAATCATCAGCAAACATCCTCACCTCTGACTTTATGATGGAGGAATGGACACTGATGAAGCAAGCTGAAGATGTTTGGCCTAGGACATTATCCCAAGGAATTTTTTCAGCAATGTCCTTGGACTGAGATGATTGACCTCCAGCAACCATAACCTTTTTCCTTTGTGCTAGGTACAACTCCAATCAGTGCAGTTTCCCCGATTCCCAATCCAGTTTTGCCAGGGCTCCCTGCTGCCATACTCCATTACATGCTGCCTTAATGTTAAGAGCAATCATTCTCACCTCACCTCGAGTTCTGATTTTTTGTCAATGTTGTACCAAGGCTGCAGTAAGGTCAGTAAAGTGGCCTTGAAATAACCTAATTGAGCATTAGTGAGCAGGTTATTGCTGTGTAAATGTTGCTCGATAGCACTGTTGACAATATCTTCCATCACTTGGCTGATGATAGAAGATAGACTGATGAGGTGGTAATTGGCTGGTTTGTTTTTGTCCTACTTTTTTGTACCCAGGATATCCTTGGGCAATCTTCCACACTGTCAGGTAGATGCCAATGTTGTAACTTCTCATCCTGGATCTTTGGAGCACAAACAAAACCTTTATAGATCCCAGTTCTGCCTGTCCTCTGCTTCACATTTTATGCCACATAGCCATTCCAAGCATAAATTAAATTACAATACACAGGGGCAGGTACATCATGACATCTTGCAAATGAAAGAAATACATCAACAATTACTGCTTGTCATGCTTGAAACTGAAAGAAAGGTGGAATTTTGAATTCAACATATCTATTTTGGAATTTGTAATTGTGAAACTATCAATTGCATTATAAAGACTCAATTAATATGAAACTGGCAATCAACCAATACAGCCCACTCACTCTGTGACAGGACAGCAAACAGTTCCACCCCATTCAATAACTAATGCAGACATCTCAGCAGTATTGCAAATAGCCCCTGCATTTTCCTGAAATATTTAAATGCACTAAATCCAGCAAATGGGTCAGGGATACAGGTAGGAAGCAAATGGAAGTCTACTCACCTCCCCTTCCAATTAGGCAGATTTGCTGCAACTGCAGCAGTATGGACAATTTTGGACACCCTTCCCTTTGGGAAGGCTGGTTATGGAAAAGGGACAAAACAGATATGGTAAGAAAATACCAGTGTGGAGAGGATAGAAAAATCATATGCTTCCCATTAGAAAATATGTTAAAGGAAGATTTGATTGAGTGGACCAGGTAAAGAGGATAAATCCATTCTATTGGTTAGTGAATGGCTAACTGAAGAGCACAAATTTAAGATCACCAAAAGAATTAAAAGAAAGATCGGGAGAATTTTGTTTTATAGAGGAAGTGCCCAATCAAAATAAAAGCTTTAAAGAGGTTAATAATAGATAAGTTATTGCTAAAGGAATAAAGGGGGATATGTTAAGGGCAAGGGAACTCTATATAGGTACAAAAGGCAAAATGCTAAATTAGATGATTATAGTGTCCTCATGTTTGCTGAGGCGTTAAAGATTCCTATCAAACTACAGAATGAATTCTAGTCTGGTTGAAATTTAAGTGAAAAAATTAAAAGCATTAAAATATATGTTTATTTTTCAGAAGTCAATTTCACAAGTGAAACACAAGCATGTATTTTTATTATGTTTTAAAATCTTCCAAATCTGTGCTGCAAGAGCACATGGCAAAAAATGCCTCAAACGCCACTTGCCTAATTATTTAAACAGTTATTTTTTCACATACACGACGCTGTAAGTGTTGCAGATCTTCTAGACTTACTTCACGGAGAGCCAGAACTCTAGCAGTAGTTACAGTTGGATTAAATTCAATAGTCATTAGACAACAGAGGTCTACCAGCTCCTGTTGGCATTTTTGCAACCCTGCAGTTACCTTTTGCTGTTGGTTGGGACATTTTATTGAGTCTCTCATTTCAGCCACTGAGAAGCCAATTAAGCTTCTCAAAATATCATCACCAAGTTCTACATCCATGTAGGCAGTACCATCTGATATTCTCGCTTTAATACTCCACAGACCACCATTACTTGAAAGTTTATTTAGTAAAGTAACAATGAAGCCTTTGATTTGTATCACAGTTATTACTTCAGGTTTCTTATCTAAGAGAATATTTAAGTATGTAAATGGTGGAGAGTTCAATTCTACAGATCTACCGTTGAACTTTATTCTATTCATGTTGCTTTTTCTGACACAGTCCAGATGAAAACTGCCTCCATTGCTGGAGGGACCTGAAATTGCTGCAGACATGGTGCACTGGTTTTCAGATTTAGTATCATGCTTTGGTCTATTGTCAAAGGACTCATACGGTGCTAAAGATTTACACTGTTCATATTCCAGTTCCATAGTGAAAATATTTGTATTATTTCTTCTTTCCACAGGACTAATGCTTGTTTTTTTCAGGGAATCGTGAGATTCTTGAGCATTTGAGCTACTTAGCATGGAACTTGGCCCTGCATTTTCACCACTTCCAAGAAGTTTAACTTGACTTTTTAAGCTATAGCCAGAAGTATTATCGGCGGTATTTACATTTTGCTCCTCGCTTGGACTGGATCTGCTGTTTGTTGATTCTGCAACACGGTTTGTATCACTTGTCTGAGGTTCCTCCACTAAGGATTTGAGCGAATTTGGGGACTGGATGATTGCTCCATCAGCCTCAATTTCTGCAGTCATTTCATCCTGCAAGAACAAATCATCATCCAGTTCATCCAAGGGAAACTCATCAAAGTCCTCATCGTTAAAATCTAATAATTCTCTATTTTCACTTGGAAATTCTCGAGACATTTCTGGAGTCTGGGACTCCATACTTTGCCACCTGCTATCTAAAGCACTGGTTTGAGCCGGTGTGCGATTTGGAATACTGAGTGAAGTGTCAGTTTTACTACAATACCCACTTTCAGAATCCATTCTGGATTCTAAAACTAGATCATCTTCATCAAAACCAGCCAATAGCTCATCATCTGAAGGTCCCAAAAGCTGAGGCATCTCATCAATCCTGTCAGTTCTATTGTGATCATTATTATTCACTCTAGTTACAACAGTGTCATATGGTTCCCCAATTAACCTCGCAAGTATTCTCACTTGGGAGTTTACTTCAACAAGAGATTCTACTTCACCTCCTAGCACCCTCACATTTTCAGGTTTAAGCAGCAGAAGTCCTAATCGGCAGGTGATATTACCCTGCAACAACACTTTTGTGCCTGGTGAAAGGTCACTATAGAGAGCAGGAATCGGCTGGTACTCCATACCCTGGAGCTCCTGGACTCCATCTGTTAATTGCAGCATCAACATTCGGGTTGGTTTTACTTCCCAAGATCTCTGGGATATTTGTGTTGACGTCACGTGTTCATTAGTGGTGTCCTTTCCCCTGATTCTTTGCAGTTGGCTGTATGCAGCTTGACTGACATCGACTAAAGAATCAATCTGTAAGCAGTAAAATCCACTAAGCTCACATTTCTGAGTTTCCGAGATTCCAACTGGCAAAACTGGGTGCTCCAGATCTCGGAGATCAGTAAGAAGCCATTGCTCAAAAACCTGTTTGTTGATTTGGGCCTGTGTTAAAGCAGCACCTTGGTTCTCCTGTTGAATCCACTCTACACATGCTTGAAGCCAGTGTGAAGGAACTTTGAGATGCCATGTTGCTTCCAGCCAAGTTTCAATTCTTGCAGAAATCATTTTGATTTTCTAAATTTCATTTAGTGGTCTTAAACTCAATAATGAAACCTAAAGAAAACACAAAACAAAGTATTTGCATTGTTTTAAATATTAGTTGCTGCATTTCAATATCCTATTTATAGCTACTTGGTCTTCAATCTAGCATCCAATAACATCTTCCAAACCCATGACCTCTACCACCCCACAAGAGTAAGGGCAGCAGGCTAAGGACATAAGGTACAGCATCAGCTGCAACTTAGGCGTAACCTAATCCACAAAAACTGTGATGATTCAAGAGTCAGCTCACCACCAACTTCTCAAGGGCAATTAGGGACGTACAATAAATATGATCATGCCAGCATCATCCACTTCCCAAGAATTAATAAAAAAACAACGCTCATATTCACCTATACAGCCGCATACCTTGCAATAACATCTAATTGGCAGCAAGAAATAGAAACATGCTCAAAATTCAGCAGTCCATACCCTGCTAAACATTACACTAGTAATTGGCTATTAAGGACTTTGGGCTTCAAAAGAACAAGAGGTGTTATATAAAAGTACTTTTTTCCTTATATTTCATTTGCATCATCCTTGCTTAACTATTATGGTCATATGTTCCCACCACATTGAGTTTAAATTCTTTGGCCTCACTCAAATTATTCCTGGATAAAGTGGACACGGGGATGATGTTTCCATTAGTAGGCGAGACTAGGATCCGAGGGCACAGCCTCAGAATAAATCCCTTTAGAACCGAGATGAGAAGAAATTTCTTCAGCCAGAGGATGGTGAATTTATGGAATTCATTGCCACAGAAGGCTGTGAAGGCCAGGTAATTGAATATATTTAAGACAGAGATAGATAGGTTCTTGATTGGCAAGGGGATCAAAGGTTATGGAGAAAAGGCAGGAGAATGGGGTTGAGAAACTTATCAGCCATGATTGAATGGCGGAGCAGACTTGATGGGACAAATAGACCAATTCTGCTCCTCTATCTTATGGTCTTATTCCAATTTCACACGTAATTTTCCCAGTTAAAAATCTCATCCTTTTAAAATAAGTTTTCAGACACCTTACCCTCCATGGAACAGTATCTGCCCCTGTTTTGTATTTTGTCATTTTGTTTTCTACTAATTTTCTTGTAAGGTACCTTCAGACATTTTCCATAGATGATGTTATCAGTGTGTCAATTACAAACTTTGGCCAACTTGACACCAAAACAATATTTTACGATGCAATATTCCCAACTTTAATGTATCTCATGTTGTGGTCGACCACTACAGAATAATTCTGATGTACATATTTTTCCCCACTTCCCCATTGAGTACCATTCACCCACTACTCTTGCCTATGTAGCCATTGAGACACATTTTCACTTTTGTTAACTCGTTGAGCATTAAGCATTGCCTGGATAGAAAAGAAAATCTCAAGGGTGATGGCAGGAACACACATCCCTTTCTGAACCTATACAAAACAAGCAAAAACAAATATTACCAAATTACAATTCCCCTGACATGAATTTCCCTTTCAGCTTTCTTCATATGGATGGCATGGTGGCACAGTGGTTAGCAATGCTGCCTCACAGCAGCAGGGGCCCCAGTTCGATTCTTGGCTAGGGTCACTGTCTGTCGCTTGTTCTCCCCGTGTCTGTGTGGATTTCCTCCCGCAGTCCAAAAGACGCGCTGATTAGGTGCATTGGCCATCCTAAATTCTCCCTCAGTGTACCCGAACAGGCCCTAGAGTGTGGCAACTAGGATTTTCACAGTAACTTCATTGCATGTTAATGCAAGCCTATTTGTGACACTAATAAATAAACTTTAAACATATGCAATACTTGCTTTCAGGCAGTAAAGATGAACTTTAACCCATGGCACCTCAAGAGTCCTTTGTTGCACTCAATTGAAAATTCTTACACTCCAGTCTAAGACCTCCCATGATCTTGTCCCACCCTGATGCTGCAAATGTTTCTCGATTCATAGTACCACCAACTGTGACCAGTGACATTTAAAAACAGACCACCATTACTTACAAAAGTTCAGATCCTGTGTACTTTTTTGAAAGTTGATTAACTATTTCACACGGTACAAAAATATTATTTCTAAACATTTCTAAAACAGGCAGGCTTTAGCAGCAAACATACTGTTAGAAAGGAATAAAAGCGAAATACAGGCGTGTGCTGGAAATCTGAAATGTAAACAGAAAATGCTGGAATTATTGAACAGGTCGGACAACATCTGTGGAGAGAGAAACAAAGTTAACATTTCAGTCTGAAACTTTCTTTCTTCACAGATGTTGTCTGACCTGTTGTTATTCCAACATTTTCTGTTTTTACCTCAGAAAGCTTGGTTCAAACAGAATCAAGAAAATCCACTTTTTTTAAAAATGCGATGGTTGTTGACAACTGTGTAATGAGGTGAGCATATGAGTTATGTTTAGAACCAATGGTACTATTAAATGTGTTGAAACCCATAATGTGAGCTAATCGACTAGGACTCGAATCCATTAAAGGCCCACTGAGTACAGCTTCAAGAGTTCCTAACCAACATACACCCCTTTGTGAATTCCATCCCTCACCCAAGAACAAAGAACAATCTTCCACAAACCTTGAACGCCAAGCCCTCTAAGGATTCACTGAAGGAAAATCTGTTGAATTTTGTTAAATCAATGTGACTATGGACTGCACTCACTGCACCTGGCGGAAAACTAGAGGAAATTCTGACCGAAGGTTAGACCAAAAGCACGGTGGTACAGTATTTTCCTCCCCTGCTTTAACGACCAATACTAAGCACACACTAAGATGCCGCCAGTCTATGTGAGAGAACATTATATTATATATCACACCATCCCCAGCTGAGGAAATCGCCCGCCCGCCACCCGCGCGGACAGATATCGCGATATCTCGCAGTTCTTCACCGTTTGGTCGTCGTTTGATGGTTTATTCGCCACAAAAAATTGACATAAAACAAAACCCGCCAGGAGACTACATTATCGGGGGGGCTGCAATAATAAGCAGTTTTAAGGAATAATTGTTCACAAAGAGCCCCAGTAGAAACTGTGTATATTGCATATTTTATATAATTTTATTTTTTTGTAAAAAAACAGAAGGGCGACAAGGGCGGCCGCTGACGTTATTTGATTGACGGGCACCCTGACCAATCGCCGCAGGACGTGTCTCGGGTTACGTCACCGGTCCGCGGGACGTAGCCGGCTCTGCGCCAATCAGTGACGGGTCCGGGGGAGTTGGGTGGGGCCTGCGCTCGCTGGTGCTTGTGGGTAAAGCAGTCGCTGCCACACCAGAGCGATCCATTTTGCTTCGCTTCTGTGGAAAGCTGAGCTCGGATTCTGTTCGCAGCCGTTAGCTTCGGTAAGGAAGCAGGCAGCTCGCCTATTTACCGCGCTTCAATTTCCCCCCCCTTCCGAAAAACGATATATGTTGTGTGTTGTCGTAAGAAGGGGGAAAAAAGATTAGTTTTTTTTAAGAAATGGCAAGTTATTGAGAGCGGCACGTTTCGTCGTTGGTGTGGAAGTTGCGGGGGGGCGGGGGAGGTGTGGAAGACATTTTACTCCACCGTCCACTAATTTTCTCGGATATTTGGAAGGTGGCCTGATAGTGAAAGTCAGTTTTTTTTTAAAAAAAACAAATCGAGTTTGACTCCTGTCCGGTCAACACAGAGGCGCCCGGCAGTGCGGGCCTAGTTGGAGTCGTCCCGGGTGATTGTGGCCTTGTAAAACGCTGCTGCCGTTGGCCGTCTCTAGATTCTTTGTCGAGTCACGGGATAAATGGCGGCGGTTTTATCCGCCCTGCTTCCCCTCCCCCTCAGAAAAGGAAGAGGCAATCGATCGCGAGTCTTCTGGCGTGCCGACCTCGCCGCCGCCATTTTAGGGATGGTTTGTTGTTCCGAATGGCGGCCGCGTTCTAGAAGCGCTTCGGTTCCTCAATTCTCTCCCCGACGGGAGGAAGGGTGGCGGAGGGGGGGAGCAGCGGGGCAGGCAGGGGATGGCGGTTTGAGCCGCAGTGTTTATTAATCGCGTTACTAGGCGCATTTCGCTGTCTCATCACATCGGCCATTTTAAGGCGCTCCATTGCAGTTTGACGGCAGCGGGGTTACTTAGCGCATGTTCGCAACACTGCTCACCCACCCCTCCGACACAGGGCCCGAAATGGTGGGGAGACGCAGCAACTCCCAGTGGCATTTTCTCGTCAGCCTCGTATTTGTTTAAGTGCCTGTCTGGATGGGGCCATTAATCTGCCACTGTTAATAATTGCCACCCTTGTATGTTACAGGTTCTGAGGTGTTCCCGCTCCATTTGCTTCATGGTGGCGCTCGAGTGGCCGGATTTCATCCGACACGCGCTTTTTGTTTCGCCCACGTGTTGCTTTGTATTTAGCCGGGTTAAAATTCATCCCATCTCCTGTTTAATATCCGTTGTGATCAATAAATCTGATATTTTAGAGATGTTGAAATGGAGCGCACATTATCCAAAGCGCGGACCATAATCTTAGTGGCACCCTCTTAGTTGATCGCTCTTAACTGAGCTCGCATGTTACGTGTATCGTACCTTGAAGTGTCCAGATAATTTTGAGGTGATTTGGGTGTTAAGTCGAAGGAGGAATATAAGAGGAAAGGGTTTTTTAGACTGGTGGTGAAGTGAACGGGGTAGTGCAATGGATTAGTGTGTGGCCTCGAGTTGATAATGAAGTTTAGCCTGCAGATCTAGTCTCAAACAAAATCTGCTAAAATCTAAATATGAAAATAATATATATTGTCCCGCAGGTAGGGGAGTGAAATTACAAGGAAGGGGTGGTGTCAATAAAATTACCCACCTGTTTAACATTTAAATAAATCCCTTCAATGGAAGCAGTAAATGACGCGTAACAATGCTACGCAGTTTCCAATTGTGATCTATCAAAACAAAAGCATCTACCGGCCATTAAAAGCTGCTGAAAGTCTGTTGCAAGGTGGCTGTGCTTCCAACCAACTTCTTTACCATGTCCTGGGGGTGATTTAAGATAATACAGAATATGCCATGCTCAGTCCATTGCCTGTAGGTAAATGTGTATGTGGTAGTACTAGACAAATGCAAACCCTTCACTTTTGGGGTGGTTGGAACAGATTTTTTAAAATGATGACTGAGGAGAAGTGGAGAAAACCCATGGAAGACTCTCCCACTACTCGACATTGCCACCTCATTTTTCAACACTTGCAGTCATCTCATTTCGGTAGTTTAATGCCAGTTAGTGACTGGAGCCATATCCTTCCTCTGAACTTGTTCTTCCACTGAGTAATTTCAAGTTTTCTCACTTCGTCCAAAGAAAAGCTACTACCCTGGGTAACCCTATTCCTGCAACTCCTGGTGACAGTAACAATGCTATTTCCTTCTGTTCTCAATTGAAACTTTATCTCCCTCATGTTTCTGAATGGATTCCCATTTTCTCCACTTCTTTCTTGATGATGCAGCCTTCCTCAATGATAATTCTGATGTGTTTTCCTTCACAGTAGTTCATAGAGCCCTTTGCCGTGTACAATCCATTTCCTGCATATCTCTGGCATTCAAAGGAATTGTCTCAGATATCAGAGAATCTCTGTAGAAGGAGGCCATTTGGCCCATCGAGTCTGCACCAACAACAATCCCACCCAGGCTTATGCCCATAGCCCCATGTATTTACCTGGCTAACCCCACTGATGCTGAGGGGCAATTTAGCATAGCCAACCGACCTAACCAGCACGTTTCTGGACTGGATGGAAACCCACGCAGACAGTGGGAGAACGTGCAGGCTGCACATAGGCAGTTGACCCAAGCTGGGAATTAAACACAGGTCCTTGGCGCTGATGCAGCAGTGTTAACCACTGTGCCATTGTCCTGCCTTTTTCATATCTTCCTCGCCTGTTACCATTCAAAAAAGACCATTCTGCCATAACATCCTAATCTGCTCCTCAAACCTCGCTGACACTTTGTCCCTGTATCATGACAGGAAGTGTTACATCTGACCTTGTACCCCTCCATCCCCAGTGTGTTTAGTAGAGCATATTTGCTGCTCAATGCTGTTTTCTACATTGCGGAGATCAAATGCAGACTGCATGTCCACTTGTGTAACACCTTTGCTCAGTCCACCTGAGCTTGCCATTTTAGTTCACCACCTTGTTCTCAAATTCACATTTATCTCCTTGGCCTGCTGTGTTTCAGCTCAATCCTCTGTTGAGGAATGGAACTTATCTTCCAGTTTGGGTTCTTGCAGTCTTCTAGCCTCTTTTTAACAATTCTGGATCATGAACCTTGTTTCTCCCTTTGTTTTCCCATGCGTTGGTTTAAATCTCAATTTCTACCCTATCCAAGATGTATCCTTTCCTTCCCTTCCCCCTTCTCACATTTCTACCCTCCTTCAGTCCTGAAGAATTAATTCAACTCCAAATCTTTCTTCATACTGCTAAGTGTTTCCTGTGTTTTTGTTTCATCTTGTCCTTCTGGACTGGTTTTAAAGTTGGACTTGAGTGAGTGATGTTGGATTTGAGTATCTTCAATGTTGCCCTTTATCAGATGTTCTAACAAATGTACAGTGGCAAATTCATTTAGGTTGCTGGGTGGTTAGTGGAGATAGTGAACCTCTAGTTTATTCATCCCATGGGTCTCAACTGTTCTGTTTTAAAGCAGTCTCTGAAATTGATACTTAGATTAGTTATGCAGCTTTGGGAACATAAATGTTTTGAAGTGTCTGAGCTAATATTTTCACTCTTCCCTTGTAAAAGGCTAGTCCAAAGTGAGTCTCTTCATATTGACATGCTATCTGACATGAATGTGGAGTTCAATTTTTTAGCAGTAGTTTATCACTGAATTGTACGAGATTATTGAATACAATTTTATAAAATTGCCACAAATTTACTCATTTAGTGACTATATTCTTGGGAGAATTGACTTTGGTTTATTTAGCAAATGAGTATTTACTAATTTTGAAAAACTTTTGTCTTACAGACTAGCTGCATAACAAGTTTTGCATATTGTTTGCCATTCTTGACATCTAAAATGGAGACTGATCAGCAAGACATCAAATATAACAGCCCAGAGACCAACGGTAGTAGTCTTAGCCCTGGTTCTTGTATGTTTTGCTTTTTTTTGCATTTCTTGTATTATATAGTTGTCACAAGAATATTAGTATTTAGTCCTGTGCTTTGTTTCCTTAGATTATAATGCCATGAACTGTGATTTCCCAATGTATTTTTAATTGTTCTTTTCCTTCAGAAACAGTATTTTACAGAGCAGTCTTGAATGAAAATACTTAACTGGTTTGTCAACAAAGGCTGGAAATATTGCCTCCATGTGTATAGGAAAGAAAATTGGGTTGTGCAGAGCTATTTAATGGATTGGCTAGAAACCAGAGCATGGTAACAAATGTTTTCCTCATTATACTCACTAGAGGCCATTTCATCTCCCTTTTTGGATTTGGTTTCTTACCTCATGCCATTGCTCCTGTCCCCAAGATGTGCAAATGTATATTTCCCAGATCCATAGCCTTCCATACTGCAAATCTTGTATCCTCTTAAGTTACTGCTCTGCTCCTCTGACAAGAGCAACAGAAATTGCAAGCAGCTTCTTGAGGGCCATTATCCATCGAGGTTGACTTTCCTGTGCTCTGGACCACCCTCAATCCCCATCTGCATGAATTGATTTGACTTGTCTACTAGCTATCATTCAGAAAGAAGTCCTCCTGTCTTTACATTGGTAATGTTATCTCAAGGCTCATGGTCTAATATCTCTGGCATCAGCTCCATTTACCACTGAAGTGGTCTTGCATGTCTTTTAAATTCCAAACTTGCTGCTAGCCTTGTATCCTCCAGAAATTTCATTGTCCAAGTAGCATTCTTCTTGGCATCAAATCGTCCTAGGATCGCTGATCCTTCTGAGATGTTTTTAGCTAGATTGCCTTTGGCTAATCACTACTTTTTCCAGGTTTAAACATGTCTAGCCAGTGGCATGCAGCTCTGGATAAAATTCTGCAGATGTGGGTCAATGGGATGCACCTTTGACCCACATCTGCAGAATTTTACCCAATCACTCCCAATTAAGACATCTCATTTAATTGCTTGTACACAAGGGTATATATACCTTGAAGATGTAACTTGTTTTCTCTCCACAGTCACATAACTAGTTTCTAGTGTCTGTTTTCATTTTACACAAGTCTGAATTTTTCTAATAGCTAGAATTACATGTAAAATATACATGGGCATTTAGTTTTTAAAGCAACTTTGCCTAGTTTCAAGAAATAATTCAGTAACAACTAATCGGTGAGAACAAATTCCATTTGGTTTTGGTTCTGGATATACATTCTCCAGGTTGGATTAGTGAACATTGTGATGCACAGAAGGTAAGTGGGAAAGTGAAGAATTCCATGATGCATTGCTGTAGAGTTTTGTCCTGAGTTGCTTTTAACTAAATATTACCAGATTGCCAACCAGGGTGCGAATGAAGGACTGAATTGCCAACTGTTATTCTAGGGAGAATATTCTGAAGCTAGATTTAGTGTGCCAACAATATTTATAAAGCTTGATATTTTTTTAAAAAACACGCAAAACTTTCAGGCAAACGTCCTGCTGAGGACCATGATGGAGAACAAGCCTTTAAGAGATCTCGGAATAACGACCAGTGTGTGGAGCTACGGCTTCTGTTGCAGAGTAAGGTGAGAATCCTCTTCTCCTTTCTATTAATGGATAATTAGAATCAGACTTCAATAGTCTGTTCTTAAAATCTGAATGTCACTTTAGAATATGCTTAAGCATTTAATGAAGGTTGCTTAGAGTTTGACTTTGATTTGTTTTTAAGAATGCTGGTGCAGTAATTGGGAAAGGTGGCAAAAACATCAAGTCATTGCGTACAGACGTGAGTATACATCTATAGTGTAGGTTAAAATTTATTTAGATATAGCACTTTGTTTAAGTTAATTGTCATGCTAACTAAGTACAATTAGAGCAATGTTCTGAATGTATTGCTAGACAGTCACAAACTATGGACATATTTTAAGATTAGTTAATTATACTGTTCTGAGAGGACAGCCATTTGTAATGTGTAATCTTATTTCTCTACAATTATGACTGGGTTAGATTTGAGGAGATGTCAATCACTTTTTAAATTAGGATTCCGTTTTAAATTTATCATAGTTGAGTGTCTTTGTAAGGTGTCCATAACTGTAACAATCCTTAATTTCAGCATATCCTATTTTGTGAACTACAATATTAAGTGGAGAAACATTGCAGGTGGTTAGTGTAATCCAGAGTTTCCCAGAGTAGAACTTAAATTTTTTTTTAAAGATGTCCATCTGTTCTTACTTCAACAGCTATACAGATGTACGTGAAGGACAAAGACTGCTTTATGTAAAGAAGAATGCTTGATATGAAATTGGGTATAGAACAGTGTTAACTATGTTTCCATAGATGGGAGGCAATGTTTTGAGAAAATAAAGTTGAACAGAATTGTAATTTTTATATTAGCCAGCATAAATAGATGCCCTGTAGCAGTTCAGGTTAATGTTAATTTCATTCAGAAGTGATTATTTGTAGTTATTTCCCTTAAGGTGAAATATTATTTAAATTAACTACTGTTGTTTGTTCTAAAAATGTAGTTATGAAGTGCCTCCATTGTTGTATAGAGTCTTCAGAAGTCTTTACAGAGGATATATAGAGTGATGAGAATAGATTTTATAATATCATTCAATTAAAATTTACTCCTTTTCCCCCCTCTTCCCTCTCCTTGTTTTTTTGGCCATTTATCTCCGTTGCCCTTGTACTGGATCGACATGTTCCCTGCGTTGCCCATCATGACGTTGACCCATCTGCCCCTTGAACGCCCATCTGAATACCCTGGTTGGCTATGCCCATAATGTGCTCAAATGCCAATGGGCACCAATACCTGAACTTCACTGAATGCCCTTGCCCAATGCCAACAACCACGAACGCCTTTGTGACCAATGCAGTACAATGCCAGTGTATCAGTCCCAGACAGCAGTGGCCCCGAGCGGTATGTCCCAACAGTTTATGACTCACTGCCTGATTAGAACGAGGAATTGTATCTATATAACCTGAATTTGTTGTTATTAATTAGTAGTCCCTTATAGAAAGTGTACTGTTTTCAAGTTATTTTCTGTCTATTTTCCCCATTAAGTCTTTTGTGGCTGGTCTTTATTACGTGAGTTGCCCACCCAGAGCAATCCACTAATTCATTTTAATGGAAGGAGCACAGCTTCAAGTGTTGCATATTTGCTGCATTTTAAATCATTTGTTAAATCTGTCTTTCTTGCACTATCCTTGTGGCCCACCTTGCTCCCCACATTTGCCTATCATAGTCTTACAAGCTAACTTTTCGTCACCCTTCACTTTTTCATTTGTTCTGTCTCATTGTTCTTTTCCTTTTATTATTTTGTATTTGGTTTCCTGCAGGGGCATAGTAGTGCTGTTTCCACAACTAGTTTCTTAACCTTTCTCCAAATTTGTCAAACACCTTTTTTAATACTGTTCTCCATGATACTCACATACTTCTGCTTTTGCCTATGAGAAGGTGTGCCAAAATTGCTAATATTTCCAGGGGTTTCTCAAATTGCTGGTGGTGGGGACGAATGATTTTTTTTCCACTTTTCTGCTCAGCTGTACGTCGTTTTTTCTTGCCCACTTAATCTGAGCCCTTCCAGTTACCCATTTTTCCAAAGCTGTCTTAATTTGAAATGTTAATTCGTTAAATTGCATGTTACTAGTAAATATTTAATGGGGGTTTACTAAATACTTGCGTAAAATTTATTTTTAAATGTTATGTACTTGATGCATTGTTTCAGAACGCTATGAATGGCTTACTCACTGATTTTTGTTTCCTTTCTCCTTAAATTGTCAATGGTTTAAAAAAACATTTGGCAGCATATTGAGTATAAATGCGGATATTGAAACGATTGGTGATATATTATCGAAGATCATTCCAACTTTGGAAGAGGTGAGTTGTGCTCTTTTTTTAATTGGTTACGATCTGCATGAAATGTGGCCTTGTTAACAATTGAGCTATGTGGTCAGCCCACAACTCAAGTTTAAATTGGATGAGATTGTTATATAGAGAATAAGTAACGCAGTTCAAGAATTTTATGCTTCTGTTGTTCAACTTTTGACCTTACAGTATCAACACTATAAAGGGAAGGACTTTGATTGTGAACTACGAATGTTGGTTCATCAGAGCCAGGCTGGAAGCATCATTGGTGTCAAGGGAGTAAAGATTAAGGAGCTGAGAGAGGTAAGCCCATCTTGTATTAAAATTTGGTTTTGATTGCTTAGTGAATATTTTGTAAATGGTCAGATTCATGTTTACCTGAACCCATTGTTGTTTCCAGCATTAAATTCCTGCACATCCTCTGGATTCACTGAAATGCACATTAATTTTAAAGCTGCCTGGTAAGGCAGTTAAGATTAAGACATTGGTCTGTTCTTTTGTTTGTCTTGATCTAGCACAACTTTCTCTATGGGTAGACTAGAATTAATCAACAGGGCTGTATCCCTCCATACTCCAATTGTTCAACTGTCTAAATCTGTTTTTGAAGAGTATTTTTGGTATTGACATGTAATTATTTCCTTTTTGATGCCAGAGCACACAGACAACTATCAAACTGTTTCAGGAATGTTGTCCTCATTCAACTGATCGAGTGGTTCTGCTTGGAGGTAAACCTGACCGAGTGGTTGAGTGCATCAAGATCATCCTGGGATTATTGGCAGAGGTTGGTATTTATCTTCCAGTATTACTGTCTTTGTGTATCTGGAGATTGTAATGAAGGTTTTACGTTCCTCGGCTAATTTCTGATATGTTGGGGCTTTATTGGCCTTGTTTAGATTGGTAATTGCTCATGTTGAATAAAATGTTATCAGTGGCTATCTTGAGTTATACTAGCAGCATGAGTAACATATTTTCTTTTGTCTCAAGTCTCCTGTCAAGGGGCGTGCACAGCCATATGATCCGAATTTCTATGATGAAACCTATGATTATGGTGGATTTACAATGATGTTTGATGACAGAGGAAGGCGTCCTGTTCCCTTTCAAATGCGTGGCAGAGGTGGTCCTCATCCTCCTTCACCTGGATATGAGCGCAGGGGTCCTATGGGAATTTCAGGCAGAGGCCGTCCCATGCCCCCACCCAGAAGAGATGCTTATGATGATATGAGCCCACCAACCCGTAGGGGCCCCCCACCTCTGCCTCGTGCTGGAAGAGGTGGCAGAGGCCGTATCCTGCCTCCCCCACCTCCACCTAGAGGGTGAGTTTGAAGTGTTGCCACCAAATCTGAAAAGCAACTCTTCAAGATTGAGAGTCATGTATTTTCTTCCAGTGTAAGATATTGTATCAATTGATAGTTATTAAATGTACAATTGCCTTTGTATGAATCATCTGGGCGTATTTAGGATGCTGTTTTTAAATTGACAATTCTAGACAGATGTAGAATTGCAATCAACAAAATTGCTTTGAGTGGATTAATTTCATCAGTTGATAGTGTTACCTAGGCTCGTTTACTTGTGCAAAACAAAAGTGGCTGAGGGTGTAATTTAGATGGAATTGCTAGTCATATTGTGCTTGCAACAAATATTCAGTAAGGATAATTGGCTGGAAGTAATTTAAATTGCTCTATTTCAGAAGTAAAATTAGTCCATAATCTTTGCTATATTGGACAACAGGCTGTACCATCCTGACTTGCCAAAGTAGTCTGGATTTGGGGCAGTTGCTGTGTTTACAAATAGCTCCTATTTCATTGTAGTGACCGTACTCTCTATGGCAGGAACAGAATGAACGATCGCTATGATGGAATGGTAAGTAGGCTATAATTTTTTTAAATTTTACTAACATTTCCATAATGGGAAAGGGTAGAAACTTTAATACTAATGCAGTTATATGCAAATGGCTGTAAAATCAGTTGTCACATTTGGGATGAGCGGATTACTTGCACTTTTTTTCCTACCTACTTTCCAAATGTTACCTCGCCTAACCACACTTAAAATAGGCTATTGCATGTGCTGCTTACACTAACCATACAATATTGTGGGGCTACTCCATCTTGGGTTGTTTTATTTTCTTGTACCTTACGATCTGCAAGGGTTGATACCTATTCATAATTATGGTTAGATTTGGAGATAATCATGATCTGATTCAAGATTTTCATTTCAACATATTAAGATCTGCTTTCTTGTCCTTCTTTCCTCATCCTTGTGAACAGGGTGCTTCTGGATATGGTAAGTTTGCTCTGTTCAGCTCTTTGAAGTAATTACATAAATTTGACTAGATTAACTTAATTCATGAGTAACGCGTATTTTTGGTTTTCAGGTAACCGTGGTGGATATGGAGATTTGGGAGGCCCAATCATTACTACACAAGTCACAATCCCCAAAGACGTAAGATTATTTTAGATTTGTTTATAAACTCTTAAATTCCCAGTACTTGGTGCAATCATTTTTAACCTGTCAACCTTGCTCAGAATTGTCTTTCGTACTCCCAGAAATGAGGATTCTGATTGTAGATCCCCCTTTGCTGGGCAGTTCGTGCATCTCCTAGGAGCTCCAGGAGTTGTTCAAGGAGACACTTGCCATGAGAATGCACTTAAAAGTTGGATAAAGATTTCTTCCCTGTATTTGCTCTTTGGCCTGCATCATTTCTCCATGTTACACACTACGGTCAAGATCAGAATTGCAGGTCATGGCTGTAGCACTCTTTTTTTTTTTTAGTTGGACCATGTAGTGCTGATTCAGAAATGAGTTCTTGCGCATTAACTACATGCTTCAATTTCTTCTTTTTGTAACAGCTGGCTGGTTCTATAATTGGTAAAGGAGGTCAGAGAATTAAGCAAATCCGTCATGAATCTGGAGCATCCATCAAGATTGATGAACCCCTTGAAGGCTCTGAGGATCGTATAATCACAATTACAGGCACACAGGACCAGATCCAGAATGCACAGTATCTGCTGCAGAACAGGCAAGTAGTAATAATAGATGTTTTTAAACTTTCATATAGCAGCTAAATTGGCTTCCTCTTGTCTTTCCATCTGCTGGGCTATGATAAGCATCCTTGATTAAGTTCTAAATGTTCTGAAATTGATTTTTTATAAAAATATTTAAACTTGTTTGTTTCACTGGCAACTAATTCCACAAATGGTATCTGCTGTTTAAATGTTTGTTTAAAAATTTGCAGTTTATGAATAGTAACTGATTCTACTTGTGAAAAACCTCTAATTCTAATGTTATTGAGAAGTATAGAAGATCAGTCAACTTGGATTGTGGTCTGGTTCTGTGTGGAAGACTAGTGATTTTGTTGTTTTTGACACTTGGATTGACAACAAATCACAGTCTGCCATATAGCGCAGATCATATCTCTCCTGAAAGTTCTATTCAAACTTTACTTTCAGTAAATTTTTTAGTTCTGCAACAGCAAACTACCATTTTCTGTTACCTTTAAGTTGAATACAATTCTGTGCTGTTTGTTGTGTACACAAGCTTTGATTAAAAATTTTAGTGCTGGGTCGAATTGATCTGCACTCGCACCTGAACATTCATTGAAAAAAATTGTTTGGTCAAATTAGTTTATTTTTTTTTACCTGGTTTCTCCCCAGTGCAGCTACAGCAGCCGCTTTGCGCTCTTAAGCTGACCCGTGCGTTCAGATACCGCAGCTCCACACGAGAAAAGGTCAGTTTGGTAGTGGGAACGTTTTTGTTTTGGTGGTGGAAAGGGTCATTTTGGGGAATTGAATTTATACACAATTGGGTGTGCAATATTGCTGATAACCTCTGAAGGCAAAGATTTCCTTTAGAAGTTCAAAATATCAAACTTTCGACCCAGCACTAGTGAATTGCTCAAATTGCATGTCTTGAAAGCACAGTATTTTATATAGATATATTAAATGGTGTTGGAAAATGTTCTGACCAAATCTTGGTAACCAGAACTAATTTTGCAAACCTGTTGCAGTAAATTGAGTTTAAAATGTAAACTTGCGGGTTGGAGGCTTGATTTTTGTTTGGGGTACATTTAATTAGGAAGTGGTTTGGGTCAAAGTAAGTGGAGGGATTTATTGTCTTTATATGCTTGTACTATCTACCTTTTATAAAATTGAAACGTTTTCAAAATATTCTGTGCTTTCCCTTCACAGTGTGAGGCAGTACTCTGGGCACTTCTTGTAAAACAAAAAAGCGGAGAAGATTGAAGGAATACATCAATGCTTTTTTGTCACTGCTTTTGTTTGAAGAGCCAACATTCCTCTGCTTACATAGATCACACTGGGAGCATAGATCATATTCTGCTTTTCTTCATTTGTCATGTTTTAATTAGTAAACCTTAGCACAGCTTAGACAGTTTAAAAATTTCCAACAGTGACAGTGGATTCTGGGTTTTATGTTTTGTTCTAAATGTTTCAGTGGTTTATTGTATTTCCTGTAATATGGTAACATTAAGATGTACACTGTTTATGGACAATAGTACTGGTAGTTTAAATGTGCCAGATCCATTCAGTAAATGTGCAGAATGCAATCTTGTTTTGTAAGGAACATTTTATGGTTTTTAAAATAAACTAGGTAAACTAAACTTGTCTATTTGCTTGAGGATGACTTATTCCTCATACTTTTGCTAGCTGAGAAGAAAAACAGTGAGCAAAAGTTGACTCGGCCATGCAACTGGATGGATCCCTATCCCTACTTAGCCATTTTTATTTGGAATGATAGCTAGAATTGCTTCTGCTCACAAGAATTGTCTTCCACTGATGCTCTAATATTAAATGTTATCCTAGTTTGCTCAGAACTATTAAAATGTCTCCACTGAGATCCTTTAAGCATTTCACTGTAACCTATGCAAATTGCTATCACTGTATCAGATGTCTGGAGTAACTGAATAGCTGAGCCTTCAAGTGAACTAGTCCAGTGTTGTAATTGATTAAAACTGCCAGAGGTACCAAGTGGGATTTGTAACTTCTTAACTAGCTTGCATTGAGATTTTGACAGCTATGATTAAAAGTCATTGTATGAGGGTTGCAGTTGTCCCAAGGAGCTGCTTGGATTGGGTACATGTTTTCATTTTCTTGACACAAGACAATCAGAATTGCAACCAACAATTACCATAACAGTTGTAGTAGCTACCACGCGTAGCTGTCGTCAACTCATGATCAATCATTGACAGTACCCAGCTCACCAAGTGTTTCTGGTCTGCTAGCAAGGTCTTGTGCTGAAAAGGAGGGTTTATAGTGTTTGAAATGATCTGGGTTAGTTTGTTACCAAGTGCAGTAATCAGTAAGAACAATGCAACAGTTCCATTCTTGCAGCTGCAGTGGGATGGTATTTTCTGGTTAGTTTAAAGGAAGAGAAAATGTAGTCATGATCTATACCTTGTCAGAATTGATTCCATAAACTGAAATTAGGTATTCTATGTTCTGTGTAATTTGAGATTACAATATACTTCACCAAACAACCAGACATTTGGATCATTGTACTTGTGCCAGCTCTTGGGTGGAACTGATCATCTACCAATCCTGTATATTTTTCAACTCCAGTCCCTTTTGTGCACTGAATTTATACCACTTGATGTATTTCAATCCATTCAACTACTGCAGTTTCCTGCCTTTATTGAAAGGTGCTAATGATTAAATAAAAGTGCACGGTTCATTTCAGTTAGGCAGATAATCATCCGCTGCAGGATTCTATCATAGTTTAAATTGTGCTTTGCAGCTACGGAATGCCTGAGGCTCTGCTTGTGTAACTATTGACCAGTAATGCCAGTACCAGCAAATCCCATCACTGCATAGGTAATGTGTTTTGCTAGATGGTTAAACCCTTGGTTTACTTGGCAATCTCAGCCTGGATGTTACTAATTGGGGGTAGTACCATGATTGGCATAGCTTCCTCACAGCATCAGGAACCCAGGTTCGCTTCCCAGCTTTGGTCAATGTGCGGAGTCTGCACATTCTTTGTCTTTTGGTTTCCTCCCACAGTCTGAAAGATGTGCTCGTTTGGTGCATTCGCTATGCTAAATTCTCCTTCAGTATACCCAAACAGGCACGAGTGTGGCAACTAGGGTATTTTCACAGTAGCTTCATTGCAGTGTTAATGTAAGTCTACTTGTGACTCAAGCTTTAAAAAAGCTAATTGTATTGATTTTATACAAATACTGTTTTTTTTTTAACTGGCATTTGAAGTTGAACTGAGCATTTGGTCATCACATAGCAATTGAATGACTGCAGCTGAAAATGAGAGCAGCATTGCTGAATGTTTTTGGCTCCTAACTGCAGCATCTTTCCTTGTAACCAGGAACAGGTGATCCTGAGGTAATCAAGTATTACTTCCCTTAAATGTGGAAGGGGATGTTGCATCAACTTTGGTTTTTCAAGGGCTAATGGATGTTTTGGGGCCTACTGAAAAATGCTCATCAGAAGTTTGGTGTAACCAAAGTAAGGTGAAACGGGTTTCTGTACACATCCATCATGAGATAAAGTCAAACAGGCTTGCATCCTCATCAGAGACCTATTTTCCATGCAACTGCAGGAGCCTCATGCTAGACTTCATAAAGTGGAGGCAACAGTGAGAAAATGTCACATAAAACTAACTGATCTGGAAGATTTTCAATCTGGGCACAGGAAAATTCTGCACCTTCTGAAGTGCACACTTGACGAGATTTTTGTCTTCATGGGGTTTGGGTTTGCAGTGCTAATTGGTGTTGGCCAGCTGGTTAGAAGACCTGCATTAGCTCTCCAATACAGTAATCCAGTTCCCTAAACCCTGAGAGTTAAGGGTTCCTACCTTCACCACAAACTCAAGCAGTGTATTCCAGACACGCACCACCCTCTGCATAAAAGTTTTCCCTCATGTCTCTTCTAATCCCGCCATTTAGCTTGAATCTATGATCCCTGGTTTTTGAAGTATCTACAATAAGTCTTAACACCAGGTTAAAGTCCAACAGGTTTATTTGGTAGCAAATGCCACTAGCTTTTGGAGCGCTGCCCCTTCGTCTGGTGGAGTGGGAGATGTGCTCACAAACGGCAAACAGACACAAACTCAATTTACAGAATTTGAAGATACTTTTGAAGTATCTCACAGGAAACTGGTTTCTCTTGTCTACTGTCTACCACTCAATCTCGTATGCCTTAATCATGTCACCCATTGGCCTTCTCTGTTCCAAGGAAAACAATGTATCCTCCAATCTCTCAGCTACATTTCTCCATCCCTGGCAACACTAGTAAATCTCTGCACTCTCCAGAACAATTACATCCATGAAGGAGAACATTCCATATGCTTACTTTACATTATCTACCTGTACTGTCACATTTAGGGACCTGTGCACTTGCACGGCAAGATCTCACTTCATTACCCCGTTGGTATATTCCCATTTATTGTGTATTCCCTTTTACTGTTTGACTTCCCTAAATGCATTATCTCACATTTGCTATTTACCTGCCCATTCCAACCCATCTATTAGAATTTTAGAGCTTACTGCTATCCTCATCCATAACATGGCCAATTTTTTTGTCACCTGCACATTTTCCAATTCTGCCCTGCCCTCCCCCAAGTTAATATAAAACAAACAGTGGGGGTCTCAACACAGCCCTGCAGAATACTACTTGAAACAGCTTGCCATTCACAAGGACAGCCATGAACAATTAACGCTCTGTTTCCTGTTACTAAGCCAACTTTGCATCCAATTTGTGACATAACCCTGTGTGCCATGTGGGACCATGTCAAATTCCTTACTAAAATCCATGTCGACAGCATCCACAATGCTACCCTCATCACTTCCTCAAATTCAATCAAATTTGTATGGCAAGACTGCCCCAAAAAGCCATGCTGACTATCCTTGACTAGTTCATGCCTTTTAAGTGACTTTATCTGATCTCCCGGGATTGATTTTAACATTTTTCCATCATCGAAGTAAGACTAACTGGCCTATAATTATTTGGCATTTCCTTTACCCTTTTTAAACAACGGAACCACATTTGCGTTCCTCCAGCCCTCCGGCATCTCCCCTGTGTCAAGTGAAGATTGGAAAATAATCCCCAAGTATCTGCTGTTTCCTCCCTGACCTCTGTGTCAACATCCTAGGGAACAATCCAGCTGGCCCTGGTGACACTGATTTGTTAGCCATCCAACCGTTAATTACTGCTGGCTGAACAATGGTCTGCAATAAGAAACAACATATACTGCATTGATCACTGTTTCATACTCCTCAATGCCCCTTATATTGACTGAAACCAAGTTGATATTGGGATAGTTAAAGTCTCCTACTATTATTGCTTTCTTATTCCTACAGGTAGAAATTTGTCTACATATATGTTTGGGGGTCTGTAGTATACTCCTAGTAGTGCGACTGACCCTTCTTTATTCCTAAACTCATCCCATAAAGCCTAATTTGTTAACCCTTCTCACAACTGTAATTGATTATTTAACCAATAATGCTACCCACTTCATCACCCACTCTATTCTGCCTGAAGACTATAGCCAGGGATATTGAGCTGCAAATTTTGCCCCTCCTTTAGCCAGGTTTCCGTTATAGCAATGACATTCTGCTGCTATGTGTCTACCTGGGCCCTTAGTTGTTCTGCCTTGTTTGTAATACTCCTTGCATTGAAGTATAAGCAGCTGAACCCCATCAATTTCCTTGGACACTTTTTAGCCCTTGTTTCTTTTGTCTTTCTGAGTCACTGACTACATCACTAACTAATGTTCTTCCTCATATTTTCTGATCCAAATACAACACATCTGAGCACACTGGTTCCTATCTCTCTGCCATACTAGTTAAAATCTCCCCAATGGAATGAGGAAAAGCCCCCACGAAGAAAATGATCCCAGCTCTGCCCAGGTGCAACCCATCCAGCGAGTACAGGTCCCACCCTCCCCAGAACCAATCCCAATGCCTCAAGAATCTAACTAACCCTGGTACACCAGCCACACATTCATCTAATCTATTCTTTTATTGCTGTTCTCGCTAATGCAGTAATCCTGAGATTATTACATTTCAGGTCCTGCATTTTAATCAATGTAAGAGTCAACTTACCTTTCCAGAACTCCTATGATGCACCACAGCATTAAAACACAACTATGTTACATTTGAAGCTTTCAAATTATTTTACATTTGTCAGAATATTCCGACTTATCAGCAGACTTCTCCACTGATCACCATCTCCCTGAGGGGATGTGGTTTTTTTTATGGCTTCCAAAACCCCATACATCTCTTAAAATGCTTGCTGGAAGATGTACAATTTTCCTGTGGTCTTCACATTAGGTATCTCAAGCTCAGAGGCGGTGTGTGCATTTTGCATTCGGGCCTTTTTGACCTGCAAAGAGGCTACACAAAAATGTCATTGGGTTGGGAAGAATTCATAGAAACCCTACAGTACAGAAAGAGGCCATTCAGCCCATCATGTCTGCACCGACCACAATCCCACCCAGGCCCTACCCCCAAATCCCTACATATTTTACCCACTAATCCCTCTAATCTACGCACCCCAGAACACTAAGGGGCAATTTTTTTAGCATAGCCTATCAACCTAACCCGCACATCTTTGGACTGTGGGAGGAAACCAGAGCACCCAGAGGAAACCCACGCAGACACGAGGAGAATGTGCAAACTCCACACAGACAGTGACCCAAGCCAGGAATCGAACCCAGGTCCCTGGAGCTGTGAAGCAGCGGTGCTAACCACTGTGCTAAAGTGCCGCCCAGGTGGAGGAAAATTGTTTTTCCTCCAAAGAAAATCAAACTACAGTGTTTTGCACTCCAATTCCCATTTCCATTTGGAGACAGAAATCCAGGCCAAATTCTTTAACCAGACAGTTACACCTGTTCCTATCAAAGAGGATCTTCATGAAGCTTCGGACCTTCGACAATATCACTGTTCTTCATCATTTGCACCTTGCTCAGCCATATTGTGCAACCATAACAACCCTATACTGCTTTCCAAACTATTCCAATGTGATCCAATCAACATCACCACTGGCACCAGTAAAAAAAAGCATAGTCATATTTAATACATAATTATCAAAGTTCACATTTTATGGATTAGCATATACTAATTCATGTAAATATGAAAATTTACTTTGAAAGTACATTGTAAAAATGTTATTTTATGTACTTACCATTCCATTACTTCATCTGAGGCACTCCATCTCATAGACCTTGGCCAAGAAGCAGTGACCACTCTGTCCCCATTTCTGGTTATAAACTGACCACCAATATTCATTACAAATCCACTGGCTCCCACACAGCTACCTCAACTACAGTTCCTCATACCCAGCTTCCCGTAATGAATGCAAGCCATTCTCTCAGTTTGTCCACCTCCATCGCATCTGTTCTGATGATGCCACCTTCAAAAACAGGGCTTCTGACATGTCTGTTTTTTTCATAACCAATGCTCCTCCCCCCCCCCCCACCACTGTGGCACTCAAACGTGTCCAAGCCATCTTCCGCACCTCACATTTTCCCTTCTCTCCCAGAACCATGATAGGGTCCCTCTTGTCCTCACTTTTTACTCCACCTCCACCAACCTCCACATTCAAAGGATCATCCTCCACCATTTTCACCAACTCCAGCATGATGCTACCACTCAACACATCTTTCCCTCAACCCCTTGTCAGCATTCACTACCTCTGTGACATCTGGTCCACTCCTCTATCACCCCCAACACCTCATTTCCTTCCAACGGCACCTTTCCATGCAATCATAGAAGGTGGAATATCTGCCCCTTTCTCTCCCTCCTCAGTGTCCAAAGCCCCAAACACTCCTATCGGGTAAAGCAATATTTCATTTGCATCTCTTTCAGTTTTGGTCTACTGTATTCGCTGCTCCCAAAGCAATTTCCTCTACATTGGGGAGACTGAATGCAGACTGGGGGGTGACCGCTTTGCAGAGCACCTACACTCAGTCCCCAAGCATAAGCTCAACCTTCCTTTCAACTCACCATCTTGCTCTCATGCCCACATGTCCATGGCCTACTGTAATGTTATAGAGATGCCCAACGCAAACTGGAGTAATAGCACCTTATCTTCCTATTAGTCTCATATGAGCCTTCCAGACTGAACATTGAGTTCAATAACTTTGGACTGTGAACTTTTTCCTCCATCTTGGCCCCTTTTTTAAATCCATTTTTTTCTGTCCTAGCGCAATATCAGGCCATCTGTTCTAAAGTTTTGCTTTCACTGAACACCGACCTTTGTTCTTCTATTAACACATTCTGCTATCTTACTCAGCAAGATTCAAAATTGTAATGGAAAGGACAATGATGGACTGGAAATAAGGTTCTTAATTGGGGGAAGGTCAATCTTAATAGGATAAGACAGGATCTGGCCAAAGCCAATTGGGAGCAACTACTTGGAGGAAAATCCAGCGAAGAGTCATAATGGTACCAGGTTAGCTGTCCTCCAGTCCTCTAGTACCTCACCTGTAGCCAGAGACTATTTGAAAATTGGGAGTCATTCAAAAAGGATATAGAGAGAGTACAAAGCCAACATATTACCATAAAGGTAAAGGATGGAACCGAAAGGTCAGAGAACCCGGGATGTCAAGGAAAATACAGGATTGGTCACAGAAAAAAAAGGGAGGCTTATGGCAGATAAAGGGGACTGAAGGCAATGGATGCCCTAGAGAAGGTGCAGGAGGTAATTAAAAAGGAATTAGGAGAGTGAAGAAGGGACATGAAAAGCACTGGTGGGCAAAATAAAGGAAAATCTCAAGTGGTTTATAAGTATATTAAGAGTAAGAGGATAACCAGGAAAAGAGTAGGGCCCATTAGGGACCAAAGTGGCAACCTGTGTGTGGAGCTGAAAGACAGTGGGTGAGGTATTAAATGAATATTTTGCATCTGAATTCACTATGGAGAAGGACAAATCAGATATAGAAAGCAGGGAGAGGAACTGTGATATAATTAAACAGATTAACATTGAGATGGAAGAGGTGTTAGTAGTTTCAGCAGAATCAAAAGTGGATAAATACCCAGGCCCAGATGCGATGTATCCAAGGTTGCTGTGTGAGGCAAGGGAGGAGATTGCAGGGACACTTACGCTAATTTTCAAATCCTCTCTGGCCACAGGAGAGGTACAGTAAGAAGTTTAACAACACCAGGTTAAAGTCCAACAGGTTTATTTAACCTGGACTTTAACCTGGTGTTGTTAAACTTCTTACTGTGTTTACCCCAGTCCAACGCCGGCATCTCCACACAGGAGAGGTGCCAGAAGACTGGAGGACAGCTAATGTGGTTCCATTATTCAAGAAGGGAAGTAGAGAAAAAACAGATAATTACAGGCCAGTGAGCTTAACATCAGTGGTAGGGAAATTTTTGGAAAGTTTCTGAAGGACAGAATTAATCACCACTTAGAGAAGTAAAGATGAATCAAGGATATTCAGCATGGCTTTGTCAGGGAAAGATCATGTCTAACAAATTTGATCGAATTTTTCCAGAAGGTGACTAAGTATAGATGAGGGCAGTGCAGTTGATGTAGTCAACATGGACTTCAGTCAGGCTTTTGTCAAGGTCCTGCACAGGAGACTGATCAAGAAGGTAAGAGTCCATGGGATCCAGGGCAATTTGGCCAATTGGATCCAAAATTGGCTTAGTGGCAGGAGGCAGAGGGTGTCGATCAAAGATTGTTTTTGTGACTGAAAGCCTGTGTCCAGTGGTGTACCGCACAGATCAGTGCTGGGTCCCTTGCTGTTTGTACTGCGCATTAATGATCTAGACAGGAATGCCGGAGATATGATCAGTAAGTTCACAGATGAAACAAAAATTTGGGATGTGATAAATAGCGAGGTGGAAAGCCTTAGATTACAGATTGATATAGATGGACTGGCCAGATGGGCAGAACAGCGGTAAATAGAATTTAACCCTGAAAAGTATGAGGTGATGCATTTTGGGAGGACTAACAAGACAAGGGAATACACAATGAATCATAGGATGCTAGGAAGTACAGAGGACTAAGGGTGCATGTCCATAGGTCCTTGAAGGCAATGGGTCAGGTAGATGAGGTGGTTAAGAAGGCATAAGGGATACTTGCCTTAATTAGATGATGCATAGTATGTAATAGCAGTGAGATAATGATGGAGCTGTATAAAACACTCGTTAGGCCACAGCTAGAGTACTGTGTACAGTTCTGGTCGCCACTCTATAAGAAAGATGTGACTGCACTAGAAAGGGTGCAGAGGAGATTCACCAGGATGTTGCCTGGGCTGGACTTGCAGCAGCACTGACAGCTGGAGCTCCAGCCCCAGCCTCAGTGGAGGCTTGTAATGGTGTTTGGCTGTGGCTGCACAAGTGCTATTTTAAATGGTCTTGAGAAGAAGAAAAAAATTCCAACTGTCATGATGGGTGGCACGGTGGCACAGTGGTTAGCACTGCTTCCTTACAGTGCCAGGGACCCGGGTTCAATTCCTGACTGTGTGGAGTTTGCACATTCTCCCCGTGTCTGCATGGGTTTCCTTCAGGTGCTGCAGTTTCCTCCCACAGTCCAAAGATGTGCGGGTTAGGTTGATTGGCCATGCTAAATTGACCCTATTGTCAGGGGGATTAGCAGGGTAAATGTGTGGGGTTGTGGGAATAGGGCTAGGTGGGATCATGATTGGTACAGACTCGTTGGGCTGAATGGCCTCCTTCAGTACTAAAGGGATTCTATGATTCTATGACTCACAGCTTGGGAACAGCAGCTCTAAACTCTGTAGTCTATTTGCCTGGCACTGGATCCAATTACATATTGCAGTGACAAACACCTCAGAGCAGACCTGGTCAATAATATACTCCAGACAAACCAATATGCCTTTTCTTCCTGGGGAATCAGTCATAAATCTGATCGAACCCACTTACGTTGTAAATAAATGTGACCTAACAAAGTTAATGTAATATAAATAGTGATGTCCCTTTAAGAAGCTCAACATACAGATAAGCCAGGTCCTTCATGTTGTCATGTGACCAGAAGCCACACTCTCTGCATTTTAGTATCATAGACAACAGGATGTGTCCAGAGATTGATCTATCGCTGTACTGATTTAGCTAAAAAATAAACTCCAGCAGAGTTCCTCAAACAAATGGAATCCGTATACCTGATTTGTGTTACATATTGATAGCAGAAGGATATTACTACGTGGTGTACAGGGATGATTGTTCTCTTTGGCAGGGCAAAGAATGCAAGCTTGAAGACCAAGGGTAGAAACAGCAAACAAGGTTAAAAAGCACTCCAGAAATTCCCACGCTACACAAAACAGTCGTAAACAAGCACTGAAAACAGAAGAAACAAACTGTAACAGCCCAAACCTTTGGGCTGAGCAAGTCTGAGCAAGCAAAAAGCCGCATCGTGCTACTGAAAATAAAGGCCAGTTGGAACGGGGTTGAGGGTACAGAGTTAAATACAGAATGAAAAATAGAAAAGGCACATCAGATACAGTGCTGAAGGCATGCGAGGAGTACATAAAATAAATTATAAAGCAAGAGAAAAAACAGAGTTCACAGCAGACCCAATAGGCCAAATGACCTCATTCTGCACTGTAGGGATTCTATAATTCTATAGAACACTGGTGGAGGCACATCGAATATTTCTATATATCAATAGTATCTGAAAAAAACAGCTGAAAGAGGGATACCCAAACCCCCCAACATGAACTGGAAGGCCACCGATGTCCTAACTTTTTAAACAAAGATTGCAGTTATGCTTCGTAGACTGAGCAGTTGCAGAACCAAACAAGCAAGCCATGAAAGTACTGATAACAATTGATAATAAGGGGTTACACAGAGTCAATACATCTGATTTATCTGAAGAGCACCCGAAAGCTCCCAGAAAGATATGGAAAGTGCGAGAGGATCAACTTCGGGTCCAAGTGGATTTTGGAATTCATGCCTAGCGTTGATGTTCTGCAGGCAACAGCCGCAGGAATCAATAGACCAATTCATCAGTAGATGCCACAGCAAGGGCAACGAATGTAACTTCTCAGAGACCTAATTGTCAGAGCAAATAATGGAGTTGATAATTACCTCAACACCTATCGAAGCATTCCAAAAAACCTCTTAGAAAAGAAGAAAGATCACAGCATTGATGCACTGCTAGAAGATGTCAGGAATTACGAAGCCATCGTAGCCAGGCAACAACATCTGCAAGCACGAAGTGCAGTTCACAGTATCGGCCCAATAAACAGGTCACAAAAAGCAAGCAAGCTGTGTGATAAGTATGGCTTGTCGCATCCACTGCGAAGTTGCTGTGCATTCCAAGATCTGTACCAGGCGTGTGGTACAGTGCGGACACTGGGCCCACTTATGCAAAAGATCTGGCTTCCAGAGGTGCACCCAGAGGGCACAATAGGACACAAACAAACAGAAACCAGGAGCAGCAGCATGGCAACAGCAGCAAGGAGAGCACCAGAGACCCATGCAAATGCAAATCCATAAACAAAGTTCACAACAAGACAAGTCGAGAGCCAGAGTGGAACAGCTTTTGACCAGAGGACTTTCCACATTGTGAATGTGACACATTGGGCAGAATTTTCTGATTTCTTTCATATTTTTAAAATTTATTATTGTCACAAGTAGGCTTAAATTAACACTCCAGAGAAGTTAATGTGAAAATTCCCTAGTCGCCGCACTCCAGTGCCTGTTCGGGTACACTGAGGGAGAATTTAGCATGGCCAATGCACCTAACCAGCACATCTTTCGGACTGTGGGAGCAAACCGGAGCACCCAGAGGAAACCCAGGGCAACATGGGGAGAACATGCAAACTCCACACGGTCACCCAAGCCGGGAATCGAACTTTAAAAAAATATGTTTCACAGGTCTCGCGCCACCTCCGTGGCAGGCGGAAGCTGATTTGCCCATCCAGCCATCAGCTGAGTGCATTAATTTATGGGGAGCTCTATTTAAATGCTTCACCAGCACTTGTTCCAAGCCCACTAAAGAGAATGGCTGCAAGGGCGGCTGCTCCGAGAAATTCTGAAGGAGCCTTGACTCGAATGCTTGATGCCATGGAGGAGAGGTGCCACATCCTGTACCCTCAGGAGGGAGAAAACTCTTCAGCAAAGTCACCAACCCCGTATGGGAGGTGGTGGCAGGCTTGGTAAGCACCAGTTCCCTGCAGAAGAGGGTGGGTCTCCAGTGCACAAAGAGGATGAAGGGCCTCCACCATTCAGCCAGGCTAAGTCACTCTTCTCATCTGTCACCTCTCACCCACCCACACATCCATCACACATCCACTGGGAGCCCATTCACTGCCACCTCAAGGGACATTACCCCTTTTGAGGCAGGTTCAGGGCTTCAGGCCAATGAGAAATTCCATCTTCGAAGGGTGCGCTCACCACACAACTGCATCTCCTCATGACCACGAGTGACATCAGCTCTGAGCACGGCTGTTTTGAGATCATGGATGGCATCGGCTGCAAGCTGGACATCCACTACCGTGTGATGCGCTGACTTGTGGGTAGAGCTGCACATTCCTGAGCAGCAGCTCCCTGACGACAGCCACTACCCCAGACGGGGGAGAGCTGGGGGTGCGAGGCGACCATGTTCCAGTCTCGGAGTGTTTCCCACATACTTCCTCATCTCCCCTCTTTGTCTCATCACATCCCTGCTCCCACCACCAACCGCACATGCCAGGCATCCTTACCATCTGACCTGGCAGACAGCCTACTTACACTCTCCCCATCTGTTCTCTTGCAGAACAAGCTGACTCACAATAAAAAAGAGAGATCACAGATGGGCGGAGGAGTGGCTGAGTTAAAAATCCTCTCTCACGTTGAGGAGAGAGCCCTCCAGCTGGCTGGTGCTCCTGTGCCGAGGGGGAGGACCCACATCACCATCATCCATCTCGCCAACCTCACATGAGTTTATCTCATATCCTTATGCTCCTGACATGCGCTCATGCCATCTTCCTTCTCTTACAGGCACCTCAGAGGTCCAGCCCATGCCCCCACCAGTCAGGCACAAGAGACCAACACAAATAGCAGCTCAAATGAATTCTCCGACATGGAGATTGAAGAGGCACCACAGCTTTCACCTGCACCCTCCACCAGCTCAGAGGCACACACCCGAGAGTCTTCGAGGTCACCATCTGCTGAGAACCTCACTTTTTCTGATCCACAGCAGGCAGACACAGGGATGTCCCAGGAACCCCGCAGTCGGATGACTGCTGGAAGTTAGCACTTTGATGAGCCCCAGTCAGATTACATTCCTCTGGACTTGGTCATCCCTCAGTTGCTGGAGTGGAGAACATCAGGGATGGATGCCATAATCAATCCTTGGATTGTAAGGAGGAGTCGCAATGCCTTCTGTCTGAGGAGATCGTGCCAACACTCCAAGGCAGCCATGTCAACGCTGTATGGCGGCTGCAGTGGAGACCTTAGTGCAGGACGTGCACTCTATAGCATTCCATATGAACATAGGAATTTGGAACAGAATTAGGCAATTCAGCCTTTTGAGTCTGTTCCTCCATTCAATCAGATCATGGCTGACCTCTCCCTGGTCTCAAATCTACCTCCCTATCTGTTCTCCATATCCCATTTTTAAAATCAGAAATACATCTATCTCCTTCTTGAAAACATTCCACGGCACAGGATGTTCATCCCATGGCATGGGGCGTGCATTCCATGGTTCAGGGCATAAACTCCACAGTGTGGGCAATTGTGGGCATCCCAGGAGTGCTAGCACTCGGGGACGGCGAGGCTTCTCAATCTCTACCGCTGCCCCTCTACCCCAAGATGGAAGCCAGTGCCCATCGGGCAGCCATAGGGAGGAGGAGAAGCTGCTGCACAGCCAGTCAAGATAATCACGAACAACAGGATGTAGCAAACAGCAGTCTGCCTCTACCTCTCCTGTGCATCCTGGGCAGACACCAAGGGCTTTCCAGTGCAGGTCCCTCTACGGAGGAATCCTCCCCCTAAACACTGGGGACCTGGGGTGGAAGGTATTGTATGCCCATACAACTGTCCCATACAACCGTGGGTTGAATCACTTGACGGACTCTGAAGAAGCCAGTTCTTTTTGTGGCCTTGTGAAATCCATGGACCATGCTATAAAGCTTGTGGTAGACTGCATATTCTTTCCACTTTCTTAAAAAACCTTTCATTATAGTTTATTTGCACTTCAGTCCTATCTATGCTCCTGATCTATGGGCACCCGGCGTGAAGATGGGGCAGGGAAGGAGGAGGACCTCTTTGTTAACCTCCTCCTGGGCTTGGTTAAGCTTGCAAACAGCCAATCCAGACAGTAGTGGGGCATCATCTGATCTGAGTGTCTGCCCCTCTACTGCAGCTACATTTGCGGCCGGGTGTCCCTGGAGCCCATCGACACCATCAAGGCCTCCCATTTTTGATAGGCACCATGGGCGCTGGGGTACTTTATTGACCCCCTTAATTACATTTTGATTTGATGTTTCAAGTTTCGTTTGTGATTTGCTTCTTGGTTCAGATGATGTCCCTTTAAGGGCTGCATCATTTAAATTGTCCCTCAGTTTGTTTGATTATTTGATTTATACCAAAATAGTAATCTGGCAGGGGCTTGAGGGGTCTTCTTAACTCCTTGCAATGTTGTCGTTTACCGGGAACTGCTCCGAGTCTGGAACATGGTTGCTTCGTTCCCCAGCTCTCCCCCGTCTGGAGTAGCGGCTGTTGTCAGGGAGCTGATGCTCAGGAACCTGCAGCTCCACCCACGAGTCAGCGCATCGCACGGTGGTGGATGTCCAGCTTGCAGACAATGCCATTCGTGATCTCAAAACGGCCGTGCTCAGAGCCAATGTCACTCATGGTCATGAGGAGCTGCGGTTGTGTGGTGAACGCACCCCTTCTCAGATGGAATTTCACATTAGCCTGAAGCCCTGAACCTGCCTCAAAACTGGTACCCCACAGCCCGAGCCTCCTTGCAGAAAGGCCCTCCGTGCCTTTTTGTACTGCACGGAGGGGTTTCGTGTATGAGTTTCTGCTGCACACCTTTCATATCCTTGCCCCCGCCCATCGCCTGGACACACCTTGGTGTGCCTTGTTGCCATCCAATGGCAGAGGTCCCCAGTGGAGATCCCTCAATGGAGGGGTGCTCCCTCTTAACATTGGGGATCTGGGGTGGAGGGTGTTGCACACAGCAGTCCCAGACAACCTTAGATTGCATCGTTCACAAACTCCCAAGAAGCGTGCCATTTTTGCAGCCTTGTGGAATCTGTGGACCTTGCTTATATAGGTTGTGGTAGACTGCACCCTCTCTGAACTTTCTTAAAAGACACCTTTTGTTACAGTTTTGTTTACACTTCAGCCTCACGCTCCTGAACTACAGGCACCTGGAGGGGGGTGGGGAAGGAGGAAGACAAAGAACAAAGAAAATTACAGCACAGGAACAGGCCCTTCGGCCCTCCAAGCCTGCACCGACCATGCTGCCCGACTTAACTAAAACCCCCTACGCTTCCGGGGACCATATCCCTCTATTCCCATCTCATTCACGTTCTTGTCAAGACGCCCCTTAAAAGTCACTACCGTATCTGCTTCCACTACCTTCCCCAGCAACGAGTTCCAGGCACCCACCACTCTCTGTGTAAAAAATCTGCCTCATACATCTCTTTTAAAACTTGCCCCTCGCACCTTAAACCTATGCCCCCTAGTAATTGACTCTTCCACCCTGGGAAAAAGCTTCTGACTATCCACTCTGTCCATGCCTCTCATAATCTTGTAGACTTCTATCAGGTCTCCCCTCAACCTCCGTCGCTCCAGTGAAAACAAACCAAGTTTCTCCAACCTCTCCTCATAGCTAATGCCTTCCATACCAGGAAACATCCTGGTAATTCTTTTCTGTACCCTCTCCAAAGCCTCCACATCCTTCTGGTAGTGTGGCGACCAGAATTGAACACTATATTCCAAGTGCAGCCTCACTAAGGTTCTATGAGGTCTACTAAGGTCACTAAGACCTCCTCATGAACTGGCTCCTGGGCCTGGCCAAACTTGCTGTTTCTACCCATGTTGCTGAAATGGATCATGACCTCTGTTTTTTTTAAATTTGTTTACTGGATGTGGGCATCGCTGGCTAGGCCAGCATTTAATGGCCATTCCTTGTTGCCCTTGAGAAGGCGGTGAGTTGCCTTCTTGAACCACTGTAGTCCCTGAGGTTTAGGTACATCTACAGTGCTTTTGGGGAGGGAGTTCCAGGATTTTGATCCAGCTACAGTGTATTTCCAAAACAAGAGGGTGAGTGGTTGTTCACCCTCTCCCCTCACAGTACTTGGCAGCTATTTGGTGATTTATTTGATGCTAACACCAGGGAGGCAATTATGGATTCATATCTGTGGCTGCATCAATGCCTGTCAGTTCTGCTAACTATAGAAACATTGATCACTATTGCTTTCTCAATCTTCCTCCTGCCTCCCTGTACAGCTCAGCTACATGTGGATAGGAATAATCTCCCCACCACTATTCAGAACTGAATATCTGTTGGAGAGTGAGATGCACTTGCCTGGTTCTTCTTCACTGTCTGGCCATCACTTTAGTTTTTTAAAATTATTGTCACAAGTAGGCTTACGTTAACACTGCAATGAAGCTATTGTGAACATCCCCCAGTCGCCACACTTCGACGCCTGTTCGGGTACACTGAGGGAGAATTTAGTATGGCCAATACACCAAACCAGCACGTCTTTCAGACTGTGGGAGGAAACCGGAGCACCCAGAGGAAACCCACACAGACATGGGGGAAGAACGTGCAGACTCTGCACAGGCATTGACCTAAACTGGGAATCGAACCCGGATCCCTGGCGCTGTGAGGCAGCAGTGCTAACCACTGTGCCACTGACTGATCACCCATTGAAATTTGCTATCTATGTACCACAGTGACACCAACTGCTGCTCAATGTTTGGAATCTGAAGCTTGAGTTTTTCTAGCTAACAACCTCTGTACATGTACTTGTCCAGGAGACGACAAACATTCTGGAGCCCCCACATGGTACAGGATGCACATTTCACAGGTGTGCCTGCCAATACCTTGATTTATTAGACTACTAAATGAAAGGATAAACTTCAGACTTAAATAAACATTCCCCAGTTATTCACCATTCAGCTGCTTCTGTTGTTGGGGCGTCGGTTAACTCATGCATCATGCAAAGAAATGCCACCAGCAGTGCAGGTTCAATTCTTGCACCACCTGAGATTATTCATGGAGGTCCCTCCTTCTTAACCTCGCCCTGAGGTGTGGTGACCCTCAAGTTAAATCACCACCCGTCAGCTCTCCCCAATGGTCTTCTGGGATTATAATAACTTTTATTGACCTTCTATTGTGCTGACGTCACTTTATTTTAGTTTGTGAATTTAAGTAGTTTAATTCTTATCTATATCTCAGATTTAATATAATGAAAAAATATGAAATATTTAATAATACTAGTCTTTATTTAATTTCAACTTTATTCTTTCAGATCTGGTTAATTAAACATCGATTGTAATTATTTGATTATTTATTCAATATACAATGTATAAAAATAAGTTAAAAATTATGTATTGTATCAAATTGAATTACATTTTGTTGCTTATGCTAATAATTGATCTAGCTTACTTTCCATGTTCATTAAATTATTTTAAATGTTTTCCTGTCGACTTACCCGTGTGTACCTTTATGTGTGGTGAAGTCACTATGTGATTATTTTCCTTTTGTGCAGTTCATACACTCACAGTCAGAGAGACTGTACATTCCCAGCCTCACTTTAACCACTCAACTCCCACTCTCACTCTCCATAACAGTCTGTCCCATGCCTTGCACTCTCTGATCACTTTGCTCCTGACCTCACTCTCTCTGACTGCCCCTCTCCCGGCCTCACTCCTTCTGACCTCAGCCTTACTCTTTGTAGGGGTCCACTCTCGGTCAGTCTGAACCAACGATGCACAGATCCAACACTACAACCATTACGTTGCTAAAGCCTTATTGCCTGATTCTCATTCAAACATTCACTGAGGATGCGATTCTGCGTATCAAGGTTATCATGTTCGATAATGCAGTTTAAATAATTATACTCGTTGTTATGGAAATCACAGATCATTCATTAGCTTGTCTGAAAGAACAGCCGATGATGATCTATGCCTTTCTCTGTAAACAGTTCTGATATAAGGTCATCAACCTGAGATATTTGACTCTGTTTCTCTCCTCACAGATGCTGCCTGGTCTGTTGAGAAGTTCCAGCATTTTCTGCTGTTAAGAATTCCAGTATCCACCGGATTTTGCTTTTCCTAATAGACCAGTTCTTCATGTTACAAAACAAAATGTGACTATAGTGACACTGTGTGGCTCCAAAATAGCATCACATCTGAACAGATGTCATAAAATGGCAACTGAATAAATTGAACTGATTAAAATGGACCAGCTTTTAAAAAGACAGATTAGATTCATGCTCCACAATTGTTCAGTTGATGTAGACCAGAACATTCCATTTTGGCATTAATTGTCTGAGTTTTCAAACACTATTTGATTTCACAATTTGATATTTTACAGTTTTTAATTTGTTACCGTTTTGGTTCAGGTTTTCTGGAACCACATTTATTGGAATTAGAATTGCCTTTTTAATTCACATCATAGAAGTTTACTCTTCCATTTGTGGGATTGTCATGAGGTGGAGATCCGAGGCTGCTCCATTTGGTGATTTGAGTTAATATTGTGCCTCATTCTGGATCATGGCATGCAGAAAGGATGTGTGAATGTACATATCAATTCTATTTCAATCAATTGGGGCGGCACAGTAGCACAGTGGTTAGCTCCAGGGGCTTGGGTTCGATTCTCGGCTCGGGTCACTGTCTGTGTGGAGTTTGCACGTTCTCCCTGTGTCTGCGTGGGTTTCCTCCCGGGTGCTCCGGTTTCCTCCCACTGTCCAAAGATGTGCAGGTTAGGTTGATTTGGCCATGATAAATTGACCCTTAGTGTCAGGGGGACAAGCAGGGTAAATACGTGGGGTTAGGGCCTGGGTGGGATTGTTGTCGGTGAAGGCTTGATGGGCCAAATGGCCTTCTTCTGTACTATAGGGATTCTATGATTTAATTCCTATCCATGGGACTATGCAAGAGATGGACAAGAGAACATGGCAGATCATAGGATCATAGAATCCCTACAGTACAGAAAGAGGCCATTTGGCCCATCGAGCCTGCACTGACAACAATCCCACCCAGGCCCTATTCCCGTAATCCCACATATTTACTGTGCCAATCCCCCTAAAACTAGGGCCAATTTAGCATGGCCAATCAACCTAACCCACACATCTTTGGACTGTGGGAGTAAACCAGAGCATCCGGAGGAAACCCACGCAGACATGGGGAGAACGTGCAAACTCCACACAGACATTGACCCAAGCTGAGGATCGAACCCGGGTCCCTGGCACTGTGAGGCAGCAGTGCTAACTACTGTGTCACTGTGCTGCCAACATGAATATTCCAGCATTCATGTTTGCTGTAACTACTATTAGTTGGATGCTATGCTATTTCTATGAAGCAAGAGCATAGCGCTTTTGCTTTTCAGAAAGAGATGCAGTGCTGTCTTGCACTAAATCCATTCATTTAAAAAACTGTGTCTTATATGTACTTTAACCTTGGACGTCAAAAGTTATCAGAGGCAGACGGAATCTGCAGTTGAGGCCACAGTCAGATTCGCCATGATCTTATTGAATGGCCGAGCAGGCTCGAGGGGCTGAATGACCTACTCCTGCTCCTAATTTGTATGTTTGTATGTTCAAATTAAATATGAATATAATTTGTTAAATTCAACAGATGGTTGGCGAAACTAATAAAACTGCCTCTTCCACCTCTGATGTGGAGATGCCGGCGTTGGACTGTGTCTTCCACCTCTACCAATGCTCATGTAATTTCCAGATTTTATTTCAAATAGGTTAAATAGTAATTGCAAACAAAGTTTGAATTTTACATGAAAGCAAAATGACCTCTGACCATTTTATTATTCAGATTTGCTAAAAGGACATTATTTTTAAATGAAAGTGATCAAAACCTCAAAGAAGTTTCACGAGCGGTTGCTGTCAATTATTGACATTAGAATTTTGGATCTATTGTCAGTAATTATAAGACTAAAGTTCAGTTGTGCTCTTGTGGACGAATCCAAACTCAACTGAACTGCATGTTATTGTTAGAACCTGATGTTACTGATAGAACACTTTGGTCTTTGCTGCTTTTATAGTGCACATTGGTGGTTGGTGTGGCTTATTAGCACTGACAGTTGTCAGAGTTCACAGTGCTGTTTATTCTGTGCAGTGTTAGCAGCTCCTGGGACTGTGGTTTCACTTAGTGTCTGCTGTTCAGAGGGTTGTTAACTCTGCATTGTAGGAGAGTTTTTTTTATTTCAAAAATATACTTTATTCATATATAATCTGAAAAAACATTACAGAAACAATTCCAATCATTACAAAAAAACATATTTATTTTCATTAAGATCAAAATTTTCAGTGTTCAGTCCAAAAACGTTTCATATGTTACAATACAATCCAAATTTCTTTATAATATTATGTACACTGCACATTGCACTTTGTAGTGCTTTAACAGAGTTACACACAGTTATACAGTCCGAAGGCTTTTCCCAATTACTAACCCCTCGGTGAAAGGCCTTACACGGTGGCTTTTCCTATTGTGCCTTGGTGGCGGATGCCCCAAGCTTGAGTGTGTCTCTCAGCAAATAGTCCTGGCCCTTGGAATGTGCCAGTCTGCAACACTCGGTGGAGGACAATTCTTTGCACTGGAAGATCAACAGGTTTTGGGCAGACCAAAGAGTGTCTTTCACCAAGTTGATGCCCTACAGCAGCAGTTCATATTTGTCTCGGTGTGCGTCCCTGGGAACAGCCTGTATAGCCCAGAGTCCTGCATCACGGAGCTGCTCAGGATGAACCTTGACAAATACCATTGCATCTCTCTCAGTTAGCACTGCGTAGTGTTATACTCTGCACATTGTGGTCAGTAGTTCTGTGTGTATGCAGCTGTCAGTAGTTTTCAGTGGTACTGTACAGTGACAGTTGCTTTTAAGACTGATGTGTGTTGTCTGCAGTATTCATGACCTCAGCTATTTTGCAAGCGTGCGTTGTTAACAATCAGTCCCCGATACTTACAGTTGGGGTGGACAAATTGCAGCTTCTAGGAACAATAAAGGTCTTGTTGTGTCACAGTGCACCATCTTCAACAATGTGCTTTCTTGATAGCTTGGGGCACTTAAAACACAAATGCAGTTAGAAACAAATCAATTAGTTTCCAGTTGCGATAAACTACCAACGTTTCTACAAATTGCATAGAATCTACAATACAGGCAGGACATTCAGCCTGACAAAGAACAAAGAAAATTATAGCACAGGAATAGGCCCTTCGGCCCACCAAGACTGCACCGACCATGCTGCCCGACTGAACTAAAACCCCCTACCCTTTCAGGGACCATATTCCTCTATTCCCATCCTATTCATGTATTTGTCAAGACGCCCCTTAAAAGTCACTATCATATCTGCTTCCACTACCTCCCCCGGCAACGAGTTCCAGGCACCCACCACCCTCTGTATAAAAAACTTGCCTCATACATCTCCTTTAAACCTTGCCCCTCGTACCTTAAATCTATGCCCCCTAATAATTGACTTTTCCACCCTGGGAAAAAGCTTCTGACTATCCACTCTGTCCATACCCCTCATAATCTTGTAGACATCTATCAGGTCACCCCTCAACCTCGTTCTAGTGAGAACAAACCAAGTTTCTCCAACCTCTCCGCATAGCTAATGCCCTCCATGCCAGGCAACATCCTGCTAAATCTTTTCTGTACCCTCTCCAAAGCCTCCACATCCTTCTGGTAGTGTGGCGACCAGAATTGAACATTATATTCCAAGTGCGGCCTAACTAAAGTTCTATAAAGCTGCAACATGACTTGCCAATTTTTAAATTCAATGCCCCGGCCGATGAAGGCAAGCATGCCGTATGCTTTCTTGGCTACCTTCTCCATCTGCGTTGCCACTTTCAGCGACCTGTGTACCTGGACACCCAGATCCCTCTGCCTATCAATACTCTTAAGGGTTCTGCCATTTACTGTATATTTCCTATCTGTATTAGACCTTCCAAAATGCATTATCTCACATTTGTCCGGATCAAACTCCATCTGCCATCTCTCCGCCCAATTCTCCAACTGATCTATATCCTGCTGTATCCTCTGATGGTCCTCATCGCTTTCTGCAAATCCACCAACCTTTGTGCCGTCTGCAAACTTGCTAATCAAAACAGTTATATTTTCCTCCAAATCATTTATATATATTACAAACAGTAATATTTGACTGATCTAACTCAATGTTTATACTTTACACTAGCTTCCTCCCACTATAATTAGGTCATGTTTGACCATCCTTGTTGATTTTTTTAAGTAGTAACAGCACGAGTAGGCAGTAAGTTACCATATAATAGATGCATGATTCAGGTCAAAACATCAGAACACAAACCTAAGCTTGGGCAGGATTTTACAGTCTCACCCGTCCCGAAACTGTTAAATCCCACCCGAGGTCAGCAGCCATTGTCCACTCCTCGCCTGCTCCGATTCCCGTGGCAAGTGGGGCAGTAAAATTCTGGCATAGGTGTCAGGGGACAGAATTGGCAGAATGGATCACAAGCTGGTTAGAATCATAGAATCTACTGCATAGGGACAGGCCCTTCATCCCAAACTGGTCCATGCCGACCAAAATGCCCAACTAAGCTAACCCCATTTGCCTGCATTTGGCCCATGTCCCTCTAAACCTTTCCTAACCATGTATCTGTCCAAATGCCTTTTAAATATTGTCAATGTCCCTGCTTCAACCACTTCCTTTGGCAGCTCATTCCACATATGTACCACCCTCTGTGTAATAAAGTTGCTCCTCAGGTTCCCATTAATTCTTTCCCCTCTTAACTTAGGGTTTTGAAACAGAAAAGTATTTTAAGGTTGGAATTGTGCACTACATAGATCAGTACTGAGATTACTGTTGTTCACAATTTACATTAATGATTTTTAAAATGTATTCTTCCACAGGATGTTGGCATTGGCTAGGCAGCATTTATTGCCCATCCTTACTTGCCCTTGAGAAGGTGGTGGTGAGCCGTCTTCCTGAACTGGTGTAAGTACATCCACAGTGCTGTTAGGAAGGAAGTTTCAGGATTTTGACTCAGCGACAGTGAAGGAACAGCGATATATTTCCAAATCAGGATGGTGTGTGGCTTGGAGGGGAACTTGATGGTGCTCCCATGCAATTGCTGCCCTTGTCTTTCTAGGTGGTAGTGATTGTGGGTTCAGAAGGTGCTGTCAAAGGAGTCTTGGTGAGTTGCTTCAATGCATTTTGTTGATGGCAAATGCTGCTGCCACTGGTGGGGGGGGGAGTGAATGTTTAAGGTGATGGATGGGGTGCCAATCAAGCAGGATACTTTGTCCTGGATTGTGTTGAGCTTCTTGAGTGTTGTCGGAGCGGCACTCATCCTATAAGATTATTCCATCACATTACTGACTTGTAGATGGTGGACAGGCTTTGTAGAGTCAGGAACTGCGTTACTCTCCTTAGAATGTCCAACCTCTGACCTGCTTTTTTAGGCATTGTATTTGTATGACTCGTCCAGTTCAGTTCCTGCTAAATGGTAAACCCCAGGATGATTTTTAAATTCATTTATGGGATGTGTGCGCCACTGGCTAGGCATTTCTTACCTAATTGCCCTTGAGAAATTAGTAGTGAGCTGCTTCTTGAATCACTGCAGTCCAGGTGGTGTAGGTACTCCCACAGTGCTGTTAGGGAGGGATGTTAATAGTGCGGGTTATAGTGATGATAATGCTATTGAATGTCAAGGGGAAATGGTTAGATTCTCTCTTGACGGAGATGGTCATTGCCTGGCATTTGTGTGGTGTGAATGCTACTTAGAATCTGGGGATCAGATGTATAATTTCACCATTTGCTGTAACTACACCATATTGAGAGGTGTATTTAATGCAAAGGAATAATGCAACAAAATACAGGAAGATATTAATAAATTTGCAGAATGGTAATATATTTCAGTTTCAATATAACATATAAATTGACTTAGCATATAAGACAACCCCATTTTTCTAGTGCCAAAATATATGTTTAGCCACATTAGTCAAACATCCATTTTTCAGCTTATAAATGCATGGTTTTACCTCATGTTTAGAGATATACACAACTTATAAGTTGGTGCACGGAATCAAGCAGGTGATTCAAGCCATGTTGCCAAGAAGATACAAGGGAGTTTAAGACACACCCACACAGAGCAGACCATGTGTGGTGACTGACAAACAGATGTGGGTCCTCCAGCTAAAAGAGTGAAGTACGGAGCTGATTTCAAGCTAAAAATCGTACAATTTGTTAACTCATCAAATAACTGAGCTGCCGTAAAGAAATTCAGCGTTAGTGAAAAACCAGTGTGAGAAGGAAAGAAGAAGGAATCTAACCTGAGGAAGATGCTGAAGACCGAACACGCCATTGAACAGGGACCAACCACTGGTCTGAACTTAAGAAACATGTATGGGCATGGGTCCTCAAAAATCGTCAGAATGGCGACACTATCACCAGTAATGCAACGTGTTTATACACAGTTAAGTAAGCCAAATCAAATCCTGAGCCCCATAAAGATTTCAGAGTAACAGCTGGTTGGTGTAACTGCTTTACAGAGCAGTAGAAGATCAAAATCACTGACAGACTACCAGAAGACCTCAGTTCCAGTTTCCAGCCATTCATTATCAAACAGTGGCAAAAATGTGAATACCAATTATGTCACACCAGTAACATGGATGAAACGCCCATGAACTTGATATGCCCAGCAACCAAACAGCGGAGTGGGAAGGTTAGAAAACAATTCTAATGGAAAGCACAGGACATGAGAAGATAAGATTCCCAGTGATACTAGTCTATATGGTTGATGGAATGAAATTAAAGCCCATGGTAATTTAGAAACTTCAAACCATGCTGAACATTGAGTTCCCTGCAGAGGATTTTAGGGCATTTTCATGACAATGGTTTGAAGCTGTGGATTGATAATGGATGGGGTAGATGTCCCAGTGGCAAAGAGCACAACTTAGTAGTTAAGTACAGAGGGCGGCAGCTCAGCGGTTAGCATTGCTGCCTCACAGCTTCACGGACCGGGGTTCGATTCCAGCCTCGGGTGACTGTGTGGAGTTTGCACATTCTCCCCATGTCTGCCAGGGGTTTAATACATAGCTTCAGCCATTTTAAGCTCTTTGTTTAGTTATTAACATTTTAGAAATTAGCTATGAGAAAATCTATATATATTTTAAAATAAGATGGTGTGAGTCCCCTGTCAATATGTATATCAGGAAAGGCTGAACATGCTAGGGCTCTGTACTCTAGAAAAGAAAGGGCTGAGGGTCACCCTAGAAATATAGAACCGTGGAATGTTATAGTACAGAGACAGGCCATTCAGCCTGTTGTGTCAGTTCTAGCTGCAAGAGGAGCTCAGCTAATCCCACTCCCTTTGTCCTTGCCCATGGCCCTGCAATATTTTTCTCTTAGGTGTTTAACCCTTTTGAAAGCCACGGTTGAATCTACCTTCCCCACAATCTCAGGTAGTACATTCCAGATTCCAAAACCAATCTCTGCTGGTTCTTTTGCCAATCACCTTAAATTAGCATCCTGTGGTACTTGACCCTCTGCAAATGGAAGCATTTTCTCTGAACTGTGATTTTGAACAGTTCTATCAGGTGTCCGCTTATTCTTCCTTGGGGTGACAAAAAATGTATAAAAGTTTCAGTTGAAGAGGGGCAGAAATGTTGCACAAGTGGAAATAGGTGGTGTTGCTGATGGTTCAGTAAGTAGTCTCACAACACCAGGTTAAAGTCCAACAGGTTTATTTGGTAGCACGAGCTTTCGGAGCACTGCCCCTTCATCAGGTGAGTGATGAGTTTGATTCACAAACAGGGCATATATAGACACAAACTCAATTACAAGATAATGGTTGGAATGTGAGTCTTTACAGGTAATCAAGTCTTTACAGGTGCAGACAATGTGAGTGGAGAGAGCGTTAAGCACAGGTTAAAGAGGTGTGAATTGTCTCCAGCCAGGACAGTTAGTGAGATTTTGCAAGCACAGGCAAGTTGTGGGGGTTACAGATAGTGTGACATGAACCTGGTTGAGGCCGTCCTCATGTGTGTGGAACTTGGCTATCAGTTTCTGCTCAGCGATTCTGTGTTGTCGTGTTTGTGAAGGCCGCCTTAGAGAACGCTTACCTGAAGATCAGAGGCTGAATGCTTGTGTTACCAAATAAACCTGTTGGACTTTAACCTGGTGTTGTGAGACTACTTACTGTGCCTACCCCAGTCCAATGCCGGCAACTCCACATCATTGCTGATGGTTATTATATATGAGGTTTAAAATTCAGCTCAGTATCAAAACAATTGCCACAAATTCAGAGTTTGGCAGGTATAGAGGTACAGTTTACCCAAATTCAGAGTGCACAAAAATATGTTGTCATACTTTCGTGTCCAATTTACTGAGCTACTTATGACTCAAGGTACCACCTATCACTCCAAATATTACATGCCTGTGTTCACACAGTCTCATGCATCACATTAATGATACGTGATACTATTGAGGCCTTACTGAAGTTGGTTATGTGTTCTAATGTGTATATTTTAAACAATATTTGAACATTAAAGGCGTTAAACATTAAACTGCTGGGAGAAGTTTGCAAACAGTTAGTGGATCTGGAAGCGGGTATGCAGTAAGTTAATGTTGGAAACCTTTGCAATAGGAAATTAAAGACAAATGTATTTCCCCAAAGCACAATAAAAATATAGAACATGGCACCATAACCATTGCTGACATGCATTTGCGGGGAAATTAAATAATATAAGTACATGAGGGAGAAAGGAACTAAAGGATATGTTGGTAGAGAGTTAGATAAAGTAGGGTGAATCATGTGAAACTAAACATCACAGATCAGTTGGGCCAAATGGCCTGTTTCTATACTGCAACAGCACACATTCACACATGTAAATATGTTGTAAAATAGGGGAGTATTTTAAATTATATGGTAATAAATATTAAACATGTTACCCCTCCCCCCATACACATTGTAAGAGGTTGTTCAGTGTACTTAGTGAGAATAATTAACGACAGACTTTAAACCTCTTAGGAACCACTTTATTTTGTGCCTGTAAGTGGTGTACACATGGTTTTCCCACAGTGGACCTCTCAACTGATTTTGAACATTGCAAAAATGCACTTTTGCAGACCTGAAGGACATGAATGTGTTTTTCTCCGAGTGAAGCCTTTAATCAACATTACTTAGATCAGATGGAATAGTTGCAAGTTAAATTTCAAAGATTTCATGATTCTATCATCATCCTTACAAATTTCCTAAACCCACCCAGGATTATGCCTTTTCAATGATTTGCAGGATATAGTGAAAACTCCTGCAAACTAGATTTCAAACCAATTTGCCTCACCAGCAGCATTATAATCAGTCATGTTGCAAAAACCCAAGGTATAAAGTTTTAAAGTTTATTTATTAGTGCGAAATGTAGGCTTACATTAACACTACAATGAAGTTACTGTGAAAATCCCCTAGTCACCACACTCCAGTGCCTGTTCGGGTACATGGAGGAAGAATTTAGCATGGCCAATGCAGTTAACCAGCACATCTTTGGGACTGTGGGAGGAAACTGGAGCACCCGGAGGAAACCCACGCAGACACGGGGAGAACGTGCAGATTCCGCACAATGACCCAAGCTGGGAATACGAACCCAGGTCCCTGGCGCTGTGAGGCAGCAGTGCTAACCACTGCGCCACCATAATATTTAGTAATGATTCTGATACAGCAATTCAGTTCAATAGACTGCAACAGGGTTACCGTGAAACTTGATGTATAACTTCTATGCTTTTCCATGGGATCTAAAATGAATTTTGAATATATGCAATTTATAACCTAGATTTTAAAATCCTGAAGCTAAAGTTAATAGGATAAACACGAGCATCAAGAGCTGATGTCTCTAATATTCATGTAGATTTTGACCAGGCACTTCAAACAGTAATGCTGACCTTTTACATGCACCAGTAATGATTTTTATCTTCATTGAATTTGGACCATTTGCCAAGAGCACAATTGAACTTCAGTCACTTGATTGCTGCTTATGAAATTCAAAATCTAATACTAAAAATTCACAGAAACAGCAAGCAAAACAGGATTATGAAATGTCTGCAGGGTTCACAATTTTAATAAAAACAGAACGCTGTATAAACTCAGCAGCATCTGTGTATGGACAGTAGGGAGTCTAACAACACCAGGTTAAAGTCCAACAGGTTTATTTGGTAGCAAATAAACCTGTGGATTTTAACCTGGTGTTGTTAGACTCCTTTACCCCAGTCCAACGCCGGCATTTCCACATCATGGACAGTGGAACAGAGTTAATGATTCGAGTCCAAATAATTTCTTCAGTATTGAAGAGGGGTAGAAGTGTAATGGATCAGATAGTTGGAGGGGGGGGCGTGAAGGTGGTTGGGCAGAATAGAAAGACAGGGATAGGTCGGAGCTGAGGAAAAGTTAAGATGTAATGGACACAAGACAAAGGGAGTGTTAATGGTACCATTAAGGACTAAAGAAATGCTTGTAGTGGCATAAAGATAAGATAGCAGAATGTGTAAATAGGAGAACAAAGGTCAGTGCTCAGTAAAAGAAAAACCAAAGATCAAGTAACAGATGGCCCTGTGGGGGAGAGGGGTGTTTTCATTGGGAAAAACCAATGAAACAAACATCAAAAAAGGGTCAAGATGGGGACGGGGGACAGGGGGAGGGGGTGGGGTGAGTCCAGTCTAAAGTTGTTGAACCCAATGTTGAGTTCAGAAGGCTGTAACATGCCTAACAGAAGATATGCTCTTCCAGTTTATGTTGTGCTTCACAAGAACGTTGCAACATGCCAAGAAAGGATATTTGGGCACGAGAACAAAATGCTCAGTTGAAATGGCAAGTGACAGACAGGTTGGGGTTATGCTTGTGGGCTGAGCAAAGGTGTTCTGCAAAGCAATCACCCAGATTGCGTTTAGTCTCCCCAGTGTTCAGGAGACTGCATTGGGAACAGTGAATAGTAGATCCAATTGAAAGAGGTGTAAGTGAAATGCTGCTTCACCTGAAACAAGTGTTTGAGCCCACGGGGCAGTGAGGAGGGTTGAGGTAAAGGGCAGGTGTTGTACTGTGATTGCATGGGAAGGTGCTATTGGAAGGGAATGAAGAGTTGGGAGCGATGGAATAATAAGGGTGTCACAGAGGGAATAGTCCATGCAAAATTTTAACATTCTTGTATCATCAATAAATTTAAAAGGTCTGCTCATTTCTGATCTTACATATAAAACTAAGCTGCTGCTTGCAATTCCCATATAAGTGAAATTTTAAAAAACTGGAAACATACAGGCATTGTGTCAGCCGCACTTTTATTATTTGCCCACAGGCTTGCTCAAATTTAACATGTGAAATTCACATTTCCAGTACAAAATTAAAATGAAAAATTTTATCTTCAAAGCAATCATGAGAGTATCCATCATCTTCCCCAATTTCCATTCTGGTCTCTCCACTTAACACATACTGCTAACAAGTAGGGTCCAAATGGGGCAACCTCCCCATCAAGACTAGTTGCGAATCAAGCAATGAAGTTTTAGGACCAGCTATGCAGCAACTTCCATTCAAAAACATACTAAGAGTGCATTTTTAATTGCTGATTTACAAAAAAAAACTGGGTACATAATTGAGCCTTTATAAAACTATGTGAATAACTAGAGTATTGCTTTCAGTTCTGGCCATCACACTTCAGGAAGGATGGGAGGGAGAATCCTTAAAATGGTACAGAATTTAAATGGTACAAATTTACCAGAATGGAGGGGGATTTTAGCTACAAGGTGAGGTTGGGAATGTTGGAGATGTTCTTGAAGCAAGGGAGATTTGACAGAGGTGTACAAAGTTATAACAAGTTTGGAAAAGGCAGACAAAGAAAACTTCTCTCTATTAGCTAATGGTACATGGACTGGGAGATGCAGAATTAAGGTTTTGGGAAAGTGGTATGGTGAGAATGTGAGGAAGATTTGTTTTTTTACATAGCGAGTGGTAAGGATCTGGGACTTAATGCCTGCCGGGGTGGTGGAAGCAGAGGAGATTGTTGATTTCTAGAGGAAATTGGATGGGCACCCGAAGGAAATAAACTTGCTGGGTTATGGGTTAGAATGGGGGAAACGGGACTGATTAAACTACCCTGCAGAGACCTACCATGGACTTTATTGGGCTGAATAGCCTCCTTCTGAGCTCAAATGACTATCTGCAATTGTGATATGGTTTACTATGCAGATTTCAAATGCACCCCTCATTTCGAAGATACAGAAGGAAGCTACCCTGGATGTGTAACCTACCCCCAGGTGGAAGCCAGTGTTGCTCTATTTAGCCACAAGCAAAGTTACTAGACATCCATCCATTTCCTTTGGTTTCATTCTGATGGAAAATAATTGGATCTTAATTCTGCACTTGTCAGTATGGAGCTGTTATTAGGACCTCAGAATAGATAGAATTAATTTGGATCTCTAAATGCATTTGCTTACACTTACTACAATATTTTGTAAAAGACTACTATTTTAATTTGCCATTTCAGAGATGTGAACCATGGTAGGAGCTTGCAATTTAGTACAAGTGAGCTCCATAATCTTTCTCCTGAAATAAATTGTGTGCCTTTGCTTTATAGAAACTGCAAAAAACATTTAACTAGTAATAGATGCAGCGAACACGATGGATGGGAATATTTGTCATGTCATTTCGAAGGTCTTTTGCATAATCCCACAGGTAGTAATCAATCAAAACAGAATTGATGTGTGTATTTGTGCATCCTTTCTGTGCTTCAAGTTCCAGAATGTGACGCAATATTAACTCAATGCACCAAATTGAGCAACCTCGAATCTCCACTTCTTCACAACTCCCCGATTGGAAGAGGACACCTAGGGTAGGAATTAAAAAGGCAACTTTAACTGCAGTAAAAATGGTTCCAGCAACAAAAACCTGAACCAAAATGGTAACAAATTCAAAATATCAGATTGTGAAACACACATTAATTTTTTTGGACAAGAGTGTTTAACAAACAGAACAGTTAATAGTAAAATGGAATGTTATAGTTATCAACTGAATGAACAATCGGAGTTCATGGATCAACCTTTTGAAAAACTGTCTTATATTTTAATCAACTCAATTGTTCATTTGCTATTTCGTAGTTATATGGGGCATGATTTTCTAGATATAGAATATTTTCAGCTGTTAAGACCACTTATAGATCAATAAACCAGCCATGATAGCCCCAATGTATTCTCTATAACTGTATCAAATAATATCTATATTTGTTTAGTATATGATATGTCCTGTCTACCCAAACACCTTCTGATCATTAAAAGGCAGAATGTTGGCAGTGGATTGCACAAAGGGTAGACACTGGTTTTTCACCTTTGGAATTTGCTTAACTCAGAATGATGGATGAAAATATCCTCTCTCTGCTGGTAATGAGTCTTTTGCAATAGGAGTTTTGGCAATCTCTTTATTAATATGCATGGACCTCCAGCACAGAACTGTCCATGCTCAATCTTACCTCATGAGCCTGAAGAAACAGCGTATAGGAAATGAATTCAATCCAAAAGTAGATGATGCCCCCTCCTAATGTTTGGGCTGAGATACATTCTTGGGACTGAACACCAAGAGCTTTATTCAAAAGGAGGGCACAGTGATATGGATGTGAGAAAAGACAGAGGAAGCTATTAGACAGCTAATTATGCAACCCTGAGGATGATCTGAGAGAAGGAGCTGCGCTTGTAGTGGCAAACCTCTGCCAAGGGGATGCCCTTGCCGTTTGTACCATCAGATGGCATTTTGTTCATGTCATTAAAACCATCTACCGCATAGCCACCTTCCCAAAGTAGCTGAAGTTCTGATACAACTTGGGACTCAAGCTATCAAAACTAGACTGCCAACTGCCCTTTGACAAGGTAAACTGACTTCCCACCACTGCCCAACATGTTGCTGTCACTGCACAGAACATTAAAAAGAGCTGAACCTACCAAAACTGGAATGTAGCCCTTGCATCTGTTTAGTTAAAATGATTATTCTTTCAGAGCAGCCAATGATTTGTGCCTTGATAATCTAATTTATTTATCTGCAGGATTACATCCTCAGTGAAGAGGAGAATCAATGTGAATGAAGAGGGAGCAGAAAAGTGATAATGCTTTGGAAACATTATGATTGAGATGTTGAACAGTATTTCTCTTTTTATTCTTTCATGGGATATGAATGTCACTGGCTAGGCCAGCATTTGTTGCCTGGCCTTAACTGCCAGAGAAGGTGGTGATAAGCTACCTTTTCGAATTGCTGCAGTCCATGTGGTGTAGGTACACCCACAGTCCAAGAAATGTGATCCATGATTTTGAAGGTGAAAGAAGTGAAGGAACAGTGAAGGAATGGGAATATAGTTTTAAGTCAAGCTGGTGTGTAGCTTGAAGGGAACTTACTGGTGGTGATGTTCCCATGCATTGAAAAAATCTGCTGCCAGATGGAGGTCACAGGTTTGGAAGGTAACATAGAAGGAGCCTTGGTAGTTGCTGCAGTGCATCTTGTATATAGTACACACTGCTACTGCTGTGCAACGGTGACGGAGGAAGTGAAGGTCTAGGTCGGTTGATAGAGTGTCAATTAAACAGCTGCTTTGTCCTGAATGGTGTCAGGCTTCTCAAATTTTGTTGGAGATGCACTCATTCAGACACTACATTTCTGACTAGTCCTTGAAATTGAGACTAGCATTGTGGAATCAGGTTGTGAGTTACTTACCTCAGAATTCCAGCCTATTGACTTGCTCTTGTACTTATTTGGCTGGTCCAGTTTGGTTTCTGGTCAATGGTAACCCCTAGGACACTGATAGTGGGGATTTCAGCAATGGTAATGCCACTGAATGTCAAGGAGAGATGGTCATTGCTTGGCACATGTTTTACAAATGTCACTTGCCACTTATCAGCCCAAGCCTGAATATTGTCCTGGTCTTGTTGCATTTGGACTGCTTTAGTATTTGATGAGTTGTAAATGGAACCGAACAACTGCAAATATCCTTATGATAAAGGGAAGGTCATTGAAACAGCTGGGCTGCGGCCATTATGCTGAGGAATTCCTGCCACTGTGTCCTGGGACTGAGATGATTGTGCTAAGTATCAATCCAACCAGTGGAGAGTTTTCTGCCAGATTCCCATCAACCTCACTTTAGCTGGGGCTCCTTAAAGCCACACATGGTCAAATATTCCCTTTATGTCAAGGGAAGCCACTCTCATCTCCCCTCTGAAATTCAGTTCCTCTGTCCATATTTGGACCAAGGCTGTAATGAGCTCAGGAGCTGAGCAACCCTGGCAGAACCTAACCTGAACAACAAGCAGATTGTTGCTGAGTAAATGGTGCTTAACAGCACTGTCATTACCTTCCATCACTTTGCTGATGTTGAGAGGAGATTGATCGAACAGTCATTAGCTAGATAGGATTTGTCCTGCTTTTTGTGCACAGGACATACTTCCATAAATATTTATTACCTGTGTGGAAATTAGAACTGACCAAGTTAATTAAGGAATTTAGTGCAGTTAAGTTGATGTAAGCTCTTTTTTTTAAAACCCTACCCCCATACATAGAGCTTCCATTTAACTTAAATCTCTCCTTTGTCATGATTGACAGGAGAATAATAAAGGAGCTCTGGTGCCAATCTCCTACAGCCCTGTGTATGTTATCTTCATAGCTATGCGGCCACAGCTGCTTTCCTGTTCCTTCGCAATAATGACCTAGTTCAATATTTACAAGTCGGTGGAAACAATATTTTTTATTGTAAACTAATACATGTGACGATAATAAATCAAATCAAATCAAGCTGCCTTCAACCCACCATCATATTAACACAACTTCTCCAGAGGAGAAATGAAGATATAAATACAACAGAGGGATGGAAAGTTCCAGTCATAAGATGCACTTACATAAACCACTGGTACTGAATCAAATTGATACTGTGGTCAAGATTTCCCCAAAATTTCATTTTTTCTTACATCTTAACTGACAAGTAATCGACAGTTTCTCTCTCTTGCTCAAATCTGCAGAACTGCATTCCTCTATCCATTCAGCAGCCTCTAGCCTCCAGTGAAATGCTTGTTCAATCACTTGTGCCAAATGCATCTTGACTGTAGCTAGAGACAGATATATGACAGTAACACTCTGCTGTGTTGGTACGAAACTGATTACAAACCTCGTTGAAGTTTTTCCATGAGTTTTTCTGAGTATTTCATGGCTCCAAGGTAGACAAGGGCCTGAGGGATTCTGTAGTCGGCAAACATAGTTAGACTGGTCATGTCATGAAAGACACCATCCCCTTTTCCTTCCAGTAGGCCCCAGATATCTGCTATAAGGATTTGTGCCCTTTTGTAAAAAGCAACTTTCTTGCCCTAAATAAAAAAAGAAATAATTGTGAAGATTTTAAATTTCCAATATTTATAGTGATATTTCAAGTCCATCATATATGAACTTTGGAGAAATTTGAAAATTCTGTTCTTTATAATTGGTGGCAGTGTATGCTATAATACTATTCTACTCTCTCTCCCATCACAAAGGAAAAAAATGCATCTACACAGAACTATAAAACTCTTAATTCTGTGCTGTGACTAGAGGCTAACATGACCACAGAATAGTTTACTAATGATGAGACAATCACAGCATCAAGTTGTGACAAAAAAATAAGAAAAATGAGATGTGATATTGATTTGGAGGAGAGGGAATGTGAGTGAGGTGTACCATCATGTATTTTAAGTTCAGAGCAAAGACACTGGAGTCTCTAATTAACAAGCCCTGAAATACAAAGGAATCAGACTGAAGAAAATTCAATACAAAAAATTGGTGTGGAATAGAACATAGAAACACTACAGTACAAACAGGCCCTTCGGCCCACAAGTTGTGCCAAACACGTCCCTACCTTCTAGACCTACCTATAACCCTCCATCCTATTAAGCTCCATGTACTCATCCAGGAGTCTCTTAAAATACCCTATTGAGTTCGCCTCCACCACCACTGACGGCAGCCGATTCCACTCGCCGCACCACCCTCTGTGTGAAAAACTTACCCCTAACATCTCCCCTGTACCTACCCCCCAGCACCTTAAACCTGTGTCCTCTCGTAGCAGACATTTCCACCCTGGGAAAAAGCCTCTGAGAGTCCACCCGATCTATGCCTCTCAACATCTTATACACCTCTATTAGGTCTCCTCTCATCCTTCGTCTCTCCAAGGAGAAAAGACCGAGCTCCCTCAGCCTATCCTCATAAGGCATGCCACTCAATCCAGGCAACATCCTTGTAAATCTCCTCTGCATCCTTTCAATCTTTTCCACATTCTTCCTATCGTGAGGCGACCAGAACTGAGCACAGTACTCCAAGTGGGGTCTGACGAGGGTCTTATATAGCTGCATCATTATCCCCGGACTCCTAAACTCAATCCCTCGATTGATAAAGGCCAGCACACCATACGCCTTCTTAACCACCTCCTCCACCTGCGGGGCCGATTTTAGAGTCCTATGGACCCGGACCCCAAGGTCCTTCTGATCCTCTACAGTACTAAGAGTCTTTCCCTTTATATTGTATTCCTTCATCCCATTTGACCTACCAAAATGGACCACGATGCATTTATCTGGGTTGAAGTCCATCTGCCACTCCTCCGCCCACTCTTGCATCCTATCTATGTCCCTCTGTAACTTCTGACATCCCTCCAGACTATCCACAACCCCACCAACCTTCGTGTCGTCGGCAAACTTACCAACCCATCCCTCCGCTTCCTCATCCAGGTCATTTATGAAAATGACAAACAGAAAGGGTCCCAGAACAGATCCCTGGGGCACACCACTGGTGACCGACCTCCATTTAGAAAAAGACCCATCTATACTCACTCTCTGCCTCCTTTGGGCAAGCCAGTTCTGGATCCACCGGGCAGCAGCCCCTTGGATCCCATGCCCTCCCACTTTTTCTAGAAGCCTTGCATGGGGGACCTTATCGAACGCCTTGCTAAAATCCAAATAAACCACATCTACCACCTTCCCTTCGTCAATGTGTTTAGTCACATTTTCGAAGAACTCCACCAGGCTTGTAAGGCACGATCTGCCCTTGACAAAGCCATGCTGAGTATTCTTGAGCATACTAAACCTCTCTAAATGCTCATATATCCTGTCTCTCAGGATCTTCTCCATCAGTTTACCAACCACTGAGGTTAGACTCACCGGTCGGTAATTACCTGGGCTATCCCTATTCCCCTTCTTGAAAATAGGAACCACATCCGCAATCCTCCAATCCTCCGGCACCTCTCCCGTCTCCATCGATGACGCAAAGATCATCGCCAGAGGCTCTGCAATCTCTTCCCATATAATGTTTTATATTCTACTACCTCAGCTGTTTCCTCAGTGGAAATTGAGGAAGATCTTCAATAAAAGAAAAGCAATTGTAAAAGTCAAAAGGGAAGCAATATTCTTATCCCTTAGATGGCCATAAGCGACTTCTACAAACGTCATCTTGATGAGCCATTGGGCTACACTTGCTGTGCTGAAACCAATCTGACGTTTAGTATGACAATGCTTTGCTTTTATCTTTAGGTATCGGTACCAATAATTAAACGCATCATTCTATGGGAATAAAAAGTCATCTCGTTTAGAAAAATCAGAGATTGCAGAGCCTTTGGCTTTGATCTTTGGGTCCTCACTGTCCACGGGGATGGTGCCAGAGGACTGGAGAGTGGCGAATGTTGTTCCTCTGTTTAAGAAAGGGAATAGAAATGACCCTGGTAATTATAGACCGGTTAGTCTTACTTCGGTGGTTGGTAAATTGATGGAAAAGGTCCTTAGGGATGGGATTTACGACCATTTAGAAAGATGCGGATTAATCCGGGATAGTCAGCACGGATTCGTGAAGGGCAAGTCGTGCCTCACAAATTTGATTGAATTTTTTGAGGAGGTAACTAAGTGTGTTGATGAAGGTAGGGCAGTTGATGTCATATACATGGATTTTAGTAAGGCGTTTGATAAGGTCCCCCATGGTCGGCTTATGATGAAAGTAAGGAGGTGTGGGATAGAGGGAAAGTTGGCCGATTGGATAGGTAACTGGCTATCTGATCGAAGACAGAGGGTGGTGGTGGATGGAAAATTTTCAGACTGGAGGCAGGTTGCTAGCGGAGTGCCACAGGGATCAGTGCTTGGTCCTCTGCTCTTTGTGATTTTTATTAATGACTTAAGAGGAGGGGGCTGAAGGGTGGATCAGTAAATTTGCTGATGACACTAAGATTGGTGGAGTAGTGGATGAGGTGGAGGGCTGTTGTAGGCTGCAAAGAGACATAGATAGGATGCAAAGCTGGGCTGAAAAATGGCAAATGGATTTTAACCCTGATAAATGTGAGGTGATTCATTTTGGTAGGACTAATTTAAATGTGGATTACAGGGTCAAAGGTAGGGTTCTGAAGACTGTGGAGGAACAGAGAGATCTTGGGGTCCATATCCACAGATCTCTAAAGGTTGCCACTCAAGTGGATAGAGCTGTGAAGAAGGCCTATAGTGTGTTGGCTCTTATTAACAGGGGGTTGGAGTTTAAGAGCCGTGGGGTTATGCTGCAACTGTACAGGACCTTGGTGAGACCACATTTGGAATATTGTGTGCAGTTCTGGTCACCTCACTATATAAGAAGGATGTGGAAGCGCTGGAAAGAGTGCAGAGGAAATTTACCAGGATGCTGCCTGGTTTGGAGGGTAGGTCTTATGAGGAAAGGTTGAGGGATCTAGGGCTGTTCTTTCTGGAGCGGAGGAGACTGAGGGGAGACTTAATAGAGGTTTATAAAATGATGAAGGGGATAGATAGAGTGAACGTTCAAAGACTATTTCCTCGGGTGGATGGAGCTATTACAAGGGGGCATAACTATAGGGTTCATGGTGGGAGATATAGGAAAGATATCAGAGGTAGGTTCTTTACGCAGAGAGTGGTTGGGGTGTGGAATGGACTGCCTGCAGTGATAGTGGAGTCAGACACTTTAGGAACATTTAAGCGGTTATTGGATAGGCACATGGAGCACACCAGGATGATAGGGAGTGGGGTAGCTTGATCTTGGTTTCAGATAAAGCTCGGCACAACATCGTGGGCCGAAGGGCCTGTTCTGTGCTGTACTGTTCTATGTTCTATGTTCTAAACCAATGTTCTTAGAAGTTAGGCAGGCCCACTTCCAGATTGGTTATGTGGAAATCTAAACACAGCAAGAAAAACTCCAAGCACTTGTTTTTTGGTGAATAGTAAGCAAAATAAATGATGCAGCAGTGAAGATATAATGCACTTAAAAAGCATTTTTAAAGGATTGATTTTTAGTACTAAACACCAAGTTATTTTGAAAATTGAGCATTTTTATTACTGTTAATTTCAGTATTGAGCCTAGGTCAATTAGAGGATTTTTTTCGCCCCCCACGCTGCAATTTGTTGTGATTTGGAATGCATGAATGGGTGATAGAAGCATTTTCAATACTAACTTTCAAAAGGAAATTGGACAAATAGCGGAAGGAAAAAAAATGCCAGGCTAAAGGGGAAGAGGGGGAAAATGGGACTAGTTAGCCTGACCAAAGAGCCAGCACCACATGATGAGCTGACTGGCCTCCTGTGCTGTAAAACTGTGATTCTGTGCCAAAGAACAAACAAAGCAAATTTCCAGGCGCCACCTGTTCCGAGATGAGGCTTTCAGTAAGCTACTTTCCGCTCTGTGTAACAATCTCCTCAGGACTAGAAGGCTAGAAAGTGATGGACTGCAGACACCAGGCAGACGTGTCACAAATATAAGTTGACAGCAGATGGCTCCTGGCATAGGAGATGCTACTGGCTGCATCCCAGGTGAGAGAGAGCCTGAGATTCCTTGGTCTCATTTGCCATGCCCAGCTGGCACTCTGCTGCTAGAACCAGCTGAAAGGGATTTGGGAGTTACGGAATTGGGATGTCTGGTCACTATGGAGTGGAAATGAACATGTAATAATTTAATTTACAAGAACTGATTGAGTATACATGTGATGCTACTATAGTAAAACTGGTCTCTCCAGACAAAACCTCAAATACTGCGAATAAATCTGCATACAGAACGGAGGGGGGGGGGGGGGGGGAGAGAGGATGTGCCCAGAGTGGATCCTTTGGTACAGAAAACATAAGCTTTGAAGGGAGGTAATTGCAAGGGAGCCTTAAAAATGCATAACACTCTGAGGAGCAAAGTTAAATTCACAGCACTTTTATATCAAAACACGGTTAAACAGACAAAACATTAGTTGACTACTTATGCCAGGAAGCATCACTTTGTCAATACCAATGGTCTTCCAGTAGGATAATGGAAGCAAAAAACTGAGATTATTCAACAGTGATTGCTTGCAGGGCATATCAATTCTTCTGTCAATGTCTGCTTTAATCACAGTAATATTTTGTGAATTCATAGAAGTTTCATAGTAACCCCAATAGTAATTGCAACTCCAAGTAATAACTTCAACCCATACACACACATCCTGTGCATTCAACAGCTTATTGACCCTAAATCCTTACTAGCTTCCTATTAAAGTAGCATCATCTGAGATCTGGAGGCTCTTGTGTATTTGCACTACTTGTTTTCCCATTTGCTATTATAACATTTCTGCTTTAAAGTTGCAACCTTGACTCTGATCCCTTTATTCTGAATTCAAGAAATGTTGCCACTTCCACAAGGGGAGAACAAAACCCCAAGGTGACTAACCACTAATTAGGATATCAAGTATTTCATTTTACCTGCTGAGGACAAATATAACTGCAGAACACCAGATGAGGCAATCTTCACCAAGTTAACTACAGTTCTACTTTATGCATGCTACAGTATCACCATTCTCAGGTGATTTGCACTTTTCTCAGCCATAGTGTACGATCAATGGAACACAAATCTAGCCCAGCTAACTGACAGTGTGGATCAAATCACTTATTGCGTGGAAATCGAGTTACTTCACAGCAGAGGGGATGAAATTACATATTTCAGAAAAAAATGTTGCTATGTCTTGTCCTCTGGCCCAATCCACTTGCGTTGCAAATAGACACTACCAACATGCACCAGGTATTTACATTTCTGCAAATGGAATTGGTTTTCCCGCAGACTGCTGGGAGATTTATTTTTAATTCCTCGTGTTCCGCAATAAAGAACAAAATTGCAGGAAATAATTCGTGGGAAGCACAGTGGGAAGTTTCCTACATTCAAAATTTGACAATTCCAAACATAGCGAACGTTCTCATATATTTATAATGCCAAAACTATATAGCAACCAGAAAAAATAAGTGCCCCCTCCAACCCATATTGATCAAAAAAGGGTCTTGACCACAGCAGAGTTACCTGAAATGTAGTTTCATCCCTATATGAAGGAAAATTTTCCACCACAAGCTGTAGCAGTTTCTGAGCACTATTTTCACTCTTCTTGATGCAATTAAGGAATGAACCATCAAACTTCTCGAGTAATATGTTTCCAGCCTCTTTAAGTACTCTGAGACGTTCTTCAATCAGAGGCATTGGAACATCTGTGTCAGAACGTAGCACATATTTCAGCTGATCCAAGGTTATATTAGCAAAATATGATGCAGTGGTAATGGGAATACCTTAACAGGAAGGAAGAATATTAGCAATATTAACATAATCACTCCTCCTAGTAGAAAAACTTGAGATCTGAACAAGGCAGATCAACAGGGAACTGCATTGTTTTGTACACTTATCAAAGTTACAAACGACATTCAACGTGTTAAAGATAAGCGATCTCTCCTCATCCTTCTTACTCTGTCTGTAGTCTCTGACATTGTGGACCACATCACCCTCCTCCAAAGCTTCTCCACTGTCATACAGCGGGGTTGTGCTGCTCCATTCTCACCAGTGTATCACCTGCAATGTTTTTTCTCCTGTTCTGATATCGCCACCTCTGATCTATTGCCGGTTTGCTATTCTGATCTACATGCTTGTCCTTGGTGGTGGAGACAGGTTCAGGCAAGGCTTTCAAAAAAGAAATTAGATAAGCGTCTGAAGGGGAAAAAAGTGCAGGGTTACAGGGAAAGAGGAGGGGAGTGGAACTAGCACAAGCTTGATGAACCAAATGGTCTCCTTCTATGACTGGAGGCAGTGAAAATCAGCCAGTGTGGAGGTGAAAAATATGTCTGTGTGGTCACAAGTGAAAACTTAGTCAGGTTTAACAAAGATGTTTTCTCTATTTTCTTCAGGTGTCCCACTCCCACCCCTGGATAAAACGGACCACGGACACTCAACAACTCTGCTCACACGTGAAGACAACATTTGGGTCAGGAATCAGAGATGCTGGTACCCGTGAAAACATATTTTAGCTAGGGTGCAATCAAGTGGCAATTACTTAGCAATAACGTGCTCAGTGACACTAAGTTTGGGTTCCACCAGGATCACTCAGCTCCTGACCTCATTATAGAAAGAACATAGAAAGCCACAGCACAAACAGGCCCTTCGGCCCACAAGTTGCGCCGATCACATCCCCACCTCTAGGCCTATCTATAGCCCTCAATCCCATTAAATCCCATGTACTCATCCAGAAGTCTCTTAAAAGACCCCAACGAGTTTGCCTCCACCACCACCGACGTCAGCCGATTCCACTCACCCACCACCCTCTGAGTGAAAAACTTACCCCTGACATCTCCTCTGTACCTACCCCCCAGCACCTTAAACCTGTGTCCTCTCGTAGCAACCATTTCAGCCCTTGGAAATAGCCTCTGAGAGTCTACCCTATCCAGACCTCTCAACATCTTGTAAACCTCTATCAGGTCACCTCTCATCCTTCGTCTCTCCAGGGAGAAGAGACCAAGCTCCCTCAACCTATCCTCATAAGGCATGCCCCCCAATCCAGGCAACATCCTTGTAAATCTCCTCTGCACCCTTTCAATGGCTTCAACATCTTTCCTGTAATGAGGTGACCAGAACTGCGCGCAGTACTCCAAGTGGGGTCTAACCAGGGTCCTATAAAGCTGCAGCATTATCTTCCAACTCCTAAACTCAATCCATTATAGAGAGTCTAACGATCTTCCCTTCACATTCAATGACAATACCATTGCTGAGTTCTCAACTATCAACATCCTGGGGATTACCATTGACCAGAAACTGAACTGGACCAGCCATATAAATACTGTGGCTACAAGAGCAGGTCAGAGGCTAGGAATCCTGTGGTAAGTAACTCATCTTTTGACTCCCCAAAGCCTGTCTATCATCTACAAGGCACAAATCAGGAGCGTGATAGAATTATTTCCAATTGTCTGGATGAATAGTCAAGAAGCTCAACACCATCTAGGACAAAGCAGACCTGCACTCCATCCACAAAAATTCACTCCCTCCACCACCAACACACAGTGCAAGCAGTGTATACCGTCTATAATAGAACATAGAACAGAACAGCACAGTACAGGCCCTTCGGCCCTCGATGTTGTGCCGAGCTTTGTCCGAAACCAAGATCAAGCTATCCCACTCCCTAACATTCTGGTGTGCTCCATGTGCCTATAACCGCTTGAAAGTTCCTAAAGTGTCCGACTCCACTGTCACAGCAGGTAGTCCATTCCACACCCCAACCACTCTCTGAGTAAAGAACCTACCTCGGACATCCCTCCTATATCTCCCACCATGAACCTTATAGTTATGCTCCCTAGCAACAGCTACATTCACCCAAGGAAACAGTCTCTGAACATCCACTCTATCTATCCCCCTCATCATCTTATCAACCTCTATCAAGTCGCCTCTCAACCTCCTCCGCTCTAAAGAGAAAAGCCCTAGCTCCCTCAACCTTTCCTCATAAGACCTACCCTCCAAACCAGGCAGCATCCGGATAAATCTCCTCTGCACGCTCTCCAATGCTTCCACATCCTTCTTATAGTGAGGTGACCAGAACTGCACACAATATTCCAAATGTGGTCTCACCAAGGTCCTGTACAGTTGCAGCATAACCCCACGGCTCTTAAACTCAAACCCCCTGTTAATAAACGCTAACACACTATAGGCCTTCTTCACGGCTCTATCCACTTGAGTGGCAACCTTCAGAGATCTGTGGATATGAACCCCAAGATCTCTCTGTTCCTCCACATTCCTCAGAACCCTGCCGTTGACCCTGTAATCCGCATTCAAATTTGTTCTACCAAAATGAATCATCTCGCACTTATCAGTGTTAAACTCCATCTGCCATTTTTCAGCCCAGCCCTGCATTCTATCAATGTCTCTTTGTAGCCTACAATAGCCCTCCACCTCATCCACTACTCCAATGTCATCAGCAAAAGGCACTAAAGGAACTCATCAAGGCTCTTTAGAAGCACCTTCCAACCCATGACCTCTATTTGCCATCTAGAAGGACAAGGGCAGCAGATGCATGGGAACACCACTACAAGTTTCCCTTCAAGCCACACACACGATTTGGAAATATATTGCCACATTGGGTCAAATCCCTGCAACTCTTTCTCTAACAGCTGTGGGTGTACCAACACCACATGGTCTGTAGCAGTTCAAGAAGGCAGCTCACCATCACCTTCTCAAGGACAATTAGGGATGAGCAATAAATAAATGTCCACATCCCTTGAATTAATACAAAAGTAATCATATTCGAGTGGAAAAAAAACAAAGAAAGTTCAATTTCTTAGTCATGTTAAAGATACTCTAGTCACTATCACATTGATGTTTATGGAATGTTGCTGTGTACAAATTAGCTGTACTGATTTCTCCAATGCAAAGTGTTTATCCTTCACTAGTATTTTAATGACGTGAGAGTTTTTGAGATGCACTCACATTGTGAAAAATCATAGAATCATACAGTGAAGGCGGCGGCCATTTGGCCCATCAAATCTACACTGACCACAATCCCACCCAGGCCTTTTCTCCTTTACCCCACGTATTTATCCTGCTATTCCCCCTGACACTATGGGGCAATTTACCATGGCCAATCATCCTAACCCACACACCTTGGACTGTGGGAGGAAACCGGAGCACCCGAAAGAAACCCACACAGACACAAGAAGAAAGTGCAAACTCCACACAGTCAGCTGAGGCCGGAATTGAACCCGGGTCCTGGCGCTGTGAGGCAGCAGTGCTAACCACTGTGCCTCCCAAAGATCTATGCAAATTCATGTTCTTTACAGGAAAATTAAGTCCTAATTGCTTGTACATATTTCATTTCTCCAACTGGACTCGGGTCAATTTCTTTAACGTCACACCTAAGAAATAATGGTCTCTGAACCTAGCACAAATGGAATTTTCAAGACCTGCCACACAGATAAGAGAATAAAATCCAACTGGGAACTAACCTTCATCCAGTGCTCTGTTAATAGCAGCACAAAGTGACCAAAAGCCACTGTACATTTTGCCTTTATACTTCACCAAACATTTGTGATCTTCATTTTCAGACCAAAAGGAAAAGTTGAGGGTATCTGTAACAAATACCCAGTTGACAGAGGCCTCATTCATCGTTTGTGGGTTCAAGTCATGGAGCAATTTCCATCCTGTTGCATCAAGTTCCTTTGAATTTCTTTTTTCAAACAACATTTCAGCAACCTTTTGAACTCCTTCTTTTAAAATAGAGACATCTTTGCTGTTCTCAGATATAAATTTGCCAGCTTCCTTCGGCAGCAATAGTGCATCCATATCTTTTTCCTTCTATTAAATCTTGAGGGGGTAAAAGAAGAATAAATTGAAAATATCTTTACCGTATCCCAAAATAAATACAGCAGCAGATTCTGAGGGTTCCTTACAGTTCATACCTACACACCTAAATAGATATGTGCAGCAATTTATTGCTAAATGATATTTTGACATTTAAATTGAGTTTTGTCATATTAAGTAAGCAGCTCATTACCGAATGCAGCTAATCACAGTGTGAATTTTGGAATTTGGTTCGTGAGGGAATTTGATTCAGTAAGCAAGGAGGGAAACAGGTAAATGATTGGTTGGTGAGTTTTACACTCAATCTTTCAAAACTCATAATTTATTCGCAATTGTAATGTTTCATTATTAGTAAGGTTTAGTGGAAATAGTAAAGTTCTTGGATTAGTACGATATATTAATTATAAAATCATAAAATATTGACATAATAAAGATGGCAGGGCAGATGATGTATTGCAACTGTAGAATGTGGGCATTCATGGAAACCAGTGTGATCTAGGGCTAACACATTTGTAACATGATTATTTTAAAATTTTGTCACAGGAATTGGGCTTCACTAGCTAAGCCAGCATTTTTATTGCCTATCCTTAATTGCCCTAGAGAAGGTGATGGTGAACTGCCTTTTTGAAACATCTGCAGTCCATGCGGAGTAGGTTTACCCAAGTATACTATAGGTACATTCACAGTGCGTTTAGGGAGATCCAGGGTCTTGACCCAGCAACATTGAAGGAACAGTAATTTAGTCCCATGTCATGATGCTGTGTGGTTTGAAGGGTAACTTGCAGGTGTGTTGTCCCCATGTGTCGATTGCCTTGTCCTTTATAGGTGACAGAGATTGCGGGTTTGGAAGGCACGGTTTAGAGAACCTTAGTGAGTTCCTGTAGGTCATTTTGTAGATAATACACACTGCTGCCATTGTACTCTGATGGTGGAGTGAGTGAATGTTTGTGGTTGGAGTGCCAATCCAGTGGGCTGCTTTAGCCTAGATGGTGTAAAGTTTTTTGAGTGTTGATGAATCTGCACTCATTCAGGCAACTGGAGAGCATGCCATCAACCGGTTGAGGCCATCCTCGTGTGCGGAACTTGGCTATCAGTTTCTGCTCAGCGACTCTGCGCCGTCGTGTGTCGTGAAGGCGGCCTTGGAGAACGCTTACCCGAATATCAGAGGCCGAATGCCTCTGCCTTCAGCGGTCACGGGCATTCGGCCTCTGATATTCGGGTAAGCGTTCTCCAAGGCGGCCTTCACGATACACGACGGCGCAGAGTCGCTGAGCAGAAACTGATAGCCAAGTTCCACACACGAGAACGGCCTCAACCGGGATATTGGGTTCATGTCAGAATATCTGTAACCCCCACAGCTTGCCTGGACTTGCAGAATCTCACTGGCTGTCCCGTCTGGAGACAATACACATCTCTTTAACCTGTCTTAATGCTCTCTCCACTCACATTGTTTGTACCTTTAAGACTTGATTAGCTGTAAGGATTCGCATTCCAACCATTATTCTGTAAATTGAGTCTGTGTCTTTATATGCCCTGTTTGTGAACAGAATTCCCACTCACCTGAAGGAGGAGCTTAAGGCTCCGAAAGCTTGTGGCTTTTGCTACCAAATAAACCTGTTGGACTTTAACCTGGCGTTGTTAAACTTCTTACCATGCCTACTAGGCCATTATTATTAGCAGGGGGCATCCCGGAGCTTACGCAAATTAATTACCACAATAATAATACAAACAGTAAAGGCTGGATGAACTCAGCAGGGTCTGGCTGCATCTGTGGACCGAGAAGCACAGTTAATGTTTCAAGTCCATTGACCCTTCTACAGAATTACCACAATGACACTCAAAAAAAGAGCCTTGGCATGATAGTTGAAGAGACACGTAGTCTATAAATTAAAGGGCACAAGATTCATAGAAATCATAGAAACCCTACAGTGCAGAAAGAGGCCATTTGGCCCATCGAGTCTGCACCGACCACAATCCCACCCAGGCCCTACCCCCATATCCCTACATATTTTACCCACTAATCCACGCATCTCAGGACACTAAGGGGCAATTTTAGCATGGCCAATCAGCCTAACCCACACATCTTTGGACTGTGTGAGGAAACCGGAGCACCCGGAGAAAACCCACGCAGGCATGAGGAGAATGTGCAAACTCCACACAGACAGTGACCCAAGCCGGGAATCGAACCCAGGTCCCCTGGGGCTGTGAAGCAGCAGTGCTAACCACTGTGCTACCGTGCCGCCCTAAGATTTGACTGAGAAGTCAATAAATTCATCATAAGTATTAAGGTTCAAATCAAGATTGTTTGAGAGCTGTCATCGATAGAAGTGTGACTTCAGTTTATTTAAAAATATGGTAAAACTATGAAATAACAAAAGGCACAATTTAAAATTAGTGAAACATAATTCTTAAAGCATGTTACTCTTTCAATAAGTATCAATTTACGTGGAAAATCAAAGTTCAAGAAGTGATAGAACCTCAAACTCCCCGACAGCAGCAGGATACCAAGAATGAAACGAGGATCTGGAAGCACACAGAGCCACAGAGTCTTACAGCACAAAAAGAGGCCCTTAGCCCTCTCTGCACCAGCCATCAAGCACCTATCTATCAATTCTAATCTCATTTGCCAGCACTAAGTTCATTGCCCGGTATGCTATGGTGTTTCAAGAATCCATTTAAATGTTTCTTAAATGTTGTGAGGGTTCCCACGGGTTTCTCACTCGCTAGTTATTTGCCTGATCGCTCCACACTAACTGCAACACTATATCCTCTCCTCCACTATGTACTCTATGAACGGTATGCTTTGTCTGTACAGCGCAAGAAACAATATTTTTCACTGCACCTCAATACATGTGACAACAATTGATCAAATCACATGGCATCTTTGTGCTCAGGTACAAATCCAATCCCAATACACACCACCTCTTTCTGTAAGGGGAGTCCAGCTTCGCCCAGAGGCTACACTAAAACTGCCAGCCGGCCAATTTACTGATGGATGGGACAGATCGAAAGTCACTGGATTTAACAAGCCTCTGTCTCCTCTACAACTGCCAAACACTTGCATCACCAGCCCGACACGACCAAAGTATTCACTACGTTGGCGCCAGCAGACGAGCAAAAGTACATTTGGCACCAGTCCAAACCTACGCACATGCGGAAAAACGGCAGTCCCACAATCCACCGCGGTACGCGTATGCGCAGCGGTCCCTCCCGGTCTCTCCTTGTCCCCACCGGTGCCGCCATCTTTGTGAGGTCCAGACCAGCCGGAAGTGATGTTGCTAGGACACAGTTATAAACATAGAGTAACTGCAAGTTGCCGACCTCGCAACCGAACGGACCTCGCCATCTGCATTACATATGTAGACATCGCCTTAGATAAAAGGAACCGAGAGGGAGGCAGGTAAAAGAAAGGTAGGAGGTACGGAGTATACTTGTATTGGAGGCAGTTACAGCACACGTTCACTAGATTGGTCTCTGGGATGAGAGGGTTGTCCCATGATGGGAAACTGAATACATTGGGTTTATATTCTCTGGAATGGCAAAGAACGAGATGTGACCTCACTGAAACATTCAAGATTTTGGAGGGGCTGGACAGGAGTGTTGCCCTTTCGTCTCCAGAGACGTGTCGGTTAGGTGGATTAGCCATGGTAAATGCGTGGCGTTACAGGGATAGTGCAGAGGCTGGGCCTGGGTAAAGATGCTCTTTCGGGGAATTGATGCAGACTCAATGGGCTGAATGGCCTCCTTCTGCACTGCAGGGATCCTATGGTTGGTATCCCTGGCTGGGGAAGATATTACAAGGAGGTTGGGGGCACACTTTCAGCAAAGGAAGTGGATCATTTAGGACGGAGATGAGAAATTACTCCAAAGGGTTCTGATCTTCAGAGTTCTGTACCCAGAGAGTTGTAGATGACCCATTGTTGAGTCTATTTGAAGCAGAAATAGACTGATTTTTGTTATCTCGGAATCAAGGGATATGGGGATCGGGTGGGAAAATGGAGTGAAGCCATTTTGATCATGGTGAATGGAGGAGTAGACTTGATAGGCCACATGGTATGCTCCTTCTCCTATTTTCTATGTTCCGCTGTTCTTAATGATGCAACAGTAGAGGGAAAGTAAGTGAAGGAAGAGGAGAAGCCACTAAAAGTGGCGCAAATACAGGCAAAAAGCTGCCAGGACTTAGCCAGTAAAGCAGTGTTTCAGTTTGGCAGTATGTGGTGAGCAGGGCAGCAGAAGCTGCAATCTGAGTGACTGCGGCCCTTAGGCTAGAACTCTGGGTCAGTGTTAAAAGAAAACACATCTCACTGTCTCTAGTTTACCAGTTGAATTTGCTGCTTGAAACTTCCTATTTCTCTGCTCTTGTACTTATTACATGTACTTGAACCAGCTCCCTACCCTTAGCTCTTGCAAGTTTATTTTTCAACACAGTTAAACCTTTTGGCTTGTAACTGTGGAAACCAAAGAGCAGCTGAATTATACAGTTTCTGTATAATTTACAGAGGCGATACTGCTCAGTCTCAGTTAAAAGGCAGCCTGCCCCTTTCCTTTACCCTATTCTGGGGGAACCTTCTTTATGTCTCCCGTCAACTGCTGCATCCGGCCAGCCAGTGAATCAGACTCTAAACTTTCCAGTTAAGAATGATTCAAATCATGATATTGACAGACAGAATTATTATCAGGAATTCTTTTGCACTCTTGAACCATTTCCTGTAGTGGGATTGGTGATAATCTCTCGTATTGATGGCATCGTTTTCCATTTTGGTTCCAGCTGCTGTAAGGGTTTGAGTTCAGATAGTTCAGCAGATTGCTAGGCACAGTCTCTTCTAGGCCGGTTAGTCTTACTTCGGTGGTCGGTAAGTTAATGGAAAAGGTCCTGAGGGATAGGATGTATGACCATTTGGAAAGATGCAGCTTAATCCGTGATAGTCAACACGGATTCATGAAGGGTAAGTCTTGCCTCACAAATTTGATTGAATTCTTTGAGGAGGTAACTAGGTGTGTAGATGAAGATGGAGCAGTTGATGTAGTATACATGGATTTTAGTAAGGCGTTTGATAAGGTTTCCCATGGTCAGCTCATGAAGAAAGTAAGGAGGTGTGAGATCGGATAAGTAACTGGCTATCTCATAGAAGACAGAGGGTGGTGGTGGATGGAAAATTTTCAGACTGGAGACCAGTTACCAGCGGTGTATCACAGGGATCAGTGTTGGGTCCTCTGCTATTTGTGATTTTTATCAATGACTTGGAGGAGGGGGCTGAAGGGTGGGTCAGTAAATTTGCTGATGACACCAAGATTGGTGGAGTAGTGGGTGAGGTGGAGGGCTGTTGTAGGCTGCAAAGAGAAATTGATAGGATGCAGAGCTGGGCCGAAAAATGGCAGATGGAGTTTAACCCTGATAAGTGCGAGGTGATTCATTTTGGGAGGACAAATTTGAATGCGGATTACAGGGTCAACGGCAGGGTTCTGAGGAATGTGAAGGAACAGAGAGATCTTGGGGTTCATATCCACAGATCTCTGGATAGAGCCGTGAAGAAGGCCTACAGTGTGTTAGTGTTTATTAACAGGGGGTTTGAGTTTAAGAGCCGGGGGGTTATGCTGCAACTGTACAGGACCTTGGTAAGACCACATTTGGAATATTATGTGCAGTTCTGGTCACCTCACTATAAGAAGGATGTGGAAGCATTGGAAAGAGTGCAAAGGAGATTTACCAGGATGCTGCCTGGTTTGGAGGTAGGTCTTATGAGGAAAGGTTGAGGGAGCTAGGGCTTTTCTCTTTAGAGCGGAGGAGGATGAGAGGCGACTTAATAGAGGTTTATAAAATGATGAGGGGGATAGACAGAGTGGACGTTCAGAGATTATTTCCTCGGGTGGATGTAGCTATTACTAGGGGGCATAACTATAAGGTTCATGGTGGGAGATACAGGAAGGATGTCCGAGGAAGGTTCTTTACTCAGAGAGTGGTTGGGGTGTGGAATAGACTGCCTGCTTTGATAGTGGAGTCGGACACTTTAGGAACTTTCAAGCAGTTATTGGATAGGCACATGGAGCACACCAGAATGATAGGGAGTGGGATAGCTTGATCTTGATCTCGGCACAATATTGAGGGCCGAAGGGCCTGTACTGTGCTGTACTGTTCTAAGTATTTCTCTTGTGACTGTGGTGTCTTGACTGTACATGGGCTTAGTAGCTCCAACCTCTACATGAAAACTCAGACATACAAAATGGGAGCAGAAATATGCCATTTGGCCACTCGAGAGCCTGCTCTGACATTCAATAAGATCATGGCTGATCTGTTTGTGTTTTGAGTTCTACATTCCCATCTACCCTGATAACCTTTGATTTCCTTGCTGAACAAGAGTCTATCTAACTCTGCCTTAAAAATATTCAGTGACCCCACTTCCATTGCCTTCTGAAGCAGAGTTCCAAGGTCTCGCAGCCCTCTGAGAAAAGAATTCTCCTCATCTCTGTCCTCTTAAGCACGACCCCTAATTTTAAAAGTGTCCCCTTGTTCTGGAGTCACCCACAAGAGGAAACATCCTTTCCACAACAACCTTATCAAGACCATTCAAAATCTTGTACACTTCAATCATGTCACCCCTTACTCTTCTAAACTATTTGAAACAAGCCCAGCCTGTCCAAACTATCTTTATAAGACAACCCACCCATTCCAGGTATCAATCTAGTGAACCGCCTCCAAGGCATTTACCTCCTTCCTTAAATAAGGAGACCAAAACTGCACATAGTATTCAAGATGTGGGCTTACCAATACCCTGTATAACTGAAGCATAACATCCTTCCTTTTATGCTAAATTCCTCTCATAATACGGATAACATTCCATTAGCCTTCTTGATTACATGCTGTACCTGCATACTAATCTTTTGTGACTAATACACTACAACACCTAGATCCCTCTGTAACTTGGACTTGTGCAATTGTTCTCTGTTTAAGTAATACTCTGCTTTTTTAATTCCTCCTGTCAAAGTAAACAACTTCACATTTTCTTGCATTATACTTCATCTGCCAGATTTTTGTCCACTCACTCAACCTATTTACATCTGTCTGCAAACTCCTTGTGTCTCTTCGCAGGATACTCTCTTATCTTTGTGTCATCTGCAAATTTAGCTACCATGCCTTCTCCTTATTAACCTTTTAGTCATTCTCTACTGTGCTTATTATTCTAATCAATCATCTGATCGGCCGCTGACATTTGTGCAGCTATATGCTTTTTCCTTAAGTTTGATGGTTTCCTTAACTTCTTTAGTTAACCACAGATGGTGGGTCATCCCTTTAGAATTTTTCTTTTCATAGAATATACCTATTCTGAGTATTCTGAAATATCCCCTAGCCCAGTGATGGGCAACCTAGTAAGTGGCCCTCCTTCATATCAGTAGGCCGTAAGATTGAAATCAGGCTTGTTCACTAACCGTGACTCTTAAATAAGATTGAATACAGTTAATACATGCCAAGTATTTCATTAAGTTATAGAAAATGCTTAATCCTTCATATATCAATAAAACGTAAGTAGTTAAAACCAAAATAAAAGCTTGATTGACGCAGAGGGAGTGCAAACCCCTCACAGTCAATGTTGTATGCAATCAGCATGCACCTTGCTTCATGTGCATATCACTTCAGTCATACTGGGAGGAAGAAAGCTACGTGGCTGGAAACCAGTGGAATGCGGCATCTCTGCAGATATGCAACAGTCAACAAAATGTCTTGTGGGTCACACTCAGAACCCTGATAGGCGCATGTTGCCCACCACTGCCCCAGTTAACTTCAGTTAGCTCAGCTTTCATGTCCAGATAGTTGCCCTTATTTGAGTTTAAAATACTAGTCTTAGACCCACTCCCTTTCATACCTGTTGTAAAATTCAATCATATTGTGGTTGCTGCTTTCCATGGGTACCTTTACCTTGAGATCATTAATAAATCCTGTCACATTACACAATATCATGTCTAATGTAACCTGTTCTCTCATTGGTTCCAGGAAGTGCTACTCTAAGAAACTATATTGAAAGCTTTCTATGAACTCCTCATCCAGGCTGTAAGTGCCAATCTGATCTTTCTAGTTTATATGTCAGATTAATGTCACCCATGATTATTGCTGTCCTTTTATCGCAAGCATCTAATTTTTATTTTGTATACTTTGTCCTATATTGTGGTTACTGATAGGGGGCCTGTGGACCATCCCCACTAATGACTTATTTCCCCTATTCCTCATCTCCACTTGAACCGATTTTACATCCTGACCTCCTAAACTTAGGTAATCTCTAACTATTGCACAAATGCCATCCTTTATTAACAGTGCTACCTCTCTACCTTTACCAAACTTCCTAGTCTACTTGAATATTATATACCCTTAAATATTTAGAATCCAAACCTTGTCATCCTGCAGTGATGTTTCTCAATGGCTATCACCTCATATTTATTTATTTCAATGTGTGCTATCAATTCATTTACTTTGTTATGAATAAGAACATAAAAACGAGGAGTAGGAGTAGGCGATTTAGCCCCTCAAACCTGCTCCGCCATTCAATACGACCATAGCTGATCTTGTCTCGGCCTTGACTCCACTTTCCTGCCCATTCTCCATAACCCTTCAACCCGTTACTAATTAAAAATCTGTCTATCTCCCAGATTTAGTCCATGTCCATATCACCACTACACTCTCGAGGTAGAGTCAACACAGGGCAGCACGGTAGCACAGTGGTTAGCACTGCTGCTTCACAGCGCCAGGGACCCAGGTTCGATTCCCGGCTTGGGTCACTGTCTGTGTGGAGTTTGCACGTTCTCCCCGTGTCTGTGTGGGTTTCCTCCGGGTGCTCCGGTTTCCTCCCACATTCTGAAAGATGTACTGGTTAGGTGCATTGACCCGAACAGGCGCTGGACTGTGGCGACTAGGGGAATTTTACAGTAACTTCATTGCAGTGTTAATGTAAGCCTTACTTGTGACTAATAAATAAACTTTAGTGAATTCCACAGATTCACCACCCTTTGAGAGAAGTAATTTCTCCTCACCTCTGTTTTAAATCTGCTACTCATCTAAAACGATGGCCTCTTTCCGTGCTGTAAAACTCTGTGACTGCATGACCTTATCAAATGCCTTCTGGAAGTCCAGATATATTACATCTGCAGGATTCCCATTATCCACTTTGCTTGTTACATCTTTGAAGAACTCGCGTAACAGGTTGACTCTGATGGATTGCATTTTGACTTTCCAAATTTCTGATGTTACTTCCTTTAATAATGGATTCTAACAACATCCCAACAACAGATGCTAAGCCAACTAGTCTATAGTTTCCTGCTTTCTGCCTCACTCTCTTTTTGAATAAGGATGTTAGATTAGCATTTTTCCAATCCACTAGAACCTTTTCCACATCCAGGAAATTTTGGAATGTTATAACCAGTGGACCCATTATCTCCGATGCCACTTCCCTTAACACCCAAGGATGAAGGCCATCAGACCCTGGAGACTTGCCTGCCTTTAGTCCCAAAAGTTTGCTCAGCACTTATTCCCTATTGATGATAATTGTCCTAAGTTCCTCTCTTTCTATTACTTCTGCATTACCTGTTACTACTGGGATGGTACTGGTGTCCTCTGTGGTGAAAACTAAGGCAAAATACCGATTTAGTGTCTCCACCATTTCTGTGTTCCCCACTATTAACTTCCCAGTCTTATCAAGATCCCAAAATTCACTTTAGCTACTCTCTTCCCTTTTATATACTTACAGAAAATTTTGCTTTTTTTTATACTTGTGCTAATTTTCTTTCATAATTTATCTTTGCTCTTTTAATACTTTTTTAATAATCCTTTGTGGATCTTTAAAAGTTTCCCAATCTTCCAGCCCACCTGAGTGTCGGAGTATCTGGGAGCAGGGAAAAGCTGGCTTGAAGTCGACACATACATGCACACACTCAAACATGCACGTGCATGCACACACACACAAATGCATACGCTGCACGCTCAAACTCGCGCGTGCACACAGACTTGCACACACACACACACATACAATCTCACGCAAGCACACACACAAACTCATACACTGATGGCGAGGCTGGGAGAATCCCAAAGTGGGTTCTTGCTGCTGCTAAACGTGCTAGTCCCCTCCCCCGCAATTCTCCAACCTCACATATCCCATCATGATCTGTGCCTGAGTGGGCGGAGTCAGAAAATTGCCCACATTATCTTTAATTTCAACTTCCAGTGTCCTCCTTCCCAACCATTTTATTCCCATTTGTTTCCCCTCTCCTAGTTCCGTACTGTTCATGTACATCAAGTTCACTGTATTTCCCATCTCATCCACCAAATATGATGACTCCTTGAAGAGTTGTAGGTTTTTAAAATGCAGTCTTCATTTTCCTTCATAGAGGAATTAACAGTTTATCACAAATTCATCAAGTTGAAATTCTAACTGTTTTTCTTTCAAGTGTGCGCACTATGGAATATGGGAAAAAGATGATCTCCAAAAATGGATGCACAACAGTTAAAGATTAATTTCATGCACTGAACATTTTAATCTTTTTAAATATGGAAGAGATTGCAGTCAAAGTCGCTGTACGGATTCGACCTCTGCTTCCAAAGGAAATCCTCCATAACCATCAAGTTTGTGTTCGAGTTGTTCCCAACACGCAGCAAGTTGTAATTGGGAAAGATCGTGCTTTTACATTTGATTTTGTATTTGGACAAAAATCATCCCAAGAAGATGTGTATTCTGCCTGCGTAAAGCCTTTAGTGATATCAGCAATTGAAGGTTATAATGCCACTGTCTTTGCTTATGGACAAACAGGATCGGGAAAAACATACACAATTGGTGGAGGACATATAGGTAAAGTTTTTTTTAAGGACCTTTTTTAAGGTTTTCTTAATCTCTGCTTTGAAACTGTTACTGTACATTGATTTTAAATCACAATGTGAAATATCTATAAATATTGAGACAATACATTAATAGGACACCACCTTGATGTTAATGCTCCCTTGAATGAGAATGATCATTGCAATAACGGTGTAATATGTCTGAATGCCAAATATGCCTAGTTTCCAATATTTTCTGTGCAGCCTTTGCCAGTCATCTATCATGAGGTGCCTTCGGGGTTGGGAAAGTCACCATGAACTGCCCTGTATACAAATGGAATGGGTTTACTCCATCTCCACTGATATATGGATCTAGAATTAGGAGGTAGAGTCTAAAATTATAGCCAGGGCTTTCAGGAGTTAATATAAAATAAGAACAAAATACTGCGGATGTTGGAATCTGAAGCAAATGCTGGAAAATCTCAGCAGCTCTGACAGTATCTATGGAGTAAGAAGTTTAACAACACCAGGTTAAAGTCCAACAGGTTTATTTGGTAGCAAAAGCCACACCATTGCAGGAAGAATGGAAAAGCAAGATACTACTTAAATGGAGAGAGGTTTCAGAACTTAGTGCTACAGAGGGATCTGGATATCCTGGTACATGAATCACAAATCAGTATCTATGGAGACAGAATTGAACCAACATTTCAAGTTTGGATTACCCTTCATCAGGAATGAAATTAGGAAATAGAATGAAAGGGAAATAGTTTTTTTCCTAATTATATTGGAGTTTGTTTGGGGAAAATAACAAACAAGTTGGAAAGAAGGGACACGGTTAATGTGTACTTGGATTCTCAAAAAAAAAGGTGCTACATCAAAGGATAATGCACAAAATAAGAACTTATGGTGTAGGGATGATATATTAGCATGGATAGAGGATTGGTTATCTAACTGGAAGCAGAGAGTAGAGATAAATGGGTAATATTGAGGTTGGCAAGTTGTAACTTGTGGAGTGCCACAGAGATAAGTGCTGGGGCTTCATCTATTTACATTCAATGTCAAGCATTGGATGAAGGGATCAAATGTATGTTAACTAAAATTGACGGTGACAGCAAGATAGCTAGGAAAAGCATTATCAAGACCTTACTAAAGGATATAGATAGGTCAAGTGGGTGAGCAAAAAATTGGCAGATGAAGTATAATGTGGGAAAATGTGAATTTTTCAATTTTTGGCAGGGAGAATGGAAAAGCAAGATACTACTTAAATGGAGAGAGGTTTCAGAACTTAGTGCTACAGAGGGATCTGGATGTCCTGGTACATGAATCACAAAATGTTAATATGCAGGTACAGAAAGTGATTAGGAAGGCAAATGGAATGTTGATGTTGATTGCAAAGGGAATGGAATATACAGGTAGGGAAATTTTATTGCAGCTATGCAGGACCTTGGTGAGACCTCAGGAGTGATTCTCCAGCCCCATGTGCTCATGCATGGGTTGTGCGGGGCCAGAGATTCATGGGGGAGGGGCCACATTATGTTCAATGCCAGGGAGAACCCCCTTTAGGAATCTTCCCACCCCCGTGCCCTCATTTAAATATGGGGCAGGATTCTCTGATCTTGTTTATATACCCGACCCACTCCCAGTGAGAATGGAGAATTTGGCACTCAGCCAAACTCCATTCACTGCAGCAACACTGGAGAATCCCAGCAAGGATGAGGTTGGAGGTTTTCGGTTCTTATTTGAAACCAGATTTTCCTTCCTCCTGGGATTCTTTAACCATTGGAGGCAGCGGGAACCCAGTGCCAATCACTACTGGTTTCTGAAAACGGAAACCAGTTGTGATGTCTCGGCATCAACTCTCTAGCTGCTTCTGTCAAGACACTAGGATAAAGTCTATCCGGATCTGGGAATTGATTATCCCACAACCCACCCACTTAACCTATCTACATCAATACCACTGCCCTAGTGATTTAATTATTCTGAGTTCCTCCCTCCCTACCATTTCCTGACTTACAGCTATTTCTGGGATGTTACTTGTATCCTCTATAGTGAAAACCTCAGTTGGTTTGGGTCTTGAACCCACAGTGTTGACATTATCCAGCACCATGTTCTAACTGGACCTACATAGCATCCACCATTCCAGCTAATCTGGAACCAAATTGGACAGAGATGTTCATAGCTTGAGTTCTGATTTTGATTCACTGTTGATAGAAAATTGTTGAAAACCTCAAGTCTTCAAAACTATTACCAGTTAATACAATACAAACTACAAAAGTAAATGTGGTAAAATTATTAAGAGTCAGATCATGGTGTCTGATTTTCATTGAATCCAATGATAGAACATAGAACATTACAGCGCAGTACAGGCCCTTCAGCCCACGATGTTGCGCCGACCTGTGAAACCAATCTAAAGCCCATCTAACCTACACTATTCCAATATCATCCATATGTTTATCCAATGACCCTTTTAAATGCCCTTAATGTTGACGAGTCCACTACTGTTGCAGGCAGGGCATTCCACGCCTTACTACTCTCTGAGTAAAGAACCTACCTCTGACGTCTGTCCTATATCTATCATCCCTCAATTTAAAGTTATGTCCCCTCATGCTAGCCATCACCATCTGAGGAAAAAGGCTCTCATTGTCCACCCTATCTAATCCTCTGATCATCTTGTATGCCTCTATTAAGTCACCTCTTAACCTTCTTCTCTCTAACGAAAACAGCCTCAAGTCACTCAGCCTTTCCTCATAAGACCTTCCCACCATACCAGGCAACATTCTGGTAAATCTCCTCTGCACCCTTTCCAATGCTTCCACATCCTTCCTATAATGCGGCGTCCAGAACTGTACGCAATACTCCAAGTGCGGCCGCACCAGAGTTTTGTACAGCTGCAAAAGACATCATGGCTCCGAAACTCAATCCCTCTACCAAAACAAGCTAACACACTGTACGCCTTCTTAACAACCCTATCAACCTCGGTGCCAACTTTCAGGGATCTATGCACATGGACACCGAGATCTCTCTGCTCATCCACACTACCAAGTATCTTACCATTAGCCCAGTACTCTGTATTCTTGTTACTCCTTCCAAAGTGAATCACCTCACAGTTTTCCGCATTAAACTCCATTTGCCACCTCTCAGCCCAGCTCTGCAGCTTATCTATGTCCCTCTGTAACCTGCAATATCCTTCCGCAGTGTCCACCGCTCCACCGACTTTAGTGTCATCAGCAAATTTACTAACCCAGCCTTCTACGCCCTCATCCAGGTCATTTATAAAAATGACAAACAGCAGTGGCCCCAAAACAGATCCTTGCGGTACACCACTAGTAACTGAACTCCAGGATGAACATTTCCCATCAACCACCATCCTCTGTCTTCTTACAGCTAACCAATTCCTGATCCAAACCGCAAAATCACCCTCGATCCCATGCCTCCGTATTTTCTGCAATAGCCTACCATGGGGAACCTTATCAAACGCTTTACTGAAATCCATATACACCATATTAACTGCTTTACCCTCATCCACCTCTTTGATCACCTTATTAATCAAGAACCTATCTATCTCTGTCTTAAAGAGGCTCAATGACCTAAGCTCATGTGAATATGCATGTGATTGAAATATTGTAAAGATACAATTCAATCAGGTTGGTGATTCCAACTATAGTATAACTTGCTACCATAATTTGCAGCTCAGTAAAAGGATTTTGATTTTGCTATCAACACTTACCACAACTCTACCAATATTTTGACTGCTGGTAAATCGGTAATTCATTACACTTTTTCGTTCCTGTGCGAGTTTCCCACTGTTCCAGATGAATGCCCATAACAAACTGTTACGTGTTGGCTAAGATTATGCCCATCAAGCTTGTCTTAAAACTGAAAGATCATTTGCCTTGTGACCTTACGGTCAGATATCCCTGCCTAAGTCTTTGAGCAGAGGAAGAAATCAGCATGAGACTGTAGCATGTAGCATGCAACACCCCTCTAAAGTGCAATAAAATAATTTAACAAATTCCAGGCAGCAGATTTACACAAAGTAACATATCAATTGGGGTTTGAATAAAGACTTGGGGGAATAGACCATTCAGCCCTTCGAGCCTGCTCTGCTATTAAATAAAATCATGGCTGATCTGACTGTGGTGGAAACTCCACTTTTCCATTTGCCCTTCCTAAGATTCGAGATCACTAGCTCATCAGAAGTTTTGTAATGGGGGATTCTGTGAATTGGCACTTGCAGGGATTATGGTTTAGGAAATTTTAGGCACACAAGTTATGATTTTCCAGTCTGGCAAATCACAAGCTGCATACACACAATTTCCCATGATGTCCAGCTGCAAACATCATGGAATCCTTTCTATAATGTATATTTTTGTAACAGTGACCACAAGGTAAATGTCCACTTGTTCCATGAATGTATTGCATCAACCTGTTAGCCCTCACCCACGTAGCCCTAGGTTTTCTAAGTTTATTATTAGTGTCACAACTAGACTTACATTAACACTGCAATGAAGTTATTGTGAAAATCCCCTAGTTGCCACACCTCGGCACCTGTTTCAGTGCATTGAGCGAGAATTTAGCACGGCCAATGCACCTAACGTGAATGTCTTTCAGACTGTGGGAGGAAACCGGAACACCCGGAGGAAATCCTTGCAGACACTGGAATAACATGCAAACTCCACACAGAGTGACCCAAGATGGAAATTGAACCCGGGTCCCTGGCGCTGTGAAGCAGCAGTGCCAGCCGCCGTGCCGTCCTCACCTACATAAACGCTAGTTGCTGTACTATAAAAGCTTTGTATAGTTCAGAGAAACATATTTGGTTAGGTCATGTGGTTTGCTGATTAATTAGATTTATTGTGCTAGAAATATAAAAGATTTATAAGAATATTTTTATGATCTAAAGCTTCATTTTCTGATGAGTTGAAAGGCATCATTCCACGTGCCATTCACGAGATCTTCCGAAACATCAGTGAACATCACAATATAGACTTTCATGTGAAAGTATCCTACATCGAAGTGTATAAAGAAGAGCTGAGGGACCTTTTGGAGTTACAGAGCACCAGCAAAGACATTCATATCAGAGAAGATGAAAAAGGAAACACAGGTAATCCTGCCACTTGGTTAAAATAAATCTAATAAATTGAGTCATTTTATCAATGTATTTCTTGTTATTTCTTTCTCATTTTATTTATATATTATTTTCCCTCACCTCACTGCTTGCACAATAGGTATTCTAAGTTGATTTCATAACATTTAAAATTCATTAGAGGTTTGCTTGTTTAATACGTTTGTATCAGTTACAGCCATCTTAGTTTCTTTAGCAGATATGTCACTTTTATAGTAATTTGTTTCCAGAATTTGTTATTTTTATCTTTTCAAGTTGGCACATCAATGTTCATTGTGATCTAATTGGGGCTAGTTGACCTCTATGGTTAACACAATACTGCAGATCTGTCTCTGTGTTTGCCCCTTCTACTTGCATATGATTTGAACTGCGACTTCTGTTCATTAGTGGCCAGCTGCCACTTTCTAAGCAAACAGGACATTTAGGCCCTGTATTGTACATAGATTTTGTGCACTAGACCCTAATTTTGATGAGAATTTGATTTATAGTTCCATTTCTTCTTCCAATGTAATATTTGTAATGTGGAGATTCGTTCAATTGATAAATCAGTGTGCCTGTTTCCTGTGATCTGCTGCACATAGTTGGAAAATCAAGAGCACAGCTAATCAGACAAACTTACTTCCATGCCTGTTAATGCACTTTGTGTTCTTGATGCTAAGGATAAAGTCTTGTAAGTTTCAGCTATGATGCTATGAGTAAAATTGGATTTTAAAAAATGATTTAAACAATCATAATTACAGAATTGTTGAATCAAAAACGCAACTTCTAAGTTTGCAAATGACATCAAATTTGGGGATGGGTGGGGCATAGACAAGATTGAGGGGGACTGCAACATATTACAGGAGGACCTGAATACTTTTGTCGAATGGGCCAATAATTGGCAAATAAAGTTCAACACAGATAAGTGTGAGGTAGTACATTTCAGTATTACATGGAAGGTGCACTTTTGTGTGGGTTAGAAGAATAAAGGGGTGTGCAAATACACCAATCACTAAAGGTTATGCCAGAGGTTAGCAAGGCCATAACAAAAGCAATTCAGGCCCTGGGTTTCCTAGAGAGATATAATTAAAATGTAGGGGCATTATGCTAAACTTGTTTTGAACCTTGGTTAAAATAAGCGTACTGGTCACCACCATATTATAAAAATGTTATAGAGACACTGGGGAGGGTGTAGAGAAAATTTACATAGGTGATGACAAAAATGCATGGGTATACTTATCAGGGAAGCATTAACAGGCTAGATCTCTTCCCTTTTGGGGAAAAAAGACTGGGAGGTGAACTAATAGGAGCTTCAAAATTATAAAAGGTTTTGATAGATTGGATACAGAGAGATTATCTCCCTCTTGTGGGAAGAACATAACTCGAGGCCATCAATATAAGATGCTCACCAAGAATTGCAACAGAGAATTCAAAATAAATTTATCTAAAGGGTGGTAAGAATGTGGAACTCTGTATCACAGAGAATAGTTGAAGTGAATCGTATAAAAGCATTTAAAGGATAACTAGATAGGCATATCATAGAATCCCTACAGTGCAGAAAGAGGCCATTCAGCCCATCAAGCCTGCACTGACAATAATCACACCCGGGCCCTATCCCCATAAACCCACATATTTACCCTGCTAGTCCCCTAACACAACGGGGCAATTTAGCATGACCAATAAACCTAACCTAACACCCATCTTTGGACCATATGAGGGAGAAGGAAATAAATAATTGTGATGGTAGATTTTGATGAAAAAAGGTGGGAGAGGCTCGAGTCAAGATAAACACTGGCATGGAATGATTGGGCCTGTTTTTGTGTTGTAAACATCCTATGATCTAATTTGATGCAGAGCAGAAATTAAACTCGTGAGCTCCTTGTTAAATGCTTTGCCATCAGGTGCATTAACTCAATGATCCACTAGGTGGATCAGTATAAACTGCAGCAGTTCAAGGAAGCAGCTCACCACCACTTTCTCAAGGACAACTGAAGATGGGCAATAAATGCTGCCCTAGCCACTAAATCCACATCCCATGAAAGAAAAAAGTATAAAGTAATATTCAGCTAATTGTACCATCCTTCTCATCACATTGTACTATTTATCAAAAGATTAGTTAACATAACAAAAATCTCTTTCTCTTGTTTGTTTTAGTGATTATTGGGGCCAAGGAGTGTGAAATTGAGACACCAGATGAAATGTTGAGTCTCTTGGAGGCTGGCAATGCAGCCCGTCACACAGGTACCACACAGATGAATGAGCATTCCAGCCGATCACATGCCATTTTCACAATGTACCTCAATCAAAAGCAACCTAAAAATGGACAGCCATCAAATGCTGATGAGGAGCACATTATAAAAGAATCAGAGAGGTCATTTCAACTGATTTCTTCCAAATTTTGCTTTGTTGATCTAGCTGGCTCAGAAAGGGTTACCAAAACGGGGAACACAGGTGAACGATTTAAGGAATCCATTCAAATAAACAGTGGTCTCCTGGCACTTGGGAATGTGATCAGTGCTCTTGGAGACCCAAAGAGAAAAAGTATACACATTCCCTACAGGGATACCAAGATAACTCGTTTGTTGAAGGATTCTCTTGGAGGGAATGCGAAAACGGCAATGATTGCATGCATTAGCCCCTCATCATCTAATTTTGATGAATCACTCAACACTCTGAAATATGCCAATAGAGCCAGGGACATAAGGAACAAACCAATTGTAAATTATGACCCAGACTGGGATCGGATAGATGAAATGGAATTACAAATCAAAACACTTCGGGAGGCACTGCAGAATCAACAGTCAAGCCTACTGACTCGTGCCAGTCAGGTTTCACAAGAATCGTTGTGTCAGGACAAAAAACGGATTCATTCTCTGGAAGAGCAGGTCGCCCATCTACAAATGGAAAGCTATCACTATAAACACTGCATAGATGAAGCCTTACACTTCTTCTTGGAATTTAGAGATGCAAACAGTTTGAAAGAAGGCCAGTGGCAAAAGATGAAGGAGTGGTTCAACATGGTAGAGGAACTACAAAATGAATTGCCTGACCTGTTTGGCGCTGAGAGTGGATTTGGAGGTGGAGGACAAGATTCTCATCACATTACAATATTTCAATTGAAAAGGGAGTTGAAGAAATGCCAGGTACAGTGCAACATATTTAATGGTTATGACAAGTATCCCACAATGAAGGCTGAAGTCTTATAACTGTTACAGCGCAATAACCAGGCCAAAACGGATGGTACTTGCTCCAAAGTGCTAAGATAAATTAGGGAGGATATTTTCAGGCATGGAAATTATTTTAAGCAAGTCACATGATACTAGATAGATGCTAGTAGATTGCCTAAGACCAATATAGTTCAAATATTCAAATAAGGTGACTAAATTGGCAACTTCACACACATTGATCAAACTTCAACCCTGTGTAAATAGTGGACTAATCAGACTAAAATTGAGGATTGGCTGTAACATAACCTAGTAAACAATAGTCAACATAAATTCAGAATGGGAGTGTTCTGCCTGAGTAACTTTTTTGGTCTCTTGAGGAGGCAACATTCCGAATGGATTTTGGCAAACCTTATAACATGTTATACTTCGGGCTCCAAAGACAAATTTGACAAAGTTCTGAATGAAAGGTCAAGCTTAAAGCATGCATTTTCAAGGAAATTATTGACATAGATACAACATTCGCTGAAGTTCATAAATCATTGAGATACATAAGAGACATTCACAAACTTAAGGTTGTGTAGAAAAGAACCATGAGGCTGAGGCCTGCTGTCAGAAATATAGTCATGAGGAAAGAATGTGGCTTTCGAGGGGAATTCAAGAGGTGATTTCATAGAAGTAAATGATAGTTAATGGCATGGAGAAAGTAAATTGAAGAGGGCAAGGAAATCACAAAATCAGATAGCAAAAGTCAAACTCAAAAAACTGATATCAGGAAGTTGGTCTTTACCATGTTATGATTCATGTAGAGTGATCACTTTAAACAAGAATATGAATTCCCACTGGTCGGAATTACATGACAAGATTTCAAGCGTTATTACTTTTACTGTAACAAACCAACTAAAAGCAACATTGACTAAATGTTACCTATAAAGGAACTAATACTCGAAACTATAGAAAAGTTAACCCATAATGCTTTAAAGCAACATATATTTCATACTGCGTGCATATACATTATAACACATTCCCCACTGGATTAAAATCTTTATACAAAATAGTCTACAGCCATTTCTAGCTTCCAGGAGGTTCAGGTCTCCCTGTTTCACTGAGTTGTGGTCTCACAACACCAGGTTAAAGTCCAACAGGTTTATTTGGCAGCACTAGCTTTCGGAGCCCCAAGCCCCTTCAGGTGAGTGAAGACTCGTGTTCACAAACAGGACATATAAAGACACATACTCAATTTACAAGATAATGGGTGGAATGCAAGCCTTTACAGGTAATCAAGTCTTAAAGGTATAGACAATGTGAGTGGAGAAAGGGTTAAGCACAGGTTAAAGGGATGTGTATTGTCTCCAGCAAGGATAGTTAGTGAGATTTTGCAAGTCATGGGGGTTACAGATAGTGTGACATGAACCCAAGAACCCGGTTGAGGCCGTCCTCATGTGTGTGGAACTTGGCTATCAGTTTCTGCTCAGTGATTCTGCGTTGTCGTGTGTCGTGAAGGCCGCCTTGGAGAATGCTTACCCGAAGATCAGAGGCTGAATGCCCATGACTGCTGAAGTGTTCCCCGATTTGGAAGGGAACACTCCTGCCTGGTGATTGTTGAACGGTGTTCATTCATTCGTTGTCGTAGCGTCTGCATGGTCTCACCAGTGTACCATGCCTCAGGACATCCTTTCCTGCAGCGTATCAGGTAGACAACGTTGATCGAGTTGCAAGAGTATGTACCGTGTACCTGGTGGATGGTGTTCTCGCGTGAGATGATGGCATCTGTGTCGATGATCCGGCACGTCTTGCAGAGGTTGCTGTGGCAAGGTTGTATGGTGTCGTGGTCACTGTTCTCCTGCAGGCTGGGTAGTTTGCTGTGGACAATGGTCTGTTTGAGGTTATGCGGTTGTTTGAAGGCAAGAAGTGGGGGTGTGGGGATGGACTTGGCAAGATGTTCGTCTTCATCGATGACATGTTGAAGGCTCCGGAGAAGATGTCGTAGTTTCTCCACTCCGGGGAAGTACTGGACGACGGAGGGTACTCTGTCCGCCGTGTCCCGTGTTTGTCTTCTGAGGAGGTCGGTGCGGTTTTTCGCTGTGGCACGTCGGAACGGTCGATCAATGAGTCGAGCACCATATCCTGTTCCTATGAGGGCATCTTTCAGCACGACGTGCCTGGGCTTGCAAAATCTCACTAACTGGCCTGGCTGGAGACAATACACATCTCTTTAACCTGTGCTTAACCCTCTCTCCACTCACATTGTCTGTACCTTTAAGACTTGATTACCTGTAAAGACTCGCATTCCATCCATTATCTTGTAAATTGAGTTTGTGTCTTTATATGCCCTGTTTGTGAACACGAGTCCTCACTCACCTGAAGAAGGGGCTTGGGGCTCCGAAAGCTAGTGCTGCCAAATAAACCTGTTGGACTTTAACCTGGTGTCGTGAGACTTCTTACTGTGCTTACCCCAGTCCAACGCCGGCACCCCCACATCATCACTGAGTTGTAACATTGAGTGACCATTGAAAGGCACTTCCTTAAGTCTTTGGAGAATTTCAAAACCAATTAGCAGCGGTAAGGCCCACTCCAGTGATTTTGCCTCCTGGGTTGCCAAGGCAAATCTTTCAGAGTCTTTAGATTGCCACAGGATGTATCCCTTCAATAGGGTTGTCAGCTGTGATTAAATGTATCAAAGTTTCATCACATGCTCCTGCCATTTGTCCGCCAACACATCCATCGTTCCTGTGACACACAGCCTTCTACGCCAAGTGGAAAGCAAAAAGACTTATTACCCAATTGGATGATGCTTGACTGTCAGCCAAACAGCCCCATGCCCCATATTTTTATTTCAGTAAAGGAAAATATTCAAAGAAAATTTAAAAATAACAATATTTCTCTATTCCTGGAGACTCCAGCCCAATCCTGGAGGGTTGGAAAACTTACTTTTCAACCAGAAGCTGTACTTCCTCTTGAACTCTCCCTAGCTAGTACTTGGCAAACAACTCACAGCCCCCTTCTCTCTGACCACATCTGCTGTAGCCTTTTGCCTCTCTTGTGAGACCTGCCTCACTCTCCTTTTCTGGCCAAAAAAGAACTCAAGAGACAGAATGTATGTCCACAGTTAGTCCAACTGCTCTTGCCTTTGTTCTCAGGTGTAAAATGCAACATGTACATTTCAGTTGTCTTGGGACCATCCCTGCCCCCATGATAATTATACCATGCTGGCTTCTTGTCAGAAATCACAGCAGATCATGTGACTCTTTTCATTCCTCCATTGTGCATTGAATTAAAGAGACAGTCCCAAAACATAATCATCTTATAAAACCCTGTATTTATAACAACAGTGATAAACATTTGTAATGCTTAATTACTGGAGCCTAAAACCTTGAAGTGGTATATAAGCAAATTGGTTGCTGTGCTAAAGGGTTGAGTCAACAATGCAATGTAGGGATATCTGAAGTACACACAGGTGTAGGTATTATAAATCAAAGTTATTTTTCAAGCTCTTTTCAATTGGTAGGGAAAAAATTAATTTTAATTCTCATCCTCAAGGGCTAGGTGATGCAAAATTTCAGATTGGTCTTTTCAAGCTCGAGTGTGCAGCTGAATGCATAACTTGCTACTCATGAATTTCAAAATGACTGATGGCCACAGGTTGATATCTAGCACATAAAAGATGCTGTTCCCAGCCTGTTTTACAGGAACACCCAGTGACAGATTCTGTCAGACAACAGCTGAACAGCTCTACAATGCCTCCAACCACCGTGCCCCCTTTTTATCCCCATGGCTGCATGCCACATTTCTCAGTTTGTTCTCACAAGCTACATTATTCACCATCATTCGCTCTTTTATTGTGCTGTAACTGCTGACCTGACTGCTTTCCCCTTTCACAGCAATTCCCTGCCCCAGGACACCTGATGTCTCCTGTAGCCAAATTCCCTAATAGCTTTTAATAATGGGTGAAAAATGAACTCTTGGGAGGAATACAAGATGGTGGCCAGTATCCTTTAACTGTACCCAGCAAGGAGACAAAATAGGGTAAAATACAAGTGATGAATAAATGTAAGGATATAGGGGAGAATTTAACTCCTGGCATAGAATGGCTAGAAAGCTTAAGTAATTTAATAGGCAGTGCCTTCCTTCCATGTCATTAACGAGCTCCATGTCCTAAAAGGCTATCCCTGTGCAGTACATTTGCTGGAGTAAGTCAGCCAGCTTTTGAATACCAAGTTAGCTGCAAATCAGAAGGTCAATGGGGAGGGTAAGAGATGAGGGTAAGAGAGTTTGTTTCTATACTTGATTTATTTATTTTTCAGTGATTTTTGTGTTTAAAATCGGAGGTTTTTTCTGAAACCGGAAGAAGGCCCAGGAGAGGCCTGGGAAGGTTTTTGGTGGGTTTAAAAGCAGGCCGCACTTTTGAGCAGGCAGCGTTGTAGCGGAGTGAGCAGGGAGCAGAGTGAGAGCTGTAAGGGCTTTGGCTCTAAGGGCTTAGGCGGAAAGGGTGAGGCGGGGTAAGTTTAATTCGTTTTGTTGTCTCTTCAATTGCAAATCTTAAGTTCAGTCCGTGTGGATTCTGAGGAAAAGGGGGGGGAAAATAGCTCATTGTTCCATTGGAGCAACTCTATCTGCTAGTGGTATTGGCAAGGTATCTAGAGGGGATGGGTGTGAAGGCAGTGCAATGTTCCTCTTGCAGTATGTTTGAGGTGAGGGATGCTGTCAATGTCCCTGCTGATTACACCTGTGGGAAGTACACCCATCTGCAGCTCCTCCAAAACCGTGTTAGGGAACTGGAGCTGGAGTTGGATGAACTTAGGATCATTAGGGAGGTAGAGGTGGCCATAGACAGAAGCTTCATGGATATAGTTACTCCAGGAAAGGAAAATAGATGGGTGACAGTGAGAAGGGCTGGGAGGAAACAGTCAGTGCAGGGATCCCCTGTGGTCATTCCCCTTAGCAACAAGTATTCCGCTTTGGATACAGTTGAGGGGGACGACATACCAGTGGTGAGCCGCAATGAGCGGATCTCCAGCACTGAGTCCATCCCTGTGGCTCGGAAGGGTAAGGGAGAGAGCGGGAGGGCAATAGTTATTGGGGACTCGTTAGTTAGAGGGATAGATAGAAGGTTCTGTGGCAGCAAAAGAGGCTCACGGATGGTATGTTGCCTACTGGATGCCAGGGTCCGTGACGTCTCGGACCGTGTTTTCCGGATTCTTAAGGGGGCGGGGGAACAATCACAAGTCGTGGTACACATCGGTACCAACGACATAGGTAAGAGAAGGGACGGGGATTTAAAACAGGAATTTAGGGAGCTGGGCTGGAAACAGAGCCAAGACAAAACATGTGGTCATCTCTGGTACGTTGTCGGTGCCACGTGATAGCGAGTTGAGGAACAGGGAGAGAGTGCAGCTAAACATGTGGTTGCAGGGATGGTGTAGGAGGGAGGGTTTCAGCTACGTGGATAATTGGAACACATTCTGGGGAAGGTGGGACTTGTACAAACAGGACGGGGTGCACCTGAATCAGAGGGGCACCAATGTCATAGAATCATAGAAACCCTGCAGTGCAGAAAGAGGCCATCTGGCCCATTGGGTCTGCACCGACCACAATCCCACCCCAGGCCCTACCCCCATATCCCTACACATTTACCCGCTAATCCCTCTAATCTACGCATCTCAGGACACTAAGGGACAATTTAGCATGGTCAATCAACCTAACCCGCACATCTTTGGACTGTGGGAGGAAACCGGAGCACCCGGAGGAAACCCACGCAGACACGAGGAGAATGTGCAAACTCCACACAGACAGTGATCCAAGCCGGGAATCAAACCCAGGTCCCTGGAGCTGTGAAGCAGCAGTGCTAACCACTGTGCTACCCTGGGAGAGAAGTTTGCTACGGCTCTTCAGGGGTGTTTAAACTAATTTGTCAGGGGGATGGGAAAAGGACTTGTAGTCCGGAAGTCAGTGTTGAGGGTAGTGAGGTATTGGGGAAGGTATCAAGGTCAAGGGTGGGTACCAGTCGACAGGAAGGTGGGTTGGAGTGTGTCTACTTCAATGCAAGGAGCATCCGGAACAAGGTAGATGAACTTGGGGTGTGGATTGGTACTTGGGGACTACGATGTTGTGGCCATTGCGGAGACATGGGTAGAACAAGGATAGGAATGGTTGTTGATCGTTCCGGGGTATAGATGTTTCAGTGAGTGTAGGGAAACTGGTAAAAGAGGTGGAGGAGTAGCATTGTTAATCAAGGATAGTTTAACGGCTGCGGAATGGGGGATCTGCATACTGAGGTAATATGGGCTGAAGTTAGAAATAGGAAAGGAGCGGTCACGTTGTTAGGAGTTTGCTATAGGCCCCCAAATAGTAAGAGATGTGGAGGAAGAAATTGCTAAGCAGATTATGGATAGTTGTGGGGGTCACAGGGTAGTTGTCATGGGGGACTTTAACTTTCCAAATATTGATTGGAACCTTTGTAGGTCGAATAGTTCGGATGGGGCAGTTTTTGTGCAGTGTGTGCAGGAGGGTTTCCTGACACAATATATGGATAGGCCGACAAGAGGTGGGGCCACATTGGATTTGGTACTGGGTAATGAACCGGGCCAAGTGTTAGATTTGGTTGTGGGAGAGCACTTTGGAGATAGTGACCACAATTCGGTGTCTTTTGTTATTGCAATGGAGAGGGATAGGGCCATACGGCAGGGCAAGGTTTATAATTGGGGGAGAGGTAATTATGATGTGATTAGGCAAGAATTAGGGGGCATAAGATGGGATCAGAAACTGTCAGGGAAAGGCACTAATGAAAAGTGGAACTTTTTCAAGGAACAAATACTGTGTGTCCTTGATAGGTATGTCCCTGTCAGGCAGGGAGGAAATGGCCGAGTGAGGGAACCATGGTTCACAAAAGAGGTGGAATGTCTTGCAAAAAGGAAGAGGGAAGCTTATGTAGGGATGAGGAAACAGGATTCAGATGGCTCGATTGAGGGTTACAAGTTAGCAAGGAATGAGCTGAAAAAGGGGCTTTGGAGAGCTAGGAGGGGGCATGAGAAGTCCTTGGCGGGTCGGATCAAGGAAAACCTCAAGGCTTTTTACTCTTATGTGAGGAATAAAAGAATGACCAGGGTGAGGTTAGGGCCGGTTAAGGACAGTAGTGGGAACTTGTGTATGGAGTCAGTAGAGATAGGAGAGGTGATGAATGAATACTTTTCTTCAGTGTTCACCAAGGAGAGGGGCCATGCTTTTGAGGAAGAGAAGGTGTTACAGGCTAATAGGCTGGAGGAAGTAGATGTTCGGAGGGAGGATGTACTAGCAGCTTTGAATAAACTGAAGGTCGATAAGTCCCCTGGGCCTAATGAAATATATCCTAGGATTCTTTGGGAGGCAAGGGATGAGTATGCAGAGCCTTTGGCTTTGATCTTTGGGTCCTCACTGTCCATGGGATGGTGCCAGAGGACTGGAGAGTGGCGAATGTTGTTCCACTGTTTAAGGAAGGGAATAGAAATGACCCTGGTAATTATAGGTCAGTTAGTCTTACTTCGGTGGTTGGTAAGTTGATGGAAAAAGTCCTTAGGGATGGGATATACGACCATTTAAAAAGATGCGGATTAATCCGGGATAGTCAGCACGGATTCGTGAAGGGCAAGTCGTGCCTCACAAATTTGATATAATTTTTTGAGGAGGTAACTAAGTGTGTTGATGAAGGTAGGGCAGTTGATGTCATATACATGGATTTTAGTAAGGCGTTTGATAAGGTCCCCCATGGTCGGCTTATGATGAAAGTAAGGAGGTGTGGGATAGAGGGAAAGTTGGCCGATTGGATAGGTAACTGGCTATCTGATCGAAGACAGAGGGTGGTGGTGGATGGAAAATTTTCGGACTGGAGGCAGGTTGCTAGCGGAGTGCCACAGGGATCAGTGCTTGGTCCTCTGCTCTTTGTGATTTTTATTAATGACTTAGAGGAGGGGGCTGAAGGGTGGATCAGTAAATTTGCTGATGACACCAAGATTGGTGGAGTAGTGGGTGAGGTGGAGGGCTGTTGTAGACTGCAAAGAGACATAGATAGGATGCAAAGCTGGGCTGAAAAATGGCAGATGGAGTTTAACCCCGATAAATGTGAGGTGATTCATTTTGGTAGGACAAATTTAAATGTGGATTACAGGGTCAAAGGTAGGGTTCTGAAGACTGTGGAGGAACAGAGAGATCTTGAGGTCCATATCCACAGATCTCTGAAGGTTGCCACTCAAGTGGATAGAGCCGTGAAGAAGGTGTGTTAGCTCTTATTAACAGGGGGTTGGAGTTTAAGAGCCGTGGGGTTATGCTGCAACTGTACAGGACCTTGGTGAGACCACATTTGGAATATTGTGTGCAGTTCTGGTCACCTCACTATAAGAAGGATGTGGAAGCGCTGGAAAGAGTGCAAAGGAGATTTACCAGGATGCTGCCTGGTTTGGAGGGTTGGTCTTATGAGGAAAGGTTGAGGGAGCGAGGGCTGTTCTCTCTGGAGCGGAGGAGGTTGAGGGGAGACTTAATAGAGGTTTATAAAATGATGAAGGGGATAGATAGAGTGAACGTTCAAAGACTATTTCCTCGGGTGGATGGAGCTATTACAAGGGGGCATAACTATAGGGTTCATGGTGGGAGATATAGGAAGGATGTCCGAGGTAGTTTCTTTACTCAGAGAGTGGTTGGGGTGTGGAATGGACTGCCTGCAGTGATAGTGGAGTCAGACACTTTAGGAACATTTAAGCGGTTATTGGATAGGCACATGGAGCACACCAGGATGATAGGGAGTGGGATAGCTTGATCTTGGTTTTAGATAAAGCTTGGCTCAACATCGTGGGCCGAAGGGCCTGTTCTGTGCTGTACTGTTCTATGTTCTATGTTCAATGGATTGGAAGAACCTAGGTAGCAGCAGCCCACATAAAATGTTGGTTGGACTCAGATGAACTGTTACAGAACAAAATGTAATGGCGGTAAAAAGAAACTAAGGTTCTGTCTCAATGATTATATAGCAGCTTCTAAACGCAATTTGACGAGAAAAAGAAAGAAACAAGCTAGCAAATAAAACCCCAAAAACACATAGAACAAGATGAAGATAGTGGTTATGGTCTGCAGTTGTTGAACTCAATATTGAATCCAGAAGGTTGAGTGCTGAGACGAAAGGTGAGGTGATGCTCCTTGAGTTTGTGTTGAGTTTCATTAGAATACTGTAGCAGGCCATGGACAGGAAGTTTTTTTCCCTCATAAAAGCAAAATACTGCACATGTTGGAAATCTGAAATAAAAGCCAAAGATGTTGGAAATGCTCAGTGGGTCATTCCAAGTTGATCTTTCATCAGAACAGAGCTTTTTAAATTTATTTTCCCAATGATCTTAAATCTGTGCCCCCGGATCTCGATCCTTCCACTAATGGGAACATTTTCTTTCTATCTATTTTGTCCAGTCCCCTCATGATTTTGAATACCTCCATCAAATGTGTTCCCAATCTTATCCTTTCCAAGGCCAACAGCCACAGCTGCTCAACATGGATATATGAAAGGGAAATCATGTTTGACAAAGTTATTGGAGTTTTTGAGCACATAACTAGCTGCATAGATAAGGATGAACTAGAAAGCCATTAATAAACTCCCACACAAGAGGTTAGAGTGCAAAGTGGGATTGGGAGTAATATATTCGCACAGATTGAGAATTGGTTAGCAGACAGAAGACAGAGTAGGAATAAACAGGTCTTTTTTGAACAGACAGGCAGTGACAACTGCTGGGATCAGTGCTTGGGGCTCCAGCTATTCAAAATATATATCAATGGTTTGGATGAAATATTTCCAAGTTTGATGATGACACAAAACTTGGTGAGGTGGAGGATGTTAGGCTTCAAGGCGATTTAGAAAGGTTAAGAGAGTGGGCAAATACATGGCAGATGCAGTATTAGGTGGATAATTGTGAAGTTATCCACTTCAGCTGAAAAAACAGAATGGGAATGTATTATTTAAACAGTGATAGATTGGGAAATGTTGATTTAAGTAGCGACCTCGGTGACCTTGTATACCAATCTCTGAAAGCAAGCATGCAGGTGCAATAAGCTGTTCGGAAGGCAAATGGTATTCTGGCCTTTATTGCAGGAGGATTTGAATACAGGAGCAAGGATATCTTGCTGTGCAGTGCCTTGGTGAGACCACACCTGGAATATTGTGTGCAGTTTTGGTCTCCTTATCTAAGAAAGGATATACTTGCCATTGAGGGAATGCAGTGAAGGTTCACCAGACTGATTCCTGGGATGGCAGGATTGTTGTATGAGGGGAAATTGGGTCGACTCGGCCTGTATTCACTGGAGTTTAAAAGAATGAGAAGAAATCTCACTGAAACGTACAGAAATCCGACAGGGTGGACAGACTGGATGTAGGGATGATGTTTATATGGCTTGGGGATCTAGAACAAGGGGTCACAGTCTTAGGGTACGGGGTTGGCCATTTAGAACTGAGATGAGGAGAAACTTCTTCACTCAAGAGGGTGGTGAACCTCTCCCACAGAAGTCTGTGGAGGCCAAGTCTCTAAATATTTTAAAGAAGGAAATAGATGGATTTCTAGACTTTAAATGTATCCAGGAGTATGGTGTTGAGGATCAGCCATGATCATATTGAATGTGGAGCTGGCTCAAAGGGCTGAATGATCTACTTTTGCTCCTATTTTCTATGTTCCAATCTATCCATTAACTGAAGTTCCTCATCCTTGGAGCCACTCTCATGAATCTTTTCTGCACTCTCTCTAATGACTTCATATTTTTCCTGAAGTGTGATACCAGAATTGGAAGGACTGTGCCAGTTGAGCTTTAATCACTGTTTTATAAAGGTTCATCATATCTTTCTTGCTGTTGTACTCTGTCCCTTTTTTTATGAAGCCCAAGATCCTGTATTCTTAATCTCCCACTATTAAGCTGCCTCTTGGGTACTGGATGCTGACACAGTAGGGGACCTGGATGGCACCAGTAAAATTGCTGTTTGATGTGAACGTTAATAATTAATCACTCAACAACCTTGGTTGACACCCTGCTGCTGATGTACGGGTTGCCAGTATCAGACACAGCATGTCCTTGGGAAATGCAACCAGATGCTGGAACTGCCAGGCTGGCAATGCCTCGACCACCCAGTGACTTCAATGGCCTCTGATTCTGCTCTGCATGGCCATGGCGCCTGGTCCTCATTGATGGGGAGCATGACTGATTCTTGTTGGTGAGACCTCTCACCAACGAGGGGGGAAGAATCCATGTGGAATGCGTTAATGTCATGGTAATCATGACATTAATATTTAAATCGGCTTCATGCCCAGAAACCGGGCCAGGAAGATAGCATTCAGCACGGGACATTTTGGCCACTTTCTGGCTCATTATGTTGATCAACTGGCAAAGGGGTGTGTGTGCGTGTGTGTGTGTGCGCGCACGCGCGTGTGTGTGTGCGCATGTGTGTGTGCGCGCGTGTGTGTGTGTGTGTGTGCGCGCGCGCGCGTGTGTGTGTGCGCGTGTGCGCGCGCGCGTGTGCGTGCCTTTTAAATATGGTGCCTGGGCATGATGGTGGGGCACTCGACTGCCCGCCCTGCCACGACACTCGACGGGAACCTCGTGGCTACATAATTAATGATCAGAGCAACACATGACTCCTGCTTCGCTCACTCCAACCTCCCATCCTCACTGCAGAACGTAGTCCCGAAGTGGAAAATTCCAGCCATTGTACCTTTTTAATGATTCATTTACTCCATCTGTCATTTCAGTGATACCTTCTTTTCCTCAGGATGCCCTGGCCACAGATGAGGAATTATTCAGTCAAAAAGCAGCTGAGCTGAAGGATGCACTAGAGCAAATACAAGCATTGGAACAAGGAAAGGAAGAATATTTGTCAGCTTTAACAGAATTTCAAGAAAGATGTCACATTCAAGTAAGTTTTATTTTGTTGTATGGAAGCAAAATTTTGCAAATACTGGAAACCAGGAATAAAAACTTAAACACAGAAACACTGGTCTAGCAGCATTTGTTGAAAGAGAAACCAAATTCAAATTTCAGGTTGAAAGATCTTTCTGTTCTGATGAAAGGTCTTTGACTTGAAATGTTAACTCCATTTCCCTTTCCACAATTACTACCAGACATACTGAGTATTTCCAGCATTTTCTGAGTTTAATGCTGTACTGCTTTATTAAACTATTACATTAATGAATCAATTATTTTCAGCATGCCTAAATAATTTATATTTTAGGCAAAATAAAGGTTGGTGCATTAAACAGTTTGATTGCTGGACCTTAAATCAGAAGGCCAATTGATTTTTACTTTGGCTTCACCTGGAAAACAAGTTAGCCAGCACCAGCAAACCAAGATTGGACTGGGGAAGGAATGTCCCCTGATTAAGTGTGTCAACCACATGTAGATTTGACAGCAATGGTGAATTTATTAAATAGATAAAGTTATTGATTAGTAAAGCATATAATTTCCCTTTGCCTTGTGTTCCTTCTCTTTTCAAATACTTTATAACTCTGGCAATAAAACTTGCCCTCAAAGTCTAAATACCAGTTGAAAGTGGGCTTTCAACTTTGACTTGCCAGTTTAGAGTTCAACATTTTAGTTTTGAAGTTACCAGCTACCATCTGACTCATTCTACCTCCCCATTTGTGATGGTGTCATTTAACTTCATGCAGGAATTTAATGATATAAACACACCCTGAACTGGGGAACATAAGAGTAGGATTTATGCCAATATGAAGTTCCATTTGTTACGATCCCAGATGATAACACTGGATAAGTCAGATCCCAAAGTGAAATCTGGCTTGATAAATCTAACTTTTTTTAAAGAAACTGTGGAGGTAGATTACTGAACAAATTCACAGGAGTCTGCTGATGAACTTTTAACACACAGAATAAAACACTTATTAAACAGGAAAAATGAATTATATTACACGAGAGCAATAGTTGAAAGATTGCAATACAAACATACAAAAATGATTCAAATGTTCACTATTCCTTCACCCCAGCTATATCTTTACAGAAACATACTTTACCATATACGTCTTATACTCTAATATTCACGGTTAGTGTCCAGTACATGCGAACTGTGGTCAGATACACCATATTCCAAAGTAAATGATAGGTGCAACCAAAGCAGATTCTTTGGATTTCTGAACAACCCACCCAGATACTTGTCACACTGTGAGCCACCCAGCCTCACTGAAACTCTGCCTTATTCACGATGGCTTCTCCATGTTTGAATAACTCACCTTGGAAATTTCTCCAAATATTGCTCCTACTCAGATAGTTTAACCAGGATCTGACTCCAGGATTTCAATCTCGCCTTCTGAGATTCCTTTCTCTTGGATCTCCAAGTACACTTGCACTTCGCCTTCCAAGCACATTTTCAGGTCTTTAGCCGTGCCAAGCAAAACACTGCTGCTCCAGATGGTACCTTTGCCTTTACAGCCTGCACCATGGAGTCACCAACCTTCAGTTGCCCTCCTGCATCTTCAAAGTTTGTCTCGAGCTACCTTTCCTTCAAATCCACTTCCCACAGTTCTCTCTCTTTACTTTGGAGTGAATATCTCTGCTTCTTTTTCTCAGCAGATAGATTTTTAGATTCTAAAGGTATCAAAAAACATAGGGAGAGGTCTGGAGTGTGGTGTTGAGATAGAGGATCAGCCATGATCCAGAGCAGGCTCGAAGAGCTGAATGGCCTATTCCCTTTCCTATTTTCTATGTTTCTACATAACTTTGTTTGACAGGATCTATTTCTAATCTCTGTCCTTGGCTTCTAGGATCTGTTTCTGTCCCAGTACCTCATTTGGCACCTTCTTCTTGACTTGGAACAACATCACCTGACCTTCAGTTTTGTGCTGTTTCACTTTTTCTTTTTTTCTCTGCAAATGTGCGCAAGACCAATTCCTGGCTGAAGAGCATAAAAATGAAAAACCACACATGTGCAGTCCTTTCCCAGTCAGTGCATGTATGAAATCAACAAATTGCATGTGTGGCTCTCTCCCAGAGACAGGAACTTGGAAAAAGACTCGGGGAGAGGGGAGGGCAGCAATCTTACCGGCTTGTCACGCTGGTCGATGAAGAGGTGAGCGGTAAGATCACACAAGGGGCAAAACATTGGGTTGGTGCCCAGTTTCTCGCCTCATGATATTATCGGCCCTGGATTTCCAGTATAATTAGCCTCATGCGCAGGAAGGGCGCAAGGCTGATTATAATATTTAAATCAATTTAAATACTGATTTAGATATTATTAGTGATCCCAGGATGCAATTGTCTGTACTTACTTGCCTGAAGGGCCTCACCAGCAAAGATCATGTACGGTTTCCATCAATGGAGACTTGACTTGGTGGCCTTGAGCCCCCGCACCCACCCCAGCCCCTGGGTGATTAGGGTCATGGGGGATAGTGACCCTTGGGCATTGGCAGCTTGGCACCCTGGCAGGGCCAGGATGGGGCAGTGCCTAAGGGGAGGGGCGGGGCCAAAATGGGACAGGGCCTAAGGGAGGTGGGCTGGGGGAGGGGGTGTGAGGGGGCTGCACACTCTGCAACTGGCAATTGGTTGGAGCGGGGAGGCAATCAACTGGGGCGGAAGGGGAGGTTCAGTCATGGAGGCCAGCAATCCGGGGTGGGGGGGTGGGGAACGGGCAGTATCCAGGGTGGGGGGGGGGGGTGCTGGGGGGGAGGTAGCTGATAGATCACAGATAACTAGACAGAACAGAGTGATGTGCACAATTACGCTTTCTGGTGTGAGCAACTGGTTTTCCGATGGGCTTAGGTCCCACTCCCTCTCTCAACTGGTGGGAATCAGATAGTGCAAATGCACCAAGTGCCTTTAGATTTCATTTGTGGCCTCACAGAAAAATCAGATCTGAAACTCTCCTGTTTACATGCTCGTTCGGCACTTAGTTAGAATTTTGTTGGTAAGATCGCCCCCTCGAGCTGCGCATGTGCAGCCAATTCCCACCCAGCACATGTGCAGAAGTCCCAAGACCCACTGGGAACTGGAGCTCCTAAACTCTGACTCTGGTTTAAACTTAAGGTAAGTTTTATTTTCTCATCATACTTTCATCAGATTGTCTATATTCCAATTAACTAGGATACGGTTAGAGACTGAGGATGTCTTACAGACATAGAATCTTGCGTACAAGAACTTTCTGTAACTCATGCCACTTTCCAAAATTGACATCAGGGTTCTGAGTGTCTCATGAGCATATATGGTAGATCATAGCATATAACTTGGCCTTGAAGCCTCCAAAAAATGTTTTTAAAAGGGGAGTCTAATTACAAGCCAAATATGAACAACCGGTTTGGGTGTTGGTGATTTGCCATTTTGAAATGTGAGAAAAAACATACTAAATTAATGTGGCACAGTTTATTGAGTGAATTAATTGTACAAAGATAAGATTAATCACAATCAAAGCATTCTGAAACCGTCAAATTCATTGTCTTCAGCATGCAATGCAAAGGATTAATCAAATTCATTGAGTCACAAGATTCCACTCTGGACCAGGTATGGCAATTTAGTTTTTCGCATCATCCCTCCACAACAAAGAAGGAGGCATATGACATGCATAGGCAGCTGGGATCAAGTAGATCCCTTGAAGATTATAGAGGGTATAGGAGCAGAGTTAAGAGAGAAATCAGGAGGGCAAAAAGGGGACACGAGATGGCTTTGGCAGATAAGGCAAAGGAGAATCCAGAGAGCTTATACAAATACATAAAGGGCAAAAGAATAACTAGGGAGAGAGTAGGACCTCTTAAGGTTCAACAAGGTCATCTATGTGCGGATCCACAAGAGATGGGTGAGATCCTAAATGAATATTTCTCATCAGTATTCACTGTTGAGAAAAGCACGGATGTTAGGGAACTTGGGGAAATAAATAGTGATGTCTTGAGGAGTGTACATATAACAGTAAAGGAGGTGCTGGAAGTCTTAAAGCGCATCAAGGTAGATAAATCCCAGGACCTGATGAAGTGTATCCCAGGATATTGTGGGAGGTTAGGGAGGAAATTGCGGGTCCTCTAGCAGAGATATTTGAATCATCGATAGTTACAGGTGAGGTGCCTGAAGATTGGAGGGTGGCAAATGTTGTGCCTTTGTTTAAGAAGGGCTGCAGGGAAAAGCCTAGGAACTACAGGCTGGTGAGCCTCACATCTGTAGTGGGTAAGTTGTTTGAAGGTATTTTGAGAGACAGGATTTACAGGCACTTAGAGATGCAAGGACTAATTAGGGACAGTCAGCATGGCTTTGTGAGTGGAAAATCATGTCTCTCAAATTTGATTGAGTTTTTTGAAGGGGTAACCAAGAAGATAGATGAGGACAATGCAGTTGATGTTGTCTATGTGGACTTTAGCATGGCTTTTGACAAGGTACCACATAGTAGATTGTTGCATAAGGTTAAATATCACAGGATCCAGGGTGAGGTTGCCAAATGGATACAAAATTGGCTTCTTGACAGAAGACAGCGGGTTGTTTTTCAAACTGGAGGTCTGTGACTAGCGGTGTGCCTCAGGGATTGGTGCTGGGTCCACTGTTATTTGTCATTTATATTAATGATTTGGATGCGAATTTAGTAGGCATGGTTCGTAAGTTTTGCAGACGACACCAAGATTGGTGGCATAGTGGATAGTGAAGAAGGTTATATAGGATTGCAATGGGATCTTGATCAATTGGGCCAGTGGGCTGACGAATGGCAGATGGAATTTAATTTAGATAAATGCGAGGCGACGCATTTTGGTGGATTGAACCAGGGCAGGACTTACTCAGTTATTGGTAGGGCGTTGGGGAGTGTTATAGAACAAAGAGATCTAGGGGTACAGGTTCATAGCTCCTTGAAAGTGGAGTCACAGGTGGACAGAGTGGTGAAGAAGGCATTCGGCATGCTTGGTTTCATTGGTCAGAACATTGAATACAGGAGTTGGGACATCTTGTTGAAGTTGTACAAGACATTGGTAAGGCTACACTTGGAATATTATGTACAGTTCTGGTCACCCTATTATAGAAAGGATATTATTAAACTAGAAAGAGTGCAGAAAAGATTTACTGGGATGTTACCACGGCTTGATGGTTTGAGTTATAAGGAGAGGCTGGATAGATTGGGACATTTTTCTCTGGAGCGTAGGAGGCTTAGGGGTGATCTTATATAGGTCTATAAAATAATGAGGGGCATAGATCAGCTAGATAGTCAATATCTTTTCCAACAGTAGGGGAGTCTAAAACTTGAGGGCATAGGTTTAAGGTGAGAGGGGAGAGATACAAAAGTGTCCACAGGGTGATGAGTGTCTGGAACAAGCTGCCAGAGGGCAGTAGTAAAGGCGGGTACAATTTTGTCTTTTAAAAAACATTTAGACAGTTACACGGGTAAGATGGGTATAGAGGGATATGGGCCAAACGCGGGCAATTGGGACTAGCTTAGGAGTGAAAAAAAGGGGTGGCATGGACAAGTTGGGCCGAAGGGCCTGTCTCCATGCTGTAAACCTCTATGACTGACAAATCTACTCCCTGCCCATCCATTGAAATGGATATTCCACATTTTTTAAATGATCTGATGACACTTGGTGCATTAGTAACATCCCATGATTTGATAACCACACAAAACATCAAATAGTGCAGCATGCATATTTCTATTCAAGATTAACGTGATCCCTGAATGACTTGTGATGCACACATCCAAAGGCTGAACTGAAGACATCAGACCCCTTGCTATAACTGCAATGTGGGTTTTATTTCTGTGCAGGGACATCTTGGTTTCACTGGTTATCTGAGGTTTGAACACATCCTACACTAATATACTGCATTCTTTATGAAGGGCACTGGGATGCCTATTCCAGACATTATCAGTCAATAATTTCACCCCATTTTCATCCATTCAATCATTGTCACGAACATGCACAACAATGCTTGACATGGTTTTATGTTTGAAAATTTACCAAAGGCTTTAATTTTGTTCTGTAGGTCATGCAGACTAGTACCATCATGGATCTTGGCCGGGATTCTCCCAAAAGAATTCTGAGTTCCCAATGTGTGGGAAAACAGGAATAATTCCCACCGGTTTTTTTAGTCTACTTACTAGAGTGATTCTCTGACACTCTGTGCATCACAGAGTGGCTTAGCATAATTCCCTCTGAAAGATAGTGGGCAGAGCCTGTTCTCACCTGAAAGGCCAGCAGCATAGCACTGAGCAGGCCAATGCGCATGCACCGAACTGTCAACACGGAGATCGGCGCATGCGCAGTGGCCCTCCCATTGCCAGCCTCCAGATCACTGGCCAGCCCCGCAATTGCCCATCGCTGGCCTTCCGACCTCCTCCACCCTATGATTACTGGCTTCCCGGACAGACCTCCCTTGGCCAGCCCCAATTGCCCTCACTCCCTCCATCTCCCAGTGATCCCAATAGCAGAGTGGGACTCCTGCCCCCTCTGGCTACGGCCCTTTGGCACTGTTTGGTGAGAAGTGCCAAGGTGACTGTGGGCAGTGCCAGTTTTCCCTTTTGTGGTGCCAGGCTGGCACTGCCCAAGGGGCACCCCCCCCCCTTTGCCCCCGACCTCCCGGGGAGGACTCAATGTTCTCTCTTCCCTAACAAAATTCAGGACATGTCAATGTGAAATATTGAGTACTTGTGTTCTTGCATCTGTCTGATGATGAATTGCTTGATCTAGTAATTTTGACATTGAGGTCTTTTGGTAGTCCTTGAGCGATCTTAGTATTCTGCCACAACACTAGAATGTTTCATTCCATATAACAGCTACACCAACTTGCCTGAAATATTTGGTGACAATGTACATATCCCAATGCTTTTTGAAACCCCAATCCAATGCATGCTTCTCCAGGTCAGGCCACTGGCTGACCCCTGTTCGAATGGTATATTTGACCTTGGGCATCTTCTTCAGATTCTTCCTTCTTCCATTTTCGCACCAGCTTTTTGCTGCAGTAACAGTTACTTGACAAATTCTAGCTTGAAAGCAGCTTCATACTTCATTCAAAAACAGAAAATGCTGGAAAATCTGATGTCGAGAAATGTTGGCTCTATTCTGTCTCCACAGATGCTGCCATACCTGCTGAGATTTTCCAGTATTTTCTATTTTTGTTTGAGATTCCAGCATCCGCAGTATTTTGTTTTTAGCATACTTCATTCATTTTGCTGGAGAACCCATTTCTGTTCGTCACTCAGCGTGACGTGTGGTCTGCTCTATCTGGTATGTTTTACACTCCTGCGCATCTTCTTCGCAGCACAGCCCTTTATTGCCTGCTTGATCCCCATGTACCAAATTACATACAAGGTAAATGTAGCTGAAAAAGAGGGTCGATTTATACAGCAAATATATTTGTCTTGTATATCAGGTAGATTATATGCCACAATCCATGGTACTTCTGACCTAATAACTATGTCAGTCATGCAAGCTTTCCAATTCACATTTGCCATTCATCGTAACCATAATTATTTCCTGAAATGATCATCTGCTCAGCATTGTACTTCCAAGTTAAGCATTGAGAAGTGTATTGGGACAGGCAAATCCTAAGAAAGCTAACAAATGCTAAGTAATTATACAATGCAACTCATTTCTAACGGACTTAGCTGGTGGAATAAAAAACAGAAAATGTTGGAAATAGTCAGTTTCTGTGGAAAGAGAAACAGAGTTTGGGACCCAGTTAGATCAGTTGGCAAGACAATGGATCAGATTGGTGTGAACAGCATGGGGTTCGATCCCCATTCCAGTTGGGGTGTATTTTGAACCTACATTCTTGCTTTGCCCATGGTGGAGGTGTGGCACAATGGGTTGGACTTGAGAAAAAATAATCATTTAGTGGGTTAAGTATTCCTTTTATCCTGTTCTTACCTGCACCTCACATTGACATACTTTGGCTGAAATTTTCCAGCTGTTCACACCCGCCACTGCTGCAAGCGAAGATGGAGAATTTGACGCTCAGACTAATCCCATTCTGTGAAGTGGGACCAGAGAATCCTGCTAGCATGAACGGCCGGAAAATTCTGGCCTTTAACTCTGAGTTTGGGAAAGTAGTTCCTGTGAGTTGGCCGCTGGTGATTTTGTGACTGAGTCTTGCACCCTTGTCTCTAATGGTTGACCTTTAAATAGTTTCTCACGAGAAAAGGAAAGGAAGAAATGCGTTGCATTTATATAGCAGTTTTCTCACCGACAGTACATCTGAAAACACTTGCAGTCAATTAATTGGCATTTAGAAATAGGGTCATTGATTCATACAATGAGGGAAATAAAACTTATAAATAAGGAAAAGTCAATGAAAATAATGAGAAAACTTGCAACTTGTTACGTCTCAATCTCCTGGTCAATGATCAGATTCAGTTCTGTTGACGATGGGTTTCACAATTTATGGTCTGTGCCCCACGTCATTTGATCTGGAAGCTAAGAGAAATAAGTAAGATGTGAGTTGCATTTGTAGTCCTTAACACAGAATATTCAACATCTTGGCCTTTAGTGATTTGAGGATGACAAAGTGAGTGGAGAATAGGTGAAGTCCCACAGGGGAAGAGGAAATTGGAGGACCTACCGTACTTTCGTGCATTTCTTGCTGATGTACTCAATCGTGATACAGGCAGGTGATCTGCCGACTCTTTTAGTTAAGAAATGTCACAAGATATGGGTTAGAGAAAATGAGAAAATGTTCTTTCTAAAATCTAGGAGAAAATAATTTAAAAATTTGGATTGATTTTGGTTTTTACTGTTTTAGTTTTAATTCTGCATTTTACAGAATGACAAAATGGTTGAACAGCAACTTATTATGGATCAACTCCAGGAAGAATTACAGCTCCTTAAAACTGACAAGGTTTCAATTCATAGCAGAGGTTCAGAAGGAATAGATTTGGATGTGACCACAGCAAGAAGGCCTCACAGTGTGCCATTATCCAATATCCATCTTAAGTCTTTCAATGTAATACAATCCGGCCAAACCACTCCCAGCGCCGACTCCAGAAAGGTATGTGTTTATAAACAGAAAATGATAAATCTTACATATGATCTGATTATATTTGGGCGGCACGGTAGCACAGTGGTTAGCACTGCTGCTTCACGGCTCCAGGGACCTGGGTTTGAATCCCAGCTCGGGTCACAGTCTGTCTGGAGTTTGCACATTCTCCCTATGTCTGCGTGGGTTTCCTCCGGGTGCTCCGGTTTCCTCCCACGGTCCAAAGATGTGCAGGCTAGGTTGATTGGCCATTCTAAATTGCCCCTTAGTGTCCCGGGATGCATAGGTTAGAGGGATTAGTGGGTAAATATGTAGGGATATGGGGATAGGGCCTGGGTGGGATTGTGGTTGGTGCAGACTCGATGGGCCGAATGGCCTCTTTCTGCACTGTAGGATTCTATGATTCTATGATTTAGGCAAAATAAAGATAGAAAGAGTCTGCATAATTTTCAACTCTTGCTGCGGAAAATTAATTCACGACCACCAGTCGCCCATTGTATGTCATGTCCAACTTTTCTTTCCATTCACTTCACTGGAGCAAAGAATTGGATAGTTTGCCTCGCTGTATCCCACTTGTGCCAGTTAGCACACTATTTGGATGGGGATGAGGAACAGGCGAACATGGGATGGCAGATACCCACATTTTTCTTGTGGAACCTGCAAGGGCACTCCAGCTCCTGATGGTTCCACAAAAATGAGTTTAAATTTGTCCTTTTCTGTTGTACTGTGTAGTAAAGTGAGGTGACCCATCGTGGCACACATTTCACCCAGCTCGCATCAAAATTTGCATTGGGAGTTATATGACAATCAGGACCCCAATTTGCATATTAATAGGGCCAATTTATCTTCCTGCAAGTGGACAGTCTCTAGGCCATCCACTATTCTCCTGGCCTTTTTGAGGAATACAGCTTCTGAACACTGATGTAAACAAAGCGATAGGCCATTTTCAGGCCTCTGTCACCCTGCTTCCTTCAGGTAACCCAAGTTAAAATATACCTTGATTTTAGCATTTATAAGTGTTTTTCAATCTTTTTTTCCAAATGTGCTGGGCATAATTTTCCCAGCTCGCTGCACTGCTCAGGCCAGGAAATGTCAGCGGGAGGGAAAAGACTGGATCTTCCGGGTCCATTTTTGTTTGGACGTAATTGGCCTCACATCGGGGAACAGTGCGAGGCTGATTACAATATTCAAGTTCCGATTTCAATCTATTTAATGAGCCTGGGACTGTATTGTCTGGGCTCACTTAAGTTTCTGATCCTGCCGGGGGTGACGTATGAACCCCATCAAGGTGTAATGGCCTCACTAGTGGGACCAGAGGCCAGGGAGCAGTGGGGGGCACCCTTTGGGCAATATGCTGGGAGATCGGCACATGCGCACTAGCCCCCTATGCAGTCTGATGCCTGCCTCCCACTACCGGCATAAATCCCCTGACGGCTTCTGTGGTGTAGAGTGCCAGAAATTCATTCAACTAAACTTGCCCAAAAACAGGTGAGAAAAACTCCCCGTATTCCCACCTGTTGGGCACTGAGTTTTATTTTGGGAAAATCGCACCTTGCTAAGTCTTCAATAGTTCTTTGCACTCTTTCTGTCTCTGTATCTTGTTTTTTTTTGTTTTAAAAGGAGAGGAGTCCTCACAGTGCATCTGGTTTAGACAAGTGATTAGTCTGACGATAGAAGGGATTGAAATAAGCATTGCTTTGTAAAATTTGTTGTACTCCAGTGCGTGCTTCAAAAGTCTCATGATTTCCACTTCTGGCCAATTCCGGTTCCTCCACACAGGTGCAGCTGTGCCTTTTCTAAATCAGTTCTTCTGATGTCCTCAGCACTTATTGCTTGAAAGTTATAACTTTGTAGGGGTTAATACTAATAATATCTACTACAGTGGATGCACTACTATTAAAAGTAGTGTAGTAAATATGAAAGGTAAGATATCAAGGAAAAGACCGAGTATCTCACTGAACCAGGCAAATAAAGTGTTAGAGTGCATAACGAATGGGATGCGTAATTCCAACACACACCTGAACAAGGATATTTGAGGCCAATAGAATATTAGCTGTCTCACTTGGTTGCAAGCAAGTCCTGAGTGGGTTGAAGAGGAAGGGAGGTGGTTTGATCACAATGATGTTAAGATTGCAGGCCAGTGATAGTAGTACTTTGAAATCAGGAGAAGAGCTTCTTCTTCCCTGGTTCTGCATAACAAAAGGTCAATTTTCTTCTAAATCTGCTGGGGTTTTTTCACAACCTGTAACTATCAGTCGTAGAACTGCTGATTAGGCTGCCCTTGAATACTAAAAATTATCATGAGCGTTTGCAGCACATGATGCAACCAGTCTTAACAAATTTCACAAACAGTTCTTGTAATGGGTTCTGGAACCTCATATGACTATGCCAGTTTAAAAGGACCCTGGTGAATTTTGCAGTTGTCTCATTGTTATGCCCAATCATGAACATTGCAATGTTGAATTTATCCCCCAGAATCCAAGTCTGCTGGACTGATACTGGTACTTTTACAAACTTTAGTGAGAAAATACTGTTGTTCAGTACAATCTGTATGCATCTTGCCAGCTTAAAATTTAGAGTTTCTGCGAATTTATTAGATAAAACTCCTAAAACTAACTTTCATTAAGGTATATGGCCTTTTTTAGTATTGTGTTGTCTGTTCATTAACATCAATCTATGCACCAATTGTGCAATAATAAGCCTTCTAAGGACCTGTCACATAGATAACTCTAAAGGCACCTTGGGCTGTAGGATCTGCTATATAATGAGACATCAGAGCCTGTGAAGATATGTAACTGAAGACACTTGCTATTGCTGGACAGGTGCACACAAGCCCCCCTTCATATGCTCTTGATAGGGTGGTGGCAAGTTTTCGGACACGCAGTCAGATGTTAGTAGGATATCTTGAAGAGCATGATGAGGTTCTTCGTCATAAGTTAACTGACGATAGTGATGATGATGAAGAAGAAAAGAAGAAAGAAAACACAAAAGCACAGGTTTCCAGGTAAGAAAAATATGGGTTAGTAACTACTCAGTTAAGAAATTCCAACATTCTTCTTTTTGTACATGGTTTTAGTTTGACTAAGAATCTGGTTTTAGCTCAAGAAAGATCTAGAGGAATGTTTCCCCTTAAAGCTATTTGTTAGAAAACATATCTTTTGGTGTCCGCAAATACCAAATTATATCCTACTTTGAGAGGTGGATTTATTTCAGTCTTGGAAACTATGATAGCTATCACCTTTTAACAAAATTTACTCTAAGTCGTACATTTAAATTTCTGGTGGAATAAGTAAATCTAGAGCACTGTGACAAGAAGCTGAATGGCATTCTTGAGTGTAACAGTTGATCTACTTTTAGTTTGGTAAGAGAAATTGTAATAATTACAAGGAGGTGAGAAAAAGATCAACAGGTTTAGTGAAAACCTCAGAATAAACAGGGGGAAATATTGAATCAGATGTAAATCAAAAAGAGGATTCCTTACTATCTCTCTTTGATTGACCTTGTCATCAAACAAATTAAATAAATATATATTTCAATATATCTGTGTGTGGAAATCTCTCATCCTGTCTGCGGTCGGTTTGTGTGAGAGCAGAGAATCTAGCAGGACCCAACAAGTCGGTAATCTGCTGGCCTGAATTCATGTTACAATTCTCCCAATGGCAGGTCAGTCTTCCTGCTGGCTGGTGGCATGAGTGCTATTTGCATCTCATGAATGCTTATTAAAACAGCTGCCCGCCAGCATCTCGTCAGGCCTTCCAATCTTGCATCACACAATGTGAAATTAAGTCAGTCTAAGACCTGATTGGCATGCACAAGGCAGTCCTCCGTTTGCAAGAGACTTTGAAGTAGGTGCAACAACTTTCTACCGTAGTGCTACGCTACTCCTGATGCACTGTATATCATTCTGCTGGGGCAGAATGGTCCCTGCCATCCATCTCCATACCAAGCTGGTCTTCATGGACAGCACCATGCTGGACCCATGAACCCTCTTATATCACTGTTTCAGTTCAGAATTGCGCTTGGGGGTATGGAGTACAAGGTCTCCTTCCCCCAGTTCCACACCCCAATGTCTATCTGCACAGCACTGTGCTGTGGCACTCATGCATCCACCGCAACAAAGGTCCGAAGTTCAACTGGGGGTGGAGTAAGCAGTGAAGTGAGGTGGATGTGGCCTGATGAAGACAAGAGAGGAGCAATGTGGAAGGAGGACTGTGCATGGTGGGGGGGGAAGGATGAGTGCTCATGATGACAGGCAGAGGGGCAAGGAGGTGGATGAAGAAGACAAACAATGGAAGGCAGAGGGAAGAACGGGGGTCAAAGGGAAACCACATCGTTTACTGGAAGGAGATGCACGAACACTCCAGAAGTGGTGGGTAGAGGTCCAGTTGGGAAATAGGCACCTTGGATTTGATGAGTTCGTGGGGAGGGTGGTTGAATCGAGGAATAGATTTCTTTATTGAGCCTCCTAGCCTTTTCCGTCTGTGTTGTTGACCTCCTGCACCTGGTCTGGGGGAGACAGGAGTGCTGGAGAGAGTGATACGAGTGTGCTGGTATTTAAATAAGATGCTGGGACCTTTAAACACACCAGCTGACAGCAAGCAGACAAATCAGCTGCTGGTCTGCCAGGTGACTCAGAGGGGAAGTCGCCCATGCATAATTAATAAGGTTCCAAGCGCTGAATCTGGTGCGGGATCCCACCATTCTGGCCAGTGGGAAAGGCGCCACCAGAATCACCCACCACCGCTCAGTTTCTAAATGGGAGAACTCCACCATATGTGTTCACAGTATAGATATTAAAATAATGCCAATTAAGTAATAAATCAGTTGTGATCAAGGCAATAAAATATTTTTCAAATTTGAAACAACTTATTGACAGCACCTAACAATTTACTGGATTAGGCATTCGAGGACCAGTAAAGAAAGGCACATGCTCTTTTTGTATCTTACAATAATCTAGTGTGCAATGTATCTCTTTATTTACGTATTGCTCATTATATCAAAATATTCATGTGATTAAATTTTGCTTGTGGATATTTGTAACTACTTTCTGTCATATTAGGCATTCAATAAATCAGACTTGGACTCAGAAACAAGCCCGTATGATTAACGACTCAAAGTCATTAAAAAAAAGTGTCTTCCATTTGGACAATCCAGGACAAGGTGACAACAAGATAGAATTGGAGTCAGAGAAAGGTACATTCGTAGTTTGAAAGTAATGAGTGCCATAAATAACTAGAACTTTTCTTCAATCCTGGTGAGGATTGGCATAGTTTCCCAACTGGAGAACATTAAACAGACTTTAATCAGGGGTACAATGGGTTAGGTGGTATAACAGTAGTTTAAAAAATGTATATTTTGTTTCTTTAGATTTTTTTTCTCTTCATTATCCTGACCACAAGAACGAGCAAACAGAAAGTGGGGATAATGGGATTGTACGCTGATTGACAGGATGTGATGAGTTAAATTACTTAAGGATCTGTAGTCAATTTTTCACTGTATCCGTCAATGACTTGCATGAAGGAACAGAGAGTTGTAAATTGAAGTAGTGGATGGCAGTACGTTCCAGCCTCTGTAAGTTATGTTGATGGGAGCAGGAAGTAACAAAGGACATTTACTGATGAAATGAATGGGCAAAACTGGCAGATCTTAAAAATTAGGCCTTTGAGGAATCAAGTCTGGAAGCACTTTTTCAAAAAAAGGTAGAGAAAATCTGGAATTTGCCCTCCTCACCATTCCAGCTGTGGATATTGGGGCAGTTGAAATTTTCAAGACTGAGATTCAGAGATTTTTATTAAATCAGGTTATCGAGGATTATGGCTATCAAAAATGGATAAATGGAGTTGAGGTACAGTTCATCCATGATTTAACTAAATGTTGGGATAGACTTAAGAGACTGAATTGCCAAATAATTTCTGTGTTTTGGAAACTAGATTAAAAACAACATTCCCCATATTTATGCCAATGTTATGCTTCAGTTGTCCACAATGAGATTTGCAAAGGCAGTGCATTTGGACTCTTTTTCAGGTTTTCTATTTGCAAAAGTTTCTTCCTCTGTTGAAGGAAGGGTGCTGTCACTACACCGTTGCATGTTCACACCATTAACCTACTCTGCTAGTTCTGTTTAAGAGTTTTGTATAATTTATTGTATAATTTATTTTCTTCCCTTTTATGTAGCTACACAACAGAATCCCTCCTCTGAGGCTGATCGCTTACGTCAGAGCCAAGTATTAAACATGAAAAAATTGAAGTCTGCAGACATGGATGTGGCTCATTCCAAGCAGAAAATAAGGGAGCTAGCCATCAACATTCGTATGAAGGAGGAACTCATCAAAGAGCTGGTTAAAACAGGTTAGAAGTGTTAAAATATACTGAATGTAGGTTGGCAAAACACCAATTTATTTGCCTTAATGTAAAAAAAAACTGGAAATAGCCAAAAGTATGTTAATGGCCCCATTTTGATGCTAAAATAACTAATAGTTAATTATCAATTTTTAAATCCTCTACTTTTATTCAAATCTGGCTTAGAATACTCCAAAGGATGAATTGAAGAGCACTTACAGATTTTCCCTCTGTAGCTTTGTGTGAGCCATGGGAGTTCCCTTGCTCCTCCATACAATATAAAAGGCTCACCCTATAACTTCAGAAACCTTCAGGTGCTCAGGTAACTTTAACCCCACAATGTTGGAGCTAATATGTTGAGAGGTATTGATAGAGTGGATTCTCAGAGGCTTTTACCCAGGGCTGAAATGGTTGCCACAAGAGGTCACAGGTTTAGGGTGCTGGGGAGTAGTTACAGAGATGTTAGGGGTAAGTTTTTCACTCAGAGGGTGGTGGGTGCGTGGAATCGGCTGCCGGCAGTGGTGGTGGAGGCGGATTCGATAGGGTCTTTTAAGAGACTTTTGAATAAGTTCATGGAAGTTAGTAAGATAGAGAGTTATAGGTAAACCTAGTAGGTAGGGACATGTTCGGCGCAACTTGTGGGCCGAAGGGCCTGTTTGTGCTGTAGCTTTTCTATGTTCTAATATTTTTAAGCCAATGGGCTTAGATGTCCGCATGATCTTCAAAGTGTCAAATTCCTTTTCAACTGCATTTCGAATGCAGAGTATGAATGTTCTGACGATATGGAACAAGATTGCGCCAGCCAATGGGATTGAAAACTAAAGTTTTAAATTTGATGTTTATTGTCCCATCGTCAAGAAGTATATGATACCAAGACCACACAGGACTTTTACCTGTGAAGTGTTTTGGAGAAATACTTTAATTTTAAAAAGTACAGAATTCCTTCAATATTAACAACTTATATCCAATATAATTATATTAGCTTAGACAATGCATTTAATAGCATGAGCAGTTAGTGGTTCAGCAGATGTTACGCAAATGTAAGGAAGTGGTCTTAGATGGTAGAGATTTGTAGTCAGAAGCTCATCTTGTGATTGGATATGATGTCAAGGGCATGAGATTGATTGTAATATGTAAATGTATTTTAAAACTTACTTTAATAGAATTAATGAGCCCGGAATGGAATCGTCCAAGCTCACTTGCCTCTGTGGCCTCACCGGTGGAGGTTCTCACCGGCGAGGATCACATATGGTCCCCATCAACAATGACCAGATGTGATGGCCTCGCCGGTAGAACCAGAGGCTATTGAGGCCCCCTGGAAGGTTGGAGCGGGGGGGTGCCCCTTGGGCAGTGACAGCTTGGCACTGCCAGCCTGGCATTCTGGACAATGCACTCTATAGCATGAGCAGTTAGGGTGGGGATCGGTCTGGGGAAGGGGGTGATTGGCTGCGAATGCTGCGGGGAGGGGGGGGTTCAGGCATGAAGGCTGGATATAACTAGGAGAGGCAGTGACAGGTTTATGTGCTCTCAGAGCATTTCTCTTAGAAATCCGCATATGCGCAATTGTGCGCTCTGCTGCTATCAGCTGGCTTTCTGGTGATTTAGGCCCCGCCCACTTCCCCTGCTGGCAAAAAACAAGTTTGGCAAGTTTTTTTTGACTAAGTCAGGTAAGATACGATTTTTAAGTCACCCAAAAAAATGGCGCGGATTTCTTCCCTTTTCATGCTCGTTCAGGACTTAGATTTGGTAAACTCGTCCCCAATGGCTTTGGTTTTCCCACTTTTTGTTGGAGGAAATTTCTCAGCCAGTAGTGGATATCAGAGCAGTAGTATGACACTTTAGAAATAGTGAAAGGGGTGAGAGAGATGACAGTGAGGTATAAGTGGTTGTTGTGAACATACATGCAGAAACTGACACTGTATGTCACTGAAGGAAAAGTGCCAAGGATAGATCATTGGGTGATGCCAGAGTGATGGTGCAGAAGTGATAAAATAACGAATTGAAGGTGGTTTTCCTGACCACCACTAAATAGATAAGAATGAAACAGTGAGTGCTAAACCTCGCTGAACTAATGGAAGTCATCTAATGTCATTATCTTGTCAGCCATTTAAAGAGTCAGATGTAAACTAATCTCACCATTATGTCAATCCTTGTTGCTAAGCTTAACATCAATTTATAATGAGCAAGTTGATGTTGAATTACTGTGACATAGCTGAACTGCCTTCATTACTTACTGTCAGTTAACTACACCTGTTACAATAAGTTACATTATTAATATTTGAGACTTAATTTTATCAGCCTGCAAATCTTTCCAATATATCTGCTGGCAGACCGTAAGAGTAGAAACTTTTCCTGGTCAACCATACTGCAGAAGTTAATGGCAAACCATTGCAATACTTAGCCATTCATTGTCATGGGCTGATTTAAGTCCATGGTCACCAATGTCCTTTTAGGACACAATATCCAAAGGAGGAGGAAGAAATGTAGATAATTTGATCAGAAGGTTTAAACGAATAAAGATTAATTCTTGCCTTTATGGTCTGAATGCTTCTTTGATGGTACAGAACAGAGGGTTGATTCAAACAGTGGTTTATGCATTTCCTAACATGGACTCAATATTGTAAATGTTAATATACTCCAAACTGGCTAATGCTATTGAGACTGTTTGATAAGCCAAATGTAAGCGTTATTTCTTCCATGGGCATAGACCAGGTGGTGATCTTTGACAGTTCCTTGACTAACAATCAAAGATATATAATTATGGATTAATGGGGTGCTTTTTTTCCTATAAATATTCCTTTCAAGGTTTATTAGAGTGGTCATTCCATTGTTTCTGCAAATACCTGAACTTAATTATTGTTGTTGTCAGTAGAAACATTCTTCTATCTGTGTAAGATGATAGACATGCAACCAATCGAATCCATTGGAGATGGGGGAAACTTCATATGGTACACTTCAGCGACAGGCTGAAGTGACCAGTCTGTGAGAGGCAGGTTCTGCCACACATGCCAGATATGAAGTAGTTACCAGGTGTCGTTGTGGTTTGTTTGCGTTGAAGCCACTATCATCGTTGTGACGCACGCTGGTTTACTGATGATGCCGCCCACTCCCTCTGTCATCAACTAGTGTCTCCTGGGTACACAAATTAATGTTTTGGGCTTTCATGGCATCCTCAAGGCAGAGCTTGGGCATCCTACTGGTCCCCCGGTGCCAGCAAACAGAAAATCCTTGGATGAACAAATGTCATCCATCCTGTGAATGTGCCTCAGTCAGTGAAGTCACCTCTGTTTGATGAATGCAAGCATACTTGGGAGATTTGTCTTTGAAAGGACTGCCGCAGATGTGATTTTCTGCTTCCATGCAATGTCCAGAAAGGGCCACAAATAGCAAAGGTGAAAGTCACTGAGCTTCCTTTCAGGATGCCTGTTTCACAGCTATACAACAAGGTACTGTGAACCAAGGTGTTGGTGTATGGTCTGCACTCTAAGGTTATCTGATGTTGTTCCATGCACATTTAATGAGTTGGTCAAAGGTGGGTAGCTATTTTCCCTGTACAAGTCTGCTTCAAGAAACAGATTGTCTCTCACCATGGACCCAAGGAAGCCAAACTTGCTAATCACTTCCAGAGGAGTATTATTAAGAATGATCAAGGATGGAGACAGTTTTCTTGACACTTAGAGCACGATTTTACCATTTTGATTCTAAGTGCTGAATCTGGGCGCAATTCAAATCCGACTTGGAAAACTGCTCTCAGGCAGTTAGCCTGAAAAAAAATCACGGGTCTGAATTGCGCTGTGGGCGGGGCTTATCGCACCTGAAACGCTGCAGCTCCGATTGGAGCTTTGAACTGTGCATGTGCAATGAAAGAAAAAAAATTGAAAAACGTGCCCCTGTCACATCGCTCCCGGGCCGCAAAAGCGGATAAAGCGGCCCAGCAGCGGAAAGCGGGAGCGATGCCCCCACAGATATCGCCCCACCCCCACAACATAACTGTCCCCCTGATCCATCTACCCAGACTGATCACGATCCTCTGTCCCCCCTTTCCCCCTGCCTGCAGAGTGGCAGCGGACTCCCCCCCCCCCCCTCCCCCTCCCCCCACCAGAGGACGATCTGGCTTACCTCCTCCCTCCCCATCAAATAATGATCGGGCGCCCCCCCCCGCCCCTCCCTATCCACCCACCAGAGAGCGATCTGGCCTCCCTCTTCCCCCCCCATCCCCCGCCCGCCAGAGAATGATCTGCCTCCCGCCTTCCCCCCGCCCTCCCCCACCCCGAACCACCAGAGATACATCTGATCCGCCTCCCTCCCCCTACCAGAGAACGATCTGGCCTCCCTCCCCCCCTGCCAGAGAATGATGGTAAAGGGGGAAATGCTGATAAAGTTGGGTGGGCAGCCCATTAATTTAATTTAAATGCATGCAAATGCATTTAAATTGCCGTTGCGCCCGTTTTGGGTGCAGTTCGGATCGCGGCCATTTTCGGGCCTTGGTAAAGTGAGCATCTGCGCGAACGCAGGTGCGGATCGCGCTAATTGCCTCATACCCAACTTTACCAAGTTTTCACGCCCGAAAATGGGTGCGACGCAATGGTAAAATCGGGCCCTTAGAGCGAGTAAAGAACAAGTTACAGAAATGGGAAAGACAATCCATGAGTCTTTGTAATTGAGTTTTCATGTGAGCAATCAGCGCAGTGGCGTCATCAGCATAAAAGAGTTTGCTGATCAAGACATGTTGTATTTTTACCTTTGCTTTCAGTCTGGACATATTATTGAGCTTGCCATCTGATCTAGTGTGCAGGTAAGCTCCTATATCTGCAGGGAAGGCAAAGGTGAGGAGCATGGAGAAGAAAATACCAAATTAAGTGGGGATTAAGATACAGTCATGTTGCACTCCATTCTTCACTCGAAACCGTCGGAAGTGGTGTTGTGAAACAGTAGAGTACAGCATATGTTATTGCATACCAACCAATTTTCTACAAAATCTTGTACAGTCCTGGACTGCTGAATATTTTAATGTGATCACAAAAGTAAGCTAAAGAGATATATCCTGTTCGTTCGGGCTTCTTAGACCGAGCCTGTGCTAGGCTTCAAATGTCCCCTCCTCCTGGAAACCAGCCAACCACTGAACCCAATCCCCCCATTGTGAAGAGGGCCTGCTGCAGTCCAGCGCCCCGCATACACACCTTACACCTTGAGATATGGGAAGCTTAATTATTCCAATTGTTAAAATTCTTGTTGATTGAATGCATGTAATCATTCACCTTTATTAAAAAAACGGAATCTTTATATTGGGTAGGAATGGGGAAAGCACTTGAAGCCATGGTGAGACAACCTCTAAAAAAGTCCATAATCTCTTGCATTATGGGTATCATCTTAATATACACCAGGACAAATGAGAATGACTACATAATGGTTAGCTTTTCAACACTTGGGTGCCTTAATTGGGAGGCATAAAAAGTATGATAAAATCTGAAGTGGAATTTTTCTCCCCCTCCGTGGCATGTCTCACAGCGGTGGGATTGTATGGTTCCACTTTGTTAACGGGGTTTTTTGTTGTACCCCTCACCGCCGGAAAACCCAGGTGCGACTGTAAGATCCTGCTGGAGTAACCGGCAGCAAGATTTCAGTGCTGGTTTATTTTCTGAGATGACTTGACGTAATGTTCATTGTTTTAAAGAGTTGTCCAAATTTGCCTTTATTGTTGTTATTGTCATATTTATTACTGATGACTTTATTTTACTCCTATCTGTTTCTTTCAGGTCAGGATGCCCAAGCTGTAAACCGACAGTATTACCAAAAGATCACTTTGTTAGAACAAGAAGCTGAGCAGGCCAAGACTGAATTGTCAGAAGCTCAGAAACAACTACAGGAACTGGAGAACAAGGAACTCCGCGATGCTACAGAGAAAGCAAAGCTACAAAGAGAATTTCGCAAGAAAATGGAAACAGCCAAAGATAAAATGCAGGTTAGATATTTATACAATAAGACTAAAGTAAGAAATGTTCAAAATGCAACCAGTATATAAAATTCAGTAAATAAATTAAATAATAGTTTCCAGAGTAAGTGTTTCCAAACAATGTTGGTTGTTATAATTTAGGCCCACTCCTGATACTTTTTCTCTTGTGTCCAGTATAAATATGACTTTATGAATGAAGCATCAGGTTGCAGGGTAAGCAATTAATCTTTTTGTCCCAGGTACATGCTGGTGTACAGAACTTCATCACACATGCCTGTTCTCTCAAACTGACCACTAAATTCAGGAGCCCTTGAAAATGAGTTTGGGGATTGCAATGTGTGATCAATCCGCATGTGTTATTTGCAACTCAGGCAGCATGTCAGCTTTATGCTGCCTTCATATTTGAATGGTCTCTGCATCCAGCCAGCATTTGCTGTGCTGTTCACATCAGCAGGGGACCAACGTTATGAATTTTCAGCCTTACTTGAAGCTAGCCAGCACTACTTAAAGCTAACTTTCAACTCTTAAAGAGGAGATGCATTGTGGTTGGAACAGGTACTGGAAGCCATGCTTGAAGAGAATCTGGAAAAGAGTCGGGACTCACAGCATGTGTGAGCAGGTTCCAAACTTTTTGGACGCTGCATTGGCAGTCTTCATGGAGGAGGTTGCAAGGAAGAGAGAGAGCCTGTATCCACGGGAGAGAAGAAGACCCTCCAGAAACATGGTTGAAAGGCTGTGAGAGCAGATAGCCATGGAGGTTAATGCCAGGGGCTAAGCCCCAAGGACCTGACTGCAGTGACCCAGGAAGTCCAGTGACCTCACAAGTAAACAAGAGTTGTGAACACATCTTCAAATGTCAAATCCTGCACCAGTAGCTTCAACCTCAGCACCGCCCAATTACTCAGTTACCAATAATATCTATCAATTGGGCCTCATACCTAATATCCACATGCTTCACCTCACCCTCACACTCTAGGCACTCCTTCACATCGCATCCACCTCTCATGGCTTGTGCACACTGTCAGCTATTTAACTGTGACAGTCACATCACTGAAACCTATTGCACAACACTGACTGACACACTTCTCTTTCTCTTGTAGGCAAAAGTGGTGTAATAACCTGAGGTAGCCAGGAGCTAACCAGAGGGGGACAGGTGCACTCCTGCACATGTTCTGTATCAGATGAGGGACATGTTGCTGGCCATATAGGGCAATGTCTGATTTTTGCAGTAGAAACTGAGACTGCTGCCATGCAGGCTCATGTGGCTGCCATCATGGTTATGGATAAGAATGTACAATGGGCTTTGGCACGATGTCACACCAGTCCAGGAATCTATCTTCCAACAGGTTACTAGGATTGCTGAGGTGTTGTCTCAGTGGAGCGTCAGTGGCTCCATGGAGAATGAACAGCTGTCCTTTCCCAGGAAGTAGAATTCTTTCTCTGATCCCTGGCACTCAGGCAACAGTAAGCTCATTGACAATCAGCCAACCTGCAGAGACTGCTGTGACCCACATTGCATGGATGCAGATTATAGCCAGGCATTCTCGGCCCAGAAATACATATAGTAGTCCTCCAACATCATCCGCAGTCTCCTCCACTGAAAGTTAGTATTTCATCTGCCATGCTACAGCCACTGAGGTAGTACTGTGGTGCTTTGGTTAAGGCTTTTATTTTTACATTGTGGCCAAGTGAACACTGTAATGATCAGTGTTAGAAGGAAGTTAAGATATGGGACTACTGGTAAATGGGCTCTGGAGTTGCAGCTAGTGTTATCACACACATGAGTTCTTCCCAGAAAGCCTGGGCAGGAAGTAGCAATTTAGATTCCTCCTCCTCATCCTTCTCAACTGCTCACCATATAGTCAGCAGCAAGGGGTGTCCCCCACAATGGCAAGTTGTAGCAGACTAACATGAATCATGATACCACTCTGCTGGTATCAAAAGACTTGAAACTTATTACTATTGGGACCGGTGGAGTTAATTTTGACCATTGTCAGGATTTGTTTTGGGCATTGGGTGAGATTTGGGGAAGGGATGGTTTACAGGAGCTTCTTTCACCTTAATCCACCACAGAGAAAGAGATGGGACAATGAGATGACATCATTAGCTGGAATTCCATTTTACCCCATTTCTGCTGTCCCAGAATGCATGGAGCAGGCATACATTAATGCGCAGACTTCATCCTGGAAGTAATGTTAACAATAATTTGAAAGGCTGAATCATGAAGTAATTAGCTTTTGTTAAGATACCAACTTGATTTTGGATTGATATGCTTTGCTAATTGAAAATAAAGTCTGGCAGTAATGAGTATACTTCTGCCTATGGTGGAAAAAAGTAATTGAAGTACATTGATCCTGTTCCCTTTAGACCCTACAGAAGAAACAGCAGGAAACAAAAAAGTTGTTTTCTTTATCAGCGCAGAGTGAGAAACGCTTGGTCCAGTTAAGTCAGAATGTGGAAAACATGAAACAGCAGCAGCAGCTGCTTCAGAAAAAACTGCATGAAGAAAGTGAGAAAAAACGAAAATTGGAAAATGAGATTCAAAGAGATCAACAACTAATCAAAGTAAGAACATTTCACAATAAAATTAACAATTAGAAAGATTTATTTAAGTGATATGCATAATTAAATTTCAGGTGCATGTAAAGATTTACTGTTTCTTAACATATCCCATAGTTTCCTTAACTTAGGTGTTTGAATTTGGCCTGTCCAAACTTTTAGTTGTAAAAACCTCTCTCATATGGGAGATTTTTAACCTGATAAGTTGGTTGAGTTTACAAAGGGGTGGCAGGTCACAATGCTGGAATTGTAGATGGGTCAAGAAGCAAGCAAGAAACCACCGAGTTCCAGCTTTAACCTGGGCACGAACTGCACTGCATGAGAAACCCCAGTAGACGGGGAGATGTGGTTCCCATTGCTGGAAGAGCCACGAACCAGAGAACACAAATTGTTGGTGGAAGAACCAGTGATATAAGGCAGAAAACCTTTTTGTTAAGTAGCAAGTGGTTTGGATCCGGAATCCACAGCAGATTCAATCATGGCTTTCAAAAGGGAATTTTATAATTACCTGAAGAGTAAAGATTTGTCGGGCTACAGGGAAAAGGACTAGTTGAGTTGCTTTTGCAGAGAATTGGCACAAGTACAATGGGCTGAATAGCCTCCTGCTGTACTATAACCATGAAAAATTTTAAAAAGTGAAGTCTGTGCCATAACAACAAAACTACCAATCGATGATTCTTTTTTATGATGGATTGACAAGCAATCACATTGGAATTCCAGCCAATATCTACTATCAAAAATTTATGTGATAGAATAAAATGTCAGAATTTTTTAGATCTTGCAGTTGTATTTCTATCCATTGCCATGAAATGAAAAGATAACTAGAAAAATTCTAACTGTATTATCTTCTGAAACAAAGTTAGAATTTTAGGATAAGCATGTTTCATTTCTCCAGGAGCTGGAATTAAAGCGAGAGCAACAGCAGAAAATTCTGAAAAGGAAAGCTGGAGAAATTACCCATCTGAAGAAAATGAAGTGCTCCCCTGTCATCTCACAGGAACAGCAGGTATGCTTTATAAAGCTCTAGAACTGCCTGTTTGCTATGTGTATTATTCTTCTCAACAATATTTTTATCATCCCATTCGAACAGAAGATTACATCAAATTGTAGGGTGCAATAGTGGCACAGTAGTTAGCACTGCTGCCTCACAGCGCCAGGGACCCGGGTTCAATTCCAACCTCAGGTCACTGTCTGTGTGGGGTCTGCATGTTCTCCCCCTGTCTGCGTGGGTTTCCTCCCGGGTGTTCCGGTTTCCTCCCACTGTCCAAAGATGTGTGGGTTAGGTTGATTAGACCATGCTAAATTGACCCTAGTGTCAGGGGGTTAGCAGGGTTAAATGAAGGTTACGGGAATAGGGGCTGGGTGGGATTGTGGTAGGTACAGACTTGTTGGGCCAAATGGCCTCCTTCTGTACTGTAGGGAATCTATGATACAGAATAGCCTGTTAATTTACCATAACCCAATTACCACCTGGTTAATACCTCAGTGGCTACTCACTGAGATACAGTTCTATCACCTCCAGTGGTTCAACCAAAGAGCTATTACTATATGAGGTTGAGTTTCACACACAAACATACAGTTAGCAGATTTGTATTGTTAAAGATAGTGAAATTGACTGCCATAATCCTTGTTTGAGCTAGTTTCCTATATGAGGTTGACATCTGTTTATTAAACACGCAGCCGCACTCCTTTTTCAATTATTTTTAAACAATTAATATCGGCATATTGAAGAATATGAGGTAGGTACAGTGCATAGAGTAAATGATCATTCATGGGCAACTATGGGACGGGATTTTTTCGCTGTGCTCATCCTGAAACCAGAAATTCCTGCCCGAGGTCAACCGATCTTCGTTGGTCAGCCCTCGCCCTCTATGATTCCCATGGCGGGCAGAATGGGAAAATTCACCCCATGGTGTTTATCTAGTTCAGGATGGACACACAACAGACTTGGGCCCAACTCCAAATCTGCAGTAAAAATAGAAAGGGCTGGAAATACTCCGCAGATCTGACAGCATCTGTGGAGAGAGAAACAGAGTTAATATTTTGAGTTAGATATGACTATTCTTCAGAACTGATACCTATCTAATACTACCTCCTTATCACTTTTAAACCCTTCAAATGTCTGGCTATTTCTTTTTTCACCATGTCCTGTGCAGCACCTTCTTTCTAAGTAAAGACCAATGCAAAGTATTGATTTAATTCTTCAGCTATGCATCCTGTCTCCAAGTCTAAATCCCCTTTTTTTGTTCCCATTCTTCCTTTACTATTTGTATGCTTATCGAAGACTTTAGCATTCCCTTTATGTTAGCTGACAGTCTCTTTTCATACCCTCTCTTTGCATCTCTTATTTGTTTTTTCACTTTCCCTCTGAACCTTCTATATTCAGTTTGGTTGTCGATTGTATTATCCACCTGATATCTGTCATAAGCACACCTTTACTTCTTCATCTTAATCTCTATCTCTTTCATGATCCAGGGATCTGGATTTCTTCATCCTATCTTTCCCATTTCCTGGGAATATACCTTGACTGTGACCGAACTATCTCCTCTTTAAAGGTAACCATTGTTCAGTGATCATTTTACACACTAATTTTTGATCCAAATTTATCTGACCTAGATCCATCCTTACTCCAGTGAAGTAGGTTTTTCCCAAGTTAATTGTTCTTATTCTGAATTTTTTGTTGTCCTTTTCCATAGCTAATCTAAACTTTATGATACAATGATCACTGTTGCCTAAATGTTCTCCTACTGGCACTTGATCTTCTTGGCCCACCTCATTCCCAAGGATCAGGTTACGTCGTGCCTCCTTTCTCGTTGAACTGGAAACAAACTGCTGTACAGAATTTTCCTGAACACTAGGAATTCCTGTCCCTTCTATCATTTACACTACCAGTATCCCTGGCTATCTTGGATAATTAAAGTTTCCTATTATAACTATTCTACAATTCTCGCACCTCAGTACACTGAGCCATGTACAGTAATTGCACCTTTTTTGTTCTAGACAATTCTGTCCTCGACCCTTATGGGACATCCTTTCTATCCAACACCGCAATATTTTCCTTTATCAAACTCCCACCCCTCCTTTTTTTTTTGTTTATCTTTCCTGAACACTTTATATTCAGGAATATTTAATACCCAATCCTGACCTTCTTTGAGCCATGTCACTGTTAGAGCCACAATATCGTATTTCCACATGGCAATCTACTGTGCATTTACATACATGCACAGTAACCTTGATTTAGTCTTCATTACTGTCTCTCTTACTCTGAAGCCAACTAATAATTTACTATTTGCTACTGTGATGCAATCTATCTCTCCCAGTATTCTGTGTTCCTTGGTATTCCTGTCAAATATTGGCTGGAATTCTCCAACCGTCCATGCTGGTAGGATTCTCTGGTCCTGCTGGCAGCACACCCCTTGCTACAGATTTCCTAGCAGTGTGGGGTGAACACAATGGGAATTCCCATTGACAACAGCGTGACCAGAGGACCTCGCTGGCACTGAATGGCATGCAAACCCTGCTGCTAAGAAAAACACTGAGGGGAGTACAGAGAATCTCCTGGTTTCCACACCCCTGCCAGTTATGGTAAACTCTCCCCAATAGCACAAATAAATTCTTTATCAATAGAATAAATAAATGAGGGCTGATACTAAATATTTTCAATACTTTATTAAGATTTACTTTATGTGCAAATTTCGTGTGCAACTTCCTAAACTCTTCAACCTTTCTACTCTCCTCTTCACTTTTTGTTTTGGAACATTAAGAACATAGGAATAGGAGTAGGCCATTCAGCCCCTTGAGCCTGCTCCCAAATTCAATTAGATCATGACTGATTTTATCTTAACTCTGTTTGGTTCCATATTCCTCGATACTCTTACCTAACAAAAATCTACCAGCCTTCACCTTGAACTTTTAAACTGATCTAACCTCAAAAGCTTTTTTGGATGGAGAGTTCCGGATTTCCACGACACTCTGTGTGAAGAATTGCCTCCTGACATCACCTCTGAACAACCCAGCTCTAATTTTATGGTGATGCTCCCATCATAATTCATATCTCCATAACTAATTCCGTATCTGATGGCTTCACATTTTTGCAGCCTCTATGCTTCTGTTTTTCAGATTTGAAACTGAATTACTATTGCTTTTAAATTACATTTATATGATATACATATGATAAACATAATGGGGCGAGTGGTCCGGGAGAAATCAGCGGAGGCCATTTTGCGGTCTTCCGGCATGACCCCCGTGCATCTCTCAGCCAACGATTTGCAGTGTCATCAGCCTGGAAATTGGTGTCCCCCCCCCAGGAGTAGTTCACTCCAACGGGGTTTACAACTGCTTCCTACAAATGGGGAGCAGGTGGCCGACCCCACTGGAGGGAACAGAGGCCACTGAGACCCCCCCAGGAGGTCAGAGGTAAGGAGGGGGGGGGGGGGTGTCCCCTGGGCAGTGTCAGCCTAGGACCCTGGCACAGCGCAAATGGCACCTTGGCTGTGCCCACCAGGCATCGGGCAGTGCCAAGGGAGCGGGGCCAGAGGCTGACAGGGCCTTTTGGGGAGTGATCGGTGGGGGTGGGGTAACCCAGTGCTACTCTGCACTTGGGATTGCAGGCAGGTAGAGGGAGGACGACGATCGGGCTGGCCATATGGGTGGGGGTGGGGTTGGGTCTGCCGGGGATCAGGAGATCGGGGCTGGCTGGTTGGGGGTCGGTGAGATCGGGGCTGTCCGAGGGGGTGGGGGCCATAGGACTGGACAGGAGAGGTCCGGGAGACCAGCGATCAGGGGGTCGGGAGGCCCTGCGGGGTCAGCGATGCGGGTTCATGGGGCTGGCCAGCGATCGGAAGGCTGGCAATGCAGGGCCACTGTGCATGCGCCAATCTCTGTGCTGACAGATCACCACATGCGCAGTGGCCCACTCAGCGCTATGCTGCCAGCCTCTCAGGCGGGAATAGGCCCCATCCCCAGATTTTCAGAGTGAAACTCGCTAGGGCACAGTGTTAGAGTTTCATTCTGAAAATCACGCTAAAAGAAAATCAATGGGAGTTACTCCCGTTTTCACGTTAATTGGGGACTCAGAATTCTTGTGGGAGAATCCTGGCCAAAATATCTAAGAAATACTTTGGCCTAATGCTTCCTAATTGCTTAAGACATTTATGAAGCAAGATTTTATGAGTTTCCACCATTAACCCTGCATCATACAGGCAATGTACACCATTTAGAATGGCTGAGATGTGACATGAATTATCATTTCTCTTCCATTAATTCAATTTTTTTTCATGTTTTCAAAAGCCAATTCCTAAGACAATAGTTGTACTACTTACAGACTGGAAAACCACATGAGCTTCATGCAGCATCAAATGCAAGCATGTGGTGAGCTTTAAATGATGAAGATAGAATATAAAATTGCAAATCCTTGAAATCTGAAATAAAACCAAAAAATTGGAAATATATGTCAGGTCAGTCAGCATTTGAAAGAGAAATCCAAGTTAATATTTCAGGTGTAGCCTTTCATCATAGTCTATTTAGAAACTGTTTTCCCTTTCAGATGTTAAATGACCTGCTGTGCATTCCACTATTCTCCTCTTCTTCTTAAAGTTTATTTATTAGTCTCAAGAAGGCAATATTTTATATCTCTCTCGCAGAGTCAACATATCTTCTGCTGTGCAAAAAGCATACCACCACAATATATGTATGCAAAGGTAAAGTCGGTAGAGGACCATAGGCACTCTTCCCTTTGAGGGGGAGAGCTGACTGGTGGTGATTTAACCTGAGGATCACCATACCTCAGGTGTGAGTAAGGTTGAGAAGGCGGGCCTTCATGAATAACCTCAGGTGTGTGTGCGTGTGCGAGTGTTAGGAATGACCAATAAATATTGGCCTTGCCAGCAATGGCCACATCCCATGCACAAATAAAAAAACGGAGATGATAACCTTTTAAATCATTACCTTGCACCTTTGTACTTGGATGTTTGTTGCTTCCTGTATAAATCTGAATCTATTTTTAGAGAATTGATGAACAACGCAAATGGTTGGACGAGGAGGTGGAGAAGGTTCTGCAGCAAAGACAAGCTCTAGCTGATTTGGAAGAGGATTTACAGAAAAGGGAAGTTATTGTAGACAAGAAAGAGGCACTATTACAGGAAAAAAGCCAATTGGAAATCAAACGGTTACGTTCCAGTCAGGTAAGAACATACCTTTCAATTTATCTCACTTTAATTAGGATATCACAACATTAAACTGCTCTGCTGAGAAAAACATGTAAGATTTCCAAGGTACTGGACTCAGCTGATATGAATGTTCTACAGAAAACCACACTCCCATCCCAAGTACAATATTACAGATAGATGGAGAATGGATAAAACTTCAAGAGAGCTGCTTGGAGGTGCTCAAGAGTGGTAAAGAAACCAATAAAGCTCTGATTTTCTTTCCCTACCCCTTTCCCCAGTTAGCTTACATTTGTCAACACCCATAACTTAACTGAGATCAGAAGCACAGTTATGTGGAGGATTGAGTAATGTTACACCAGTACTAAGAGACAGCAATTTTTTGTCTAAACCTGTGTCACCATGCTACTTTGCCTAATTATTTCTTCATCTTAGTCACACCAGCACAAGCACAGATCGGTGCATAAATTCTGAAGATGCAGTCTGTCATTCACTTCTGTGTCACAAGCTATGCTGCAGACTACCCCCAGAGCCAACATTCAACAAAATCAGTTGATTTCATAGAATCATAGAAACCCTCCAGCGCAGAAACAGGCCATTCGGCCCATCAAGTCTGCACCGACCACAATCCCACCCAGGCCCCACCCCCATATCCCTACACATATTACCCGCTAATCCCTCTAACCTACGCATCTCAGGACATTAAGGGGCAATTTTAGCATGGCCAATCAACCTAACCTGCATATCTTTGGACTGTGGGAGGAAACCGGAGCACCCGGAGGAAACCCACGCAGACACGGGGAGAATGTGCAAACTCCACACAGACAGTGACCCAAGCCGGGAATCGAACCCAGGTCCCTGGAGCTGTGAAGCAGCAGTGCTAACCACTGTGCTACCGTGCCGCCCGAGAGATTTGGAGAGAACCTATAATTTTCTGCTCACATATCACTTTTAAGTCTTGTTCAGTGTAGTATAACTGGATTTTTAAAGGAAAATTTGAGTAATAACCACAGCTGAACAACCAATCTGATCTTGGAAAGTAATTTTATATTTGAGAACTGTTGTTAAATGTGTCCATCATGATTAATTGCATGATTTTTTAAAAACATTTTTAATAATTAAAAAGTATAAATGTTTGTTCATGATTCTACCTTAACCTCATATGTATGTTCCAATATTTATTTCGTTCTGTCAATTTTTTAAAAAGTGATTTGATTATAAGTTCTTTTCATTTCCTGCTTGGCTGTCTAAGAATTCTTTAATGTGATTGGCTGCTTGGACAGTTTGATGACACCACAGCAGCTCAATGCTAGGAATCTACATTAAACAACATTAGCTTTCTTGATGTGCAATTGATCATAAAGTTCTTGCCACAAAGATCACTAGGTCTCTCAGCGTAGCTTTCTTTGAGGTCTGCGACAAGAACCTTGCATTGCCACTGACTGCAAAACCCAGGCCAAAATCATTGAAGATTAATTCATTCATCCATTAATGCTCCTTAATGGATAATGTTGATGGTTGTGATACACCTGCTGAACTTCTAATTAAATAACCAGTTTTGGATTAACTTTGAAATTATCATATTGAAAATCCACAGCTTTGAAATATAATTAAAAGGTAAAAATCACATAAAATTAATCTGCCATCTGCATTAATTGGAGTTTTATCATCTCCTGGTTATAACACTATAAAAAGTCAATACTGATTATTTCTTTTCAGGCCTTGAACAAAGACATTTTTAATTTATCCACTCGTTTAAACACAATAGAAAAGGAATTATCAGAGAAAAACACACAACTTCAGAACAGTACTACAGAAGAAAGAAAAACCATTTCAGAAGAGATGCAAGTACTTCAACAGGAACGAGCTCAGTTACTGAAAAGAAGGCATTGTCTGGATGAGAAATTAGAGCTTGGAAGTGTTCTGTCCCCTGAGGTATAATCATTATATTTGTATATATTTTTTGTGATAAAACTTGCTTATTACACAGATCTAAAATAATAAATGTTTGGATATAGATTAAAGTTAGTTATGTAGTACAGAGCTTCAACTGATGTAGAAGAACACAGCTTCGTGTTTTTTTAAAATTTCATATGAATTGATCTCCCATCACATTACACTCAGGAAAGCAACAATAAGCATAGTTTTCAGCTGAAGCAGTGTTAGAGAGCAGGGGATAAAAAACCCAGGATGCAACAGCATCATTTAACCCTCATCTTAAGGTCATCCGTCTGTCTTTATTGTCATATTGCCGTTATAACTTTCTATGTTGGCATGAATAATAGAAACTCTCGATGTAAACTTGTCACGCTATAATTACGCCCTCCTGCCACTGCAATTTTACAAATGCATCTTTTAATTGTGGATATAAGATTTTATAATGGAAAAAATTGACAGGATTTGTGTAGAGCTGTAAAACTTTTAATATAGATAGAGGGTGGGATTTTCCAGCCCTTCCCACCGGCAGGATCTTCTGGTCCCTGGTCCCGCTGAAGGTGATGTCCCATGGCGGGTTCCCCAGCAGCAGTATGGGTGAGCCATGCAAAATGGCATGGACGTCAGTGGGACCGGATGTCCCAATGGTGAACTGCCTCCGCCACTGGAAAACACCGCGAGGGGGCTGGAAAATCCCACTCATACAGTATGTGCAAAAATAGCTGGAACATGTTTCTGTCTGAAATTGTGAACCTGTAGTGAGAGAAATGGTCTTAATACTGAAAAGAAAAACAGTGGAGAGAGCAAAATAGCAAGTAACCTTAATCAGATCATACAAAGGCATTACTGGGCACAGTTATATTTTTAGCTTTGCAACTGAATTGATAACAATATGGTTCTTGCACTGGCATACATGCACCTTTTCACTTAAATATAGATTATTCTGATCACCTGTTGATTATTTTCAATAGCTCGCTGTTTAAAAAGAAGTCTCAATAATTTTAATCCTCTTTTTCAAACATAAATCAAAGGCACGGGGGACTTTTACTTTATTGGTAGCTACAGTACTGCCAAATGAAAGCAGAATGAAAGCCCCATATCAAAGAAGAATACACCCATAACAAATAACGCATACTGGAAGATTAACATCAAGGCTGTCACCTCAGAGTTTACTCATGAATCTTAAATATACAGCCCACTCATCATGTAGGGTTGCCAACCCTCCAGGATTGGCCTTGGGTCACCAGGAATTGAAGATCACACTGCTGTGTGTAACCCTGAAGAAAAATCATTGGGACATCAAAAAAGATTGGGGGCAATTCTCCCATCCTACTGCACTGCTTTTGTAGCACAGCAGGCCGGGAGACTTGAGCAGAGACCATTTTGCGTGGTCCTCACTGGGCGCTACGGCAGCTGGATTTCTGGCACTGTCAGCTCCGTGCCAGAAATAGGCGTGGAGCTGCATAATCTATTCAAATTCTAATTTAAATACAATTTAAATATCATTAGCAGGCCTGGGATTGAAGTCTCTGCCCCCCCCACCCCCCCCGCCCCCCCCCAAGCCAATTTCACCCCAGCAGTGTTTAGTATAGCTCCACTCTTGCTGGGAGATGGTGGCCTAACCCAGCTAGAGTGAAAGGGGGCAGTCGAGGCCCCCAAAGAGTTGGGCACGGGGGGGGGGTGTGCTGCCCGGGCATTGCCATGTAGGCAGTGCCAGTCTGGGCCGCCTGGCACTGCCCAAGGGGCAAAGTGCCAATGCCCAGGGGGCACCTTGGCACTACTAATTGGGGGAGCATCGAGGCAGGCTGGCGGCAGCGGTGGAAGCTGGCCTGGGCATGTTCAGAGGGCCAGCAATCGGGCCATGGGGGAGGGTCACATAGGCAGTGTTCCGGGGTCACGGGGCAGACCAGCGTTAGGTTGATTGGCCAGGTTACAAATTGTCCCTGAGATGCGTAGTTAGAGGGATTAGCGGGTAAATATGTGGGGGTAGGGCCTGGGTGGGATTGTGGTCGGTGCAGACTCGATGGGCCAAATGGCCTCCTTCTGCACTGTAGGGTTTCTATGATTTCTATGATTACGCACTGGGCATCGAGCAGTGCCAAGGGGATGAGGCCTAATGGGGGCGGGCCTCTGGGGGCGATTGGTGAAGGGTCCCGCTGCCACTCTGCATTTGGGCTGAGTGACAGAGGGAGGGAGGCCAGCAATCAGGGCTGGCCATCAGGTTAGGGAGGGAGGGGGGGGGGGGTGGGGGGGGGGACAGTGGTCAGCCTGCTCAAGGGGGGTTGGGACTGTGGAGGGGGTGGGAGGATTTGGGGGCATCCAGAGATCGGGGCTGCTGGGGGTTGGGGGAGCATCGAGGCAGGCTGGCGGCAGCGGTGGAAGCTGGCCTGGGCATGTTCAGAGGGCCAGCAATCGGGCCATGGGGGAGGGTCGCATAGGCAGTGTTCCGGGGTCACGGGGCAGACCAGCGATCGGGAGGCCAGCAGAGCAGGGTTACTGTGCATGCGCCGATCTCGGCACTGACAGATCGGTGCATGCGCAGTGGCACACTCAGCGCTATGCTGTCGGCTCTTCAGCGGGAATAGGTCCTGCCCCCTGATGTGAATCTCTCTCGTGCACTCTACAGTGCTCAGAATGTGGGAGATTCATTTTGAAACTCCCGCTGGAAAAACTAGCAGGATTTACTCCAGTTTTTACACAAATTCGACACTTAGAATTTTTGGGGGGAGAATTGTCCCTTTTTTTTGTAATTCTCTTTGACCATTTCTCTTTACCAGGTTAAGAAAAGGTGGTTTATTTGACAGTTGAGCATCATGGAATTGGATAATAAGTCTTTTTGCTTCCAGTTGGCATAGGAAGGTAGTATGTTATGAGGATAGATGTATGGGCCAACGAAGGTTGGCGCGTGGGGCAAATCATGTGATGGAACTTCCAGGATTATATTTAACTGCGCTTGGCAACCCTATCATCATGTCCTGTCAACTGGGCATGTTTCTGAAACTAACATGATCATTTAAAAACCATTTGTTGCACTTTTTCTATATAGTAATGTAACAATGTAAATAAAAAGTAGAGGAAATCTACAGTGACCAAATTACTGTAATTTGAATGCACCATTTTGAACATAGTGGGCATATTTACCTTACAAAAGTGAACTCTTCATCAAGCTACATTTTTGAAGCATCTACCTTTTTGAAGTATGAACCTTTTGAACTTTCTAAGCTTAATATGAAAGGCATTTGGTGTAATGAGAAGGATATTCTACAGTAACAAGAAAATGAAGCTCCCATGAATTAGAGCCCTGCACTTTACATGTGTACAAAGTTATTTTGTTGTTGTACTCCGTGCAAGACACAGTGAATGGTATAGGTCAGGTATGTCTGTCTGGCTTTGCATCACCTTCAGTGACATAAAATTGTAAAATTTGTAGATGAATTGAAATTAAATCATATTTTGGCACTTAAAAGATTAAATTGATTAATCAAAAATAAGTTAGCTAAATTATAGAACCCTACAACACAGTAAACCACTTTGCTCACTGTGCCTGCTCTTAGAAAGAGATATCCAATTATTTCCACTGCTATGCTCTTTCCTCAAAGCATTCCAATTTCTCTTCAAGTGTATAACCAATTCCCTTCTGAAAGTTACTATCCATTTTAATGACCAAAGTAACAGTAGGGATGAAGCACATTCAACATGTAATCCCATCTGTTTTATTTCTCAGGAGGAGCGAATACTTTTTCAATTGGAGGAAGGTATTGAAGCTCTGGATGCTGCCATAGAGTATAAAAATGAAACCATTCATTGTCGCCAACATTCATTGAGGGGCTCAGATGGTAGCCTTGCCCAAAATGACGCAAATGTAATGTTTAGGCTAGGAGCTTTATCAGCTGCTGAGACGAGAGTCCTTCTCTGCAGATATTTTAATAAGGTAAAGTCCTACTTTCCAAACATAAGTTCCAGAAACATATGTACATAATGCGATTTGTTAATTCATAAATAGCATTTAAATTGTGATAATTTGTATTCCGTTATGAAAATGTAGAATAAAATGGGTTATGAAAAGTAGTTCCAAGCCAATGCAATATTTTGTATTTTAATTCATCCTGACAAGAATCTTTAATTTAACAAGATAATATTTTTGTCAAAATAAAAATATATTTTCTGAATTTTGATAGCTTTTCAAATGAGTAGTTATAATACACATGTAGTACATCCCACACTTCTGTAATGCCAGTTATAATAACAAATCAGGGATGAGATTTACTGGTCAGCATCAACGCTGCACACATTGACACTGCCTGCAAAGGTTTCTGCAACCTGATCCTGATTTTTCCAGTCGTGACTTCCGAGGACAGGATATGCCCCCTTTTCATGATATTAGCTGTTGTATTCGGATATGTTTTATTTCTCTATACAACAATAATTACTGCTCCTTGATTTTTAGCCCCTGCTAGGGCCGAGATCCAAGGCAGACAGGGGCTAAAAATAACCCTGTCAGCCAGTGTGCTAGGTTCCATCCTACCTCAGGGCCTTTTTTATGGAGGCAGGCTGGGGAAGCAGTGGGGTACCCATCTGCTTGTGACCAGTAGCCAACATGATTCACTAAGGGTCACTTAAGGCCAATTAATGGAGGCTGACTGGCTTTCCACTCTCCCTCCAGCTTCCTGCAGAAAGCAGGGAGCAGTTTAGCTGCTGGAGGTGGCCTCCTGGCAGCAGACCAGCGAGCAAACACTCCAGCTAGACTTAGAGGCACATTAGGCCTGAGTGTTGTGGCAACCACAGACTGCTCAATAGAGGGGCCCACCACCACCTCTCACTTCTTCCTTTGGCCTGTCTGCAGAACCTTTTTTTTAAAGTTAAAAATATTCGAGAGAGTGAGCCTCTGTTTTTGAAATACCCTCTCCCTTACTGATCTGTCATCACAGCCTGTTGCTCTATTCAAGCTAGAAGGCCTACATGCCATCTTTACTGGGACATGAGCTAACCCATTAATTGACCCCACTGGGTCAAATCACAACGTGTGACTGCTTCCGACGCAGTGAACTTCTGACTGGCATTTCAGTTAGAACATAGAACATTACAGCGCAGTACAGGCCCTTCGGCCCTCGATGTTGCGCCAACCTGTAAAACCAATCTAAAGCCCATCTAACCTACACTATTCCAATATCATCCATATGTTTACCCAATGACCATTTAAATGCCCTTAATGTTGGCGAGTCCACTACTGTTGCAGGCAGGGCATTCCACGCCCTTACTACTCTGAGTAAAGAACCTACCTCTGACATCTGTCTTATATCTATCACCTCCTCAATTTAAAGCTATGTCCCTTCGTGCTAGCCATCACCATCCGAGGAAAAAGGCTCTCACTGTCCACCCTATCCAATCCTCTGATCATCTTATATGCCTCTGTTAAGTCACCTCTTAACCTTCTTCTCTCGAACGAAAACAGCCTCAAGTCCCTCAGCCTTTCCTCATAAGACCTTCCCACCATACCAGGCAACATCCTGGTAAATCTCCTCTGCACCCTTTCCAATGCTTCTACATCCTTCTTATAATGCGGCGACCAGAACTGTACGCAATACTCCAAGTGCGGCCGCACCAGAGTTTTGTACAGCTGCAACATGAACTCATGGCTCCGAAACTCAATCCCTCTACCAATAAAAGCTAACACACCGTACGCCTTCTTAACAACCCTATCAACCTGGGTGCCAACTTTCAGGGATCTATGCACATGGACACTGAGATCTCTCTGTTCATCCACACTACCAAGTATCTTACCATTAGCCGAGTACTCTGTATTCCTGTTACTCCTTCCAAAGTGAATCACCTCACAGTTTTCCGCATTAAACTCCATTTGCCACCTCTCAGCCCAGCCCTGCAGCTTATCTATGGCCCTCTGTAACCTGCAACATCCTTCCGCACTGTCCACAACTCCACCGACTTTAGTGTCATCCGCAAATTTACTAACCCATCCTTCTACATCCTCATCCAGGTCATTTATAAAAATGACAAACAGCAGTGGCCCCAAAACAGATCCTTGCAGTACACCACTAGTAACTGAACTCCAGGATGAACATTTCCCATCAACCACCGCCCTCTGTCTTCTTACAGCTAGCCAATTTCTGATCCAAACCGCTAAATCACCCTCAATCCCATGCCTCCATATCTTCTGCAATAGCTTACCGTGGGGGAACCTTATCAAACGCTTTACTGAAATCCATATATACCACATCAACTGCTTTACCCTCATCCACCTCTTTGGTCACCTTCTCAAAGAACTCAATAAGGTTTGTGAGGCACGACCTACCCTTCACAAAACCGTGTTGACTATCCCTAATCAAATTATTCCTTTCTAGATGATTATAAATCCTATCTCATAATCCTTTCCAAAACTTTGCCCACAACAGAAGTAAGTTTGCCAGAGAGTTTCAGAAACCCACTTGAAAAATCCTGCTCTGCATTTCATTTAATATGCAGAGCCTTAAGAGATTACTGAAACATGTGATATAACACTATAATGCAACTTTTTCCACTTTTTAGTTTAGTTTATTTATTAGTGTCACAAGTAGGCTTACATTAACACTGCAATTAAGTTACTGTGAAAATCCGCTAGTCACCTACACTCTGGCATCTGTTCAGGTACACTGAGGGAGAATTTAGCATGGCCAATGCACTTAACCAGCACGTCTTTTGAACTGTGGGAGGAAACCGGAGCACCCGGAGGAAACCCACGCAGACACAGGGAGAACGTCCAGACTCGACACAGACAGTGACCGAAGTGGGAATTGAACCCAGGTCCCTGGCGCTGTGAGGCAGCATTGCTAACCACTGTGCCACCTTTGCACCGTGTTACAGTGCAAGAAAAAAGACCAGCTAAATGCCTTGGCCACAAAAATAAGTTCTCAAAAGTACAAAACTTAATATTTTTCCTCTGGCAAATCAGAAAATGCCCGCTAAGAGAAATTGAAGTTCTGAGACCTTTGGTAGATTGTATTTGTTCTTTGGTGACATTGATCTCCAATACAAGATATGAACCACTGTCAGTATCCATTAAGCTTTTAACATGGATACGATCCTGCTCATGTTTGTTTATATTTTAATTTGGTAGGTGATCAGCCTTCGTGAGACTGAACGAAACTTGCAGGTTCAATGTGCAGAAATGTCTGTGAAGGTAACTGAGCAGGAGAGTGTGGTCCATGAATTAGAATCTGCAGTGGAGCGCTTATCAATGGAGATAGATAGACGACTGACAATGCAACAGAAGGAACATGAACAGAAAATGCAGCTGGTGTTACAGTACTTTAAAGGTATTTTGGTCTATGCTATTCAAATGTTGTCATGGTACTTGCACCATATGTACATACATGTAAGTAGGCAATTATGCTGGTAGTTCACACATTTCCAGGCATGGTGATATAAGTTTCATCATTATAGTGCTGCACACCATGGGCTGAATTTAAAGAAGTTTGGAGGAGTGGGCCGAGAGTGAGTGGGACATCAAAAGATTGGAAGGGAGGGAAGGCAGGTAAGGTGGTGTTCTCATCACCTTCCTACCACCATAGCATTTTGCCAATACCAGGGAAGATGGGAGAATGGCCTTCCTGCTCAGAGGCCAAATGTGATACTCAAGTGGCTAATTAAGGGCTTTTTCCCAACGTCAGAGTAGGGTAGGCACACTGTCATGTGGAGATATCGCCTGGTAAAAGCTGGGGGGTCACTCTCTGAGCTAACACCTATGGCCCATGACGAGACCGCCAAGAGCAATGTCCGCCCCTGCAGCCACATCACCTGCCCTCACCCACCACTGCTAATCCCCCTCCCCTTTGGTGGTGCCTGACCAATTTGCCCAGTGATCACGACCCTGCTTATCTTGTTCCGAGGTGGCAACAAAACTACATGCAGAACCACCATTGGCCAACACCCTCTTTGTTGCCCCTGTGATTGTTGGTCATCCTGCTGACTGACAGCTCTTGGAGGTGGGATCTCATTCCTTAAAGGGATGGAAGCCCAAGGGCAGTCCATTAGCTGCCTGATTGCCACAGAGTTCACCCAGGGCCTCCCAAATATGACCAGGGCAGGACTGCCACCAGCTTCCCAACCTGTTGTCAGGGCCACCACAGCCACCATAAAAGCCAGCCCAGTTATCTCAGAGAATATGGTCTCTCTCTTTTCTGTCTCTACCATGTTTATGTAGATGCTTCTTGAACTGTCTCTGTTTTTTTTCTTTTCACTGTTTTGTCCACTTAACACTGTTTTGTTGTCCTTTTCTGTGTCTGTCTTGGCCTTTTTTCTCCTTTGCTTTGTTTCAGGTGGGAAGTTGTTTGGCAGGTGATGGAGCCTCCAATGGCAGCAGGTTGAATTTAGGGTGGGGGCTATGCAGGTAAATGTGGTTCTCTTCCCATTCCTTCCACTCCTCTGATTATTTGTGTTTCCCCTACTCTTCCACTTTCTACAAACTTCTTCCCTCTCATCAAAATCCTCTCTTCCCCAATAAGCTACATGCTTGACCCTTGTAGCATACCTTCTGCATTTTGAGCTGACACCTTCCTAAAACTTCAGTCCCTCAATTCCACATGTTGTCCTCATCCAAGTGAAAGTAGGAAGATGTCAGAGACCCTGTCATCCTGTTTTTCTGCTCTCTTGTCCCCCCAGTTATCGTTTAACTTCACATGTTAGTTACAGAGAGGTTTTGCTTGCATTCCAAATTATTTTGCCAACGGATAATATGAGAATGCCTTTCTCTGCATCTTAGTATTTTTCTCTAGCTTCCACCTCTATCCTCTTCCCCCCTCTCTCTTGTATCCTCCCCAATCCCCATCTCATAGGTGTTAGAAATGAGAATTTCCACTTTGCAGCTGTAAGCCATTAGCATTATCCATTTATATCAATACTTCAAGATTCAGCTGTGAGAAACTAGCGTTACTGATGATTTTCTCCCTGCTTTCTTTTTAATCATTCGCTGGATGTTGCTGGCTATGTCAGCATTTATTGCCAATCACAGGTTGCTCTGAAAGGGTGGTGATGGCCTTTTTTATGAACTACTGCTGTCCATATGATAAAGTTGCTGCCACAATGCAGTTAAGTAGCAAGTTCCAGGAATTTCATTAAGTGACTGTGAAGGATCAGCATTATATGGTCAAGTAAGGACAGTGTGTGACTTTCAGCAGAAATGATGAAGTTGTCCATTTCTCCCAGTCTGCAGACTCGTATTCCATTTCAAAAAAACCAAGGAAGTTTTTGGCTTAGCTCCCTTGACACAGTGACAAAAGAAAATTCTTTTCAACTTAAGGTAGCTGAAAACAATTTTCAAATCCATGTAAGCCCATCTTCTCTCTCAAGTAACTGAAAGTGTGTAGTTCAGAAATAACCCAGTTTTTTTACAACCCCTATCTCAGAAGCCATAGCCCACAAGGGATTATAGGCATCTCTCTTTGTTAGAGAAAGACAAGGAAGGGCACCACTCCACTCCAAGCAAGGGGCAAAGTGCAGAGGCAGCCCTCCATGAACTACCACAGCTGGAACAGGGATTGAACCTGCACTATCAGCATCATTTTGCACCACGCTCTAGCCATTTAAATTTATACCATTAAAACGAGTGAAGTACTATAAACTCAAGCCCAGCTGAAACCTGGTTGAGACAATGGCCGGAATTTTACTGCCCCGTCTGCCATGGGAATCGGAGTGGGTGAGGGGCGGACAATGGGAAAGTCCTTTGACCTCGGGCGAGATTTTACCGTTTTGGGATGAGCGGGGCTGTAAAATCCTGCCCAATGTGTTAAAAATGCTAGAAAGGTCAAGCAATACACAACTAGGAGGCCTCAGACTCTTCCCTGCTGGAGTTAGCTGATCTAATCTAAGTAGTCAGTAGAAATTCTACAATTGATCTCAACAGATTGGGGAGGGAAAAGTTGGACTCAGTTCTTGATGCTTATTACTATCTAATAACTCCCACTGCAAATGTGGATGTTGTGGGGACAAGAAAGGCATCATTTGCTGCCTACTTCATTGTTCGACCAGAGCAAAGGAGAGAGGAGCGATTTGTGAGTTCAGCTAAAGGGGTAAGAAATTGATTATTTTTTACTTACTTTTTCGCGGGGTTTCTTGTAGTAGTTTAAATTTGAAAAGCGGAAGTAGGCCGCCCGTGGGGCGATCTGGGAAGGCATTTAGTTTTTTTTTAAGCGCGCGGGAGGTTTAAAAAGCAGGCCGCAGTATCCAGCGGGCAGCGTTGAGAGCGGGCAGCGTAGTGAGAAGGGAGCAGAGTGAGAGCTGAAGGGCTTTGGCTCAGCGGGCTTAGGCGGAAAGGGCGAGGCAGGGTAAGTTTAATTCTTAAGGACGTTTCTCTGTGTTCCTTGAAATGAGAAGGGAAATTATGTGTGTGAGACCAGTTTGTTGTTCCCAATGTAGGATGTGGGAGGTCCTGGAGGCTCCTGGCCTCCCGGACGTCCATATCTATGATGGGTGCATCGAGCTGCGGTTCCTAAGGGACCATGTTAGAGAACTGGAACTGCAGCTCGAGGATCTTCGTCTGGTTAGGGAAAATGAGGAGGTGATAGACAGGAGCTATCAGCAGGTGGTCACACCAGGGCCACGGGAGGCAGACAAGTGGGTAACGTCCAGGAAGGGGAAAGCTCGGGTGATAGAGTGCACCCCGGTGGATGTGCCCCTTCACAATAAATACTCCTGTCTGAGTATTGCTGAGGGGGACAGCCCACCTGGGGGAAGCAGGAGTGGCCATGTCTCTGGAGCAGAGTCCGGCCCTGTAACTCAGAGGGCTAAGGAAAGGAGGAGGAAGGCAGTATTAATCGGGGACTCAACAGTAAGAGGGTCGGGCAGGCGCTTTTGCGGAGGCAGACGGGAGTCTCAGATGGTGGTCTGCCTCACTGGTGCTGGGATCCGGGACGTCTCTGATCGCGTCCCAGATATCCTGAGGTGGGAGGGAGAGGAGCCAGAGGTCGTGGTACATATTGGTACCGCTGATATAGGTAGGAAGAGGGAAGGGGTCATGGAAAGAGAATATAGGGAGTTAGGTAGACAGTTGGGAAGGAGGAACGCAAAGGTAGTAATCTCAGGATTGCTGCCTGTGCCACGGGAAAGTGAGAGCAGGAATGGAGTGAAGTGGAGGATGAATGCATCGCTGAAGGACTGGAGCAGGGGGCAGGGATTCAGGTTCCTGGATCACTGGGACCTTTTTAGGGGCAGGTGTGACCTGTACAAAAAAGACGGGTGGCACTTGAATCCCAGGGGTACCAATATCCTGGCAGGAAGGTTGGCTAAGGCTACTGGGGAGACTTTAAACTAGAAAGGTTGGGGGGAGGGAATCGTGATGAGGTGACTGAGAGCGAGGAGGTTAGCCCACAAATAGAGAAGGACTGCAGACAGTGTAAGAGGGAGAATAGACGGGTGATGGAGAAGGAGAGAGCTCAGACCAAAGGTTTGAGATGTGTCTATTTTAATGCCAGGAGTGTAGTGAATAAAGTGGATGAGCTTAGAGTGTGGATCGATGCTTGGACGTGTGATGTGGTGGCCATTACGGAGACTTAGGGACAGGGACAGGACTGGATACTTCAGGTGCCGGGTTTCAGATGTTTCAGAAAGGACAAGAGAGGGAGGCAAAAGAGGGGGGCGGGGAGTGGCACTGCTGATCAGGGATAGTGTCACAGCTGTAGAGAAGGTGGAAGCCGTGGAGGGATTGTCTACGGAGTCTCTGTGGGTGGAGGTTCGGAGCGGGAAGGGGTCGATAACTTTGCTGGGTGTTTTCTACAGGCCGCCCAATAGTAACAGGGATGTTGAGGAGCAGATAGGGAAACAGATCCTGGAGAGATGTAGTAATAACAGGGTTGTCATGATGGGAGACTTTAATTTCCCAAACATCGATTGGAATATCCCTAGGGTAAGGGGTTTGGATGGGGAGGAGTTTGTGAGGTGTGTTCAGGAGGGTTTCCTGACACAGCATGTGGATAAGCCTACAAGAGGAGAGGCTGTACTCGATCTGGTACTGGCTAATGAGTCTGGACAGGTGTCGGATCTCTCAGTGGGGGAGCATCTTGGGGATAGTGATCATAACTCTATCTCCTTTACGCTAGCCTTGGAAAGAGATAGGATCAGGCAAGCTAGGAAAGTGTTTATCTGGAGTAAGGAGAAATATGAAGCCATCAGGCAGGAGATTAGAGACGTAAATTGGAAGGAGGTATTCTCGAGGAAAAGTACCGAAGTAAGGTGGCAGATTTTCAAGGAATGTTTGTCTGGCGTTCTGCATGACAACGTTCCGATGAGACAGGGAGGTTTTGGTAGGTTATGGGAACCGTGGTGCACAAAAGCTGCGCTGAACCTAGTCAAAAAGAAAAGGAAAGCGTACAAAAGGTTCAGAGAGCTAGGCGATGATAGGGATCTAGATGAGTATACGGCTTGTAGGAAGGGACTTAAGAAAGAAATTAGGAGAGCCAGAAGGGGTCATGAGAAGGCCTTGGTAGGTAAGATTAAGGATAACCCTAAGGCGTTCTATAAATATGTGAAGAGTAAAAGGATGAGATGTGAAGGAATAGAACCTATAAAATGTGAAGGTGAGAAAGTCTGTACAGAACCGGAAGAAATAGAGGTGCTTAATGAATATTTTACCTCGGTATTCACGGTGGAAAAAGACCTGGGTGGTTGTACTACAGGATTGAGGTGAACTGAAAAGATTGAGTATGTGGACATTAAGAAAGAGGATGTGTTGGAAATTTTGAATAGCAACAAGATAGGTAAGTCGCCTGGACTGGATGGGATGTACCCCAGGTTACTGTGGGAGGCGAGGGAAGAGATTGCAAAGCCTCTGGCGATGATCTTTGCATCGTCGATGGAGACGGGAGAGGTTCCGGAGGATTGGAGGATTGCAGATGTGGTTCCTATATTCAAGAAAGGGAATAGGGATAGCCCAGGAAATTACCGACTGGTGAGTCTAACCTCAGTCGTTGGTAAGTTGATGGAGAAGATCCTGAGGGACAGGATTTATGAACATTTAGAGAAGTTTGGTATGCTCAAAAGTAATCAGCACGGCTTTGTCAAAGGCAAATCTTGCCTTACGAGCCTGGTGGAGTTCTTTGAAAATGTGACTAAACACATTGACGAAGGGAAAGCGGAATGTGGTTTACATGGACTTCAGCAAGGCGTTCGATAAGGTCCTCCATGCAAGACCTCTCGAGAAAGTGAGAGGGCATGGGATCCAAGGGGCTATTGCCTTGTGGATCCAGAACTGGCTTGCCTGCAGAAGACAGAGAGTGGTTGTAGACGGGTCTTTTTCTGAATGGAGGTCGGTCACCAGTGGAGTGCCCCAGGGATCTGTTCTGGGACCCTTGCTGTTTGTCATTTTCATAAATGACCTGGATGAGGAAGTGGAGGGATGGGTTGGTAAGTTTGCCGACGACACGAAGGTTGGTGGTGTTGTGGATAGTTTGGAGGGATGTCAGAAACTGCAGCGTGACATAGATAGGATGCAAGACTGGGCGGAGAAGTGGCAGATGGAATTCAACCCGGATAAATGTGTAGTGGTCCATTTTGGCAGGTCAAATAGGATGAAGGAGTATAATATCAAGGGTAAGACTCTTAGCAGTGTAGAGGATCAGAAGGACCTTGGGGTCCTGGTCCATAGGACTCTTAAATCGGCCTCGCAGGTAGAGGAGGTGGTTAAGAAGGCATATGGTGTGCTGGCCTTCATCAATCGAGGGATTGAGTTTAGGAGTCGGGAGATAATGATGCAGCTTTATAAGACCCTCGTCAGACCCCACTTGGAGTACTGTGCTCAGTTCTGGTCGCCTCATTACAGGAGGGATGTGGAAATTATTGAAAGGGTGCAGAGAAGATTTACAAGGATGTTGCCTGGATTGGTTGGCATGCCTTATGAGGATAGGTTGAGGGAGCTCGGTCTTTTCTCCTTGGAGAGACGAAGGTGACCTGATAGAGGTGTACAAGATGTTGAGAGGTATAGATCGGATGGATTCTCGGAGGCTTTTTCCCAGGGTGGAAATGGCTGCTACGAGAGGACACAGGTTTAAGGTGCTGGGGAGTAGGTACAGAGGAGATGTCAGGGGTAGGTTTTTCACTCAGAGGGTGGTGGGTGAGTGGAATCGGCTGCCGTCAGTGGTGGTGGAGGCAAACTCGATAGGGTCTTTTAAGAGACTTCTGGATGAGTACATGGAACTTAATAGGATTGAGGGTTATAGGTAAGCCTATATATAAGCCTAGGTAGGTAGGGACATGACCGGCGCAACTTGTGGGCCGAAGGGCCTGTTTGTGCTGTATTTTTCTATGTTCTAAGTTCTATGTTCACCTCATCCCCTCCAACCAAATGTTAAAAAGCCTTAAGCTGGTCTTTCTGTTGAACTTGTGGTGGGTGATCAAAAGATGCATCAGAAGAGGAATCTGAGAATGGGCTTTATGTTAGGAGAATGGAAAGAAAATCAAAATCAGTAAATGGTGGAAGCTGGAACGGAATTTATTTTATTTATCAGGCCCTACCCAAGTGTCCTTCACTTTTGGAGTGATATGTGTCATTTCAACAGCCCAGTTAGCAGTTTATGGTGAGCCTTGCAGATGTTCTCTTTTGCTATCTTTCATAGGCCTCATATATTTTGAAATGATCCCAGCCCTATAATTTGGTATGGGGTGTCTGAGCCTTTCTGCTCACGTAGACCTGAGGCCCGCTTCACCACCCTTCTACAGATGGAGCAGCAAAATGGAATTTCCAGCCTTAAGATAGGAACAATCTTATATATTTTCCAGGTTTCACTTTGGTGCTCTGGTTGTGTTATGAAATGGATGTTATAATTTTGGGGTTTTGATCGCACTGTTTCTTTCTCTTTCGGTGTCAGAATAATATTACTGACAAGCCCCTTGCTCCCTATGAACTAGACTCTGCCTCTACATGCCAATGTCCAGGGACGTCTCCCACAAAGGGATCATTTAATAGCAATTAAGAGTGAGAACCCGGGCTGGTATTTCTCCACCCAGCATGTTTCTCATTAGTTGCACACATCAAAATTACTCGTCAAAATGTAATGAATTTGGCTAATACCTCACACATTCTGATATCACTTGTAACTCTGCACCATCCGAATCTCATAACTTTCTCTAGTTTCTCTCCTCATGCTCCATCTGAGCTCATCCTATTAATGAGATTGGCTTCCTGCTCCCTTGACCCTATTTTCACCAAACTGACCACTCCTTGGCTTTGATGTTAACTAATGTTAATTGTTCGCACTCAAGTTCTGTCATGCTCCCCTTCCATTCTGTCATCATTAACCCTCTTCTCAAGCAACACACTCTCAACCAATCTGTTCTGGCAAACTGTTGACTCACCACCAGCCTACCGCTCCTGTCCAAAGTCCTTGAACATATTGACACATCCCAAATCAGTGCTCCTCTTCACACAACTTGATGTTTGAATCACTCCAATCAAGTTTCCAGCCAAAGCACTGAAACAGCCCCTATCAAAATCACATGTGACTGTGACCATGGTAAACTATCCCTCATCCTTATCAACCTATCTGCAGCTTTGCAGACACCATCCTATTCTAATACCTCTGATCCATCTTCCAGCTGGGTTAGACTGCTCTTTTCTGGTTCCTTTCTTCCCTGTCAAGTTGTGGCTAGAGAATCACCTGCAATGGCATCTCTTCCAACTCCTACACCATTACCCCTGAGTCCCCCAAGGATCTATCCTCAGCTCCCTCATATTTCTTACTTACTTGCTGCTCCTCAGCAATATCATCTAAGAATGCAACATCAGGTTCCAAATATAAGCTGACAACACTTATTTCACCACCACCTTTCCAAACTTCTACAAGGATTTTTGATGTGTTTTACTATTTTTCTCTCACTCAGTGCTGGTTGGACAGAAATTTCCTTCCACTAAATACTGGAAAAAGCAATCGTCTTCAGGTCCTGTGCAAACGCTTTTCCTAGCCACCAACTTCACCCTTCTCCCTGACAATTGTTTGAGGCTAAAACAGACCAGATACATCTTTACATTAAATTTGACCCCAAGATGAGCTTCTGAGCACTCTATTGATAGGACCACTGACTCTTACCTTTGTAATGTTACCCACTCACTCCCTGTCTCACCTGAAACCCTCGTCTCTGCCTTCACATTGCCTGGACTTAACTATTCCATTGCTTTTCTGGCTGGTCATCCATCTTGCACCTGACACAAACTTCAGCTCATCCAAGAGTTTGCCCATATCCTAACTCGCATCCAAATCATATTATCCATCACCCTGTGGTCACTAACCACACTGGATCAAACTCTTGCAACAACTCAGTTTAGAAATTCTCATCCTTGTTTTTAAATCTTTACAAAAACTTTCACCTCCCTATCCTTGTCCAACCGTATAGTTCTACTCTAATGGTGCTGCTATAAGTGCAAATCCCCTATTTTAATTTATCACCTTTGGCTGCTGTACTTCAGTTGTCGAGCTCTTGAACTTCCTCGCTTAACCATTGCCTATCAATCATTTTCTCCTCATTTAAGACACTCCTTAAAACCTACCTTATTGGCCAAGCTTTTGGTGAATTTATGCTAATATCTACTTACATGACCAGTCAAATTTTGTTTGATAACACTCTTTTGAAGCACATTACTACATTAAGGATGTTATATAATTGCAAGTTGTTATGGTTTAAGATGGAATACCATTTGAAGTACATTTTGTGAATATAAAAACAGTTAAAAAATAAAACACTGATTCTCTGTTCTTTCAGACAAAAGTGGTGAGGGATTTTCAGATAGTATGAAGGCGTATGAGTCGAAAATTCAACAACTGGAGAAGGACCTGTACTTCTATAAAAAAACAAGCAGAGAACTGAAGAAAAAACTGCGGGAATTGGTCGAACCTCTAAACCAGAACCAGCAAGTGGCAACTTCAAGAAGTACTTAACTGCTTTTTGATTCATGCTTTCAATTCTTTTTCTTGGAAACTATTTATTTTTCTTGTTTTCTCCTAAATCTCCCTTTTCTGCACATTTACATGACATGGTCTCAATGGGTCGAAAGGCCTCCTCTGTTCCATAATAACCCCATGATTCTAGTTGCTGGAGATTAGTGCAAATTGCCTAAGTATGTCTGTCTCCCTGGTGTTTATCTATCAGTGACAGTAATTGGACTTTACTTAGTATCTCTCCACAATAAGATAGCAGAAATCAGAAGCTCACTATATAGACAAACTGGAATTCCAGTGTGCTACATCACTGCCATCTCTTGGCTTTTGATTTTAAAGAAAATTAAACTTTTATCTCAAAATATTGGCAATCTGATTTCAGCTGGCCTAACCACAGCAATGGGCCAAATGGCCTCCTGCTGTGCCATAAATCTTTCCTATATTTCTACGTAACCAGTCCATGTTGACATTTTTATCTACATGAGTAGTTCATAATCCCATATGTCTGCCCTTTTTTCCCCACATCCATTTGTTCCCTTTTCTACAACCATTGAAGTATTGTACTCTTAAATTTTGAAATAATTTGAACTTCAATAACAAAGTCTAGTAGTCCATTCCATTACCTCACAGTTTGGTGTAGTGAGAGTCTCTGCCTTAATTCTCCTACATTTATTCTTATATTTGTGTCCCGTCATTATAGACCCTTCAATCACTAAAAACTGTTTGTTTCTTTCTACTATATTCCATATCATCATAATTTTATTGGATAAACTATGCTTATATCGCCGAGAGTTTAGAAGAATGAAAGGGGATCTCACTGAAAGTATAAAATTCTTAAGGAGCTTGGCGCAGTAGATGTTGGAATAATGCTTTGCCCTGGCTGAGAATCTAAAACCAGGGATCATAGTTTCAGAATAAGGAGTTGTCCTTTAGGACTGAGATGAGAGAAATGTCTTTGCTGAAAGGGCTGTGAACTTTGGGAATCCCATTTTTCTTGTCAGTCTGTAGACCAAGAAGAACTGCAACTATGGCCCCCATGACTGAGAGTGAATGTTGTGCTCACAGGCCTTTAAAACAACACCATTTCTTCCAAAGGCCTGGCACCATTATCTTCTGAAAGAACTTAACTCTGCTCCCAGCATCACACAGTCCTTCCACTAACTGCAGCAGCAAAAAGATGATCAAAAGTTCCTCAACTGAAGGTTGAATTTGTTCCCTTTGTTCAAGAGATGCTCACAGGTCCCTTGCTATTACTGTGTGCATACAGAGGTGACCACACCAAGCTTTGGCAAAATATTAAAGCAGACTGAGACTCCAATGGGTTTTAGCAGTAAGCCTGATGCCATAGATACTTGCGATGGCCTGAGTAACTTTTATACTTATTCAGAACCCTCCCAACTGCAGGATGTTGTGCTTTATATGGTACTGCATAGAAGGTGGCATCTGAGTGTGGTTGCCAGCCAAAACAGTTTGTTTGACTATGTTTAAGCAATTAATATCTACTATTATTGCAATCTCTGTCACACACACCTGGCAATAGCTTTGAGAATTTTTTTTATTGGGTTTGGTGAGAAGAAACAACTGCAGAGCTGCAGCATCAACTATATGGATTTTTTTTAAAATGTTCATCGAAATGAAAGAATGAATATTTAAACTGGTGGATGGGGTGATTATTAAGCAGCTGCTTTGTCCTGGATGGTTTTGAGCTTCTTGAGTGTTGGATTTGTACTCATCCAGGCAAGTGAACGGTATTCTTTCACACACCTGACTTGTGCCTTATAGATGCGTACACTGGAGGCGAGTTACCCAGTCTTTGACCTACTATTTTAGCCACAGTATTTACATGGCTGGTCTAAATAAGTTTCACATAATGGTTACCATCAGGATGTTAATGTTGGGTGATTTAGCAATAATAATTTTGCTGAATGACAAGGTGGGGAATTGGGTGGGATTAGACCCTTGTTGGTGCTGGTTATTGCTTGGCACTTGTGTGGTTTGGAAGTTACTTGCAACTTAGCAACCCGAGTCTGAACGTTGTTTCATTTGCCTTCATCCTCTTTACTTCAGTCTTGATAAAAATGGTTGATGGATTGAGGCTCTAGGAATTTTTTGACATTTCCTATTATTTCACTTCACATTTTCACTTGCATTCAAAGTTCATCTACTACAGTACAGTGCTCCTATACTTGGCGTGGTCATGTGACCCCTTTAAGGGGGAGGTCTGTTGAGGACTACGTGATTGGGCCAGATCCTGTGGAGAGACCAAGCCAATTGGTAGCAAGAGCGCGTGCGCTGGGATGGGAGGAACCTCTGTTGGAGCCAGGGAGTAGAGAGTAGACACATATTGTAGTTCTGTCAGACCCTTATGTGTAAATATATATTGTTAATAAATCAATTATTGCTTGAAGCCATAACAAGTCGCTTTCAAAGTTACTACACTTGATCTGCCCTGCACCCAGATCTGTGAGGTAATAATGAAAATAACCTGACCAATTAATTTGGATGCTATTTACAAATATTCAGATAGATTTAACATCTGTTCTTTAGCCATGACTTGCACCAGAAGTGGAAAATTAGCCTCAATATTAATATTCTGCTGGTTAACAAAGGATTTTATAAGAGAATGTAATATTTAAAAATTAATTTGATTTCAGATAATGGTATTGGTGACCCAGTATTAAGCCAAACAGGAACAGACGTTTATATAAAGGAACAAAAATGGGCTTCAAGACCATCTAAGAGTATTGAAGAAGGAAATAACAATTCTCCAGCCACATCTGGAGCGCACACAAAACAGAAACTATGGGAAGAAATTTCTGAAATGCCACCAGACACTACAAGAATGACCCATGAGCAAGAGTTCAGTTCAGAAGTGGTAGATGAAGCACAGCCAGCAAATGCCTATGCTTCCTCAACCAAGCTTTCGCAGATAGTTGAAAAGCCATCACCACTTCATATTATTACTCCTGTAAGATTATCCCGCAAAGAATTGCGGCAGATTACTGCAACGCAGGTGTCCATGAGGCGCTCAAGTTTCAGTAGCAGTGTAAACTCTGTCCCCACAGATTCAATTGAAATACCCAGAAAATCTCTGGACTTAAATATGTAGCACAAAATTTGCTGATTGTGAACCTTGCACTGTTCTTGTACTGGGACTATACAAGCTCATTCTTAGTTTGGCTTGGGAAATCCACTTAAAAGTGTGAGTTTGCTCCATTAAGCAGGATTGTATCATGGGGAACATGTTACTTATTCCAAGTATCCATGTAATGGATTCTGAACAATTGTTCTACATTCCCCCAGTGCATTCTTCTAGCTGACTGGACTGAGTTGATCAGCTCTTTAATGTGTAACGGCACAAAAAAATAGTTATGTAGTTTTGCTTCTAACATTTTCCCATAGCATTATCAGAAGACTGCAGGATGTTAGCTACATTTGTATCTGAATGAAGACTAGAATGCACAGCTAACAGTCAAATTAATATTACATGGGAAAGAGGTACCACATAAAGCACATTAGGAGTAAAACTACAACCAATGAATGGTTAAAGCACTTACTGAACTAACTCATTCCATCACTAGGGCCATTTAGTTCCACCTCAGTAACATTGCCTGACTCCTCTCCTCAGTTCATCTGCTACTGAAACCATGCCTTCATTACTTCTAAACTTGATTATTCCAACGCTTGGCCAGTCTCCCATATTCTAGCATCTATAAAGTTCAGGTCATCCAGAACTCAGCAGCCTATGCCCTAACTTGCCACACACACACTCACCTATTATCCTTGTGCTTGTTGATCTATATTGGCTAAGAATACCTTGATTTAAAATTCTAATCCTGGTTTTCAAATCCCCCCCATGGTCTAACCCCTCCCTGTATATCCCTGTAATATCCTCAAGCACACAACACTCAAGATACCTGTGCTCCTGTAATTCTGGTCTGTTGAGCATACCCAATTTTAATTGTTTTATCATTGGTGACCATGCCATCAGCTGGCAAGGCCTTAAGCTTTGGAATTCCCCCTTAAGCCTCTTCTCCTGTCTGTCTCTTTCTTTCTTAAACTTACCTCTGTTTTAAGATTGCTTGAAACATGCTTAATTTGCATAATAAATAGCACTCCAATGCAGCTTTTCATAATGTTGTTTTGAAAGCAGAGCTTAATTAACTTCAAAAGTGCAGAATTTCTTTTGCACAACCATCCGAGATAATGCTTACATATCTGCAGTAACTAGTGAAAGAGTTAATGAATTTCACAAGTTCTGATTGACTGGTCACTCCACAATCTGTCTCATGTTCTAAAAATGCAAGTGCTAAAAGTAAATTTATTAATTGTGTCTACTTGGCACAATTGGTAGTATATTTGTATGCCTTGGGGATGGGGTCACATTTGTCTGCACCGCTTGGCTAGTAAAGCAATGGAATGGATTATCCACCCATTATAGAAAGTGACCAATTTTCATTTCCATTCAATTAAACAATCTCTACAATGAGTGTGCAAATAGCTCTGTTAATTTGCTACACAAACAGTAAAAACAAAATTTACTTCCAGAAGGCAGTGCATTCGAGTTAAGCCTATAATTAAGGCTGTTACTGTAGCACAGTATTGTTTGTTATTGGTGATGCAAACTTTTGGATGAGGAATTAAAATGAAACCCCATCTACATGATCATGGATGTTCTAAAGGTCTCATGGCACCATTAAAAATGGGCAAGGGAGTTTTGTCCTTCCTATACAGACACCACTTAAATGACTTGACTGGCCATTTATCTTCTTTGATTTTTGGAGAAATTGGTTCAGGTCAAAGTAATTCATATCCTGTGAATTGCATTGTATAATTGTGCCTTTTTTATTTGGTTTTAGCTTGTTATCTTTCCCAATTTCATTGTCTGACAAGCTGTATTGTATGCATAATAAGCTATATGGAGGGAACAGAGTGGTGTATTTTGATTAGACTCTGATCTTTTATATTTGGATTCAAATCCAATACAAACATGAGAGATGAATGTATCCTGTTTGCTGGACTGGGTGGATTGAGCTTGAATAAAATTATTTCAGTTCCACTAAGTATGGGTTTACAGCATATAAGCGCCCTGAATTTAATGCTAATTGGCAGTTTTACTCAGCTATGGATAATGGGGAAAAAGGGTACACAATTGCAACAGGAACGCTGTTCTGAGGTTAGTGCTGAGGCATCTCGTTGGAACAGAACAGAGGGAACTTTGATCTCTGTTGGTGGTGCTATACCTGACCCCGGGAGTACTTGATGATAGCGTAATGATCCACTTCCCGGTATCAACATTCTTCACCTTAAGCACAGAACATAAAAGAAAAGGATGTGCAGTAATCTCATTGGTGTATTTTAGCCTTACTGCAAAGTTATTTGTAATGAGGAAGTTAAGTGTGATCCTTACTGAGGAATTGCTACACATAAGTGAGAAATGCAAAATTAAAAAACAAAACTGCACTTCAAAGAAAATAATTATTGGGTGTTCAAGTGACCCCAATCCAATAAGGATGCTGTTATTTACCAGATGTGCAGTGAATATAATATCCATTTTATGTTGGTGTTTCAAATGTGCTACATTTCTGTCTCTATGGTGTCATGGTCTAATTGTTCTTCAGTGTTCTACATGCTTTCATCTTTGTACTTTAATGAGGATGTTCTAGTATTCCAGTTCAATGCTTTTTTTGTAGAAGCACATGATTGCGTGTATGAAGCAAATATGATTGCACAAGTTAATTTTATTTTAAGAGATTTTTGTATTTGTATAAAAATAAAAAATGTAAGATTGTCTCCTTGAATTGAATCAATATTTTAAGAAAATGGTTCAGTACCAGGACCCTTTTAAAATATTAACTATTAAGGTTGAAGACATTTTGTTAAATAAAAAGGAGTCAATAATGTGAATACTAATATTTCTTTGTAAAGGTTTGATTTTCAAAATGAGTACTGATAGTGAAATTCTTTTAACACACTTTCAGGGCTGCTTTGTGCTAAACTAACTTAGTGGCCAAATAAATTCCAAATTAAATCTAGATGTTATTTTTGTTCCCTTCATTTTACATTGAATCTAATGTTTACTTTTGGACAGTTATTAACTGAGCATTCTAATTGTCCCAAAGTATGAATAATGGTTCTGTAGCTTTTTTCCTCATCACTGACATCATTGTACTGTTTCTGTATGAAAAGATAAACAAATCACTGTCACAGTATAAAATTCATTTACAGTATTTCTATTCAAAGTTTTACAAAATTATGTGATAATCCATTTGGCACTGTCACTTTCTGACATTTTCTAAATAATTCAGTGCACTTTACATATATCTAAGTGTACCCACTGAACGATGGGAAGTTACACTTGGGCATTTCACCCTAAATTTAAACTCTACAAGTCCTCAATCTTTGCCTTCAGGTAAAGCAGACATTTATTCTGCTATTAATACCTACTCAGGATCACTTTTGTTTATTACTACTACTACTACCATTACTACTCCCTTTGCCTTTTGCTCCATGACCTCCTTGGTATTTAATCTCTCCCATTCTCTAACTTATCCCTGACCTTCCCTTTTGTTCTAATTGACCCTGCCCACTTTTTACCAGCATAAAACTTATCCATCACATTTCTACCTCTCTTCAATTCCAAAGAAGTCATACTGGACTCAAATCACTAATATTATGAACTTACGAAATAGGAGCAGAAATAGGCCATTTGACTCTGCAAGCCTGCTCTGCTATTCAATAAGTTTGTGCCTGATCTGTTTGTGTCTTGAATTCCATGTTCCCATCTACCCCTGATAATCTTTGATTCTCTTGCCTAACAAGAATCTATCTACCTCCACCCAAGAAATATTCAATGACCCTGCCTCCACCATTGGAGACAGGGCTCCAAAGTTGCACAATCTAAGAGAAAAAAAATCTCATCACTGTCCTAAAAGGGTAATCCTTCATTTTAAAACATTGCTCTTAACTCTGGATTCACCCACAAGAGGAAACATCCTTTCCATGTCCACCTCTTTGAGACCATTCAAACTCTTGTACGCTTCAAGTCACCCCTCATTCTTCTAAACTCCAGTGGAAACAAGCTCAGTATGTCCAACCTTTCCTCATATGACAACCCACCAATTCCACATTTCAATCTTGTAATCCTCCTTGGAATTGTCTCCACGCATTTACATCTTTAAATAATGAGACCAAAACTGCACAAAGTATTTGAGATGTGATCTCACCAATGCCCTGTATAACTGAATTAAGTCTCACAACACCAAGTTAAAGTCCAACAGGTTTATTTGGAATCACGAGCTTTCAGAACGCTGCTCCTTCATCAGGTGAGTGATAACTGTATAACTGAAGTATAAAATCCTTATTATGTTCAATTCCTTTAATAATAAAGGATAGCATTCTATTAGCATTCTTAATAATTTACCGAAACCGCATACTAACCTTTTGTGATTCATGCATGAGAATAGCTAGAACCCTCTGCACCTTGGAATTGTGCTGCCATTCTCTGTTTAAATAATACTTTTAAAAAATTTTTACCTGCCAAAGTGAACAGCTTCACATTTTCCCACATTATACTCCATCTGCTAGGTTTTTGCACAGTCACTCAACCTATCTATATCTGTCTACAGCCTCCTTCTGTCCTCCTCACAACATACGTTCCTACCAATCTTTGTATCATCTGCAAATTTAGTGACTAAGCCTTTGCTCCCCTCATCTAAGTCATTGATTAATTATAAAAAGCGGAGGCCCCAGCACAGACCACTGCAGGCCTCCACTCATCACATCCTGCCAGTCAGAAAAAAAAGACCCATTTATGCATACTCTCTGTTTTTGACCAGCCAATGAATCCATAGTCCCATATACCACAATAACCTTTGATATGGTACTTTATCAAATGCCTTCTGGAACTCCAAGTAAAATAAGTCTAGAGGCTCCCCTTTATCCATGGCATATGTTACTCCTTCAAAGAACGCCAATAAATTGGTTAAACATGATTTCCCTTTCACAAAATCTTGCAAAGTCTTCTCAATTACCTTGAGTTGTTCAAAATGTCCAACTTAATACAAATAACCACTTAAATGATTGATTCTAACACCTTCCCCATGACAGACGTCAAGGTAATAACTGGCTTATAGTTTCCTGTTATAAAAGCAATTTACTGCAGATACTGCAATCTGAAACAAAAACGGAAAATGCTAAAGAATCTCAGCAGGTCTGACAGCATTTGTGAAGAGTGAACAGTCAATGTTTAAAGTCTGGATGACTCTTTGTTAGAGCTCATCCAGACTTGAAATATTATATCTGTTCTTTCTTCAGAGATGCTGCCAGACTTGCTGAGATTTTTGTTCTGGTTTCCTGCGTTCTGTCTCCTTTCTTGAATAGGGGGTTACATTTGCTACGCTCCAGTCTGATGGAACCTTTCCAGATCTGGAAAATTAACACCAATGCTTCTACAACCTCATTTGTCATCTCTTTTACAACCCTAAGATGAAGTCCATCAGGTCTCAAAAGACTTGTCAGCCCACAGTTCCATTAATTTGTTCAGTCCCGCTTCCCAAAGTGATTTTAATTTCACCAAGTTCCTCGTGCCCTTTCACCTCCTGATTTACAGCTATTACTGGAATGTTTTTTGTATCTTCTATAATGAACACAGAAGCACAATATTTGTTCATTTCATCTGCCATTTCCTTATAATCTGCTATTAACTCCTCATTGTCACTCTCTGGAGTACCGACACCCACCTCACTCTTTTCCTTTTCAAATATCTGTACAAATGTTTACCATCCATTTCATATTTCTAGTTAACTTCCTCTCACACTCCAATTTCTTTCTCCTGATTAATCTTTCAGTCATTCTCTGCCATTCGATTAACTCAGTTAATTGTTAAATACAAACAGTAGGAAATATGTAGAAAGAGATTTAAGCTTCCTTCAGCTCACCAAACTCCCATCATTGCATTGGGGTCGCATTCCAGTGTTTCTCTCTCCACAGATACTGTCTGACCTGCTGAATTTTTCCTGCACTTTCTCTTTTTATTTCCTGCCTCAATTTGCTTGTCAACAAATTCATCAATTGCTTTGTCCCTAACATCAAAATAATCTGTGCTCCTGTGTTTATGGCTTTTTACCAGCTTTGGGTACCAATCTCACTTTATAATCCCACTATGTCAAGATCCATGACTTTTTGAAAACTCTCAGGCATTGTCTCCCCTTCAAATGATCATAACCACCCCCCCATCCCACGAAAAACCTATCCTCAACCCATCAACTCTCACCATTTTTATCTAAGGTCCTTATCTCAGTTCTGTGCCTTTTACTCCCAAAGCTCCATTTTCAAATCCCCTCTATGCTTCGCACAGTACAAAAGCCAAAGACATGAAGACACTCTGATGTATTAACATTGTACAGTTGGCACTACCATTCTCTTCCAACAGAGGCAGTCACTCCACCTTGAAGGCATTCTCTTTTCTCCCAGCATTGCCAATTCTGGGGTCCCGGTGTGTAATTGTATTGTTTAATTTAAACAGCAATTGATTTCCAATTATTGGAACTAATTATTTTACCATGGCTTTCTTTCTGATTAGTCAGAAAAAATGGAAACTTGGACCAGATTTTTGCTCCCAAGGTGGGTGCACTGAGCCAGGAAATTTCACAGCCCGCTCCACCTGCAACAGGAAAAGGTGTCCCGAATGGCAGGATCTTCATTCCAGGGTAGGATGAGAGATGGAGTTGAGCCCGCTGCCCTGGGGATGCAGATCAGAGATGGCCTAGGGGGCTGCCAACTGCCGAGGCAGGCTATTTAAAAAGCTCCCCTTGGTTCTCTTGAGACCTTGTCCCAGTTGTTAAACATTAGGCCCTCTTGCTCTCACACACACCACCCATCCACACCCAATGCCAACCCATGCCACTTACCCAGTCCCAAATGACACCTCAACCATTTTATGCCGATCCATGCCAAGACTCCTTACAACCGTTACGCCAACTCGTCCTCAACTCACCCCCAATAGACTTTCATATCCTCCATGTCAACCAATGCTCCCTCTCATTCCATGGTTCCTTATAGCTCTTATGCCAACTTAGTACCAACCCATGTCCCTACCCACACTTGGCCCCTATCCTACCAGTGCCAATCCATAATCCCCCATCCATCCACATGGTCCCTTATAGCTCCTACACCAGCTTAGTGTCAATTCATGTCAACCCATGACATCCAATCACCACCCTTTATTTACCCTTAATAACCCCCCATGCCAACTGACCCAATATGCTGTATAGACAGACCCCAGGAGTCATGTTGAGATTGAATAAAGTTCTAAATATCTATTGCAGACCTCATTACATAAAAAAACTATAATTCATGAAAGTCAATTCAATCCATTTAAATCCCCACATGTGCTTAATCCCTTATTAAAAACAAACGTGCATTTATAACCCAACATTAAAAGCTGCTAATCCTCCTCCAGGGAGGCATGAGCCATAGTATCATAGACTATCCCTTGTCACCTAGTAGTTATACATGCACATTGTGTTATGGCCCAAAGATCTATGAGATGAATGGCTATCTCATTAGTAAAGCATTGTGGTAGCTCCCTAGACAACAGGTCTGCATGATGTACTGCCAGTAGGCCCATAGCAGCAGCACTGTGAAGGAATGAAATCCCTTCAAACTATGGAAAATCTCTGAGTTTAAAGAGGTCATATATGTACATGGCACCCTGGATCATGAGGAATCCATCTTGGGTGGCACAGTGGTTAGCACTGCTGCCTCACAGCACCAGGGGCCCGGGTTCAATTCCGGCCTCAGGTCACTGTCCGTTTGGAATTTGCACATCCTCCCAGTGTCTGCGTGAGTTTCCTCCGGGTGCTCCAGTTTCCTCCCACAGTCCAAAGATGTGCGGGTTAGGTTGATTGTCTGTGCTAAATTGACCCTAGTGTCAGGGGATTAGCAGGGTAAATATGTGGGGTTATGGGGAATAGGGCCTGGGTGGGATTGTGGTCGGTGCAGACTTGATGGATCAAATGGCCTCTCCTACACTGTAGGGATTTTATGAATCCTGCAATCCTGTCGTACCCCAAAGTTTGTTAACCCTATCTTTCTCGGGCAATAGGGAATAGTACATAAGCATTCCTCAGAGTGCACTGATCTCAGTGGCCTTTCTAATACAGATGTGCACAGAAGATTGTGATATATGAGTGATATGACCTGTGACAATCTGGAAGTCTTCACTGGCATAAAAATTAAGTGATAAAGTTGTGCTTTGACATTTGGTCCTTCCATAAACAGACTGTGTGATGATCTTGGTAAAACACATTCGCTGCTCTTGGGTCATGTGAATATAGGACTAGTGCCCTCTGAAGATCCTGGATATAAAGGGCCTTCTGCTGAGAGGCTTCCTTGCATTTCTGTCCCTCCCTCCTCCAGCAGCTGTGCTGCTCTGACCCCATTTCCACTTTGGTGTAAAGAAGACAGCTAGCAATGCACTGTGCTTCTCCTGGTGACTCCAGCAAAGTCTCCAATAATAATACTGCATTGACTGTTTTCAGGTCAAGTCCACAAAGAATTTCCCAAAAACCACGTTTTGTTGAAGTGTCCCAGAAAGTCCTCCAATGTGTTTCAAAAGCCTCAGTGTTACTGAATGATCTCAAATCAGCAAGTGAACAGTGAAAGCACGACTTTATCATAGAAGAAATCATAGAAACCCTACAGTACAGAAAGAGGCCATTCGGCCCATCGAGTCTGCACCGACCACAATCCCACCCAGGCCCTATCCCCATATCCCTACATATTTTACCCACTAATCCCTCCAATCTATGCATCCCAGGACACTAATGGGCAATTTTAGCATGGCCAATCAACCTAACCTGCACATCTTTGGACTGTGGGAGGAAACCGGAGCACCCGGAGGAAACCCACGCAGACACGAGGAGAATGTGCAAACTCCACACAGACAGTGACCCAAGCCAGGAATCGAACCCAGGTCACTGGAGCTGTGAAACAGCAGTGCTAACCACTGTGCTACCGTGCGGCCTTTACATGGGCTCTCAATCCTCGCTATTTTTTAACTTTCTAGAATAAAAGCAGAAAATGCTGGAAATTCTCAGCAGATCTGGCAGCACCTGTGCAGAGAGAAGTAGAGTTAACTTTTGAGACTTTCTGACTCTTCAGAAGTTAAAGTGAGCTTCCTTAATTGTGGTTTTCCACCCACAGTGGTTGACAGGGTCTAACCGTGTCTGACTCATCTCCCACACCACTGCTTTCACCCCCTCTCCTCCCTCCCAGAACCAGGATAGGGTCCCCCTTGTCCTCACTTTTCACCCCACCAGCAACAGCATTCAAAGGATCATCCTCTGCCATTTCCGCCAACTCCAGCATTATGCCACTACTCAACACATCTTCCCCATACTCCCCCTGTCAACATTCCACAGGTACACCCTGGTCCACTTCTCTATCGCATCCAACACCTCACCCACTGCCTATGGAACCTTCACATGCAATCATAGAAGGTGCAACACCTGTTCCTTTACCTCCTCCCGGCTCATCATCCTGGAGCCAGAACACTTTTCGTGTGAAGCAGCCCTTCACGTGTACCTCCTTTAATCTGGTCTATTGCATTCACTGCTCCCAATGCTGCCTACTCTATATTGGAGTGACCAAATGCAGACTGGCTGACTGCTTTGCAGAACACCTTGGGTCCTTCCGCAAGCAGGAGCTAGACCTCCCTGTTGCTTGCCATTTCAACACACTATCCTGCTCTCTTGTCCACATCTGTCCTTGGCCTGTTGCAATGTTCCAGTGAGGCACAATGCAAACCGGAAAAACAGCATCTCATCTTCCAATCGGGCATTTTATGGCCTTCCAGACTTAACCTTGAGTTCAACAACTTTAGAGCATCAACTCTCTCCTCCAATTCCACTCCATTTATTTCATTTCTTTTTATTTAATTAATCCATTACTATATATTCCAGTACATACTTTAAATTTTAATGTCTTCCATTGTCCACTTGTAAATCTCACTTTCCATCTTGTTTACCGCCCCCCCAACCAACCTGAGCCATCTGTCACATTCCTCAGGTCGTCCTTTAACACTCTGCATCTTTGTTCTGCCATTTACACATTCTTAATGGATGCTATTAGCACCATTCTCAGCCTTTATCATCACAATTCACATTCCCTTTGTCCATGTCATCTTGGTCAGTTACACAGACATACCCTTGCTGTGTAAATCTTGCCCTATTTTGTCTTTAGCTCTGACAAAGGTCATCCAGACTCAATATATTAACTCTATTCTCTCTCCACAGATGCTGTCAGACTGGCTGAGATTTTACAGCATTTTCTGTTTTTGTTTCAGATTCCAGCACCCGCAGTAATTTCCTTTCATTTTCAGAAGTTAGCTTCAGCGCCAGCCAGCAGCAGGATCCAGCCCGACTGCCCACCAGGGTTTAGCGGGCCGGGAGGATCACACTGCAGCCAGACCGTGGAGCTGAGTAGCCCTCAGCCGCTAAAGTACCTGGCGCGGAGCGGGGCTGGACACACGACACAGTCCTGCCTACCACAGTCCCTCCCCGCCAGCCAGCCCGGCCTGGCCCTGACCCTCCAGCCCAGCCCTGCCCCACACAACCCTGCCCCTCTGGCTTGGCTCTGCCCAGCCTGGCCCCACCCACTCCCAGCCCGGCCCCACCCACTCTCAGCCCGGCCCCACCCACTCCCAGCCCGGCCCCACCCACTCCCAGCCCAGCCCCACCCACTCCCAGCCCAGCCCCACCCACTCCCAGCCCAGCCTGGCCCCACCCACTCCCAGCCTGGCCTCTGGCCTGGCCCCACCAAGCCTGGCCCCACCCACTCCCAGCCTGGCCTCTGGCCTGGCCCCACCCACTCCCAGCCTGGCCTCGCCCCTCTGGCCTGGCCCCACCCACTCCCAGCCCAGCCCCATCCACTCCCAGCCTGGCCTTGCCCCACCCCACTCCCAGCCCGGTCCCGCCCCGCCCCACACAGCCCCTCCAGCCTGGCCTTGCCCCGCCCACTCCCAGCCCAGCCCCGCCTTGTCCCGCCCACTCCCAGCCCAGCCCCGCCCACTCCCAGCCCAGCCTGGCCCCGCCCCGCCGGTGTGTGTGAACAGGGACCTAACGGTGGCAACTCAAGTTAGTGCTCAGTGTGCGCGGGCTTGGGAAAGCGCGCCCCCAGAATTTCCTAAGCTCGCCCCCGACTCCCCCCCGTGCGCGCTCCAGGCGCGCCCCTGGCGGCAGTGCAGTCAGGGTGGTTGGGGGAGTCTGTGTGCCTGAGGCCGCTCCGAGCTCAGTCCCGCTGCCCCTGTCCGGGTGAAGCTCTCCTCCTCTCTGTCATGGCGGCAGCTGTGGGCTCGGTCTCGCTCCCCGCCACCGCTTCTCGCTTCGCTCTGCTCCGGGTGGAGGGCGACTCGTCCGACTCCGAGTGGGAGTCCGGGCGGAATCAGAGCAGCGCCGGCCTGGGGAAGAATTCCCGGGCCGAGGCCGCCAAGAAAAATAACAGCAGCCAGGCCGGGGCCGGCAACACCGAGAAAAAGAAACAGAAAAGGAAGAAGAAAAAAGAGCAGCAGCAGAGCGAAGCCAATGAGGTCAGAAAATATAATATTTCTCTTTATATAAAACAGTTAGCTCAGTTTAAAAAAAAGTCCCTGCCAGCCTTTCATCTTTTCAGTGGTGAGCACTGCTGTCTCACAGCATCAGGGACCTGGGTTCGATTCCCAGCTCGGGTCACTGTGCAGAGTCTGCACATTCTCCCCGTATCTGCGTGGGTTTCCTCCGGGTGCTCCGGTTTCCTCCCACAGTCTGAAAGATGTGCTGGTTAGGTGCATTGGCCGTGCTAAATTCTCCCTCAGTGTAACCCGAACAGGTGCCGGAGTGTGGTGACTAGGGCATTTTCACAGTAATTTTATTGCAGTGTCAATGTAAGCCGACTTGTGACACTAATAAATAAACCTTTGTGGGACTCAAAAATCTTCTGTTAAGTAGCCGAACAAAAGAACTGCTGCATTGGTCATTTTTGATCAGACTTTTAAGTTGTGTAAATTGATTTTTATGGGCAAGCCTTCTAAAAATAAATAAATTGGGAAGTGTAACTTTGTGAACACAAAGGAGTGGGTGAACTGATAAAGAAAGCCCTTGTGTTCAAACATGCAGAGATGTTCATTTCAAATTAAGAAACCTGGCCTTTTGAGTAGTGTGGCAGGCGGTGCAGGCCCGATCTGCAGCGGTTGGCAGGGTTACAGTTCTCTTCCACGGGCAGCAACGTTCAGATTGGTGTCGGACAAGGTGTCAGGCGGTGCATGGTCGATTTGGAGCGTTTGGCAGGCTTGCAGGAGCCCTCCACAGGCATCAACGTTCAGATTAGTGTTTAACAACAACTTGTGTTTAATTAATGCATTAAATTTAGTAAAAGACCCAAAGCAGCTTTATAAAACAAAATATGACAGCCACATAAGGACATACTGGGGCAGATGTCCAAAAGCTTGGTCGAGAAAGACTTTACGGAGCATCTTAAAGCAGGAAAGTGGAAGGGTTCAGGGAGAGTATTCCAAAGCTTGGGCCCAGGCAACTGAAGGCAAGGCCAAATACCATAGAATCCCTGCAGTGCAGAAGGGGCCATTCTGCCCATCGAGTCTGCACTAACTCTCCAAAAGCGTACCTTGTCCAGCCCCACCACCCCATGCTCTATCCCTGTTACTCCATGCCCAATCCTTGTAACCCTGTGTGTTCTGCCATGGTTAATCCACCTAACCGTACACATCTTTGGACACCAAGGGGCAATGTACCATGGCCATTCCACCTAACCTGCACATCTTTGGACTGTGGGAGGAAACCAGTGCAGACACTAGGAGAGCATTTGGTGCAACACAGGTACCTCTGAAGGTTATTGGGAGGGAGGAAATGATAGAGATAGGGGCCAAGACCATGGAAGGATCTAAAAACAAGAATGGGAATTTTGAAATTGCGATGTAGTTTAACCGATATAGGTCGACAACACGAGGTGATTGTGGAACAGCACTTGGTGCAAAGGCAGCAGACCTTTGGATAACCTCAAGTTTATGGAGGGTACAATATGGGAGGCTGGTGAGGTATGCTTTAGAATAGTCTAGTCTAAAGGTAATAAAAGGTATGGATGAAGGTTTCAGAAGCAGATGAGTTGAGAAAGATAAGGACAGTGGTGGACTGTACAGAATGGAAATACTCTTGGCAGTTTTAGTGATGATGTGCATATGTCACAAACTCATCTCATATATGTTAGGATTGAGAACAGTTTAATTCATTATGATACAGTTCCTGTGATCAGGGATGTGGTCTTGCTGGGAAACTGAATTTATGGTGTAGACTGAAGATAATGGATTTCCTCTTAATATTTCCTTGTCGGAAATTTCTGTTCATCCAGTACGAGGTATTAGATCAGCAGTGTAAAAGTTTAGCGACAGTGGTAGAATCAAAAGAAGTTGTGGTGAAGTGGAGCTAGCTGGGTGTCATGAGTGTGCATGTGAAAACTGTGTTTTCAGATAACATTGACAAGGGGTAGCATGTGGGTGAGAAATAGGAGGGGGCCAAGGCAAATTCCTTGGGAACATCAGAGGTAATGACCCACAAGTGTAAAGAAATACGATTGCAGATGACTCTCTGGCTCCAATTAAATAAGAAAGGAACCAAATGAGAACACACCAACCAAGCTGCACAATAGTGGAATGGTGTTGGAGGAGGATAGTATGGTCAACCATGTTAAAGGCTGCAGACAGATTGAGAAGGACAAATGCCAAAAGACAGTACCGGACCAGGCTAGAGTCCCAGGCTAGACACACAGACCTCCAGCGACTATGGCAAGGTTTGCAAGACATAACAGGCTACAAGATGAAGACATGTAAAATTGCCGGCTCCAACGCACCCCTCTCTAATGAGCTCAATGCATTCTATGCCCGTTTTGAGCAAGAGATCAGCGAGAGTATGCTCTCCACCCTGGAAGCCCTGGATGAACCTGTATCTGGGGTCACCATTGCGATGTCAGAGCAACTTTCTCAAAGGTCAACCCACGGAAAGCAACTGGTCCAGATGGGGTATCTGGATGAGCACTCAGATCCTGCGCGGATCAGCTGGCGGGGATATTCGCAGACACCTTCAACCTCTCTTTACAACAATTGTGAGGTCCTTATCTGCTTTAAGAAGATGACCATCATCCCGATACCTAAGAAAAACCAAGCAGCGTGCCTCAATGACTATCATCTGGTGGCCCTGATATCCATCATTATGAAGTGCTTCGACAGCTTAGTCATGGCACAAATCAATTCCAGCCTCCTGGACTACTGTTTGCTACCACTGCAACAGGTCCACAGCAGACGCCATCTCCCTGGCCATGCACTCAACCCTGGAACACCTAGATAATAATGACACCTATGTCAGACTCCCATTTATTGACTACAGCTCAACCTTCAACACCATTATTCCCACGAAACTCATCTCCAAACTCCGTGGCTTGGTCCTTGGCTCCTCCCTCTGTGACTAGATCCTGAACTTCCTAACTCTCAGACCACAATCAGTAAGGATAGGCAACAACACTTCCTCCATGATCATCCTCAGCACCAGTGTCCCACAAAGCTGTGTTCTCAGTCCCCTACTATACTCCTTATACACCTATGACTGTGTGGCCAAATTCTCCTCCAATTCGATTTTCAGGTTTACTGACGGCACCACCGTAGTGGGTCGGATCTCAAACAATGATGAGACAGAGTACAGGAATGAGATAGAGAATCTGGTGAACTGGTGCGGCAACAATAATCTCTCCCTCAATGTCAACAAAATGAGGGAGATTGTCATCGACTTCAGGAAGCGTTGAGGAGAACATGCCCCTGCCTACATCAACAGGGGCAAAGTAGAAAGGGTCGAGAACTTCAAGTTTTTAGGTGTCCAGATCACCAACAACCTGTCCTGGTCCCCCCATGCCGACGCTATCGTTAAGAAAGCCCACCAACGCCTCTACTTTCCTCCGAGGACTAAGAAAATTTGGCATGTCAGCTACGACCCTCACCAACTTTTACAGATGCACCATAGAAAACATTCTTTCTTGTTGTGTCACAGCTTTGTAAGGCTCCTGCTCTGCCCAAGACGGCAAGAAACTCCAGAAGGTCGCAAATGTAGCCCAATCCATCACACATAGAAATCGTACAGTACAGAAAGAGGCCATTCGGCCCATCGAGTCTGCACCGACCACAATCCCACCCAGGCCCTACCCCCATATCCCCACATATTTTACCCACTAATCCCTCTAACCTACGCATCTCAGGACACTAAGGGCAATTTTTAGCATGGCCAATCAACCTAACCCGCACATCTTTGGACTGTGGGAGGAAACCGGAGCACCCGGAGGAAACCCACGCAGACACGAGGAGAATGTGTAAACTCCATACAGACAGTGACCTAAGCCGGGAATCGAACCCAGGTCCCTGGAGCTGTGAAGCAGCAGTGCTAACCACTGTGCTACCATGCCGCAAACCAGCCTCTCATCCATTGACTCTGCCTACACTCCCTTGGCAAAGCAGCCAGCATAATTAAGGACCTCACGCACCCTGGACATTCTCTCTTCCACCTCCTTCCTTCAGGAAAAAGATACAAAAGTCTGAGGTCACATACCAACCGACTCAAGAACAGCTCCTTTTCTGCTGCCATCAGACTTTTGAATGGACCTACCTTGCATTAAACTGATCTTTCTGTACACCCTAGCTGTGACTGTAACACTACATTCTGCACTCTCTCGTTTCCTTCTCTACAAACGGTATGCTTTGTATAGTATGCAAGAAGCAATACTTTTCACTGTATGCTAATACATGTGACAATAATAATTCAAATCAAGGACAAGGAGAGATAGTTTACCTTTGTCACAGGCACATAGATTGTCAGTCTGCGACTTTAATAGCCATTTTGATAACTCCATTTTGACCTTGGATCTGCTGCTGGGGTCGACTGGCCCAACTCAATCCTGCCCCCACCACCTCAGAGCAAAAATTGGGTTTGTTAATGGAAGCAGGTCTGCCAAGTCGGGAAATTTCTGCCCACCTCAGTAGTGAAAATCCAGCCCAAAAAGTCTAAAGACTGTTGCTAACCTCTGGATTAAAATTTTTATGTAGGCTACAGGAAGCAATCTGAGAAGAAGCCACCCCACATTTGTTTCTTACTTTCATGATGCACAGCCCCTGCTTTCAAAGTCTTACCAGGATAGGAAAGTCTTCTGTGTTTGTGATTTTTCTGCTGCCAGAATTTAACAAAGCTTGAAATAAGATGCAAGATCTTTCACTGCATCAGGCTTCAAAAACATTCAGAATCTTTTCTATGGTTCTGATTACATTGCCGTTCAGACAAAACACTTCCAAATAAAAACAGTGAAGAAAAAATGTTCTTGCTTCACTTTGAAAAATGGCTAACTAAACTAAATCTAACACCCTTCCCCTCTGGTACAGTAAAGGCCTGTTTCCATAAATGTGACAGAATAAAAATGTTCACATTCACTTACAGGTTCAAAAGATTCTCTGTAAAATTGCAGAGGCTAAAGGGTGTAGGTTTGTGACTCTTGCAAACCTTCCTTGATAATGAACACTATCCATTATCACATCCTGATTGGTCACTTGGTAGTCCAGAACTAGAATATTGCTGAAAAGAAGGACATTTTGCTGAAGCTTTTCATCTTGCACTCACCAGGACAAATGCAAAAATGCCAAATTTTAAATGATCACAACAGTTTACACCACAGGTAAAAAGGGGTGTTGATTGTTTGGCAGGGTTCTCATTGCTTTCTCCGTGGCAATACTTTGGCCAGTCAAATTTGATTTGTCTAGCCTGCAACACCCACATCTAATATAAAAAGCAAAAGTTGACCATGCCTCATTAAAGCAGCATGAGGCACCAGATCAAAACCCTTATAAATATATAATGAATGTAACTGTGTTCTCCTGAGACTCGCAACATGCTGTGATTGTTAAAAACAGAACTTGTGTCAGCTAATTCCTCACTGGTGAAAAATCTAGCTTGTTCCTTTCTGGTTACTCCATAGACCTTTGACATATCTGTAGCATCTGCTTCCTCCCATCAAACTATCGTATTCTCCAACTTCTATGCAGATTTTGGTCTTTCCTGTCTTTCTTTAATGGCAGCAAAATTTCAGGTTCGGCTTGATATGTGTTGAATGGTTCTGATCACTAAGACCCAGGACCAGCATTTGTGCATGAGGGAATGTGAACTCCAACCTACACCAACCAGTCATTGACTACCCTGGGGGGTGAGTCAGCATCATGGCAGTCAAGCCTATTTGTCAAAGTTCCTAAAATATCCCAGTTGATGATGAGCAACCCTGATTGAGAGTTGGACTAGGGCATCCAGAATATCTGGAATGCATGTTGTAATCTATCCTACATAAATCTTCCACTTAACTTGATGACTGATTATGAAATTCTGTCATTAGGAACAACAGTTGCTAGAATACATTTCTTCAAGGCCAGGTATGAGCATTTGCACTTGCATAACCAGGGTTAAGTGTCCACCATGATTTGGCTGCAGAAAAGCAAGCATCTCTGTATCTGCAACGAGTGGATCCACTGTTTGGTAGAGCATGATGTGTGTAAGTCCTATGGTAAGGATGGTGGAAATGTGCTCATGTTTCTTTATTCACAAGTGAGTTGTGGAACATGAGTGAGGAGCTCCTGGCAGCTGATGCCAACTTAGTGGTCTCAAACCTGAAGCTGTCTAATGACAAAAAAAATTGTTGATTCATGCATGGGGATGGGGGAATGGCACTGGCGCCGATTAGTAGATAAGTAGAGTTTTTAAATAATACGGTAACTCAATGCTAATCCAACATCTGAACCAGCTATCTCTGCAATACTCCAGGGGCTAGTTGGTTGACCAATTTTGCCTGGAACATGTTGAAAAGAATTTCAGTCCCGAGTGATAAGTTCACTAATTGGCACCTGAGGCGTGAGCTTATCACTAGGGACTGAAATTCCTTTCATCATGTTCCAGGTAAAATTGCAGGTGTGCCATAATGGGTATAGTGATTCAAAAGGTGACTTCAGCTGGATGGCAAAGACCAGTCAGTTTGGTAATGTTCTGTGGCTTTTAAAGCACTGCCAGCATTCACATCTGGATATCGTCACTTCTAAACTCTTGCACTTGGATAGATTTGATATGCCTCTTTGGTGGAAAAACTGTCAACTTCATTATGAATTCATTATGAATTTCTGAAAAGCTGCCTTTGGAGACTGATGTTGGGCTTGTGCTTGCCAGTTGATCAAAACACATTTGAAGAATGTAATATGTAAAATTTCCTTGCTCTTGATATGTTGCTATGACAACAGATACAGAAAGTTCAAACAGCTTTTACTTTTTTTAAATTAACAGTTTTTAAATTTCAAGCTGAGTTTTTATTAGCATGTTTAAAAACATAGCACTCTTGCCAAGCATGTCAAGTTTTTTTTTTGGTTTAGTTATACTTCTGAATATTTTGAGATTTAATTACTTGCATAAATTAATTACCTTATCCTTGTATTCATTGCATATGTGCAAGTCTGTCGAGGAACTGTTTGCTCGTTCTGGTCCTGTCAGCAAGCTTATTTTAAAAGTGCTCACAAAACTTGACTAATCTTCCATATTTGGTTGACTTTTCTCTTCCTACTGCTTGTTGCAACGCTCTTGCTCAATTCCAGGCTACCTATCTTCTGTTCGTTGCCTCATCGGCTGAAGGAAAGTTTGGAGTCGTACCTTAGCCTCAGGACATCATTGTGGGGAGTTCCTCGCAGTGTCCTCGGCCCAACCACTTTCAGGTGCTTTATCAATGATCTCCTCGCCATAAAATCAGAAGTGGGGTTGTTTGTGGATGATTCTTCAGTACCATTCATGACTCCTCAGATACTGATGCAGTCCATGTCCTATGTTGTCCAACAAGGCCTGGACAACATTTAGGCTTGGGCTGATAAGTGACCCAGAATATTATGCCATGCTTGTGCCAGGAAATTCAAAGCCTGTCCACCATCTACAAGGCACAAGTTAGGAATGTGTGAAATAATTCACATTTGCCCTGACAAATGCAGATCCAACAACACTCATGAAGCTCAACATTATTGTGGTGATACTGTGCAATTCTGATATATTTTATGTTTCTTTAGACAACTTTAAGAGACTTATAGGAGTCGATTTGTCTGGGAAAATGTGCAGCGCAACTGCTGATAATTGATTTTAGCTAGGAATATGTTAATTTGTAGAGTTATTGGACCTTTTGTTTATTTAGGTTCTCCTGGGATTTTAGACTACGTTGGCAGTCATGTGAGTTTTGATTAGGTTGATTGGGGCAGAGTCATGTGATTAACGGGAGGAGCCAAGCTTGCAGAAAAGACCAGTTTCATTTTAAAATAGCAGTTGTTGCCTGGACCTGCTCGAAGAGAAGTCTCTCTCGACTTTCTGAAAGCTCCAGGACTGATAACCTAAGTCACAAGCAAGTGTGCCTGGGTTTTGCTAACTAATTATAAAGAAGGGTTTAAGTCTGTACGGGAAATTTTGCTTGATTGGAACTAATAGTGATAGATTAGCAGTTAAGAATTGTATCTTGTCATGTTTAAGTATTGTTCAATTGTTAAAAGTTAAGCTAATTAATTTGTTATAGTTAATATGTGTTAAAGAATTTTTGTTTTGATAAAAGCTCCCTAGTATGTCAGTAGAGTCCCATCTGGCGTGAAACAACTTATCCTTAATGCCAAAATAGAAAATTGCTTGGGTCTAGTCTGGCTTCATGATATACCTTGGGGTTTCTGATCTGGGTCCCTAACACTATCCACTACCTTAAACATTCACTCCCTCCCACCCCAAAACAAACTGTTAAAATGTCTACCACCTACAAGATGCACTGCAGCAACTCACCAAGTCTCTTTTGACAGCACTTCCAAACCCATGACCTCCACCACTTGGAAGGAAAAGGGCAGCTGATGCACGGGAACACCATCACCCTCCGAGCCACACACCATCCTGATTTGGAACTATATTGCTATTCCTCCACTGCTGCTGCTGGATCATTGTAGGATCAGGAATAGACCATTCAGCCCATCGAGCCTATTCTGCCATTTAATGAGATCATGGCTGATCTGTGGCCTAAGACTATATACCTATCTTTGACCCATATTCTTTAATATCTTTGCTTCACAAAAATTTATCTATCTCAGATTTTAAGGTGATAACTGATCTAGCGTCAGCTGCCTTTAATGGAAGAGAGTTCCAAACCTCTACCACCCTTTGTGTGGAGAAGTGCTTCCTAACACCTCTCCTGATAATGTCTCCTCATTCTTGAATCTCCAACCAGTGGAAAAATTTTATCTTTATCTATCCTGACCGTTTCTGTTAGCATCTTGAAGATGTTGATCAGATCACCCCATAACCGTCTAAATTCTAGAGAAAACAGGTCTAATTTGTATAATCTCTCATAACTAAAACCCTGAAGTCCAACCTGGAACTCGTTCTTTTACAGCGCTGTAAGTATTCTTACACTGCATGCACTGCAGCGGTGCAAGAAGGTTGCTTGCCACCACCTTCTCGAGGGCAATTAGGGATGGTGAATAAATGCTGGCCTAGCCATGATTCCCACATCTCGTGAACAAATAGAAGAGGCCAGATTGATAATGTTGAAAACTTTACTGCAGGGGAGAAATTCCCTAACTTTATATTTAGAAGATCAGAGCATTCTCATCCTCCCAGTGCACTGTCTGTCCACCCCCCCCCCCCCCCCCAGTACATTGTCCCCACCCAAAATCCACCTCATAAGGTACTTCAGTGTCAGTGTAAAATGAATGTAGAATTATAATTCTTCAACTTGAATTTGCATTTGTTAACATTCTGTCATTCTGCAGAATGTTAATTGGTGTGTTGAAGAAAAATGCGTATTTGTAATGAATATAATTTCCAAGGCAAGTAATTACTGCATTCCTACACTTTTGTTGGAGCAGGGGTAGCACGGTGGCGCAGTGGTTAGCACTGCAGCCTCTCAGCGCCAGGGACCAAGATTCAATTCCAGCATCGGGTCACTATCTGTATGGAGTTTGCACATCCTTCCCACGTCTGTGTGGGTTTCCTCTGGGTGCTCCGGTTTCCTCCCACAGTCCAAAGATATGTGGGTTAGGTTGATTGGCCATACTAAATTGACCCTTAGTGTCAGGGGGATTAGCAGGGTAAATGAGGGTTCCGGGAATAGGGCCTGGATAGGATTGTGGTCAGTACAGACTTGATGGGCCTCCTTCTGTACTGTAGGGATTCTATGATTTGGAGGAGCAATGTATTGTCTGAGTGCCACACTTCTCTATAGTGTTAGAGAATGAAAATACTAGTTATAATTGTTGAATGATGTGCATGCATAAAGCCATTGCGATGTATAGGTGCTCGCCTATGGTATGGTGCAGAGTCACGTGGTATTAGACTATGAGAACATTCTCGTAGCGGTAGCAGCACCGTGCATGCCATTAACTGGGATCTCTGCATAGTTAAAGATTAACAAATGTTTAAACATACAAGTCTCAAGGTCTCATCATTGAGACACCCAAAAAAACCGATAACACAGTAGCTGTTTCGAAACGCCTGTCAAAAAATACTCCCTCCCTTAAAGTTTATTTTATAAGTCACAAGTAGTCTTACATTAACACGGCAATGAAGCTACTGTGAAAATTCCCGAGTCGCCACACTCCGGCACCTGTTTGGATACACTGAGGGAGAATTTAGCATGGCCAATCCACCTAACCACGTCTTTCAGACTGTGGGAGGAAACCGGAGCACCCGGAGGAAACCCACACAGACATGGGGAGAATGTGCAGACTCCACACAGACAGTGACCTAAGCCAGGAATCGAACCCGGGTCTCTGATGCTGTGAGGCAGCAGTGCTAACCACTGTGCAACCCTCCTCATTCCCAAAAATGGTGTGGTGATTTTAATAAATCGCCTTTTTTTTATGATCACCGTACATAAGCAATTAAGTATTCACTGAATTGACAAGGATATCATTTTCAAACTGTTGAGTTGTTATAATGGGGGGCCTTTAATTATCCTAATAGTGTTCCTACAGTGTAAAGACTAGAGAGGATGAGTTTCTAATGTGTGTTCAGGATAATTTTTTAAAGCAGTAAGTTTTCAATCCGCCAAGGAAGGAGGCGTTGCTGAATCTGATTCTGGGGAACGAGTTGGATCAGGTGTCAAGAAGGGAACATTTAGGGGACAGCGATCTTAATATCATAAGATTCAGCTTAACAATGGAAAGGGCAATGAAAAAAATAACTAATTGCGGGAGGGCCAATTTTAATGAATTGTGAACAGATCAAAGACTTAAATTAGAATGAAAAATTGGCTTGCACATAATTGTTATGGAACAATGAGCTGCCTTTGAAGAGGATAAATTGGTTACCAAGTCAAATTACATTTCAACAAGGCAGAAAGGCAAAATGAACAAAGCCAGAACTCCCTGCTTAATGAAAGAAATAAGATGAAGCAAAACAAAAAGGATGCATATGACAGGTGTCAGGGAGATGATACAAATGAGAACCAGACTAAATATAAAATACAGAGGGGACATGAGAAAAAGGAAATGCAAAGCAAATAGAGACTAGAGACTGACAGCTATTAATAAAGGGAATCTAAAAGTGTTCAGTGTTCACTTACTTCAAAACCAAATGGGAAGTAGGAAACCAGTTGTTCGTCTTTTTATTTAGTACCACATGTATTTACAGAATGCAACATTATATATGCTGCCTCCTCCCTAACCGACACCCAGTGTCCAGCAGTTCTCCTTGAAATATGCTTAAGCTACTTAATCAGTCAATATCCTTCACCTGTGCACCCTTATCCTTGTTAAATAATTAACATTCTATGGGCATATAAGTAGTGAAAAGATGATAAAAGGAGGTGTGGAACCCTTTTGGGGACCAAAGGGAGGCTGAAGCACTAAATAGATTCTTTGTATGTGGCTTTACCAGTGAGGAAGATGCTGCCAAAGCCGCAGTAAAAGATAAAGCAGTTGAAATGCTGGGTGGGTTAAAAATTGATGAAGAGAAGGTAATATATAAATTGACTGTGCTCAAAGTTACTAAGTCACTCGGACTGAATCAGATGCATCTGAGGATACTGAGGGAAATAAGGGTGGGAATTGCAGAGGGGCATCATCATCCATTTGTCCTTGGCTACAGGATGATGCCAGAGGAGTGGAGAATTGCACTTTTTTTCAAAAAAGGTGCTAGGTGTAAGAGGCTCAGAGAGCAGACAATAAATTTTGAATAACAGACTCTAAATGCAGTGGTTTCAGGATAATTCATTAAGCAACAAAAGTTAAGAGTTAACTTAAGGCAATCAGTATCCTAGTTTAGATGGTTCTTGTCTTCCCTGACTCGAGTGACCACGGACAGTTCATGAAGCTTTTTCTCTCCCCATGCCTTCCTGAAATCTATGCTTCAAATCTATGCCTTTTGCCCTTTTTATAATCAGAGCCATTTCCGCATGTTCTGATGTTGCCATTGTACTTTGAGCTTGTAATTTCACCTGTCAATACTTACAGCAGTTCATCAATCGTGGTCACGCTTATGGTCACAACCTGAATAGGATATCCTGAACGGCTAAACAACCAATTTTTCCCATATGACCATTTGCTGACTTGTTGACCCTTTGCGTCCATTTATTTATAGCCTCAATGTCCACTGATCACACCAGATAACATAGTTTGGACATCTGTTCCCGACTTCTCGTTTTGTTCATGTTTTCAGTTCACACCATCAATCTGTTATTATGTAATTACAATTTAACTTGAATCACAATGTTTCATCTGAAACTAATCCTTCATCTGATACAAAGTATAAAATGTGTAAAGTATAAAAAGTTAACATCTTTTTCATAGGATAAGCCCATCAGGCCAGTTTAATCTCTGATATGAAAGTTTTTAAAACGATAATCCTGGGACAAAATTAACAGTCATTTGGAAAAGTGTGGATTGATTTAGCAAACTCCACACATTTGTAGAAGGTATAAATGTGTTTTTTGATGATGTAACAGAGAGGATTGATGAGGTTAATGTAGTTGATGGTATATATGAACTTCTAAAAGTTTGTCAGGAAGGTTGAAGCCTGTGGAATAAAAAGGAAGGATGGGTTGGAGTTAGCTGGCTGACAGGAAAGAGTAATGGGTGAACAACATTTTCAAGCTGGTGGAAGACCATTAGACCATTGCTTTCCTTGGTTTATGTTAATAACTTAGACTTAACTGTAAAAAGTGCAATTTCAAAATTTACAGAAGACACAAAACTCCAAAGTATTGTGAACTGTAAGGAGGGTAGTGATAGACTTCAAGAGGACATAGGCTGGTGCAGTGGATGGAGAGATGGCAAATGAAATTTAATGCAGAAGTATGGTCTGACACATTTTGGTAAGAAGAATGAGGAGCAGCAGTATAAAATAAAGGCTATAATTCTAATGGAATGCAAAAATAGACACACCTGGGGATATATGTGTATTAATCATTGAATGTGGCAGAGTAGGTTCACAAAGTGGTCAAAGGGGCAAATGGAATCCTGGGCTTTATAAATAGAGCATGGATGATTTTTTTGTAAAACACTAGTTCAGTCTCAATTGGAGTACTGTGATCAAATCTGAGCACCATGTTTTAGGGAGGGTGCAGAAAAAATTTGAGTGCTTCCTGTGATGTGTGACTTCAGTTACTGGATAGATTGCAGAAGCTGAATTGTTACTCTGAGATAAGGTTGAAAAGAGATTTGATAGCACTGTTCAAAGTCATGAAGAATCTAGCTAGAGTAGATCAAGAGAAATTGTTCCTATTGGCAGCAAGGTCAGGAACCAGAAGAGACTGATTATAGGTTTTTGGCAAAAGAATCGCGCAATATGAGAAAAATCTTTGTAACGCTAATTGGATAGGATTGAGAAGGCTTGAGTGGATCTCTAAAGTTGGAGGATGGTATGATTTATAATGGGGTATTATGAATATGGTATGAGAGTGCTGGAGGAAGTTTGTCATTTAGAGGGTGCTGATTTGATATAAAACAAATAAAAATGATTTTTTACTGGGGCCAGTGTCGTGTATATTGTTTATGTAGGTAGAAATCAAGTTTCAGGTTGCTTTCGTAGACTAATGTTGAACTGGTATTAAGGTCTGTTCAAGTTTATCAATGTACCTTAAAGTTAAACAAGTCCCTAAATCCTATTTCTTGACTAGTATTGTATCCTCTGTTGCAACAGTTACCTGAATTTGAAATCAAAGAATCAGCTTTTGAAATTTATATAATCCTATTGCCTTAAGCCTAGGCTTAAAATAATGTGATTGTGAAAATGATAATTTGTTTAGTTAAAATGTAAGAATTTGATTGTGTTGTGATTTTTTTTTCCACCTCCTCCCCTCCACAACTGGAAATTACTGTGTGGAATTTCATGAATTTGCGAAGGCACTGAATTTAACCAATGACTGTAACTCATTCAAATATGGCTTTGATCCCTTCTAATAAAGTGACTGAAAAGACAAACCAGAACAATTACAAAATGATTGTGTCATCAAATCGTTTGTCGTCAGAATCAATCTTGACTTTAGTCTACTACAAAATATACATTTTGATTTGTTCTTTTTTCTTTTTAAAGCTAAGAAATCTAGCCTTTGGAAAAAATATTTCAAAATCCTGTGCTATTGCTACTCCCAGCGTGAATACTGGATCTTTGCAGTCGGAGCAATTCCTGAACAGCCAGAATTTACCAGTAGCAGAGGGTGAGAAGTGGGAACAGTGGAGAGAAAAGGACGAACAGGTAAGAATTGTTGATGGAAATCAAATACCAGTAATGCTTACAATATTCTGAAATTGAATGCCTTAGTAATGTTGTAACCATCAGTAGTTAATTATATTGTAGTCATTTACAATAAATCTTTTCATATTATTTTTCTTAACATTGCTGTTGGTATCTACCCGGCAATGTGGAAAATTGCCCAGGTATGTCCTGTACACAAGAAACCGGACAAATTCAACCCAACCAATTACCGCCCCATCAGTCTACTTTAGATCATCAGTAAAGTGATGGAAGTGGTCATCATCAGTGCTATCAAGCTGCACTTTACTCAGTAATAACTTGCTCATGAACGTTCAGTTTGGGTTCCACAGGGTCACTCAGCTCCTGACCTCATCATGGCTTTGGTTCAAACATGGACAAAAGAGCTGAACACCAGAGGAGAGAGCGGACTGCCCTTGATGTTAAGGCAGCATTTGACTGATTGTGGCATCGAGGAGTCCTAGCAAAATGGAGTCAATGGGAATCGGGAGGAAAATCCTCTGGTGGTTAGAGTTGTACCTGACACAATGGAAGATGGTTGTGATGATTGAAGGTCAATCATTTCAGCTCCAGGACGTCACTGCTGGAGTTCTTCAGGATAGTGCCTTGGACCCAACCATCTTCAACTGCTTCATCAATGACCTTCCTTCCAGCATAAGGTCAGAAGTGGGGATGTTCGCTGTTCAGCACCATTTGTGACTCTTCAGATACTGAAGCAGTCTACGTCCAAATGTAGTAAGATCTGGACAATATCCAGGCGTAGGCTGACAAGTGGCAAGGAACATTTGCGCCAGGCAATGACCATCTCTAACAAGAAAGGATTTAACCATCTTTCCTTGGCATTCAATGGCATTACCATAGCTGAATCTCCCACTATGAATATCCTGGTGGTTACCATTGACCAGAAACTGAACTAGGCTAGCGGTATAAATATTGTTACTACCAGAGGCAATCAAACGCTAGGAATCCTGCGATCCGCCATCTACAAGGGACAAATCAGGAGTGTACTCTCCACTTGCCTGGATGAGTGCAGTACCAACAACACAAGAAGCTCAACATCATCCAGGACAAAGCAACTGCTTAATTGCTACCCCTTCCACAAATATTCATCTCTCCTCCACCACGGGCGAACAGTGGCAGCACTGTGTACCATCTACAAGATGCACTGCAGGAACTCACCAAGGTTCCTTCGACAGTACCTTCCAAAACCACGACCAGAAACTGAACTGGACCAGCCATATGAATACTGTGGCTACCAGAGCAGTTCAAAGGCTAGGGATTCCTGCAGTGAGTAACTTGCCTCTAGACGCCCCAAAGCCTATCCACCATCTACAAAGCACAAGTCTAATACCACTACCATCTGGAAGGAAAAGGGCAGCAGATACCGAGGAACCCCACCACCTGGAGGTTCCTCGCCATCCTGACTTGGAAATATATCGTCATTCCTTCAATGTTGCTGGATCAAAATCCTGGAACTCTCTCCCCAAAAGCACTGTGGGTGTACCTACACTTCAAGGACTGCAGCAGTTCAAGAAGGCAGCTCACCACCACCTTCTGAAGGGCAACTGTTGGCCTTGCTAGTGATGCCCACATCCTGTAAATGAAAAGAAAATGCCCAGTACTAAAAGATTATAGACTGCTATTGACCAGGTATTGAGAATTTTGAAAACATTTAGTAATTTAAGACTGCAGAGACCTTTTAATACAGATTAATGTTGCAACTGGTGTATTTCTGGAACTAATGAAGTTTCACTAAACCTTGTGTGTTTTTTATTGTTTTGTAAATAGCTGACGAGTGAATTATATGAAGCAGATCTCCAAAAAGCTTTACTGATTAGCAAGTTGGAATATGAGGAACACAAGAGTGTACGTAAATATCTGACATCTGAAAAATAAGTTTTTTTTTAAATTGTCACAGCATGAGATACTATCTGAGAGAATTGAGATAGATACACTGTTCTATCAGGGTTTTGCATGAAAAGTATCTTGCGTGGATACAGGTGCCTCTTATTTTATCTGCAATGCAAGTAGCAGCACTCCTGAAACATAAAAAGTTTACCTGTAATGTCTCCGAGTAATTTCATTTTTCTGGATGATGCCTGGTCCGTTTTAGAAGAAATCCAAATGTAAGCATGCCCATATATGTTCTGACTCACTTTTGTCTTGTTTCCCATCCCAGTTTATCCTGTCAGATAAGTTTTTCTTTCACGTCGTAATCATTATTAACTTCAGCACTTTGCAGCATTCAGATGAATTTTACACTTGTATACACTGCAGAAAGAAATAAACTATACACAAGGATTTAATTTTCACAATCAATTAGTTTGTTAACCGTGAATCAATTTAGGAATAAATCTTGCCTTTTTGTGCACCTGATTATGAAATATAAAAATAATATCCAAGAAAACACATTCTGATTGATATAAAGTTTCCTCGCCCATCAGCATGTACACCTGAAGCAAAAGGCCTGTTTTTATTTTTGCCCTTGAATCATTTCTGTGTTTTGCTATGTGTTCTAAATAGTTCAAGAGCTGCTTATTCCTTACATTAGTAGTTTGCACATCTCAACTTTTACATAACTTTTAAGAATCAATACATTTTGAATACAATGAACAAAGTCATCTGACCATGTTAGTTTAGCTTCAGGAATATAAGAACAGGCATAGGCCATTCAGCACCTTGAGCCTGGTCCCTCTATTCAGTTACATCAGATCTGATCTGTACTCAACATTCTCCAAGGTCAGAACATTTTTCCTGAAGTGTGGTGCAGAAAATTGAACACTAATTCAGGTGAAGACTGACCAAATACAAGCAAAGCATCACATTTTCATTTTTGTATTCCAGTTTCCTTGGGATAAATGCCATCATTCTATTAGCCTTTTTGATTTTCTACTTTGTGCCTTTTAGCATTTAGTAATTTCTGTACATGAACACCTAAACTCCTTTGCTGCTCCGCAGTTCTTACTCCAGAATTAAGAAAATATTCCAATTTGTCTTTCTCTGATCAAAAGTAGATTACTCCAGTCTTCTGCATATTGATCTCCACCTGCCATAGTTTTGCCCACTTTGTTGTCTGTGCGTGTCCTTTTGTATTTCCCTGCTCTTATCTACACAATATATTCTGCACCCTAATAGTAATATTACAGACAAAATTGGGTATGCAACTCAATTACTTTGTTCAGATAATTGATATATATCATGGAAAACTAAGGCTTCAATATCATTCAGTAACATCACTTGTAATATGCTGCCTGTCAGCTTCTTTCCTTTTATCTCTGTTCTGTCTTATCTCTCCCAACTCTAGTCACAAGGTTGCCTCCAATTTCATATGTTTTTATTTTTACTAATAATGACTTGTGCAATACTTTGTCAAATGTCTTTTGAGAGTTTGTATAGAAGACACCTATAAACCCTCCATTTTCCAGCATGCTAGCCACCTCTTTAAAAATAAAATCAGTTGATTAGTACAACGTGACCTATGTGTTACAGATCCAAGTTGATCTTGTTGTTTTAATCAACTTTTATGATTCCTGTGGAGGAAACATAACCAAAATAAATTTACCAAAGCAGCCTCAAAAGAAAAAATTACTACCGAGATATCATTTTTATAACATTTACATTAACATTCCCCTTCAGCATGACCTAGCTACATAGTTTGTTGTACGCTGTTTCTTCACACAGCGGAGGTCAAAAGTTTTTTTTATAACAGCCTCTTGAGTTTTGTGGATATGGTTATCATCAAAAAGGCACATTTCTACAAATACGCTCCCTCTGGTCAAGACAGTTCTTGCTTTCGCTCTTCCAGAATTCTTTCTGATCTACCAACCAAGAATACCCAGTTCATGATCTGGTCCTCTGATACAAACTGCCAGCTCTTTCGTGTGCCTGAATTGTTTGTACCACTCTTTAAGATTAAGTCCCTTTTAACTTGCTTGAACGTCACTTTCCCAATTGCTTCTGGAATTCTATTTTTCTTTTTAACTGCTAAACAGAAAACTAATCTTTGCATGGAGCTTTGCTGGCTTTTCGCATCTCTTTCTCGCTCTTTTTGTTTTCCCTTTGCATCTGTGTGTTGATTGCCTTAACCCTCCAGCTCTTCTGCTTGTGGCTCTCCTTTGTCCTTTATGGCAGTGGGTTCTTTGCCTTCTCTGTGACTGGTCACACAACTTTTTGTATCTTAACTTCCTGTTGGTGCTGTTTTGAGGTCAAAGGTCACCAGGTCATATAGACCAGTGTTTCTTCACATCTCTCAATTACAATTTTTTTTCCCCTTTACAATTGACACAAACTTTTAAAAGTTCTTCAAACATTCCTGAAAGCAATTCGTAGGTATTTTAAAGAAATTACAAATGTTCCTTCCTGTACTGCTTCTGGGTCAGATGTTGTCATAACTCGTATTTGTCCAAGTACCCACACACTCTCCCCATTGATACTATCGGTTGTGGGAAATTACTAGAAGTTAAATTGACAGGGCTATAAGGCACCAGGTTCTCCTTCACTTCTTAAGTGAAAGAGTGATGTTTACCAATCCAATTGCACAATTTCCTCATTCTCCTTTATTCTCGTCTTTCTAATTGTAATGCAAGACCCTAACTGATCATAGCATTGCTTTAGTTTTGAATCTAAGTTAGTAGCATTAATGTTAAACTTTCATAATTTTTTAAAATTCAAAACCACTTTTCTAATTTTTTGCAGTGTAATGCTAATGATACTTCTCTCAAAACAAAAGGACCAAGTAGAAAAGAAAAAAGAAAACACCTTCAGGGAAAAGATAAACCAGCCACAGTTTCTTTAAAAGATTTTCAAACTGATGGAAGTACAGGTAGTATTGGGGTTATGTTGGTGTTAAATTTCATTTTGAAATGTGCAATTGTTCTTGTAAAAAAGGAACTTTTCTCCATTCTAAAAATTGCAGCCATCTTTTAAATTATATGAAACATTACAGCACAAAAACAGATCTTTTGCCACACTGTGCCATAAGCCAGCTGGTCTAATCCCACCTCCTTACTTAGTTCCTACAGGCTTTAAAATAAAATTGGGCAGGGCAGGTGACATGGAGTTTGGGATAGTCAAGTCTGGAGGACCAAAAGCATGGATGAGGGTTTCAGCAATAGATGGGCTGAGATGAGCAATATTATAGAAGTATAAGTAGGCAGTTTTTGTGATGGAGTCAGAAACTCAGTTTGACGTTAAATAGAATGGTGGGGTTGTGAAATGTGTGTTTTAGGTTGAGATGGAGTCCAGGAAAGGAGATGAAATTGGTGGTGAGGAAATGGAATTTGCGGTGGATATTTTAGGCTTTGTGTCGTCCTCATTTGGAGAGCCCCAAGTCAGATCATTAGATGCCAACCTCACAATTGATTTTATGGTAAATAATTTTGATGACAAAAACTGAAGCTCCATTAACTGTGTGTTTCAATATTTAAATGTGTTTTTAAAAACTCCCTTGTCAAATTTCTCTTTGTGCAAGGCTGTGCCAGCATCCATAAAAGCTGACCACATGATGAGCCTTGGAGTCCAGCCAGCTAAAGTAGGTTCCTGAAATGTGACTTCTGTTGCAAGTTAATAAATGCTTGCATTTTCAATGAGCTGATCCTGTACTCTTCCCATTGCATTCGTAGGTTTGTGAGGATAGTCATCAACTAATTCAATTTTATTTTTGTGTTCTTGGTAAAACTTTGTTTTGACATTTGAATTATAATGAAATAAACAGAAATATTGTACGAAGTGATGAGGTTGAGTAGTGCTTTGGGGTATCCTAATATGTTGGATTAGGTGAGAAGGAGGAGTTCCTCTGGGGCCAATAAAAGCAGCTTTGTGTACTGTTCAGCTGATACCTTTATTCTAAAGGGACTGTGAAGGGACTCTTAATTTAGTTTCCAATGAATCTTGCTATAAATTGTTTTCCTGTTCAATCAAGTGCTTTACAAATGGTTGCCTACTTTGTCACCCCATTTCACAGAGCCCTTGTGATGTACAAGAGGTTCCAAAATCCTTCAGTGAAAAGAAATTTGTGTCCCATGTGCACCCCTCTCTTTCAAAGAGAGTTTTTTACACAGTTGATGTTGGTGTAGATGTAGCTGGTAAACTTTGGATTTTAATGCGAGGTTTGATCATATCATTAGAAATTCCTCCTGTATGTTCATGTTTCACTACAGTTAACTTGCATGGCAACTCTGTTTCATGCATAAACCAGTTTTCCACTGCACTTCTGGAAGCAACACCAGGAGAGTGTGCACAGATCCGAGGTTCAAATGTGGAACTTCTCCGCCACAGTGTCAGCAGCTTCCCATAAGGGAAAACTGCCAGCCTCATCTCTAGGTTGGGAATGTGAGTCAGGTTCGGGATGAACAAATCTTTACTATAATAGGTCTGCAGTCAGGTTGTTTTTAGATGGGACAAGGGTATAGTGAATCATTGCTTGTTTTGGAAGAAGTGAAATACAAGTTGATCCTTTTTATGCAAACGTTAAATAATGAAATTAATTTATTTCTCAATTTAAGGCAGCAGCAGGCAGGAACATTGAATCCTAATAAGGCACAATAAAATGTACAAAAAGCTGCAAAATAATGGGCAATAAAGTTATTTTTAAAGCCACGACAAAGCATTTTTAAAAAAGTGCTAATTATCTATCCTCTAACATCTCAGGGCCAAAGGACTCATGAGAACTTCAATGTAGGGACAAAAAAGCTGCAGAATTCAGGCAAAAAATCTTTTCAACATTTTTTTAAAATGGAATTGGGAAGGGGGCAATTACTTGCGATTGGTTTATTTCTCTATCAGCACAGATGCTGGGACCACATGCAAAACTAAATTTGAGCTGTTCAAAGTTACAGAGTAACAGGTAATTTTTAAAATTAAAAGGGACCTATTTAAACTGGGGAATATTTAAAGATCTGTAGGATGGAATTAAGAGGGGGGCATAGTAGCTGAGAGTCACCCACTTCTCCTTTCTTACTCCCCTGTGTGACCTTCCCACGAAGCTCAGCCCACACTCACTTGCCCAAGGTTTGCTGGGAGCAGAGTTCAGAATCAATCTGAGGGAAATGTTAAACATCAATAGAGAAAATGCATATTTCAGATGTCCTGGACTGAAGACAGGAATTAAATATATATCACCATCAGCCTGGCATTTTTTGCTCTGCTTTTCAAAATGGCCAGTTGCTGGGCTGATAAAATGGCTGCAGTTGTTCACATGCTGGCTTCAGGAAGTTTCTGAGCAGTTTGAAAGTGGACAAAGACCAACACCTCACACCTCCTGAAATGTAATGCCACTTGCATCGTATAAACCTTCAAGCCAAGCCAGCACAATGGCTTAGCAGATGAAATGTCTACCACAGCCAGCTATGGTCAAAAGCAGCTGTTTGTGACTCCTAATCTCTAATGTGGTGTTAATGGCCTATCAGTTACCTGCTCCAAAACACATTATGTTTCAACCAGGGCCATGATAGTCAAGCCAAAAGCTCTCTGTCTCATGATTGAGCTTGAGCTGTCTGAATTCCTTTAATTAATAAACTGTTGGATCTTATCTTATCACTGTTTGACCTCTAAAGTGAAAGAGGACTCCAGGCAGCATTCCGTGTCTGTCTACCATTTACCATCTCACAGGTGGCAGCGGAAAGAGCCCATGCCCAGGCTTAGAATTGCCTGGTCCTTATCTACACTATGAACTACTAGAAGACGGGACTTGTACCTTCAAGACTAATTCAACCCTACTTACCTTCTCCCATTGTGAAAGTCCTCACTTCTGGAAAGACTGGGTCTCCCTGCAACAGTCAGTCAACTAACCTGCGAAGTCACACGCCATTACACTTTTGATTCTAGGACTCTGGACTAACATAAAACCATCACTTGTATTTTTATCATGGTCTTATCTGTATCCCTTTCTTTCCCTTATCCCTCTTACATTGTGAGTGCAAAAAGGATGGATGTTGCGAAACCCACTTCAGCATTTTGTGTGAGAGAGAGAAATAAACTAACCCTCTTGTCTTGAGTTTGCTGTGCGAGTTATTCCTAAAAAGATTAGATCACCCCAAATTTAAGGGTTAGGGAAAATATAAAGTGGGAAGTTCAAAAATCAAAAACACCTTTCTGTTTATGGGCAGGTAGCGATAGGAGAAATCAGGGCTGTTTAATCCCCCGCCTGTTTGTAACATGGGCAATACTCGTTAGTGAGTAATAGTTGGCATTCGTTTTGCATTTCCTTGATAACCTCCATTTCCTAGAGGTAATCTTGCCAATGCCTTGTATAACTGTAGCAAAAATTCCACACTTTTATATTCCATTCTGTTGTTATGATTTTCTGATTTAGTTAATATATACCTATTTACCCTCACTTAATATCTGTATTTCTCTTTTACAGCCTGGAAACTATTCCACTCATTAAAAGCATGTTTGTCAGGCCAATTTGTTTTAATTTTACTGCCGGTATTTATTTTTTATGGCAGTACACAGTGCAGATATTTGGGCCTCTTCATAGATAAGAGAAGCTAGATAAACGCACAAGGGTGAAAGAATAGAAGAATAACCTAATGGGGATTAGATAAAGAAAGTGGGAAGAGGCTTGCATGGAGCATAAACAACAACATGGATTTGTGGGGCTGAATGAACTGTTTCTTTGCTGGAAATACACTGGTACAGGAAGAATACATTGTACTGAATTACAAATCAACCAACTGAAGGAATGGTGGTAAACGATAAGTTAAATATGTCTCATATATGACTACTGTAATCCTGCATCCTAAAGTGCAGTGTTATCAAGATGAATAGAAAATATTATTTCCACTTGATGCCTCATGCAGTGATCCAGATAGAAACTGCCTGTCAGTATAACCATTATTATAATTGTTAGGCAACCCTGAATTGCAAATGTACAACTTCTGAATCAAGAGGCAATTTGGTTTTTTTTGAAAGCTTATTAAAACTTATTCTGGCCAATGTTTGAAAATGCAGGATATTCACCTTTGCATTCTGTAAAAATTCAATTTTGCAGAAATAAGTATGGGACTTAAAAACATGCTGATGTATAGTTTGTGCCACACTCAGTCACAGATTTGTTAGCCAGAATTTAGTGCATGAAATGTGTTGCCTTGTTTACTTATCATACACCATATTAACTTTCATTTTCTATTTCTTTAGATCCGACAAACAAAAAATCTGAGGTATGCAGCTTTGTTTGTGCTTATTTTTTTTACGACAAAAACAAAGGTTCTTTTTATAATTTTATTTATTATGATGCCTGGAATATGAAATGTAATTTTAAAATACATTTAAAGAAAGTGGTAGGCAAATTTAAGGTAATTGACAAAGGAGATGAGTCCTTTTGTATGCAGCGAGTAATGATCTGGAATGCAGCAAAAAGGGAATTGGATACACTTGAAAAGGAATAACATCACAGGGCAATGGGAAAAGGGCAAGAAGTGGAACTAATTGGATAACTCTTTGAAATGTTCAACTCCAAGATGTTGGGCTGAGAGATTTTCAAAATTGACATTAATTCAATGAAATGAGTTTTATAGCAAATTGGTTAGGGATGAGCATGTCTTCAACATGCCTTTCATGTTGGCCTTGGGCTGACTGCTGTATTCTTGTCCCCCAGGAGCCAAAATCCTTGCATGCAACAGCAGAAGAGGATAGCTTCTTCAATAAACTAGAAGAAGATGCAAGTAAAATATTGTTGATGGAGAAGAGAAAACAGTTATCAAGTTCAAATGGATTGGAGATCACTACACAAGAAAGTCAAGTATGTATTTGCTGAAATGTTTTTAAGGTTTCCTTGGTGTTCATTAGTTGAAGCACAATTGTGAAATTTAGCTGCCAACCACATCTTTAAGGCTATTGGATAGGTACTTTCTGTGGGAGGTTAGGGTTAAAGTTGAATTGCAAATGGTTCAGAGAAGTTTGCAGATTGACAAGTGCTTATAAATTTCCAAGTCCTGGTCAGATTTAAAATATGGTAGTGCATCATCCTTTCACTTACTCCTAATTCTGACAGATTGAGAGATAATGGATGTTCTCAAAACTCTTATCACTTAGATGAATATATAGCAATCAAATTTTCACATCGGTTTCAGTGAAATAAGGTTACCTATTCTGAGTAAGTGTTGATTTTTTTTTAAAATGAAAAAAAGCGAGAGTTGAATACAGCTCTCATTCTTATACAATTAATAGTGAAAATAAACTCCAAGTGATTAATTTCTTAGAAAAAAGACTTCTGTTCAGTAGCTATGTCTAAGGCAGTAACCCTTTAATAGCTTTTTAAACTGTCAATTAAACTGTAAACTCAAACCCCTGCAGAAGTAATTGTAGCTTTTGAAACTGCAACTAAGCATTCATAGATAGTAGCCCTTCAACAAAGACCTCTTTTGAAAATGTATGTTTTTCTAACTTACACCAGGTGGCCTGTCAATCCAAGCAGTCTGGAAGTGGCATTTTTTATTAGCTCTCACTAACAGCTTCAGCTTTTTGCTTTTTCATGTTTAAAGAATGCAGTATTTTTTTTAAAAAACTTCAGGTCATGACACTGAAGCAGACTATATCTATCCTTCAATAGCATTTACGTCTACTCCATCAAATTGTGACTCCTATTTAGCAAGTTAAAGTCCTTGCAACAGTGAAAATGGGATCTGTTTGAGTACCAAGTACAAATGACCCTGCTGAGTTTGAGTTTTCCATCCTCTGCGAATCATGTCCCAGTCCTGCTGAGACAAATTGGACCTGTTGGAAATATGGGCAAGACGTCCGCATCTGGGTTCCACCTACAACTTTTAAAGGACTATTCCTGACCCCCAAAAGTATGTCCCTGAGAGTGACTCAATACAGCAAACAGATGGAGAAAGCTAGCTACTGCCATGGTACCAATAATATGTAATTGCTGCAGAAATGGCTAACAGCTATGCCAGATGTCCTGATGGAACTTCTGAGTGTTAAGTTGTTCGTCAATGAATGTGCTGTTAGCTGGCAGCAAACTACAATCAGAGTAATTTGTGAAATTACTAAATTTTCTACTGCCCTGTTCGTACGGTGCTCAAATTTCAGTTACTTCCCTTGCCCAGTTTTATGGCTCTCTTTAAAGTTCCTGCAGAGGTCCAGTTGATGTTTTGTTAAAATTGTACAGTTCAACCATGTGGATAATTCCAATTTCTTTCTTGCAAATTGATGACTGAATTAACCAGTAGGTAATGGTCCATTTTATCCAGTTGTTTTGAATGTTGTTTTTAATATAAGGCTTGTAAACATTATGCAGGATTGAGCTGCATTTTAAAAATAGTTGATCTAGCGCTGTGCAATATATACATTCGCAGAATGAAATAGCCATGTATTGATAATGCATCTTGTAAGTAACTATTAATCTCTAAAAAGACTTGGGCCCAGAAATTGCATCTGGAATATCAGTGATTAACACCTATATCTGGACTTAGTTTTTTATGGAGCTGTTAATCCATTTATTTTAAATGCATCGACATCTCCACTAAAACAGATGAATTGCAGATAAATGTATATGACATTATCATTCTAGTATCCCATAGCATAATTTCTTGAATCTATATTGGGTGATTGATGGAGAGCTGAATGTTAATATGGAATAAGGAAACCTTTAATGTAATCAAGAGATGTATTGATTTTTCTTTTTCTGCTATCAACAGGAAGCTATTTCCAATAATGCAAGAACTGAACACTTAAAAGATAAACTGGAAAAGAAAGATATGAAAATTCTTCAGTTGAAACAAACTGTTGTGCAGTGGGAAGTAAGTCTTTAACTTTTGCTGTTGTATTTATGAACAAGAATCTTATTGGCGTCTTACTGATATTTTCCAGCTTCCCTCCTAAATAGGCGAAATATAAAGAAGTAAAGGCTAGAAATGCTCAGCTTTTGAAGATGCTACAAGAAGGTGAAAGTAAGTACTTTTATATAGATATTTGTAAACTATGCAGGTTGACCAGTGCACCAGAAAAAGTGCAGGAATAGGCTATTGAGCCTTCAAACTTGCTCCGTCATTCACTTAGATAAGGCTTGTCCAACCTTTTCGGGGAGGGGGGGTGTGGTGCACATTTCACTCGGGGGTCGATTACCCAATTTTGGAAAGTTGTTATGCCAAACTTTATTACACGTGAATTTAAAAAAAAGAGTTAGAATAAAAACTACTTAGCAAAATAAACCTGTGTAATAAATAAAGGTGAGTATTAGAGTGCAATAGGGTGAATGTGTGTGATTCTAGCTAACACTTAGTCGTGGGGTGCTCACTTACTCACACTCACTTACTCATACTCACAGAATGCATGATTTGTGTGGTGGGTCATGGTGAATGAAAACCCTGAGCCTGGGAGTGAGCAAAGTGGACACACTTTGCCCCCGCACACTTTCTCTCTCTCTCCTCTCTCCCCCTCAGACTCCTCTCACTCTCTTCCCCTCATACTTTCTCATCTGGGTGGGATTGTGGTCGGTGCAGACTCGATGGGCCAGTACCTTGGCTTCATTTACCTCTTTTTACCTCTCTTTGCTCCATATTCCTTGATTCCCCCTTATCAACCAAAGATCTATCTCTTTTGTTTTAAAAGCTCCATTTGTCCCAACATCTGCAACCATTTGGCACACTGAGTTTGTATTCTAGTACCTCCAATGACTGGTGTGATGCAGGTTGTTTTCCAATCTAAAACATTCAGTGCTGACATTGAGTAATTTCAATTTTGTTCATGTCGAGCCTGATTTTTTGCTGCATCAAGGTATCTGTAACTTGGATTTATCCTTGCACTTTTAAGTCTTTACGGGGTAAATTGTTGAAATAACAACACAGCAAGGGAAACAGGCACCTGGGTCTGAATGAACAAGCAACCAAAAGTCAGTCTTTGATCAGTAAGATAAAAGGATTGTGAAAAGAACAGGAAACACTAAGGAAAAGAGTGAAGCAGAGTGGGTGAATTCAAAGTCAAATCAGGAAGAGAAATAGGGAAAGGAAGGTTGGATTAAGAGACGAGACCATGGAAAAGTTTAAAATTTAACATCTCCAAAAATAATTCCAACCTGGAGGAATGAGGCTCCACTGTTGTCATTGTTAATTTTCAGTCCCAGAGAGGTTGATTGGGAGAAATTAAAACTAATCATGTCGTTGAAGAGAGACATGGGGCTGAAATTTCCCTTTTAAGGTGGGAATTGCAAATTGGGCCAATTTCTAGCATTGCAATCCCATCTCCTGTGTGGCCTTTTTACCCTTGAGAATCAGCACCTGGCCTCAAAGCAGGCTGGGGGCTCAGCTCCTTTATCTTGGAAATGTAGTGGGAGGCTCCCTAAATCATGCTCCGCTAACCCATCACCACCCATATCTATTCATGCAACATCCATGATGTACGGAACTCTTGAGCTCTCTAATAATATTGGGAAGTCTTTGAGATGTTCATGAAGCTCCAAAATAAATATTTATTGAAAAACCACTTCAAAAAACATAATCCTCTTAAGTGGTCATAAAACTGGCAAGATCAATAAACTCTTGACAGCTGTGTCATAACCCCTGCTGAGCTGAATCCATAAATGGGATTGAGAACTCAGCCACACCTGCGTCAAGAGATGCTATTGAAAGACTGTATCAACACCCCCTGATGAGGTGAATCCATTAGTGGAGTTTGAAACTCAACCAAGCATTCATGATGGAAATCCATTGACAGCTGTATGAAAAAAATTCCTTCAGAGTTTAATACATCAAAACCGTTGAAAACAGTGGAAGACCTCAGCCATCTGTTCAAGCTTGAAAACAGGAGAATAGATATCTGACTATCATTCAGTTAATGGATTACATCATGGGACAAATGACAGTCAAATCTGATTGATACTGTTCAGAAGACCACTTTATCAATTGGATACTGTATTTTAATGATGTGAACACTTTTCCACTTTGACAATTGCTTTGACTTTGTTCTTGCCTTGCAAAACCAGAGTCCACGACTCCTCTGAGCTGTCATGAACAAAGTTGCCTATCAAAACAGGCCCAACTCATCAAAAATAATGAGGGGTATCTAAAATTCCAAACCTGCAATGGAGCCAACCAACAGGAACGTGGAGTGCAGGTCATGATCTGCCCCCTTTCCCATGCCAATCAAAATAGCCAGAGATTTAGGGCGGGTCCTTTGCTTGTGGAACCTACATGCCTCCATTTCTGCTTGCCTAATGGCGGGGTGGGAAATTCAGCCAATAGACTTGAAATTGATGATGGGACTTACTTTCTGCAGTGAGTTCAGTTAATATTTACTGTGGAAATACAACAACTTCACTCTATTCAATACATTGCAGTGGTGTGGCAGATAGTGAGATGATTTTTGAAAGTTACTTCCAGAGTGTGGTGCAACTTGGACAATAATGTTTCAATGTTTGTCATTAACTGTGCATTTAGCACTTACCTGAAGTTGCTGTGCTGTTTGCACAAAAATAATGGCCATCACCATTAGCTTTTATTGCTCTTTTAACAGCAAAAGCTGGTCCATCGTAACCATTTCAAAGATATTGCAAAGCTACTTTTCAATGAACTTGTCCTTTCCCACCCTCAGCCCCCCAACAAGCTAAACATACCGCAATCTCAGAGAAATGATTAAAAAGCCAAAAACAGTACAAGAATCCAGATTGGAGATTCTGAGTTCTCCAACTGTTGGGAAAATTGAGTTCTAATCATGGTCTAGACTTGGGTATTCACCATTCTCCAGTCCAAATAATGGATCACAATATTTGTGCAATGTAAAGCCAACTTTGAGTTATTTTGGTTATAAATTGGCATACTTTAAAGACTATTTACTCCCACCGTACAATATTCCAATAAAGTGCAAGTTATTTCAAGTTGAAAATTAACTGAGAATTCTTGTTTACTGATCAATGGAATGAATTTTTAATGTATTTCCTGTGTTAATTGGAGTCTTCAACATACTTTATGTCTGATCACAATTGCGATTGAGGTCATTGGTATGAAGTGTAGACCAATGAGAAGCCCATCATTGAGCCATTCAGTTCAGGTGACTCCGTCAGCTTGTTTTCAATTCATTAAGTGAGTTTAAAATAATTCATAACTTAAGGGATGGACAACTAGATGTATTCAGTTTGTCAAAGTCATACAATGTGAATGTGTATGTTAAATTGCATTCTAAATCTTGAAAATGATAGAATCATAACAGACTTTAATTAAACATTAAGGAATTTGTTTAATATCTTGATCAGGATCTAGTCTGGATCATTTAACAAAGAACCATCACCTTAATTCACCAGTCTCCTTTTTTTATTCACCTGTTTAACTTTTTCATTATTTTTCCCTTATGCCGAAAGGTCATCACCACTTCTGTTCTTATCTGACAAGTTGCTATATGTGAGTTGTTCACCCAAGGCATTGGACAAGATTAAGTGCAGTCTTCAGGTGAAACAGAGTTAGGGGGTGGGAGATAATTAGACCAGAGCGCACAGTCATCAATCAGCCCCCATTTTAAAGTAGTCAATTTTATCCTTATTTTGATATTTGTTCTGATAGTTCAAAAGCAAATCTTCTGGCAGAGTTGGTTAGAGCTTAGGAATTGCCTGTGCAATACAGTTTATTGTATTGAGGTAGATCAGATCTGAGACTGTTGTGTTTAATTAAAGGAACATTACTTGAAGATGTTTTCAAGCAGACCAAACCAATAGAATTGTATGTTTCATAATATTCTCCTTCTCTCTCACTACCATTTTTTTTCCCCTCTGTTTTCACGTTTTTCCCTCTTTTTTTGGTATGTTGCCAGTATCTTGATTTGTGCATGCTTTCTTTAGCCATTTCTTCAGTTCATTGCTCTGATCTCTTGTGAGCTGTTCTTTCTTTTTGCACAGTCCAGTATGAGATCCTTTCCACGCAGGCTTTGTGGAGTACTTTTTGCATATATTTTCCTCTTGAGGCTGCTGCTTTTAACCCTCACCTTAAAATATGTTTATTTAAACCACACATTCAAGGACTTATTTCATTTTCCCGTAAGATATTACTTGTAACATACGGATATTTGTGCATTAAGTTAGCGGGTGGGGGTAATTTTAACCAAAGTCAGCCATTGGCAAACTGCCATAATCAGGTCCAATGCACGATTGTTTTTTTCTCAGTGGAAAGTAAATGTGCCGCATGCCTAATAGGCAGCTGAACTGATCACAAGTTTCCAGTGGGTGAGCCAGATACAATTTATTCCTGTAGTTTATGTGTAATGTATAATATTTGTGAGAATAAACACAATATGTCAGTGTGTGTCTAGGGGTACTTCCTAAATATCAGATATTCGAACTTTTTGATATTGCTGCACTGTTGTGTGTTATAATTGTTTTACTTTATATTTCAGTGAAAGATAAAGCAGACATACTTTTACAAGTTGATGAACTCTTAACCATCAAGGATGAACTAACTTCACAGGTAATAGCAGTAACTACAAATTATTGAACATGTAGTGTTAACTGCGGTTTATAAGTGATCTGCTTAACACAAGGAAATATAGAAAAGTAGCCTGAGTTAACTAAATGTTGCTCCATAGTATCATTTTATCTCATTGGGTTGAGATTAAAACTATGATGTTGGAGTGGGGAGTTTCATTTAAATAAGGAATGTGCTAGCTGATGTCATATAGGGAACTGCATTTGGCCTCTGACCTCCGAAGGTAAGTAGTGGAAACTCACCATCGATCAACCTGAGAAGTGCAGGTGTGTGGATGCCACCAGTCAGATTTAACTAGCATCAAAGAAAAATCAGATTTGGCTTTGATGTATCATAAGACAAATGGATCAGGGATTCTCAACCTCAGGCCTTAAGATTTTAAGGGGTCCGCCAATGGTTTTCCCTTTCCACTCCTTTGATCCCTGAAAATTATAGGATTTGGGACACTCTGTTACTTTCTATCCCCAAGTCACGAGTCGACACCAACACAGTATCACTTTTGTCATTGGCCTGCAGAGCATATGAAGAGCCGGAAATGCCACTTGCCAGTCGGGAGCTCATGGTCATCAGTCCAACATCATGATGCCAGAGACAGTGCATCCAGTCTCAGCTAGCTATTCCCACTTGGATCATTAATAACAGAAAAGAAGGGAAGTGAGAGCTGGCCCAGCTGTCACTGCCATTGATTTTTGTCATTCTTAACGGCTCCAGTGACCATCTACCCAATTCTAACAGAATTCTAACAAGCGCAAGTGAGCCCAGATGAATAATGAGCATGAAGTACATCTGTGCCCGTTTAAGTCACCTCCACCTTTTGACAATTATTGTTGAACACCAACAACAATTTAGTAAAACAAAGATAATATTTAATTCTAGAATACATTTTTATATGGTAAAATACTTGTGTAGCAAGGGATTCATTTTGTAACATGGAAGGGAAGGGAAAAGGATGAGAATGGCTGAAAAGGACGGTTATATAATGGTCACTTGAGGGTATAAATTGGTTATAAAACAAGTAACGAAAGTGACTGCAACATTTTGGAGTGAGAAGAAAAATAAACCAAGATAGTACAAATCAACAATGTTAGGCTCAGCAGTCAAAAAGTGCTGATTGCTCAGATGTCCCAGTGGGTGAGCTGTTGTCACTTACATGCTGATAACATTGGTGTTATGTGTTTGCTTATTCAAAGTTTTATTCTCTTTGCGTAGGTTACTGGGCTACATGCAGCTCTGGAACAAGAAAAATCCAAGGTCAAACTACTACAAGCAGAGTTAACAAAATTTCAGGTAAAATGCTTACCAAAGTGTTCTGTCTTTTTAACATTACAGATAGGTAACTGTTAACCGTTCAAATCATTTTGTGTTTTATCGCCTATTGCTTAACAAACCTCTACTTGATATTGTTAGTGCTTTCTAATTCTTAGTCAGTTGGATGCAATGAATTGTGGTACTCTGTGCTTCCCTTCTGAATTAGTTGTTCCGTCTCTGAAAAGGTAAACATGCTGATAGCTCATGTTGCAGCTATAAGGCAGTCTTATACCATGGAAGATACAGAACCAAGAAGGAGCAAAAATACTAAGTAGAAGACTCATGACCACTGCATTAATTATTCCCTAAAGCCTTGTTACAGCCTACGAAAAACATTTCTATGCAAAGACAAAGCCTCTCCAGGGAGGTGGTAACTGATCTCTTGTTGCATTCTGAATGACGAGCTTGGGAATCATCTTCAGTCAGTGCTGCTAACATCAGGAGAACAACAATACTCCATTTTTATATTACTTGTTTTCAGGCTAAAACATGGGACAGCATATTTGCTGATCAGTCTGCAGACATGTAGAAAGACATTATGGAAAGTTTGATATGCATACTTCTGTTTTGAACAGAACCTATAATCCTAAAGGTAGCAACTTACATACGCCCTGCGGTATAATTAATAATGACAAAATGTCCCATCAGCCCAATCAGAAATATCATGATGTTCATAAATTGAAGGAGTTTTCTTTCCTTTAATATGAGAATGTTACTCATTTTTTCACTGATATAGTATTGTTCATTTTAATGCATGCATTGCCTCAGAATACCTGTTATTTTTATGTCTAGCCAATCTTATTTTAGCAAACTCATGCATGAGAGAGAGACTCAGTGGCTGAGTGTTAGAAGAATAGAGTTTGTAACTGTGGATTATAAACTCCATGCACAACCATGTTGAGGGTTTAAAGTATGATCTGATGTGACTCTGGAATTCTTTGTTATTCAGCAGGCTTTTTTGTGCTGAGTGTTCTCGGTGGCTGGATCATTCTGGCGACTGACTTATGTTCTTTAGAAATTTGTTAGAACATAATAGTGAGGTGCTGCATGTTATGTAGTATGATTGTTGATTAACATATTGGTGTAGGAGGAACTCAGAAAGTCACCCAAGTATCCTTCCAAATAGCGCTCGTTTCGAATCTGAATTTGAATATGACATCTTGTAAATTTATAATCAGGAGAGAAAAGAATTACTAAAATTACTGATATTAATCAGTGTCTCTTCCCCACTGTGTCTCTGTTGCACGTCAACAGTTGATGACTAGGACCTGCTGCACAAAACAGTTGAAATGCAAAGCAAATTGTAGCTTTTGTTCATTAGTATAAAACATGTTTTAACTTTTATTGAATTATATAAAGGAGAATGTTGTTGTTTCTTTTAAAAACAGACACTTTCACATTAGAATTTCTTCTAAATTGCTAAGTAATGCGGTAGGACAGGTTAATTCTTCAAATGTTCCACAGAAAACATTGATTAAATGTACTTTTTTTCTCTCTTGGAATCTGCAGGGAGGCAAGAAAGGGAAGAAAATGTCTGAATCCGATCACTGAAGGTCGCAGCATTTACATACTGTGAAGCCCAGGGCAAAAAAAAACCCATAAGAAAACCTTCCTTCAGGGTGCCATCGTAGAACTTTCTAGTTTTTTCATAACCATTGGATTTTACAATTGATTTATTTTGCAGTTATTTAAAACTTTGTGAAAGCTCTTCTCACCTCACACCATGGCGGGGGGAGGGGGGCGGGGGAGGAGGCAGGATGGTATCTTTCTTTGTTAAATTTCCTTTTGATGGAACCGTCATGGTATCAATAGCTGAATGATGTTTTTGGTGCTTAACTGCTGCTCCAGTGCTCCTGAGGTTTAAAGTAATGAATTTTCTTGTTTTTCAAACAATTAATTTTGATTTGTGATTAGACTTGTACTTTAGACAGGGTTCCCTGCTATTTAATAAGTGAGAAAATTGTTTACACCATCTCATATCAACTGTATGTGACTGCTGAGTGTCCAATTTGACAAGTAGATTGAAACTAAAAATGTGCAAAATGGTGTGAGGTCACAGAGTGTGGTACAGTACTGTTTTTTTTAACCTCATGCGAGCCATTTTAGACAAGTAAAAGGACGGTTATGAGAGTGGGTGAGATGAGGGGGAAATAAATAATTTCTAGCAAAATTAGTTTGTGTGGTTTCAATTGAGCTTCCATTCACTACTCCACAGTGTAAAAGGAATGGAAAACTCTGGTCATCCTGTAAAGGGAGAGGTTGAGCAATATTTTCAGAATAATGTAGGAAGGGTTCAACATCGTGGTCCTTGCTACATTTGATCCTAGTGTTAAATGGAAAAATATTCAGCTTCCCAACAATCCTTACCTTGCTTAAGAGCATGTACAAAATAAAAGGGCATTTTTAAGTAACCCAGGCTTTGTTTTTGAAGTACAAAATAGTTCCCATTTTGGTGATCAGTATTGAAGCATGTTAAAATGCCAAACTTTTAATACCAATAAATTGCAAAGTTTAATTCACCCAATCTTGACATATTTTATGCTCGTGTGCATGATTGTGTGTGCTTGTGCAGATATTAGGAATGGGCCTGGCCAGCAACACCCGCACCCTGTGAAATAATGTTTTAAAACATGCACACTTGTTTCAAACATTTTCAATCAGCTGACACCAATACTGGGTCTTGATCCGATTTTCCAGCCCTGTGGTTGTCTTTTCATATAGATAGGTTATCTTAGTCAAACCCAATTTTGTCTATTCGTGCTGAGACGGAACAACAATTTATGTTGTTGGTGTTCACAATCATAGGCAATCTTATTCAGCTCTCGAGTAGATTGAAGCTTGATCTGAACACATTGAATGTTTAATATCTAAAACACTTTATCAAGTTTATGATCAGAGCCGTTCTATAGTTTAAACTATTATTCCCACGAAACTCATCTCCAAACTCCGTGGCCTGGGCCTCGGCACCTCCCTCTGTGACTGGATCCTGAACTTCCTAACTCTCAGACCACAATCAGTAAGAATAGGCAACAACACCTCCTCCACAATCATCCTCAACACCGGTGCCCCACAAGGCTGTGTTCTCAGCCCCCTACTATACTCCTTATACACCTATGACTGTGTGGCCAAATTCCCCTCCAATTCGATTTTCAAGTTTGCTGACAACACCACCGTAGTGGATCAGATCTCAAACAATGACGAGACAGAGTACAGGAATGGGATAGAGAATCTGGTGAACTGATGCGGCAACAATAATTTCTCCCTCAATGTCAACAAAACGAAGGAGATTGTCATCGACTTCAGGAAGCGTAAAGGAGAACATGCCCCTGTCTACATCAACGGGGATGAAGTAGAAAGGGTCAAGAGCTTCAAGTGTTTCGGTGTCCAGATCACCAACAGTCTGTCCTGGTCCCTCCCATGCCGACATTACAGTTAAGAAAGTCCACCAATGCCTCTACTTTCTCAAGACTAATGAAATTTGGCATGTCAGATACGACTCTCCAATTTTTACAGATGCACAATAGAAAGCATTCTTTCTTCTTGTATCACAGCTTGGTATGGCTTCTGTTCTGCCCAAGACTACAAGGAATTACAAAAGGTCGTGAATGTAGCCCAATCCATCACGCAAAACAGCCTCCCATCCATTGACTCTGTCTACACTTCCTGCTGCTTCGGCAAAGCAGCCAGCATAATTAAGGACCCCACGTACCCCGGACATTCTCTCCTCCACCTTCTTCCGTCGAGAAAGAGATACAAAACTCTGAGGTCATGTACCAACCGACTCAAGAACAGTTTCTTCCCTGCTGTTGTCAGACTTTTGAATGGACTTACCTTGCATTAAGTTGATCTTTCTCTATACTCTAGCTATGACTATTACACCACATTCTGCACTCTTGCTTCCTTCTCTATGAATGGTATGTTTTGTCTGTATAGCGCGCAAGAAGCAATACTTTTAACTTAATACGTGACAATAATCAAAAATCAAACACTGCACAGAATGTATGTCTCATAAATCACATGCTGGTGCCATATGGAAATGCTGATAATTAAATGAGTAAGTGGTTGAAGGCTGATGTTTCTCTCCTAGGCACTTTTGACATATACTTGCTCAACATATTCATGTGAAGCAATTGGTATTCATGCCCCCCCATTGCTGATATTACAATTTGTTCCCTCTCCTTGTGTTCCTTTCTCTTTCAGGTCTGCCATTATCAACCCCTCAAACGACCTATGTTTGACCATATTTTGTCCTTACAAACTGCCATCCCAGCTCCACATTCCCTTCCCTCTTGAATCCTGTAACGAGATGTTGCCCGCTAAATATCTTTCTTGCATCTCCAAATTTAAACACCACCAATGTGGTTTTTGCGCCACAATAAGTTGCTGAAATAGCCCTAATCAAAGTGACAGATGGCGTTTTATGTGACTGTGCCTCCATCCCTCCTTGCCCATCTTGCCTTGTACTTCACAACTATGTAGCTTTTGACATGGTTAATTACACCATTCTCTTGTAACGTACCTCCTCCATTGTCTAGCTAGGTGGGCTTTTCCTCATTCTTGCCGACCTAGTCATAACCAGGGAATCATCTGTAATGGCTTCTCTTCCTGTTCATCCACTGTTGCCTCTGGAGTCCCCCAAAGATCTATCCTTGGTTCCCTCCTGTTTTTGCCAGCATCATCTCAAAATGTCAGATTCCATATATCTAACTCCCTCATCCTTGGAAACATCTCGGTGAGCTTTTTCTATACCATATCTTTCCTAAATCATGTGCCCAAAATCAGATGCAATATCCCTTTTGAGTCCAAAAGTTCTTCATAACTTCCTTGCTTCTCTCCTGTGTGCCTCTGAAGGATCCCATGAGCTTTCTTAACCAGTTCACAATCTACTGTGGCACCATTAACAATTTGTGCACATGTACGCCCAGGTCTCTCAATCCCTGGAACACCTTTCGAATTGTATGTAGTTTCTCCTTATTCTTCCTACCAAAATGCAATAGTTTATACTTCTCTGGATTAAATTTCATGTAAGAGTTTTAACAACACTTGTATCCACTCCATCTGACGAAGGAGCAGGGCTCCGAAAGCTAATGGCATTTGCTACCAAATAAACCTGTTGGACTTTAACCTGGTGTTGTTAAAACTCTTACCGTGTTTACCCCAGTCCAACGCCGGCATCTCCACATCTTAAATTTCATGTACCACTTGTCTGCTTATTCCACCTGCCTATCCATGCCCCCTAGAAGTCTGTCATAATCATCCTTAAGTTAACAATGCCTCCCAAATTCTTTTGGTAAATTTTGAAATTGTGCCCTGTACGCCCAAATCTAGGTTATTGCATGGCAATGTCTGCCAATCAATCAGTACCCTTTTGTCCTGAAGTATAAATTGTTCTGATAAATTGAAATTTAGTATTCTTGTGTTGGACCTCATGAGTGCAAAATGAAAAGCTTCAGCAGCATGTTTCTTCAGCAATGCTCAGGCTTTGCACTAGCAAGTGACTGTAATTGATATGTATCAAGAAAAGGGCCGAGTATCAACCTCTAGAGAACTCGACTGTGCCCCTTCAGCCTGAAGTACAACCATTCACCACTGTCTCATATCAACAACTATTTGTATAATGCTTCTTCAAAACCGGAGAGAGGTAAAAATGTGGTGTTTTTATGCTGTTGGAGAAGGGGGTGGAGCAAAGGAATAGGTTAGTGGGTAGGAGAGATTAAATGACAAAGATGTCATGGAACACAAGACAAATGGAGTGGTAATGATAGTATTAAAGCAGCCTTGTCCAAATGTCGGCCTGTAGGTTGGATTCTGGCCCCAAGAGAGAAAGTCTATGAACACCAGCGATGGTGAGTTTTCTATGGAGAAGAATCATCTTTTGGTGGGAGGATGAGTGCCAAGTCCCTAAGGGTGGACCAGAATACCGGGTGGCAGTGCCAGGGCCCCCCGGTTGCTGGCTTGGGGAGTGAGATGCTACAGAGCATAGAGAGGGAGGTGGAGAAGAGATTGGCAAGTGTGGGAGGGAATGGGAATTGGGGGTATGTGGGAGTGAAGGATTGAGTGTCTGAATGTGTTGGAGTGAGGGATTGAATTGAGCATATGTGGGAGTAGGGTTGAGTGTGTGCGCATGGGGGAGAGAGGGATTGAATGTGTGGGGGATTTAGGGGTTGTGTGTGTCTGCCCTCTCCCACTCTCACAAGCACACACAGCACATACATACACCTACTTTCAGTGGGTGAGTAAGTGAACATTTGACACTAGGAATGAGCCTGGCACACACACACCACATTCTGATCATTTTATGAATTACTCTTTTTTAACAAGAATTTATTGTTATGATATTTCTTTATTTTTGCTCAGCAGTTGTTTCTCAACATCAACATTTTTTGAAATTTGTTTTAATTATAAACTATATATATCTCCTTGAAACCATTTAATGATTCCACCGCGCTATGGGGCAGCAAGTTCCACAAATTCACCACCCTCTGCGAGAAGTAGTTCCTCCTCAATTCCTATACCTCAATTTTAAACCTATACCTGTGGCCTCTTGTTGTAGATTGCCCCATAAGAGGAAACATTTGGTCTACATTTACTCCAACAATCTCTTAAAATTTTATATACCTCGATCAGATCCCCTGTCATTCTTCTAAACTCCAGCAAGTATAAGCCCAAACTGTTAATCTCTTCTCATACGACAAACCTTTCATCCCTGGAATTAATTTGGTGGACCTCCTCTGAATGCTTCCAATGCCACACATCTCTGCTCCAATAAGGAGACCAAAACTGGACACAAAACGCCGGATAAAAGCGGTAAGGCAGCAGTGCTAACCACTATGCTACCGTGCTGCCCTGATGCACATTAGAACATTTGATTTCATTAAAGATGCTATGTGTATTTTCTCTTGTTGACCAGCCACCAGAAGCTAAGGATTGAACTTGTCGGCATGAACATTAAAACTCAAGATTTTAGCCAGATCTCCCATTTCTTCTCTGACAGCAAATGCTGTTAATGGAAGGTGGTTGTACCCAGCACTGTGGAGATGGGGGAGGTAAAGACCTGGTGCTTGAGATAGAAATCCTATATCAGAATGCAGCCAACGGCAGGTCTGCAACTTGAGTTTCCACTTTCCTTTTCCTTTCCTCACTCTGCAGGGGTGAGAAATTTCTCATTTGGCGGATTTCTGATATTGACACCTCTAAAATCTGCCATTTCAAATATATGTTCTGACTTCAGAGACAAGTCCAGGGCTTTAAAAAATTGTAACTTTGCTGCCAGCCAGTGAGAGCGGGACTGACTGAAGAGTTATTATGGGAGGAAGAGAGGGTGTATTTGTTCCCAACTCTGTTCCATAACTGTTCCCAAAATCCCAAATGTGGTTGTCTTCCCATGCCAGACTCGACACAGCACACACCTAAGACATGCTGTGGTGCTCACACTGTGATTAAAACAGTGACCATGGGAGATGCCCCCCCCCCAACTTTCCCCCATTCCTCCCCCATTCCCCCTTTTCTTCCCCCCCATTCCTTTCCTCCCCCTCCCCCTGCCCCTCCTTTTCCTTCCTCTCCTTTCCCCTCCCCCAAGTAATTCCCTCATTCTCCTCTGCCTCCCATCCCATCTCCCCTCACTCTTTCATCTGTCCTCCTTCCTGACCCCACTCCTCCCTAGTTTGGTATGTTCTGTCCCTTCATAATGAGATGACTGGAAAGTCAACATTCCAGCTAGATCAGGTATTTTAGATTTAGCGTCCAAAATTGAAACCAACTGCATTCATCTCAATATTTTCCAATCCATCCATCTGAAGTGGCTGAGAAGCATTTGCATTTACCATTGATGATCAGTGCTATAATTTCCCAGCCCCTCATGCTGCAATGACTTTGCCACTTTGCACTGTAATGTACATGATTCCTTATTACAAAAAATCTCAGAACTTGACCAAAATCTCATTGACCACTCTCATCCCTGACTCTGGAGCCACTTTGCTGGTTTAACAATGCTTCCCTCTCCTGCTACCAAATTCTGCTTTAGCCATTCATATATCATCCGGTGTACTTCTTTCTCTCATGATGCTTTCTTGTATTAATATTACTTTTGTAATTTAATCCCTTATTCGCGACCTAATCACTTTTGTGGATTTTCTTCCCCAGCCCCTTTCCCCTTGTCTATGGCTTCTAATAATTTGCTTATCTGTAATATCTTCTACCTCTGATAAAAGGACATGGACCTGAAACATCAACCTGTCCTTTATTGTTTCTCCACAGGCTGGCAGACCTGAATGTTGCTGGCATTTCCTGGTTTTATTTCAGATTTCCAGCATCTGTAATGTTTTGCTGCTAGATTTTTGTGCCACTGAACTATTGACTACTCCAAGTAGCAGATACAATGTGCATTGAACTACTTAACATTTATAAGGACTTTATTCAACTCTGTTGCATGTTTATCCATTCTTATCCAACACTCAAGAAAACTTGTGTCTTAGGTAAAGTCGCCACAGTCCCAGATGACCAAAGGCTGCTCTCCCCTTTGAGGGGGAGAGCTGACTGGTGGTGATTTAACCTGAGGATCACACACCTCAGGCGAAGGACAAGGTTCAGAAGGCAGGACCTTCATGAATAACCTGAACCGGTATAGGAATTGGACCCATGCTGTTGGCATTGCTCCACATCACGAACCAGCTGTCCAGCCATCTGAGCCAACCGACCCATGCCCTTAGTGCTAAGGTGATACTGAAAAATCCTTGAAGGTGGCAACACAGGTGGAGAAGGTGGTGAAGAAGGCATATGGTATGCTTGCCTTTATAGGACGGGGTATAGAGTATAAAAGCTGGAGTCTGATGATGCAGCTGTATAGAACGCTGGTTAGGCCGCATTTGGAGTACTGCGTCCAGTTCTGGTCGCCGCACTACCAGAAGGACGTGGAGGCATTGGAGAGAGTGCAGAGAAGGTTTACCAGGATGTTGCCTGGTATGGAGGGTCTTAGCTATGAGGAGAGATTGGGTAGACTGGGGTTGTTCTCCTTGGAAAGACGGAGAATGAGGGGAGATCTAATAGAGGTATACAAGATTATGAAGGGTATAGATAGGGTGAACAGTGGGAAGCTTTTTCCCAGGTCGGAGGTGACGATCACGAGGGGTCACGGGCTCAAGCTGAGAGGGGCGAAGTATAACTCAGACATCAGAGGGACGTTTTTTACACAGAGGGTGGTGGGGGCCTGGAATGTGCTGCCAAGTAGGGTGGTGGAGGCAGGCACGCTGACATCGTTTAAGACTTACCTGGATAGTCACATGAGCAGCCTGGGAATGGAGGGATACAAACGATTGGTCTAGTTGGACCAAGGAGCGGCACAGGCTTGGAGGGCCGAAGGGCCTGTTTCCTGTGCTGTACTGTTCTTTGTTCTTTGTTCTTTGAACATAACTTGTATGCCAGAAATCTGTGATATCATTAAAGTTAATAGATTATTTAAACATTTAAAAACTGGGTCAGCAATTGTTGGCATTTTAAATCCTAAACAATTGATTTATTTTATTTTAGTAAAAGTGGGAAAAGTTAAAGATGAAAATATTTTTCTCAGAGGTAATATATTAAGTTACATAGTAAGCAGTGCTGCCATATATTGGTCAATAATGGTATTGCTAAGAATGGTCCAGAACTTTGGCATGAAGCTCATCTGTGTGACTGCAATATGTGCCAAGTTTAATGCCATTGCAGGAAAGTTTGCATTAAACTTTTAAAAATCCAACTGATCTGTTATCTATTGGTCTCCATAAGATTATCAATTAGAGTTCAATAAAGATGCCTCATTTACAGTTCCAAACAGGTACAGAATCAACTAAAACTCAAAAAAGTATTTACAAAAATACTTGCGTTTATATACTGCCTCTCATAACCTTAAGTTTCCCCAAAAGTGCTTTACACCCAATGAAATCCCTTTAAAGTGCAGTCACTGTAATAATGTAGGGAATTAAGCAGCTAGTTTGTGTACAACAGGTTCCTGAAACTGTAATATGATGACCAGATGATCTGTTTTTAGTGACAGTGATTGAAGGATAAATATTGACCAAGAAACCAGCAGTATCACCTCTTCAAAATAGTGCCTTGGATATTTTATATCCCACCGAAGTGGGAAGATATCTATTTTAAGTAAATTCTTCCAACCAGGTTCACCATCTCAACTTTGACATTGCACAAATGTGCAGGCCTACGAGAGGACTATGGCCAAAAAAGTACAGAAATTTTCCTCACTTATTACTAGGGGGCATAGGTTTAAGGTGTGAGGGGCAAGGTTTAAAGGAGAAGTACGAGGCAGATTTTTTACACAGAGAATAGTGGGTGCCTGGAACTCGTTGTCGGGGGAGGTAGTGGAAGCGGATACGGTAGTGACTTTTAAGGGCGTCTTGACAAGTACATGAACGGATAGGAATAGAGGGATATGGTCCCTGGAAGGGTTGGGGGTTTTAGTTAAGTCGGGCAGCATGGTCAGTGCAGGCTTGGAGGGCCAAAGGGCCTGTTCCTGTGCTGTAATTTTCTTTGTTCTTTGTTCTTATTGCAAAGAAATTGTAGTGGATATGTATTGGTTAACTGAGATTGTTATTTTAAATTTTTACGCATCGCTGTCCCTTCCTAATTCACACTGGTGTGCTCACCCCTCTCAGTTCATACTGACACCTTTCTTATCCCTAGATTCTTCTTGTCCCCAGCCCTCTACCATTCAGTTCACAGAGCCAGAAGCAAGGGAAGTCCAACACCACCAGTCGAACCTACCTGACCATGAGGAACAAAACTTTCAAAAACACATCTTTAAAAAAAGTGGTTCTCCTTCATAATTCATTACACTCTAAGGAGAAATTTTGTCATTAGTGAATTTAATTTAGAATAGAATTTTAGAGCACAGAAGGAGGCCATTCAGCCCATCGTGTCTGCATCGACTCCCGAAAGAGCTACCCAGCTATCCCGGTTTTCCAGCCTTGTGTTCGTAGCCCTCTAAGTTCATCACTTTCAAATACATATCCAGTTCTCTTTTGAAACCTCCCATGGAATCCGCTCCACCACTCTCCTAGGCAGCGCATTTCAAATCCCAGTAACTTTCTGAGTAAAGAGGTTTCTCCTCATCTCACTCCTATTCTCTTGCTGACCATCTCAAAATTGTGACCTCTAGTCACTGGCATACCAACCACATTTGGAATATTATGTTCAGTTCTGGGCACCTTATTTAAGGAAGGATGTTAAAGCCCTAGAAATAGTGCAAAAGAGATTTACTAGAATGATACCAGGAATGAGGAATTTTAAATACAAGGAATGATTAGAGAAATTAGACTCGTACTCCTTTGAAACAGAATATCCTTCTTTATCCTGTCAAAATTGTTCATAATTTTGAACATCTCAATTAGGTCACCTCTTAAATCTTCTCTCCTCCAAGGAGTATGAGTCTAATTTCTCTAATCATTCCTTGTATCTAAAATTCCTCATTCCTGCTATCATTCTAGTAAATCTCTTTTGCACTCTTTCTAGGGCTTTAACATCCTTCCTTAAATAAGGTGCTAGGAACTGAACACAATATTCCAAATGTGGTCTGACCAATGATTTGTGGAGATGTAGCATCACTTCCTTGCTTTTACGCCCTATGTCTCTTTTTAAAACCCAAGGATCCAATAAGTCTTAACTGTTTCAACTTGCCTGACCACTTTCAGAGAATAAGGCACTTCAGCCTCAAGGTTCCACTCCTCCTGTACTCCCCTCAAAGTTGTATAATTGAGCCTGTATTGTCTCCCACTGTTTCTTCTATCAAAATGTATTACCTTACACTTCGCTGCATTGAAATTCATCTGCCAGGAGTCTGCCCATTCGGCCAATTTGTCAATTTCCCTCCGAATTTGCTCAGCGTCATTCCCACAATTCACTATTCCCCCTACTTACTTTCATCTGCAAATTGAAAGATTTTCCCCTCAACACCCTTCTCTAAATCACTTATATAAATCAGAATCATAGAATACCTACAGTGCAGAAGGAGGCCATTTGGCCCATCACGCTGGCACCAACAACATTCCCAGCCAGGCCCCATTCCCGTAACTCCATATATTTATCCTGCTACTAAGGATCAATTTAGCATAGCCAATCAACCTAATCCGCACATCTTTGGAGTGTGGGAGAAAACCAGAGCACCTAGAGGAAACCCATGCAGATATGGGGAGAATGTGTAAACTCAACACAGACAGTGACCCAAGCTGGGAATTGAATCCAGGTCCCTGGTGCTATGAGGTAACAGTGCTAGAGACTGTCACCCACCAGAAAAGGCAAGGGTCCCAACACTGATCCCAGGGGAACACCACTTTCAACTTGTTACCAGCCTGAGAAATGCCCATCAATGTCTTCCCTCTGTTTCCTATCTCTTAACCAACTTCTAATCCATGTGGTCAAGGACTCATCAACCCCAAACATTTCTAATTTGTTAACCAACTAACCATGTGGCACCGTAACAAATGCTTTCTGAAAGTCCAAATATAAAACATCCATGGCACTACCCTCATCCATTGTCTGTGGCATCTCACCAAAGAACTCAATTCAATTTATCAGAAAAGACCTGCCCTTTTCATCCACTGTTTTATCCAACAAAATGCATTTCCAATCAACCTGCTCTAATTCACCTCTTAGACTCCTAAAATTTGCCCTTCTCCAGCTGAGATCTTAATCCATGGCTGATTCTTGTCCTTTTTCAACATAACGTATTATGATCACTATTTCCCAACTGCTCCCTACCCTGACGTTCTCCACCTGACCTGCCTCATTTTCTAGGACCAGATCCAGCACAGCTTCCTCCCTGGTAGGACTGGAAATGTACTGTTCCAGAAAGTTCTCTTGTACATACTGCAGCAATCTCTCCACTTCCGTGCCCCACACTCTAGTCTTTTTCCAATCTGCCTTAGGGGAATTGAAAGCCCCAACTACCACAACCTTACTTGTCCTGCAGGTGTCCATAATCTGCCTACAAATATTCTCTTCTACTTCTTTCCCACTATTTGGAGATCTATAATAAATACAAAACAAGGTCACTGCTCCCTTCCTATTTCTCATCTCCAACCATATAGATTCTAATTCAGGAACTGCATCATGTTCAAGGGCTCTGATACGAAAATTAACAAATACTGCTACACTTCCTCCCTTTTTACCCACCCTGTTTTCTACTAAAAACCTTATAAACTGAAATGTTAAGTATCCAGCCCTGTTCTGGCTTGAGCCACATTTCTGTCAATGCTACTGTGTCATATTCCCCAGAGCAATTTCTACTTCCGGTTCCTCAATTGTGTTCACAATACCCTGTGCATTTACATGCATACAATTTAACCGTGTCCTTATCTGTTTCTTGATTTAGGAGGTGACCATTTTTTGCTCACAGCGAACGGTCAAGCTTTCCCTCACTTACTTTTCACCGTTCCCCATTTTCTCTCTTTTGCCCTCATTTGTACTTCCAAAACTAGGCCCATTAGCCAACCCCCCCACCACCACCGTACAAGTTTAAATCCACCCCTTCTACACTATTTACTCTCTTCGCCATGACATTGGTTTACAATACGATATCAAGAACACATTAGTTAAAGGGCTTCTCAAAGGGAACAACAGTTTACTTCTGTCAGCCCTTTGTAAATAGAATATGTCCACACATTGCACCTTTTTCAACCAAATAAAAGTTTGGAGCATAGCCATTCCCTGGTTAATTCCCCATGGTAATGCCTTGACCAATCAGACTAGACTTGCTTGGTTTGAATTTTAAAAAAGCTTGGTGGTTAACTGTTCTCTGGTGCATTCCACATGGCAACACTTCGACCAATCAAAATCCACTTGCCAACCAATCAACACCCTCCTCATGGAGTATTAATTGTTGTTCCCTTTGAGATTTTGAATTATTGTGATTCTGTCCTGATGAATGCAAGACGAAAACCATGTATTTTTTATTCAGCAATACAAACATTTACAAACTGAAACAAGAAACCTTTTTTCCAAATAAAATTTAAATCCATGTTCCGTTGACTTCTATGTATTGCAGACTACAAATATTGACTGGACTTGATATTCCTGTTAAGAATTATTCTCCCAAAAAGCATGAAGAACAATCATTTTCACACCTTCAGTTTGCAAACCTATTGCTGAAAAAAGAGACATGGTTTTATCTTGCATTCATCAGGACAGAATCACAAGAAATTCACAGGAAAATCTGTTGAGTGAGAGATATAAGCTCAAATAGAACTGGCCTAATTATCAGTTCTTTGATGCCTTGTATGTCCCTGTCCATAGTTTGTACACTTAGAATAATTAACCTACCCTTCTGGCAGCTCTGACCTTTGTAAAATTTAGGGCAATTTTTTTACAGTTGACCTAAGGAGAGCAGGATTGAAATTGTTTTATTCTACAGGGAAAATTTATAGCCTAAATTTATTACAATAGTCTTTAGACTGCAAAAAATCTGCTCCTTTTCTGTGAAGTGCAACAAGACATGTTGTAAGTGCAATGTAAATACAAGTTTTTGAAAACTTGGGAAATTTGAGTAAACTGATTGTCTTACTAATGCAAATAAGGACTATAATTAAGTTTCAAACTTTGACAAAGCCAGTAAGGATGGCTTGTTGCTTGTTAAGGCATTGATCAGACACATCTGATCAATATCTTAACATTGTCGTTGCCTAATCAACGTAAAGACAGTATTGCCCTGGGGAGTACAAAACTGAGCAAGAATTTCAGTTATCAAGAACTTTAACAACAAAGACAGATTGTACCTGTTTTCTTTGACAAAACAAGGCTTTGAGGTGATCTATATTAAAGAGAATAAATTGAGCTAAATTCTTTTATCGCTGCGCTGAAGGGTTCAAATACTTGATTAAAAAAATAGGAGATTGAATGGGAGATGAGGTGGACTTTTTACTGTCAAAATTTTAGGAATTGTCAAATAAATTAAAATGGAAGCTCATTAAATCACCATAATTGTGTTCAAAACATTTAATAGAGATTGACCTATAATTTTTAAAAAACTAAAAGATTAGACTTAACGAGTTTTCATACTGTTAATAGTTCCTATATTCATACTTGTGTATTTCTTTTTACTATTTCTACTGATTTATTTTTAAAAGGTTGTTTGTGATAAATGAGTATTTTCAAAAGGGGAGCTAACTTTTAATGACTTAAGCCCCAGGGTGCAAGGAATGAGTTTCAGTTGACCTGTCTTTAACCTGGCAGTTTTCAGTGAACTTGTCATTGCTACTGAATACTTACTTCAGTCCATCATTGTAACTATACAACTTGCTTAGGATACAGCACAGAAACAAGCCACTCAGCCCAATCAATCCATGTCAGCATTTATGCACTATTTGAGCTTCCTTCCATCTTTCCTTATGTAAAACTATCATCTTATCTTTTATTCCCTTGTCACTCATATGTTTGTCCAGCTTCCCCTTAAATGCATCTACATTATTCACTTCAACCACTCCTTGTGGCAATGTGTTTCACATTCTCACCACTTTGCTGGGTAAAGAAATGTCTTCTGAATTCCCTCATGGATTTCTTGGCCACTATTTTGTACTGATGACCTTTAGTTGTGCTCATCCCCACAGGTGGAAATATTCTGTATCCACTCTATCAAAACATTTCATAATATCAGAAACATAGAAGATAGGAGCAGGAGGAGGCCATTTGGCCCTTTGAGCCTGCTGCACCATTCATTATGAGCATGGCTGATCATCCAACTCAATAGCCTAATCCTGCTTTTTCCCTAAAACCTTTGATCCCATCCGCCCCAAGTATATCCAGCCACCTCTTGAATACATTCAATGTTTTGGCATCAACTACTTCCTGTGGTAATGAATTCCACAGGCTCACCCACTCTTTGGGTGAAGAAATGTCTCCTCACGTCCGTCCTAAATGGTCTACCCTGAATCCTCAGACTGTGACCCCTGGTTCTGGACTCTCCCACCATCGGGAATATCCTCCCTGCATCTACCCTGTCTAGTCCTGTTAATATTTTATAAGTCTCTATGAGATCTCCCTCATTCGTCTGAACTCCAGTGAAAACAATCCTAACTTAATCAAGCTCTCCTAGTCAATCTCTCCTGCACTCCCTCAAGAGCAAGAACATCCTTCCCCAGAAAAGGAGACCAAACTGCACACAATACTCTAGGTGCGGTCTCACCAAGGCCCCGTATAATTGCAGCAATACATCTCTGCTCCTGTACTCGAAACCTCTCGCAATGAAGGCCAACATGCCATTTACCTTCTTTACCACCTGCTGCACCTGCAAGCTTGCCTTCAGTGACTGATGCACAAGGACATCCATATCCCGTTGCACACTGCCCTCTCCCAATTTACAGCCACTCAGGTAGTAATCTGCCGCCTTGTTTTTGCTTCCAAAGTGAATAACCTCACATTTATCCAAATTATACTGCATCTGCCATTGATTAGCTCACTCACCCAACCTGTCCAGATCATTCTGAAGGATCTCTGCATCTTTGTCACAGTTCACTTTCCCGCCCAGTTTGGTATCATCTGCAAACTTTGAGATGTTACATTTTGTTCCCTCATCCAAATCATTAATATGTATTGTAAATCGCTGGGGTCCCAGCACCGATCCCTGTGGCACCCCACTAGTTACTGCCTGCCAATTTGAAAAGCACCCATTAATTCCTACCCTTTGTTTCCTCTCTGCCAACCAGTTTTCTATCCATTTCAATACATCTCCTCCAATCCCATGCGCTTTAATCTTGCACGATAATCTCTTGTGTGGGACTTTGTCAAATGCTTTCTGAAAGTCCAAATATACTCCATCTACTGGTTCCCCCTTGTCAATTCCACTGGTTACATCTTCAAAGAATTCCAACAGATTTGTCAAGCATGATTTCCTCTTCATAAATCCATGCTGACTCTGTCTGATCCTGCCACTGCTTTCTAAATGCTCTGCTATAAAGTCCTTAATAATGGATTCGAGAATTTTCCTACTACCGACGTTAAGCTTACTGGTCTATAATTCCCTGTTTTCTCTCTACCTCTCTTTTTGAATATTGGAGTGACATTAGCTACCCTCCAATCTGCAGGGACTGTTCCAGAGTCTATAGAATCCTGGAAGATGACCACCAATGCATCCACTATTCCTAGAACCACTTCCTTAAGTACTCTGGGATGTAGATTATCAAGCCTTGGGGATTTATCTGCCTTCAATGCCATCAGTTTTCCCAGCACCATTTCTCTGCTAACGTTGATCTCCTTCAGTTCTTCCCTCTCACTAAATCTTGCATTTGATTTGTGTCTTTTTTTGAAGACAGAACCAAAGTATGTATTCAGTTGCTTGGCCATTTCTTTGTCCCCTATTATACATTCCCCCATTTCTGTTTGTAGGGGACCTACAATTGTCTTCACCAACTTCTTTCTCTTCACATATCCATAGAAACTCTTAGTGTCAGTCTTTATGTTCCCTGCAAGCTTACTTTCGTACTGTATTTTCCCCTTCTTAATCAATCCCTTGGTCCTTCTTTGCTGAATTCTAAACTGCTCCCAATCCTCAGACCTATTATTTTTCTTGACCAATCTATATGCTTCTTCCTTAGATTGGATACTCTCTCTAATTTCCTTTGTGAGCCATGGATTGGCCCTCTTACCCATTTTGCTTTTGTGCCAGACGGGAATAAACAGTTTCTGCAGTTCCCCCATGTGCTTCTTGAAAGTTTGCCATTGCCTATTCACTGTCATCCCTTTAAGTAACTCTTCCCAATCTATCAAAGCCAACTCATGCCTCATATCCTCATAGTTTCCTTTATTAAGATTCAGCACCCTCGTCTCCGAATCAACTACTTCACCCTCCATCTTGATAAAAAATTCTATCATGTTAGGGTCACTCATTCCCAAGGAATCTCGGACAGCTGGATTGGCAATGATTCTCTTCTCATTACACAGTACCCAGTCTAAGATGGCCTGCTGTCTAGTTGGTTCCTCCACATATTGGTCAAGAAAACCATCCTGTATACACGCCAGGAATTCCTCCTCTATTGCATTGTGGCTAATTTGATTTGCCCAATCTATGTGCAGATTAAAATCACCCATGATCGCTGATATTCCCTTATCACATGCATCTTTAACTTCATGTTTAATGCCACTCCCAACATCACCACTGCAGTTTGGGGTTCTATATATAACATCCACTAATGTTTTTTGCCCCTTGGTATTTCTCAAATCTACCCATACAGAGCTGTTAGAGCTAATTTCCTCTTTAACCAGCAATGCCACTCTACCACCTTTCCCTTTATGCTTGTCCTTCCTAAATATTGAATACCCTTGGACATTCAATTCCCACTCCTGGTCACCCTGTAGCCATGTCTCCGTAATCCCAATTATATCATACTCGATTACATCTATCTGTGTGATTAGTTCATCCACTTTATTGCAAATGCTCCACGCATTAAGGCACAGAGCCTTTAAGCTTGTCTTTTTAACATTGTTTGCCTTGCTCCCAATATTTTTCTCTATAGCCCTGTTTGAACTTTGTCCTTGGTTTCTCTGTCTATCATTTTCTTATTCCCTTTTCTACAGTTTGTTTTTGTTCTTGCTCCCTCTTTCTCTGACTCCTTACATAGGTTCCCATCCCCCTGGCATATTAGTTTAAACCCTCCACAACTGCGCTAGTTGTGCCCCTAGGACATCAGTCCCAGTCCTGCCCAGGTGTAACCCATCTAATTTGTACAGGTCCCACATCGCCCAGAACCGGTCCCAATACCCCACAAAGACCTCTTTAAGGTCATCTCTCAGCTTCTGTTTTCGAGAGAAAAGAAAGCCTATTCGTTCATCTTTTTCTTATATGTATATACACACATTTCTGGTAACCTCTTTGTATTTATTCTCTGAACCCTCTCCAATGGTTCTAAATTCTTCTTATAATGTGGCGGACAGAAATGCTTGCAGTGCTGTTAGATATGCTCTTACCAAGATTCAATACAAGTTTAGTATAACTTCACTATATTTCAATTCTATCCCTCTAGAAATGAAGCCTAGTGCATGGTTTATTGTTTTATGGCCTTGCTAACCCATGTTGCAACTTCAGCGATTTTTAAAATTCTTTCATGGGGTGTGGGTGTTAGTGGCAGGGCCAGCATTTGTTGCCCACTTCTAATTATCCTTGAACTGAAGACTGGCATCTGTGATGCTGGGGATATCCACAGGAGGCTGAAGTGGATCATCCATTTCTGGTTGAAGTTTGTTGCAAATCCTTCAGCCTTGTCTTTTGCACGGATGTACTGAGCTTCCCCCTCAGTGGGGATGGCGATATTCGTGGAGCCCCCTCAAAATCCCTGTAGTGAGATTTGAACCTATGCCCACAGAGCCTGTGTCTCTGAATTACTAGTCCAGTGACATTATCACTATACCCCTCCAAGATCCCTTTGCTCTGATCCAGACATGCTCTCTTCCAAGAAATATGTGAATTCCCATTCTTCTTGCTAAAACATAGTACTTGGCCCCCTGGCACTGTCCAAGGAGCAAGGTGGCAACATCCAGGGGGCACCTTGGCACTGCCCACTGGGCATTGGGGTGATTGGCCTGTGTGGGGGGTCGGGGCTGCGGGGGGGTGGGTGTCGGGACTGCCAGTGGTGGGAGGTGATATCGAGAGATCGGGACTGCCAGGCAGAGGGCTGGGGGGGCGCAGGGGTTGAGGCTGGCCCGGACATGTCCAGAAGGCCAGTGATCGGGGCGGGGCGGGGGGGGGGGTGGTCACACAGCCAGTGATGCAGGGTCATGGAGCTGGCAAGCGATTGAACTGGCCAGCAATCAGGAGGACGGCAGTGTGGGGCTACCGAGCATGCACCAATCTCAACGCTGACAGATCGGTGCATGTGCAATGGCTCGCTCAGCACTGTGCTGCCAACCTCTCCAGCAGGAAGAGGCCCCACCCACAGATTTTCATTGTGAATCTCGTTAGGGCACTGTGTGATGCACAGAGTGTGGGAGATTCATTTTGAAAATCCCACTGAAAAAAACCCACGGGATTTACTCCTGCTTTTACGTGAGTTCAGCACTTAGAATTTTGTTTGGGAGAATCCCACTTAACATGTGTTTGCATCACATTCACGTCGTTAAATATAAAAAATTCCCAGAGACATAGAAACTCCACAACATCAATAAATGCTTTGAAAAAGCATGGTGGATTTATACAGAAATATCCTGGTTGAAGAAAGAATATAAGATGCATAATCATAGAACATGATGCTATTTTAGCAGGAACCTGTTGGCGACCAACAAATTAGAGCTAGAAATCTTCAGTTTTCACTCTGCAAGTTGGAAGAACAGTATTGTAAAAATAAAAATAAAATTAAACCATTGGAAATTCCTTGAGTTCATAAATGCCATATTGCATAAACGTCACACAGCAAGGCAGCTGCGTTGGAATGATAGTCATTAAACCAATGGAATAAATTATCTGCTTAGTCATAATTAAGCTGATGGAAAGGATCCTGGGTAAAAGATATTCTAAAAGAGTTACCGTTAACTCTAACGTGGGCAACATGCTTTAATGCTTTTTAAAAAAAAATAAGTTAGTGCCGGAGTTAGGTCTCCCAGTCATTCATCACTTGACCAAAGTTACAGTGGACAAGCTGAAAAGAATCAATATGCAAATTCCACCCCTCAATGTTTAAATAGCAGGTATATTCCCAATTTATCCCCTTTTAACGCATACAAAACAGCAATCAGCAAAGCCAATACAATGTCAAGCGACACGGCACGATAGCACAGTGGATGGCACTGCTGCCTCACAGCTCCAGGCACCCGGGTTCAATTCCAGTCTTGGGTGACCGTGTGGAGTTTGCATGTACTCCCTTAAAATTGATTTTGTCACTACGCTTTGGTAAATGGCCCTGTCAAGATGGTGAAAGATGTCAGGCAATCTATGAATTAAGGGAAGCCTTCCACATTTTCAGCAGCACTGGTTCTTCGGGTGACATGTTTGATGAACATAGTTGCCTGCTGGAATTATCCCGACACCAGCTAAGAAAAGAACAATGAACAAAGTGCTGGAAGCACTGGCCAATTAATCACCTTCATAATCTATTCAGATAATTCTTATCTCCTGAGGTGATCTTGACAGAAATTTGATTGGTGTGTTAATTAAGCTCATTGTGAAACTATTTATCTCAGACTGATGGAATGTCTTCTCAAACAGGAGTTTAATCTGGACAAATGTGAAGGAAATGCATTTTGGAAGGTCTAATACAGATAGGAAATATACAGTAAATGGCAGAAGCCTTAAGAGTATTGATAGGCAAAGGGATCTGGGTGTATAGGTACATAAGTCACTGAAAGTAGCAATGCAAGTGGAGAAGGTAGTCAAGAAAGCATACGGCATGCTTGCCTTCATCGGCTGGGCTATTGAGTTTAAAAATTGGCAAGTCATGTTGCAGCTTTATAGAACCTTAGTTAGGCTGCATTTGGAATATAGTGTTCAATTCTGGTCGCCACACTACCAGAAGGATGTGGAGGCTTTGGAGAGGGTACAGAAAAGATTTACCAGGATGTTGCCTGGTATGGAGGGCATTAGCTATGAGGAGAGGTTGGAGAAACTTGGTTTGTTCTCACTGGAGCAACGGAGATTGAGGGGAGACCTGATAGAAGTCTACAAGATTATGAGAGGCATGGACAGAGTGGATAGTCAGAAGCTTTTTCCCAGGGTGGAAGAGTCAATTACTAGGGGGCATAGGTTTAAGGTGTGAGGGGCAAGGTTTAAAGGCGATGTAGAGGCAGATGTTTTACACAGAGAGTAGTGGGTGCCTGGGACTCTTTGTTGGGGGAGGTAGTGGAAGTGGATGCAGTAATGACTTTTAAGGGGCGTCTTGAATAGGATAGGAATAGAGGGATATGGTCCCTGGAAGGGTAGGGGGTTTTAGTTAAGTCGGGCAGCATGCTCAGTGCAGGCTTGGAGGGCCAAAGGGCCTGTTCCTGTGCTGTAATTTTCTTTGTTCTTTGGTCTTTGTATGAGGCAGATTTTTTACACAGAGTAGTAGGTGCCTGGAACTCGTTGCCAAGGGAGGTAGTGGAAGTGGATACGGCAATGTCTTTTAAGGGGCGTCTTGACAAGTACATGAATAGGATGGGAATAGCGGGATATGGTCCCCGGAAGGGTAGGGGGTTTTAGTTAAGTCGGGCAGCATGGTCGGTGCAGGCTTGGAGGGCCGAAAGGCCTGTTCCTGTGCTGTAATTTTCTTTGTTCTTTGTTCTAGCAAGGCTGTATTCCGAAGAATGAAAAGGACGCATTTTTGATACTGATATTTTATTTAGCTGCAATTTTACCTGAACCGCAATAGACATGGAAGCAAGACAAATGTCATAGATAGGAATGATTCTGACTATGACCACAACCATTAAGAATTTAGGTGCGACTCTATACCCAGAGGAGATTATTATGAAAAGTCTGAGAAAGAAGATTATTTAAAAGAAACTTTACCAACTGGTTGTTGCCTGTTAAGTCTCACAAGTTGATTCCAACCTGGGCCAGAGAAAGCTGGAAATAGCAAGTACGTCATTATCAGTGGAGAAAACAATCAACATTTTATACTCTTTCTGAAAAATAAAATGTACATGGATAAAGGAGGGAGAAAGGGAGATTGGAGACAATGAGGGAGCCCACACCATCCCTGCTTTCATTGATCTGCTGCTGGACTCGTGCATCTCTCGGCTTGTTATTCAGTGCTCTCCTCACCTTCCAATCTGCAGCCTCTGATTCAAAACTCTTGCTATATCCTAATACAAGTTCCGCTCAACAAGTTGCATCTATATAGCACCTTTAACATAGTAAAGGTTAACATAGTAACATAACGTAACATAGTCCAAAGATGTGCGGGTTAGGTTGATTGGCCAGGTTAAAAAAAAAAATTGCCCCTTAGAGTCCTGGGATGTGTAGGTTAGAGGGATTGGCGGGTAAAATATGTGGGGGTAGGGCCTGGGTGGGATTGTGGTCGGTGCAGATTCGATGGGCCGAATGGCCTCCTTCTGCACTGTAGGGATTCTATGAAAGCATTTCTTGATGCTTTACAGGAGCAAAATTGGAAAAATATTGACACCACGCCAAATGAGGAGATCTGAAAACAAGTGATCAAAACTTTAGTCTTACTTAAATTAAGAGTGAGATTGAGGAAATGAATTCCAGAGCACAGAGCATGTTACAGAGCTAGGACAGATAACTGGACAATGCAGAAAGGTTGGCAGAAAGCAGAGCAGGGGGTTGCAGGGCTGGCAGATGTTACAGACATAGAAAGCAGCAAACCCATGGAGAAATTTGTCATCATGCCCCCATCCTCAGAGACCCATGTAGGCTCCAGGCATCCCAAAGCCTCAAATCTAAAATTTTAATTGTGTTTATATTTTCTGTGATTGCATAGGGTGGCATGGTAGCACAGTGGTTAGCACTGCTGTCTCACAGTGCCAAGGATCTGGGTTCGATTCCCAGCTTGGGTCACTGTCTGTGTGGAGTTTTCACGTTCTTCCTGTGTCTGCGTGTGTTTCCTCCGGGTGCTCTGGTTTCCGCCCACAGTCTGAAAGATGTGCTGGTTAGGTGCATTGACCCGAACAGGTGCCGGAGTGTGGTGACTAGGTGATTTTCACAGTAACTTAATTGCAGTGTTAATGTAAGCCTTACTTGTGACTAATAAATAAACTTTTTTTTGCATCCCTCCTTATCTCTTAAACCCTCCAGCATTACAGACATTAAAGGATGTGAATAGCCATCACCCCTGTTCCAAAGAAAAGTCAGGCAGTGTGCCTTAATGACTATCATCCGGTGCCTCTGACATTCATCATTATGAAGTGCTTCGAAAGGTTAGTCATGACACAAATAAATGCAGGCCTCCCAGACAACCTGGATCCACTACAGTTCACCTATCGCCGCAACAGGTCCACAGCAGACACCATCTCCCTGACCCTGCACTCAACCCTGGAACACCTGGATAACAAAAACACTTATGTCAGACTCCTATTTATTGACTACAGCTCAGCCTTCAACACCATTACTCCTACAAAATTCATCTCCAAGCATCATGGCCTGGGCCTCGGCTCCTCCCTCTGTGACTGGATCCTCGACTTCATAACCCACAGACCTCAATCAGTAAGGATAGGCAACAACACCTCCTCCACGATCATCTTCAACCCCGGTGCCCCACAAGGCTGTGTCCTCAACCCCTTACTATACTCTGACTGTGTGGCCAAATTCCCCTCCAACTTGATTTTCAAGTTTGCTGATGACACCACCATAGTAGGTCGATCTCAAACAATGATGAAACGGAGCACAGGAAAGAGAATCTGGTGAACTGGTGCAACGAAATAATCTCTTTCACAATCTCAACAAAATGAAGGAGACAATGTGACACCAGTGTACCTTTAAGAATCTTTTAAAAATGATGTTCTCTGCAGTTTGTAAGCTGACCTTTTGGTTTCATTCTGGCATCGGCTATCTGTTAAACATCCTTTTATTGCTGCTTCAATGCCTTAAATGGGGTTTGTTTATTTTTACTCTGGGCCTCAGGTACTTTCTGAGATCTTTTATGACCCTGCATTGTGAGGGGGAAGATTGATTGACAAGTCAAAGTCAGCTCAATGCTCCCCAGAAAAATCTAAGGATTAATTTTCAGTTTTGGTTTAGAAGTGGGTGGACAGCAACAGAAAAGCAGTGTTTCTCACTCTCTCCCTGGTATTGGAAATTCTTGTGTTAGCTGGAAGCAAGGCTTCCTGGCCTTCCTGGAGTAGAAAATCTTCTTTTGGCTTGCCTAGAGTCTCTCTCTCTTCCTGATGTTTTGGGAAGCTATTCTGACTTCAATCTGGTCTATGTGTATATTAAAAGGGCTGCTAGAACTTACAAGGCTGGGAAGTCAGAGTTTCAATTCTCCACCCAAAGGACTAAGTTCCAGCATCATGTGAGCATTTGTATTTGCTGTGTTAAACCTGTGGCAAAGGTTTTGTTTATGGGATTTGTTTGGTTGAAATGGTATTTAGCTGTTAAGGGTTATATAACATCATGATTGTATTTTTTGTTTGTAATTGGTAGAAGTTACTGGTAATTTTCTTTCTATACATGTTTACTGTGACTAATAAATGTTTACTGTATACTTAAATAAACTTTGAAAAAAGCTCCTTCGTGGGTCAGTTGAATCATACCTGAAGTGAAGCATCTCATGCTCGCCCTAGCCAAATTCAAAGTGCAAAACTTATGATGCAGGTGGGCTTCATAAAACACTTTGGAGTTTCTGACCTGGATTATAACAATAGTCACTGACTTCAGGAAGTGTAATGGAGGACATGCCCCGGTCTACATCAATGGGGATGAAGTGGAAATGGTCGAGAGCTTCAGGCTTCTAGGTGTCCAGATCACCAGCAACCTGTTTTGGTCCCCCCATGCCAACGCCATAGTTAAGATAGCCCACCAATGCCTCTACTTTCTCAGGAGACTAAGGAAATTTGGCATATCCACTATGGCTCTCACCAACTTTTACAGATGCACCATAGAAAGCATCCTTTCTTGTTGTATCACAGTTTGGTATGGCTCCTGTTCTGCCCAAGACTGCAAGGAATTACAAAAGGTCGTGAATGTAGCCCAATCCATCACGCAAACCAGCCTCCCATCCATTGACTCTGTCTACACTTCCCACTGCCTCGGCAAAGCAGCCAGCATAATCAAGGACCCCACGCATCAGGAAAAAGATACAAAAGTCTGAGGTCACGTACCAACCGACTCAAGAACAGCTTCTTCCCTGCTGCCATCAGATGTTTGAATGGGTCTACCTTGTATTAAGTTGATCTTTCTCTACACCCTAGCTATGACTGTAACACTACATTCTACACCTCTCCTTTCCTTCTCTATGAACGGTATGCTTTGTCTGTATAGCGCACCAGAAACAATACTTTTCACTGTATACTAATACACATGACAATAATAAATTAAATCAAATAAAATTGTGTAAATTAGACCCTAAAAAAAATCTTGCTGCTTCTTGTTTTAATCAGCCTCGTTGTTGAGGCTTTTACTCCAACTTTTATCACTTTTGCATCATAGAAGCGTGACATGTGGGCACAGTCATCATAGAATCCCTACTGTTAGAAGGAGGCCATTCAGCCCATCGAGTCTGCACCGACCACAATCCCACACAGGCCCTATTCCCGTAACTCCACATATTTACCCTGAGTAGGTTCAATTTAGCATGGCCAATCAACCTAACCCCACGTCTGTCCTGGCTTGAGACAATTCACATCTCTTTAACCTGTGCTTAACCTTCTCTCCACTCACATTGTCTGCACCGATAAAGACTTGATTACTTGTTAAGACTTACATTCCAACCATTATCTTGTAAATGAGTTTGTGTCTATATATGCCCTGTTTGTGAACCCAACTCTTCACTCACCTGATGAAGGGGCAGCGTTCCGAAAGCTCGTGCTACCAAATAAACCTGTTAGACTTTAACCTGGTGTTGTGAGACTTCTTACTGAGGATGATCATGGAGGAGGTGCTGTTGCCTTTCCTTACTGACTGTAGTCTGTGGGTTAGGAAGTCTAGGATCAAGTTGCAGAGGGAAAAGCTGAGCCCCAGGCCACAAAGTTTGAAGTTTGCCGTCTGTTATGAATTGAATGTATATTCCATCAACTTTTTTATCAAATTCCCCAGAAAGCATGGCAGCAAACAGATCACAGGGGTCATACAACACACCCTTGCGTCATCTCACTGGTTATGTCAAAGGCGTCAATGTATTCAACACAGTCAGTGACACTGGCTGTCATTCCATCATGAAGCAGGACCATCAGGGCATCTAAGATTTTCCATGTGATCTCTCTTTTTAATATATCAAAAGCCATTATCAAGTCAACAAAAGTGCAGTAGCATCCCATCTGTTGCTGCACCATTTCTCTTGTATTTGCCGAAGGATTAAGGTCATGTTGCAAGTGTCTCTGCCTCTCCTGAACCCCTTTGACTTTCTGGCAGTCCACATTCTGTTTTGTGGCCTACCCACCTATTGAGTAGAACTTTTGCTCGCATCTTACCAGCTATCACAATTGTGAGAATCCTCTGTGGTTGTCACCCACAAAATATTTTTTTTTTCCTTTGTACAGGTGAACATTGTGACATCCTTGAACCTCTGAGAAAAGTTTGTTGATCCATATTTTGTTTTATCATTGTGTGAATTTGATGGCTATCTGCATGGGTTCACTCAGATTTGTAAATTCTTCCTGGGATCCTGTCTGAGCCTGGAACTTTCCTTGAGGGTCAAGATCCGATGTTTATGTCAACCTCTAGAACAGAGGGTTTGCTGTCCATGTTTTCACATTTGGATCAGTCTGAAAGATTGTCTATAGCTACCCCATCTACAGTGATATTTAAGCAGACTCCTAAAGTGCTTACTCCAGCACTCTTTGATATCTTTGTCCATCATGAGAGATCCACATCAGCACTGAGAATAGGTAAGTAGCTGTGTGAGGGAGTCTTCAGGGTTTATTAAAAATTTCTCATATTGTGCTGACGAACATTGACTTGAAACTCTGTCTTTCTTGGCCCTCAAAGCATCTTGCATTCTAAACTCAGTATGAAACCACAGTTGGCTAATTTCCTGCTGAAGTATAGAACAACTCTGGAGACTATTAAGTTTGGCCCTACCAAACTTGATCCTTAAAGTTGAACATAAATCGTTCAGTCAAAATGTCAGTATGACACAAACAAAAAGTGCTTCAAGCTAAATGAGCATATTTGGGTTTTTTGTTAAGACTTCAGCGTCTGAAGTACCAATTTCCAATCAGGCTTTTTTTTGAGCAGTGAACCAAAACCAAACAGTTCAAAACCTGATTCCATTCCAAAACCTGTCACATCAGCAAAGCTTTGTAAACCAATGACTAAAATTGAGCTTTGACAAAAGACCACCTGGACTCGAAACGTCAGCTTTTTTCTCTGCTTAGATGCTGCCAGACTTGCTGAGATTTTCCAGCATTTTCTTTTTGGTGACTAAACTTGATTTGTGGATGTTGTTTAAAAAAGAATAGTTGTAATTATACTAAGTGTCCATATTCATAAAGATTTTCCATTTGCCGCTCAGTGTTGAAGTACTATTAATGAAGCAGGAAATAGTTTATTTACTTTGAAACACACCAACTCTGGTTGGTTAGGTTGTGAAGTGCATAAATACATATACAACACATTCATTAAGTTTAAAGTTCATTCAATAAAGAAGTTGAAATAAGACTGGTTGAGTAAGAACTTGAAACAATAAATTCATGTCTTGTATATATTGGGAATAGAGAGTGCAAAATATTATGTGTGAGAGGCATGTTTTCACAGTGATAAATTGGTTTTATACTTGTCACCTTCTGAATGTATAGAAATACATATGGAAAGTATGGTTTCTTATTTAAAGTAAATAAACATGACTTTTCTCCAAGAGGGGTGTATAATGCATGGATACAGTGTGTAGAGATATGGTCTAATCCTGTCAGCTAACATTTCCAGCATGTTCATCACATAATCAACTGATACATGAGCTTCTCTATCGCTTCTCGGCCTTTTGGCTAATATCAAGTGTCGTTTCGACATGCTGCGCTTGGTTGAAGTCATTAGGTTACATTTTAGCTTCATTTGAAGCAATTTTTAAAAGCAGCATCTCAGCCTTTTGGCTAAGATGCAAATGAGATCAAGCCTTGGAGGAGGAGCTATGCCTACTCCAATCAGCTTGGATCATGTAGATCAAGCCCAAGACAGGAGGTGAGAGCCCTGTCTTGTCAGCTTGGATCGGGAATGTCTCAACTTGTTGAGACTCTGAAATGGACTTGATTTGATTGAATTGGAATTTTAAAAAATGGTACCCCGTCCATTTCCGGTTCCGGTAACTTCCGGTCCAATACGTCAGCACCTTATGGGGCTACTGTGAAACGTCACAAGCCAGCTCAGTCAGCGTTTGAGGAACAAGTATTAGTTTAGAGGTGATACGGTAATTGTTTGATGGTGGGCTGTGTTGTTTTTATATTTTGTGCGGTGACTGAGGGGATGGGTTTTTGTGGGTGGGTTTCCCATGGTGCCGCGCTGCAATGAGGAAGCGGCCGTTGGCTGACAGTGGGCTGGAGGATGGCGGAGAGCGCGGGACAGTGTTCCAGCACTGGCACCATCCGGGTCACCGTCAAAACCCCCAAAGACAAAGAGGACTTCGAGCTGGCGCCGGATTGCACCGTTAAAGAGGCGAGTGGCGGGCGGGCCGGCGGGGGAGGGGGGGCAGGGATTACCCTCAGCCACTGTCATCACCAACCAGAGCCGGGAGACAGCATTGTGCAGGCAGGCAGGCAGCATTGTCAGTGTCGTTCCCGGGCTCCTGGTGTCACCACCCCCCCCCCCCCCCCCCCGGGCTCCTGGTCCAGCCCAAAAACCAGAGGAATAAATCTCCCCAAATTTTCAGTCACGCTGTGTTACCCCACACTTTAAACAGCGTCAGCATCATTATTATAACCCCAGCAGTTTCATCAACCGAGGTGGTTCCTGGAATATCCAACAAATTAATGTTATGCGTGACTGGTGATTTAGATTTACACAATGTCATTATCGTGATTCCAAACCCTGTGTTTCTGTTGGGTTGGATTCTGGTTAATGTATTTATTGTAACCTTTTTTGAGGAATACAAATCAAAGTGAGCGTGAATCATGATCACTCGGGGTTTTATTCATGTACTGTGGCTCGTCTCCATACAGAAACTATTGACTTCAAATTGATTTTTGCTGAATCATGTTTTCGTTTCTGGGGTCTGCCCACAGGTATTGTGATGGGCTTGATTTCCAAAGTGCTTCTCATTACATTAAATACATCTTTGGAGCCATAATAATGAAATGGCATAATTGAATATTGAGGATCAGCAAGGCAGCTATAAATAATTGAGATTTCCAAAATGGGGAAGGAGGTGACAAAACTAATGGATTTAGGAAGACATTTACAGAGGGCACAGAGGCTAAGAGGACAGCCATCAAAGGTGGAGCAATAGGAGTGCAGTATGGTGAGTTCAGGTTGCAAATATGATTGTATGGTTCAGTGAGACAGCTGAAGTTAGGTTTGGGAAGGCCGTAGAAGAACTTAGTGACTATTTTAACTTGAGTTCACTGGGACATGGGAGCTACTTGGTGGGGTTTGAAAATCTTTACCAAGCACATTAACAGTGTTTGTTTTTCCAATGTTGGACACTAAGCAATGCATGATCTGTTTTGTCCATTTTAAAATCTTTATTGGTCAGTAGGTGTAAAGAATTTTTTAAAAATGATTTCTATAGATGAATCATTCTTCAAAATGTGTGGCATCCTGTAATAGAAACGGTGAAGCTACTGCAATGATTCATTTCGAATTTACTCCAGCTTTCTTTGCAGTTATTAAGTATAATAATAGACCTCTTTTGTAATTAAATAGATTTAAAGGACATATATAAGATAAACAATTACTTATTAATAGTGCTTCCAGAAGCAGTTGCCAATGTAGTTGTGGATTTTTATCCAGTCTTTTTTGCATATGTTTTCAAACTGGGGTCCCAGGACTCAGAAGCTTTAAGAGAATGTCTGGGCTTCTCAAGATCATCAGTATTATGTATTTTTTAAATCTACATTTATTGATTTACAACTTATTTATGTAGCATTGTTTAACATAATGAAACATTGATAGCGCTTCTTTGAAGTAATTTGCAAAGTATGACACAACTGTATATGAGGTCAGGTCAGATGACTAAAGCTTAGTCAGAGAGGTGGGTTTTGAGGAGTGTATTAAAGCAGGAAGAACGGAACAGGTGTAGACAGGGCATTCCAGAGCTTGGGGCCTAGGCAACTGAAGGCATAGCCACTGATGATGGAACAGCTACAATTGGGAATGCACAAGAAGTCAGAATTAGAGGAGTGCAGATATCTCATAAGGATTGTGACGTTGGAGGAGATTATAGTGAAAGGGAGGGGAAAGGCCTAGAGGGATTTGAAAACCAGGATGAGAATGTTAAAAGTCAAGATGCTGCTTGAACAGGAGTCAGTGTAGGTATGTAAATACATGCAGGGGGATGGGGTTTGCTACAAGTTAGATACGGGCAGCAGAGTTTTGGAGGACCTCAAGTTTATGGAGGGTCGAATGTGGGCGACCAGCCAAGAGTGTATTAAATAGTTGAGTCCAGAGGTAACAAAGGCATAAATGAAGGTTTCAGCAGCAGGTGAGCTAGAAAGGGAGAGCAGTCAGTCAAGTTGCAAGCAAGTTATTTCTTGTTCTGTATATTAACATATTTCCTAGGCAAGAGCTGTTTTTCCTTTGTGTAGTTGGAAGAATCTTCTAAAAGTTAAAATAAAATATCTGGAAATGTGTTATATTTGAAGGAATCAGAAAAGTCTTGGAAAAGCACTGCCATAAGGTACGAATCAGTAATGCAATAATGTTCTAAGACAATGCGATATTCTGATCTACACATTGCTATTGGTAGTGTTGGATTTTCACAATACATTAATTTAGTATTACTTGATTGAAAGTAATATTGTTTGCTGATTCTCTAGGAAATATTTATTTACGTATTTAAATGACAACCATTTTTATCAGCTGCAGGCTGAATTAATCAGTTTGGGGAATATTCCTTTGGGAGAAACATTTTCATCACTCCAACATATAGAAAGCTGAAAATATTTTATTACACGGTTAAGAATAGAATTTGAATCCAACTTCTGTTTCTGCTGTAGTTATAATGGCATCTTGTGTTTCACAGAATCAACAGTGTTTGACGTTATTGTTTTCCATAAAAGCTTTGAAAATATTTTATAGAAATAGTTCAATAATTGATTTATTTCTGCTGCAAACAGTATAAATGGCTGCCATTTCCAATTGCTCTGTAGTTACCTTAATTATTTGCAAGTCTGATGTTGCTTTTGTAGGCAAAGAACATTACTTTTAATAAACGAAAGCAATATTCATTTAGATTTAGAAGAATTTGGGTGCAAAATGTGAGACATACAGTCACATTGTTATATCATGAAACACTTGTTTATCTGGCCAGACTGATAGTTAAACCATTACTTTTAAGGTAAATCATGATAGTAGGATAGAGGGGCATGGGTTTGTAAATTACTGGATGACTGGGAGGACTTATCCAGGCAAAAAATAATTACTATTAGAAATAGATTTTCATCAGGGAGTAATGGAGGTGAAAAGATCATGTCTCAATCTGATGTAATAAAGAACTTGGCATTTTTCTTTTCAAGTAAATGAGCTAAGAGAAATGAATGATATTCCTTCTCTGTTGTCAACTTGTGATTTGTGATCTTTCCTGACAGTGCTGTTGGATTGCAAGATTTAATGTTAAAATACACATCTGAATTGGTTTTGAATCATACAGTGATGTGTGCCCAATGTTAAATGTATTTTGAGTTGGATTTGTTTCTTTGGGGTGGGGGGAATTTAGATTGCTCAGTTTAACATCAATATGGATTGTATTTCTGTTAATAGCTACTGAACACGAGCAGAATCTGAACTTGCTCACAGTTTGTGTCAACAAATTATATAGTCTGTAAAAATAATTACTGTTTTCAGCCTTGCATGTTTGGTGCTCTTAAAGTCATACCTAGGACCTGCAAATTTCTGATCTGGAGTGTATTGTATTAGTTGAGAGAATGATGCAAGTCTTTAAAAAAGATTTGTTTGAGCATCATGCAACTAGGTGTATGTGTGTAATTTAAATGCACACCGTCAGTGCTTAAGTGTTCAACTGGGTAGAAACATTGGTGTATCAGTTTGCTCAGTTAGTTATAGATGACGTGTGTGGGATACAGAATGATGCCAATGGCACATGTTCAATCGATTTACTGGTTGTGGTAGTTGGAGATTTGCCTCCTTGCGTTGACCAATGTTTGTGGAGCGGTGCCCCTCAAGCTACTTATTAACCAACTGTCTCTGCCTATTGGACAGAGATGCCAATGATCTTTTGTGGACAACGGCTAATTTTCGAACCTTAAGTCAACCTATGGGAAGAAGGTAGTAGCTCTTATCCAGTTAAATGCCCAAGTGCTGACTGTTGGAACAAATAGTTGGGCTATGCTAATTACTTGAATCATTCCAGACATGCAGTTAGGGTTATTTTTTGGATTTTTGATATAGAAACATAAAAACATAGAAAATAGGAGCAGGGAAGAGCCCTTCGAGCCATTTGTGTCATAGCTGATCTTCCAGCTCAATAGCTTGATCTGCCTTCCCCCTTATCCTTTGATCCCTTTCGCCCCAAGGATTATATCTATATCCTTCTTGAAAATATTGTTTTCTATGGTAGTGAATTCCATAGGCTTACCACTCAGTGAAGAAATTTCTTCTCATTTCAGTCTTAAATGTCTTAAATCAGCCTTTATCCATTGACTATGACCCCGATTCTTGACTCCCTCACCATCGGGAAAATCCTTCATCTGCCCTGCTGCTTCATAATCTGGAAGAATGTTTCTGTTTAAATGTTGAAAATGAAATGAATTCCAAACAACTAAATGACTTTGTCCAAGTGAGACCAGTACTCTTTCGTATAGATTCCTGAAATATCTGAAAATTTAAGCTCTAACTATCCAAACTAGCACATGCATTGCTGTGCTGATTGACGTGTGTCAATAGCTTATTACATCCGTATTGTTCTAATGATTCAGTTGTTGTCGATGTTCAGAATTCTGTTCCTAAGGATATGAACAACTGCTTGGGGAATATTTGCATGACACCTGTGACCCTCTAAATGGTTTGCGCAAGCTTCTGTGCGGCAATTAAAATTTTAAGTGTGCATTGAGAATTGTATGTTGTCTAGTTCCAGGCATGGCAGTACTGTACGTTCAGTCACTTATCAATTTGCTGTGCATGTTGGACTGACTTCTGCAGTTTGTGTATTTGTAACCTTGTTTTATTGCATTAATATTTTTTTGTTTCATGATTTCAGTTGCAAATATTGAAGCTTGGGTTGTTATAAATTTTGGAAAGCTCAAAGCTGTCTTAAAGAACTTGTCTTGTTGATGAAGCAGAAGAATATTAATTCCAGCAGGAGAATATGAAATCTGTGAATTAATGCAATTACATAGGGGCTTTCATTGTTAACTGGTAGAGCACAGAAACTTTATATTAAAATAAATTTACTGAAGTTCAGTAGACATTGCTTATGCACACAGGGTAAAAGTGTTTTGGTAAAGAGCAGTGAGTTTCTTTCTATTAAGTGGCATACTGTGTCTTCCACGTCACTTTCATAACCCCCTCCCTCATTCTAATTGTATGTACGGTTCATAAATTCCTGACTGGGTCAGAAACCACTGCGCATTCTAATTTCAAAATTGCATAGACTGTAGTTGGCATAGAAAAAGAATGGAGGAGTTTTGGACTAAGTTTCAAATACATCTAAAAAAGCTTTAGAGATGGAACAATTCACTTTAAAATGTGAGATTTTCATGTTGGGTTGAAAGGTAAAATATTTATCTATTATAAATTATGAAGGTTATTGGAATAATTGCAGAATGGGGGATTATTTTGTTTTACATAATGTCATCTTGTTACTGGACCTGAACTACAAAAGATGTGAATGGGCAATGTAACACGGACAAAGAGAACTATTATATCACATTTGTTTCAGATACACATTTTTGATGGCATGCACCAAATTTGAAAACAAAGTTTGTCTGATATTTAGTCCATCCAAATACCATCAAAGGTATAGTCATGGAGTGAAAAGGAACAGCAAATTGAACCTACAATCTTGGGTTATAGGATTGAATTTCAAATGACCGTCATCATTTCATTTTGATATATTTTTTCCCCATGTCATGGATTTAATGGGTTATAATTAGTAACAAGCTGAGAGAATAAGCATCTATTAAGTTTATGCTGAGGCAAAGAAAGATCAAGACACAAGTCTTCTGGTGAGATGATTTGTAAAACAATACTTCTTTCTGCCTTTGCCTATTATTCATTTCCTTCATTGTTTATGTCACTTCAATAAATTAATCTTTCTGCATTGGATCAATTTAGTGATGCTCTCCAAAAGTAACCATAGTAGGCTTTAAGTGGAGTTACTAGATCACTATTGAGATGATAATATCCATCACGTTCATTTTGCTTTTGGGCATTTACAAAAGAAGGAATGTGGAACCACCATTCCCAACTTGGTAATTTTCACTTTCCATCCAGTGATGGCATCCATTCAGCACCAAGTCAATTGGTATAAAGTCTGAAACACAGGCATATTTTCACCTGACATGTGCCTGGACCTCAACTTCAGAAGCTTCTTCCTGCTTTGTTCATATGGATCTGTTTCTGATGCCATTTGCTCTTGATCATTTCCCTTGTGAGGTTATCAGATTATGATAACCGTGCCAAACTTGAAGCTGGAATTGAGTTGTTAACTCTTTTAGAAACTGGATGAATGTGGTCCAAAATGACTTGACTTAGAAGGCCACTGCTGGGAAGATCTTACATTCTGTTTACATAATAAGAATTGAAATTCAAGGTGATACTTTTAATATGTGTAGTACAGTAAAAGAACATGCACCACATTTGAGTATTTGCGCATGGAAGATTCTGAAGAAAACGATAGAATTTCTCTAGCCAAGTCAACAGAAATGCAATTAATAAGAATCATATCAGAGATAAAATTATGCACCAATGTTGAAGGAGCCATTTGGCAAGTGTTCACAGAAATCCTAGAACTTTGCAGTATGGAAAGAGGCTATTCATGTCCATGCCAGCTACCCAACCGTAATCCTCCTTTCCAGCTCTTGGTCAGTAACCTTGTAAGTTATATTTCAAGTGCAAAACTAAGTACTTTTAAATATTAAGAGGGCTTCTGCTTCTACATCCTTTTAAGGCAGTGAATTCCAAACCTCTACATCCTCTTGAGTCAAACATTGAATTCCCTCTAAACCTCCCACCCCTTGTCCTTGATCTATATCCCTTGGTTGTAGACCCCTCAACCAAATGGTTATAGAACAAAGAAAATTACAGCACAGGAACAGGCCCTTCGGCCCTCCAAGCCAGCACCGACCATGCTGCCCGACTTAACTAAAACCCCCTATGCTTCTGGGGACCATATCCCTCTATTCCCATCTCATTCATGTACTTGTCAAGACGCCCCTTAAAAGTCACTACCGTATCCGCTTCCACTACCTCCCCTGGCAATGAGTTCCAGGCACCCACCACTCTCTGTGTAAAAGATCTGCCTCGTACATCTCTTTTAAAACTTGCTCCTCGCACCTTAAACCTGTGCCCCCTAGTAATTGACACTTCCACTCTGGGGGAAAAAGCTTCTGACTATCCACTCTGTCCATGCCTCTCATAATCTTGTAGACTTCTATCAGGTCTCCCCTCAACCTCCGTCGCTCTAGTGAGAACAAACCAAGTTTCTCCAACCTCTCCTCATAGCTAATGCCCTCCATACCAGGCAACATCCTGGTAAATCTTTTCTGTACCCTCTCCAAAGCCTCCACATCCTTCTGGTAGTGTGGCAACCAGAATTGAACACTATATTCCATTATATAACCTTCCTATCCACTCTACTTAAACTGCTTATAATTTTATACACTTCATTTGGTCTCCCCTCAGTTACCTCTGTTTCCAAAGAAAATAACTATAGCCTATCTAATCCTTTCCTCATAACTAAAATTCTCAGGTGACATAGAATCATAGAATCTACAGTGCAGAAGGAGGCCATTCAGCCCATCAAGTCTGCACCGACCACAATTCCGCCAAGGCCCTATCCCCATAACCATGCTTATTTACCCTACTAATCCCCTGACACTAAGGGGCAATTTAGCATAGCCAATCAACCTAACCCGCACATCTTTGAAGTGTGGGAGGAAACTAGAGCACCTGGAGGAAACCTATGCAGGCACGGAGAGAACATACAAACTCCACACAGACAGTTACCCAAAGCTGGGAATCGAACCTGGGTCCCTGGCGCTGTGAGGCAGCAGTGCTAACCACTACCACCATGCCACCCCACCACATGGAATCACACCGAGCTCCATTCTCTATTTTTCACAACTCGGTGAGAAACTCATCTGAAATGACCTGGTACTTTCTGGTATGCTTCGAAGTACAAAACAAAATATAGAACTTCTTAGCATGAGCAGGCCATTGCTTATAAGGCCCCTTGGACACACACAGTATGTAGCATCTTTGTAAATCTCTTCTGTAATTCCCTGATGTAATCACCTCTTTGCAATAGTGTGGTGACCAGAACGGCATGTCGTACTTCAGCTGTGGTCAAACTAGTGTTTTATACAATTCAATCCCAACCTCCCTGCTCCTATATATATCAGACCAGGACTAAAGGCAAGTATCCCATTTGCCTTTTTGACCACCTTTTATCTTCCTTTCCAGTCTTCCGGGATCTATGGACATGCACACCACATATCTCTGTATTTTACCATTTATTGTATATTCCTTCGCCTTAATTCCTTCCAACCAAATACATTACCTCATGATTCTTTGGATTGAACTAATTTGAAACTGTTCTGCCCATCTGCCTAGTTCATATTTTTCTTCTACAGATTTCTTCTTTAATATCAACCACAGGGCAATTTTTGTAGTGTCTGCAAACATTTTAATCGTATGTATTCAAGTCCAAATCATTGATGTGTAGCATTCAAAGCAAGGGGCCTAGTATTGGGAAACTTCACAGGAACAACGTTCCAGTCACAAAAGCATCCTTCAACCATTACTCTTTGCTTCTTGCCTCGATCCAATTTGTGACTTTTCCCTTGGCTCTCATTACGTTGTTACCAATCTACCATGTGGAAACATGTCATAAGACTTGCTAAAATCCATATAGATTACATCAAATGCATTACTGTCATCAACCCTCCTTGTTAACTCCCCCAAAAATTCAATCATGTTAAGCAGACATGGCCTTCCTATAGAAAGTCTGTGTGTACTGCCATTGATTAATCCGCTTCTTTCTAAATGAAGATTCCCTCAATATTTTTAAATAAATTTCCCACCACTGAAATTAGGCAGACTGGCGTGTAATTGCGTGGTTTATCCATTTCTCCCTGTTAAACAATGGTACATTAGCTTCCTTGCAGCAATGTGGTATAACTATAATCGTATGACTGCAGTGGTTCAAGAAGGCAGCTCACCACCACCTTCTCAAGCAGTTAGGGTGAGGCAACAAATGCTGACCTAGCCAGTGACGCCCATGTCCCGTGCTACCACAACTGTAGCTGGAGAGGGAGGATTGGAAAATGGTCAGAACATCCGCTATTTCTTCTTTTGCTTCCCTTAAAAGCCTAGAATACATTTTGCACGGGCCTGGTAATTTAGCCATTTAAAGATGTTCAACCCCTTAATACTTTCTCTCTTTTGCTCATTTCATTTCACACTCCTCCAAAAAATAATTACAAAGAAGATTGGAGGATGCTGGAATGATTGCAGTGTCTGCATTGTCCCTCTTTTTTCAACGCAGACACCAAGTATTCATTAAAAACCATACCGACATCCTCTGGCTCCACATATACTCTTCTGGTCCTGAGGAGGGCCTTACTTTTTCTTTAACTATCCACTTGTTATTTTTTAAGATCATTTATGATTTGCTTCTAGCTGCCACTGAGATTGTAAGAACATTTGTTTTGAAGCTGAATTGCTTTTAACTGCAGTGGTTGTTATTTTTAACATGGCTGAGTTAAAAGGGAACTGCATATTTTCAGCTTGTCCTTATCTAATGCTACTTCATGGTGTACAGAAGGCTCTTTGCCATGCTTGTTGCTTGCAAATAATTGAAATATGAGCATGGGGAAATTGTACAACTTTTGACCTGCATTCATTAACTAATACCATGTTCATATGGTGTACTTATGGACTAGTTTTTCTAAAGTAACAGTTACTTTTTTGTTTGACCACCAAAGCTTTAATCTGGTTTAATACAGCATTGTGTTTATGGAAGTTAAACCGTATTGTGTTTGCAATGGTAGGTGCTTGGTTCAAAAGCTTAACATACTGAACAGAATCATTGGTACATGACAGTATGTTGGTACCTGATATTTCATGCAATTCCCCATAGAGTTTCTTATCTCTAGGAAGTTATTTGTATTCTGTACAGTGAAGCCAGATGCCAAATATCTGTTCAATTCCTCCACCATTCCCTTAATTCCTCAGGCACATTCTGTATAGGACCAGTAATTGCTATATTTGCACTTTTCACTTTTAAATACCTGTAGATACTTTTACTATCTGTTTTTATATTTCTAGGTGTTTTTCTTTCATACTCTAATTACTCACTGCGTACTTTTTAAGCTATTCTTTGATGTGTTCAATATTCGGTCCAATAATCGCAGGATGATGAATTTAAGGAGTAAGGAATATTTTCAGAACAATTTTCTAACTTGCCCCTTGATTGAGATGGACAACTAGATTACAATAGCCAACGTGTGTGTATTAGTAACTTGAATTTGTGAAGACTTCTAAAAGTACATGTATTTTTATATTAAAACACCTGAGACTTTGTATCAAATATATAATGAGGGAAAATCTTGAACTTTTATATTCTGTGGTGTCTTGAAATCTTACCTAGTGGCAGACTAATACAAATAAAACTAAAATTTTAGTTCTCTGACTATCTGTTATCACTGTTTGCCCTTTTAAAACTTTCAGTTTGTTACTTCACATAAGTAACGGGAAGTTTCTGACTTTTATTTCTGCTCCTTTTACATTTTTTAAATTATACTTCATATTTGCATCTGTGCTTAATTTGTGCATGATCTTTTCTTTTGGAAAATTATACTTTCCAAGCTTCTGTCTCCCCAACATCCAGCATTCTTGTAAATAGTGCAGGTGTGGCTGACAACTTTGTTAACACTGCGATTGCTTAATTATTAATGAACTGTAAAGGAAGAGTTCAATATGAACAAGAAATAAAATTTTGGCAAGTAAGTTGGTTTTGAAGCAAAGATTTTGATATTTTTAAGATGAGTGTCACCAGTTAACAGTTTAATTATTTTTTAGCTTGTGGTTGCAAATAATGCTAAATGTAAAGGGTGAGTGAGTGGGCGAGGATATGGCAAATGGAGTATAACGTTGAGAAATGCGAGGTTATACACTTTGGAGGAAATAATAACAAATGGGATTACTATCTCAATGGAAACAAATTAAAACATGCTACCGTGCAAAGGGACCTGGGGGTCCTTGTGCATGAGACGCAAAAGCCCAGTCTGCAGGTACAACAGGTGATCAAGAAGGCAAATGGGATGTTGGCCTATATTGCGAAGGGGATAGAATATAAAAGCAGGGATGTCTTGATGCACCTGTACAGGGCATTGGTGAGGCCGCAGCTGGAATACTGTGTGCAGTATTGGTCCCCTTATATGAGGAAGGATATATTGGCATTGGAGGGAGTGCAGAGAAGGTTCACCAGGTTGATACCGGAGATGAGGGGTTTGGATTATGAGGAGAGGCTGAGGAGATTGGGTTTGTACTCGTTGGAGTTTAGAAGGATGAGGGGGGATCTTATGGAGACTTATAAGATAATGCGGGGGCTGGATAGGGTGGAGGCGGAGAGATTCTTTCCACTTAGTAAGGAAGTTAAAACTAGAGGACACAGCCTCAAAATAAAGGGGGGTCGGTTTAAGACAGAGTTGAGGAGGAACTTCTTCTCCCAGAGGGTGGTGAATCTCTGGAATTCTCTGCCCACTGAGGTGGTGGAGGCTACCTCGCTGAATATGTTTAAAGCGCGGATGGATGGATTCCTGATCGGTAAGGGAATTAAGGGTTATGGGGATCAGGCGGGTAAGTGGTACTGATCCACGTCAGATCAGCCATGATCTTATTGAATGGCGGGGCAGGCTCGAGGGGCTAGATGGCCTACTCCTGCTCCTATTTCTTATGTTCTTATGTTAAAGTTTTGTTATTATTGTTCATGTTTGCTCTTCCAGCTCTTGTGCGATGCACTATGATAAGGTTTATTTCTAATGGCCTTCACCAGCTTAGTGCTGAGATGTGAAATGTGAGGAAGTGCATTCGTAATAATCACTGAGATACAAATGCACAGACCTAAAATAAACGGAAGCATTTCAACAGAAAAGAGTAACTTAATATGTCCAGTATTTGTAGCCTGTAACAGTGGCCTGGATCTTGCTGTCAGTGGCGAATCTGCATTTGAAATTGCATTCCTGCATTCCTACCTTCCTCTCCCAACTGCAACAGGACCTTCCTCTCAGGGATCATTAGTTGAGGCAGAAAATTTAAAAATTAAGGAGCAGGTGACGGGTGGGATGTATGAGATTGGGCTGGAGGGGAGGGGGAGGTTTGTGAGGGTGAGTTAGCAGCAGTGTGAAGACCCTCCTAATTTAGTGCTGTTCCTAGCAGCTGAAATGAATCAGTGCAGAGTATAAGAGTGAAGTCCGGGTTAGGCCTTTCAGCCCTTTGAGCCTGCTCGGCCATCAATATGACCATAGCTGACCTGGCTGTGGTCTCAACTCCACTTAACCTGTCTGTTTCCCCCATAAGCTGACTCTCTTGCTGATCAAACGTCTAACTCTGCCTTGAATAAACTGTGACCCAGCATGCACTATTTTCTGGAGAAGAGGATTCCACATACTCTTGATCTTCAGAGGAAAAATAAATTCCCCATCTCCATCTTAAAAGGGAAATTTCTTATTTTTAAACTGCCTTCTCCAGTTATTGTCTCCTGCACAAGAGGAAACATTCTCCTAGTATTCACCATATCAAGTCCCCTCAGGATTCACTTCGTTTCAATAAGATCTCCACTCATTCTTCTAATCTCCAATGGGTAGAGGCCCAACCTGTTTAACCTTTCTTCATCCCAGGAATGAGTAAAGTGAACATCCTTAGAACTGCTAGTGTAATTATATCCTTTTTTCAAATAGGTAGACCAAAGTAGTACTCTAGATGTGGCCTCACCACGGCTTCTCTACAACTGCAATAAAATTTCCCTACTTTTATATTTCACTCCCCTTGCAATAAGTACCAAAACTCAATTTCCCTTGCTAATTACTTGCTGTACCTGCAAGCTAACTTTGTGATTTATTACGAGGATACCCAGACCGCTATGTATCACCGAGTTCTGCAACCTTTCTCATTTTAAATGTTATCTGCTTTTCTATTCTTCCTGCCAAAGTGGACGAGCTCACCTCTTCCCACATTATATTTCTTTTGCCAATTTGTTGCCCACTCACATAACCTATTTATTCCTCTGTTCAGACTTGCTACCTCCTTTTGATGACTTGCTTTCCTACCTATCTTGGTGTCATTGGTAAATTTATCTACCATGTGTTCAGTTCCTACAAATGAACTACATAAGTCTCAGGTAGACAGTCCAACTCAGGGCGGCACGGTAGCACAGTGGTTAGCACTGCTGCTTTACAGCTCCAGAGTCCTGGGTTCGATTCCCGGCTCGGGTCACTGTCTGTGTGGAGTTTACACATTCTCCTCGTGTCTGTGTGGGTTTCCTTCCTCCCACAGTCCAAAGATGTGCGGGTTAGGTTGATTGGCCAGGTTAAAAATTGCCCCTTAGAGTCCTGGGATGCATAGGTTAGAGGGATTAGCGGGTAAATATGTGGGGGTAGGGCCTGGGTGGGATTGTGGTCGGTGCAGACTCGATGGGCCGAATGGCCTCCTTCTGCACTGTAGGGTTTCTATGATTCTATGAACTTTACATGCTGACAAATCCTGGCGAGATCGTAAGTGAATGGCTCCCACAAAGCATTTTCTAACTAACTGGGAGTTTGGAATTCTGTTGCAGCCCTCAGTGGCAAACATCTCCGTGTTCACCTCTTTTTAGATTGGAAGCTCTGAGTTATTATGCATGTAGTAGCACCATTGCTTTTGAAACATAAGATCATAGGTTCAAGTCCCACTCCAGGACTGAGTGCATTGATGTTATTTAGAGAACATTTAAGTTGTTGAATGTGCTGGATTTCAAATGAGATGTTTAGTTTGAGACTTTGCAAGTTCAGATGAATGCAAGAACTCATTGCGCTATGCCACCAGATGCAGGAACTTCTTTTGATGCCATGGCCAACACTGATCCCTCAACTACTGCCACAACAGAAAACAGTGGTCATTTAACTCTTGCTGCTTTTGAAATATTTCTGTGTGCAAGTTGGCTGTATTGTTTCATGTGTCATAATAGCCATGAACCTTCAGAAGCCATAGGCAGTGAAGTGCTTTGGATGTACTGTAATTATAAATGCAGATGTGTTTTGTCTGCGTTGGAGCGTTAGTCTTCATTTGACCTCCAGAAGTAAGACACCAAAACTGGACTAACATACTGATTTCAACCTGACCAACAGTTGAAATGACTATTGAATTATCATTTTGCTTTCATACTTTTAGAATGGCTACAGCACAGAGGACTGTGGTTTGTTGTTTCTCTGCAAGAGCAACTTGCCTAGTCCCATTCCACTGCCTTTTCCCCTTATCCCTTTCTCTTTGAAAGCCATGATTGGCACTCCATGCCCCTGTTTATAAAACCTGCGACATTGTCTCTCTTTTTCATAGCTTCAGCAACTTGTTTTCCTATATTTTCTAAAGATTTTTGTACCTCATGTTAAAAGTATATATTTTTGTTGCAACTTTTATATTGTTAGCTTTTTTCTTCACAAATAATTGAGGCTGAGTAATGAGTAAAATGACAGAATTATACAATCTCTACAGTGCAGAAAGTGGCCATTCAGCCCATCAACTCTACAAAAGAGAATCTGCACCCCACCCTATTGCTGTAACTCTGTGCATTTGCCTGGCTAATCCACCTAACCCGCACGTCTTTGGACTGCAGAAGGAAGCTGGAGCACCTGGAGGAAACCCATGCAGCCACTGGGAGAATGTGCAAGCTCCACACACAGCCACCCAATACCAGATTTGAACCCGGGTCCCTGGCACTATGAGACAGCAGTGCTAACAATTGTGCCACTATGCTGCCCACACTGAGAAGGTTATGTTAATGTTCTCTTTTTCATAACTGAAGAGACAGCAAAACCAAATACAGTTGATTTAAATTATTTTAATGCTTTCCCCATTCTCCACTTTATCGATCTGTTTAGAGGACAGGAGATTTAGGTGTAGTTTACATGTAATACTGGAGTTGGTGTCGAGGCTACTGTGATTTATTCTGTATATCTTGGCTGCGTTAGTTGCACTTTTATCTCTGGGTCAGGATGTTGAGTGTTTGAGGTCTACTCCAGAGGCTTTCAATCTGCTGCAGCACTGAGGGAATATTGCATTGTCAGCACTGGTCCTTTGAGGAAACTGAACTAAATTTCTTCTGCCTGGTTAAGATGGACATTTGAAAATCCTATGGCAATTCATCCTTGCCCGCACTGTGGAAAACCATTTGACTGTGCTCCAGCTTCCTCCTTGTGGAAAACCAGTCAGCCAAGTAAGTACTTTGGAAATATGGCCACTGCTGTTGTGAGGAAAACGTGATGGGCAATTGAAATATCCCGACAATCCCTGCCAGTGTTTATGCTTCACTCCTGTCTCCTCCATCATTTCTCATTGCAGTCTGCCATCATGGTCATTCATTTCTTTCTCATTCAAATGATTATCTCGCTTCCCCTTAAGTGTACACAACTGATTGAGAGGATTAAAAAAAGGAGGCACACAGCAACAGAGTGGGGAAATAGAGATCTGGATCTGAAATAAAAATAGAAGAAATTGATATTGCAGATTTTATAAGGCAGTGTTTATTGCCCATCCAAGTAGCTCTGACTGGCGGCCTTCTGGCAACTGTTTTTACAGTTGTGTTCCTTGCTAGTCTTCAGGGACCATTAAGTATTAAACACCTGGTGGCATTTCTAGGCCAGAGCATGTCAGCAGATTCTTTTGGTCTGAAGGTCCTTGAACCTGAAAGTTGACTGACTTCTATAACTCTAAAGATATTGCCTGATCTGTTAGGAAGGGAATCCCAGGATTTTCATCCAGCAACACTGAATTAACACCAATATAGTTTCAAGCCAAGATGGTGTGTGGCTTGGAGAGGAACTTGGTGGTAGTGTTCTGTGAATGCCAATACCACTGCTTCAAAATCTCCCCATCAGCATTGTTTTGCTGTTCATTTCCATTTATGTTTTTATTGGATTTCCATAGTTTGCCTTTTTTCCTCTTTCTTTATACTGTAAAATACTCCACCTTTGTGGAATGTTTATTTTTCTTTGTTACATGTAAGGAAAATCTTAAATGAATTGCAACATTCTTGTTCAGAATGCTTATTGAAATTCATTGCCCTGAAATGCATTTCTGCAAGTACTTCATTGAATTCATATTTAAAAAGTTCTGAGTTTCTACTTGCTGACCAGTGTCATTCATAGATTATTTGCCAATTACACAGAAGTTGGTTGATTTGGAATGAAACAGCCTGAAAATTGACATGGTGATCGTTGAGAGTAGGATACTGTACCTTTCATTTTGATTGGCTTAGGGCAGTGCCAGCCCACTAATCTTTGAATAGCCCATTGTTGGAATAAATTGAAATGATGAATGGCTTGCTAGTGTAAATCTGGAAACTAGTGTGTTTTTGTGAAAATGCGAATAACAGTACAGAATTCAATGTGTAAGAAAGGCTTTCATTTTGTTTAACAAAACAAGCAGAAAGCACTAGATATATCTGGTGCAGTGAAGTGGATTCATTTGTGTTCCGAATGATTTAGTTCACTGTAATGGGTAGGCGTATAGAAGGTTGTATTTTAGTTGACACCCCATTGAACTAAGGACCAGTGTTTAATAAAACTTTACAAAATGGGTTGGTTGTTGAACTGGGTGGGCAATGATAGTTTTGTTAGGACTATAGTGAAGGGGATGGGGGAGGGGTGTTGATCATCAAGCTGTTTTGTGCTGAAATAGAATTGGGGGTGGTGTTATTAATCTCGGTAAATGAGGTGGGGGTGTTTTTGTGAGAAGATGCTTCGCGGGGAAAAAAGTTGTCTGGAAAACACCACTTCACCTGGTGCTTTTAACATTTTAAAATGTTAATCTAATATACATTTGATCATGTTTATATACACAGCTTTTCCAGTATTTGAATGTCTTGTACAGACTTCACAGTATATATCCTCTCTTGCGTGTTTATTGGTATTGACAGTTTGCAGTAATGTAGAAGTTTCCATGAACTAACTCTTAGCAATTTTTAGAACACTTAAAATGACTACCCTTTGTTTACACTGTGCAACATTAGAATGGCTTTGTTGTTCACCAGAGGTTCAAGGTTTTGTCCTCCTGTGATCAGCTATTTTGTTTGGTTTACTCCTATGTCACATTAGGCTTAATCAATATATTGTTACCAGTATGATATGGGAGAAAGCAAATTTCTTGTACTTGTTAATACTGTGTGATGAACCTTAAGCCATAACTTCAAATTGTTTCACCACTTCCAGTATTAATTTATAGCTTAAAATGCTAATTACAAATGCAATTTAACGTGTGCAGTTACATTGCTCGGTGCTTTTCAGTTTAAGTGACATTCATAATGTTCGCATACCCACCATAAAATCTCATTAAAGTTAGAGAGGTGACACTTGTGGCACCCTTAAATTGTCCTGTTTTATTTTGTTTTGACGTCATGTACAAACTTGAGGCTAATTACAGGTCCCTGGTTTGGAGAAACTATATTTTTCTCTGTATGCAATAGTTTTACGTACACTTCATATGTTTCTCATTGCGGTATTTGCTGATCTGCAGAATGCTATTCCACTATAGTATCCTTGGATTAAAAAAACTTAAATTCAGCTGTAAGCATGGCCTTTCGTTAAGCAGTTACTGTGAAGATTGAGGTAGTGTGAAATTCGCTTTCGGAAGTCGGATCAAAAACTGATGAGACACCGGTTTCTCCGCAAACCTTTATTGCATCGGAGGAGAGATCGCTGGACCATGCGCATCAAGCATGGGTTCGTGAGTCTCTGTCTGGCTTACAAAACAGTTTCAGTTATACACGACGGAGATACATCCACATACTTCTGTTAGCCAATAAGGGCATAGCTGTATTGCTACATTTTGATTAGATTACTTTCAAGAACAAAAGGCGATAGCCACGTGAGGACATGGCTATTAAAGTTTCTGATTAGATTGCTCTCAAAAACAAAAGGCCAATCGATAAGGCCCTGCCCTCCAAAGCCAGAACCACAATTACCTATTAGCAGTTTCTTTAACGTGATCATTAGTTTTTGATCCGACTTCCGAAAGTGAATTCCACACCCCTTTGCGATAAAGGTCAAAATTTTGCTTGTCTTAACTGTTTGGACGAAAACATCTGGATCCTTCTGTACTTCACACACCTGCAGTGTCTCCATTTAGGAAATAATCTGCGTTGCGATTCCTCCTGCCAAAGTGCGTGACCTCACACTTCCCCATATTAAACTCTATTTGCCAGGTTTTTGCCCAGTCACTCAATCTATATCCCGTTGCAGAATTACAATATCCTCACCACTTTGTATCATTAGCAAATTCGGAAACTTTACCTTCTGTTCCTTCCTCCAGGTCATTAATGAACAATTGCGGGCCAAGAACTGATCCCTGCACTACTCCACTAGTCACATCTTTCCACTCTGAAAAGGACCCATTTATCCAACTCTTGTTTTCTATCTAGTACGCAGGCCCCACAGCATTCAAAATGCCTCATCCTGGGGGTGAGGGGTGGAATTTTAACCCTCCAGGATGGTAGGTTTAAGACGAATGGAAGGTATAAACTTGAAAAATCTGACCCCAATCCTTCCACTTCTGCTTTTTAACAGGGGTGGCTGAGATGGAAGTGCAGGTGACCAGATTGTGTTCAGGAGACCAGTTGGGGGCCGTGTCTCAGATGACCAATCCATCCTTGGGAGATGGATTGGTCATTGACTCTCTTTAAGGTGGCTTCATTAATCTGTTTTAGCAATGTTTATTTTTTATTCTATTGGGGCCAGTATTCCTGGACCGTGGCAAGTTAAAGGAATTGAGAAAGACCAGATCCATAATCTAAGTGCATTTATAGTCCTACTTATGGGCCAGGAGGAACAGAGTATTACCGCCAGTCCCAATTAGCTAATGTCTTCACACACTCGTCAATCAGCACCATCCAAAATTCCTGTAGCACTTTATCACCCCCCCCCCCCCCCCCCCCCCCCATCATACCCAACACCTCACCCTCTGCCCACGGAACCTTCACATGCAATCGTAGAAGGTGCAACACGTGCCCCTTTGCCTCCTTCCCGCTCACCATCCCAGGTCCTAAACACCTCTGTCAGGTGAAGCACTGCTTCACATGTACCTCCTTCAACCTGGCCTATTGCATTCGCTCCTCCCAATGTGGTCTACTCGACATCAGAGAGATCAAACACAGACTGGATGGCCGCTTTGCTGAACACCTTCAGTTTGTCCGCAAGCAGGACCGAGACGTTCCTGTCATTTGCCACTTCAACACGTACCCTGCTCTCTTGTCTACATGTCCATCTTGGCCTTTTGCAATATTCAAGCGAACCCCAATGCAAACTGGAGGAACAGCACCTCGTCTTCCGATTGGGCACTTTACAGCTTTCTGGACTGAACATTGAGTTCAACAACTTTCAGAGCATGAACACTCTTCTCCACCTTCACCCCATTTCCATTTAATTTAATTTCATATCTCATTCATCCATTTTATTGCCCTTTTTCACTTCCATTTTCCCACTTCTCCATTCCAGCTCTCTTTCTTGCCGCCGTCCCCCCCCCCCCTTCGTCCCCGTCCCCGTTCGGGCAACTGCCATAATCCCCAGGCAGCCTTAACCATCTGTACCTCTGTTCTGCCATTCACACATCCTGATCACTTAATGGACACTTTTAGTGCCTTCTCTATCCTCATTTACATTCCTCTGTCCTATTCCACCACCCTCCCCCACGCTCATAGTATAAATCTGTTGATTTTCTTTGCTCTTAGCTCTGATGAAGGGTCATCCAGACTTGAAACATTGACTCTATTCTCTCCCCACAGATGTTGTCAGACCTGCTGAGATTTTCCAGCATTTTCTGTTCTTGAATCAGTGCTTTTCACTGCCCTGTTACACAAACAATATGTTTATTTTTGAAGGAAGTGAGTGGGCCAATTTTTTTGCTGTTCACCAGCTTCCAAAAATGTCAGCCAAAACTGTTGTTTAATTGCGTGTACAGGTAATGGAAAATACCTGGATGTTTCTATTTAACCAATGCTTGGGAACAGTTGCCTTAAAATAACAGGCCAGTTTGAACACAGCTCTTGTCTTTTCAGCTAAAAATCATGATTGTGTTCCACTATGCATGGAAGCTCTGTCACTTACTGTGTGTATGATGAGGCTACCATATGAACTGAACTAGGGTGATTAACTTTACTTAACCTAAACAGCTGCACACATGTTTCTTGTAACTTACAAATGCCCTTTTTCCCCACAAATTTTGTTGTACTCTCCAGAACATGAAAGGTCTTCGAAAATGTCGAGATTCAAATTTTCACCTGTCTGCCCTGTATTTGGGGCTAGATCTGAGAAAAGGGAAGAAGATGCAGCCACATGAGTCGATTTGGAACACTTTCTGCAGAATTCCTCAATGTGGAAAAGTTGATATCTGAGAAAGACTACAAGATATATTTCGAGACTTGTGCAAACTTCTGCAGTACTTTGCTAGCTTTATATTTTGCTTCCCCTGTGTCTGAAGTAGCAGTAGTATTCGAGAATATTATTTGCAAAGTAGTGACTTGTCTCTTTTTTTCTTTTTAAATAGTTCAAGGAAGATATATCCAAACGATTCAAGGTCCAACCAGAACAGCTTGTGCTAATATTTGCTGGAAAAATCCTTAAAGATCCAGACACGCTTGCCCAACATGGAATACAGGATGGGCTCACAGTTCATCTGGTTATCAAAACTCAAAACAGGTGAATACCCTGTCGTACTACTAAACATACAAAACACAGCAAAAGAGAATTGCTAGGTCAAAGTACAATCCAGGAATTTTAAAGAAATGTTCGAATTACCTATACTACCCTGGAAGCAGTTCTGTTTTCCTATTGTGCACAGTCCAACTTAGAAATTTGCTACATTGACATGGAATACCATTCAGACATAACTGATTAACACTTATCATAGATGGTATGGACCTGAGTAGCTGAGATGATGCTTCGAAGTGTATTAATGGATAGCTTGTAGTAATGGAAGTTGCTTCAGAGATTGCATCTCAGTTGGGTAGGAGATGTGATTGGCTGGCTGGAAAACATTTTAATGATCCAAATTTTGTGATGTGGTCACTTTTGATGACTTGTATGTCAATGAAGCTATTAGTTACAGCACAGAAGACTACTATTTGGTCCATTGTGCTTGTGCTGACTCTTCGAAGGAACTGTCCAATTAGTCCTATTCCTGTACTCCTCTGTAGCTCTGCAAGTTTTCCCTTTCAAGTATTTACCTAATTTTCTTTTATTATTGAATCTGCTTCCACCACCCTGTCACGTAGTGCATTACAGATCTTAGCAATGTTTATGTTTAGAAATAAAATGAAGTTTTTCCTTGTCGCCATTGGTTCATTTGCAAATATTAAAATCTCAGTCCTCAGTTTACTGATGCGCCTTCCACTTAAAACAGATTCCGTGAATTCTATTGATACCCTTCATAATTTTGAACACTATCAAATCTCTTCTTGACCACCTCCATTGTAAGGCAAACATCCTCAAGTTTCTCTAGTCTTGTCATTTAACTGAAACCTTTCATCCCTGGTACCATGTTCGTAAATCATTTGTGCATTCTCACTTAAAAGCATTAACGTCCTTCCTGAAGTCTGGGATGCAGAATCAGCCACACTCCTCCAGTTTGGGCTGAACAAATGTTTTATAAAGGTTAAACGCAAGTTCCTTGCTTTTGTACGCACTGCCTCTAATTATAAACCTCCACCCACATTGTCTGTACATTTAAGACCTGGCTGGCTGTAGAGATTTGCATTCTAATCAGTATTCTGTAATTTGATTTCTGTGTCTGGTTTGCACTGTTTGAGAACAGATATCCACTCCATCTGACGAAGGAGCTGTGCTCCGAAAGCTTATGGTATTTGCTACCAAATAAACCTGTTGGACTTTAACCTGGTGTTGTGAGACTTCTTACTGTACTACTCTAATTATAAAGCCAGGGATCCAGTATGCCTTTTTAACAGCCTTCCACACTTGGTCTACCACCTTCTAAGATTTGTGTATATAGAACCCCAGTTCCCTCTGTTTCTGCAGCTTATTTTAAAATCGTGCCATTTATTTCACATTGTGTCTCCATTATTCCTACTAAAGAAAACAACATCACACTTTTCTTCGCTATGTTTCTTTTGTCATGCCCAATGCACCAGCCTGATTTCCTGAAGTCTGTTACTATTTTCTTCATCGTTTACTCTATTCCCTTCAGTAAGAGATGTAGTATTCCCTGTAAACCCAAGTCCAAATTATTCAAAGAGCAGTGATCCTAACACTGTCCTTTGGGGACATTCTTGTACGCTTCTTTGCATCCTGAAAAAAACAATTTGCTGTTAATCATTGCTTTCTGTCCCTTTGATGATTTTGCATTCATGCAGTTACTTGTCGCTTTAAATCCCATGGACTTCATCCTGCTAATTCTGTGATACCCCATCAAACAACTTTTGAAAATCCATCCATGCAATAAAATCACTCTCCCATCATCAGCCTTTGCAAAAAGGCTCTACCTGATCAAAAGGTAGAATAAGGTGACCTTGCTTTTCAGCCCCTATTCTATTGGAATCCATATGTGAATGTACGAAAGTTGCGTTTTATTGTAATTTAGAGGAATTAAAACCTCTGGTGTAAACGCCATTAGGAATTCAGGATTTTTAAAAAGAGAATGCAGGATTCAACTTAATTGCTGAAAGTGAAGCAGATGGAGACCTTTCATCTTTGTCATTTGGATCAAATCCAATCCTGATGGAATACAAGTGTTCACTGCGTACTTATAGTTGGGGTGTTACCAGCAATGAGTTGAACATTTGATGACTAGGTGACATGAACCCAGAACACCCAGCTGCTCAGAATTTGGCATTATTTTGGTGACTTCTCTTGAGATCATAGGCTCACTGGTGTGAGCAACAGAAGTGTGTTGCTGGAATAATAGGAGGTCGGATGTGGGGCTAAGGCACAAACTTAAGGGACCTTTACTGTTAAATTGGGGCATGCTTGATGCTGAAATCAAATCTCTGAGATGCATTGTTTTCATGCTTCGACACCAATATGAAAAATTCACATTCCAAAAACGATCAAAATAAAATTGCTCTAAATAATTTCCCATTTTGATTTAGGCCTCCAGAGCAGCAGAGCCAACCTGACAGCCAAAGCAATGCTGCTACTACTTCAGCAACATCCAGCAGCACAGCCTCATCTACCAGCAGCCTTGGTAAGTGTCATTAGGAGGAAGTTAAACTGGTCATCACCAGTGGGCCATCTGCTTATTAAGTTTGGTGATCACAATACCAGGAGTCCATTCAGAACCTTATGCCCCAAATTTATTTCCAAACTTTCTTGCTATACATTAAAATTGGTTAATTCATATCAACATACAAATTAGGAGCAGGAGTAGACCACTCAGCCCCTCAAACTTGCTTTGCCATTCAATAAGATCATGGCTGATCTGGTTGTAGTCTCAATTCCACAATCCTGCCTACCCTGATACCCCCTTGCTTATTAAGAATCTAGCTATCTTTGCCTTAAAAATATTCAAAGACTCTGCTTCCACCATTTTTATTGAAGAAGAGTTCCAAAGATTCACAACACGGAAGAAAATCTCATCTGTCTTAAATGGGATATTCTAAACCATGAACCATTGTTCTAAATTCTCCGACAAGAGGAAGCATCCTTTCCACATCTATCCTGTCACGATCCCTCTGGATCTTATATATTTCAATCAAGTCACCCCTTACTCTTCTAAACTCCAGCAGATACAAGCCTGACGTCCACTTCAGGATGTGTTAATACATTGAGACAAGCCTTTTTTGTTATTTTTGATTGTATTAGTCTTTTCACAGCGAGCACTGTATTTTAGAGCACACCATAAAAATTAATGTAGATCATATTTGACTAGGTAGGGAGAGAAGAAAAAATGTACAAGCATAGGAATGAAGTCCTGAAAAGGCCACCTCAAACCTACTGCATCGTGACATAATGCAATCTATAAGCACCATCATACAGTCTCTCAGGATAGGCCAGAGCCAATGTGTGGAAAACTTTGACTAATTTATGAATATCTGGGATGTATCTTGCTGATCCCCCAAATACAATCAGGCAAACTGCAGGAGACCATGTTGACTTCAGCCCGATCCCAGTTAACCCATCCATCTTGCTTTTTAATTTTGTGGCTTGACAACTCTGAGAATTACTTTATTTCTTCTCTCATTATGTTGTTTCTTGGCCATGATAACTATTGAATAATATGCTCTTGTGTTAATGTTGCCTGGTAGCCCTTCAGTAGGGGACTGGTCTGGGATAAGCTAATCTTTTCTCTTATTGGTCCACTCCCTAGAGAAATCTATTTATTAAAACTACATTATGCTCTGTTCTCTTCACCGATTTGTCCTATTAAATTTTGCATCGGGGAAAATAAAGATGCTGATAGCAGAGCCACGTTTTGTATCTCACCACCCTGATCCAACATCCAGGTCGATGCTATCATGGAGGGAAAATTTAAAGTAGTTTCTAGTAACCAGCTCAAGTCAACAACAGGGACCTAGTTGCAATCACCTTCCTGCTTGCTTAGCCAAGGTATAGGGTGCAATCCAATAGCATCTCCTGACATGGAGGAGAGTAGAGTGCAAGTTAGGAGAAAATCTTTAAATGTATTTCTCTTCTCTCATAAATGCAGTAGCTTCAGATTGGATATGTTTTCATAAATTTGGGAGGTGATGATGGGGATGATCTTCATGTGTAGTCTCAACCGAGACCCATCACATTCAGGCCCCTCCACTTTCGCTTGGTATTGGAAGTGTGCAACAGATTCCTCTGAAGGTTGATAGTGAGTTGAGTGTGGAAACACTTGGATATCTGAACCTGCTGATGAAGCTGACCTTAAAACAAATGGATTTTGTTTTTTTTTGTTTTAAATTTATTTGAAGCATTTTTGTATTCTACCATTGCCGTAATATCTTGTATGCTCCAGGTGGATTAGGAGGACTTGCAGGTTTGAGCAGCTTGGGATTGAACTCATCCAACTTCCTGGAGTTACAGACTCAGATGCAGCGCCAGCTAATGTCGAATCCAGAAATGATGTCTCAGATCATGGAAAATCCATTTGTGCAGAACATGCTGTCAAACCCAGACATGATGAGACAGTTAATTGTGACCAACCCACAGATGCAGCAGTTGATTCAGCGAAACCCAGAAATTAGTCACATGCTAAATAACCCAGACATAATGAGACAAGTAAGTCAGAAGGAGCAAGCATTTGTTTAACTGAAAGCAGCGTAAATTGCATTGTAAAAGCTATTCTGTTCTTTCCAAATCGAGCACTTGAGGTTCCTTTCCCACACCGGCAATGAGTTGAAATGTGAATTTCTAGAGAGAAAGGTGACAGGAGCAGGCCTGATGGCTAAATCACATTTTCTCATTCTGCATTGTTCTGATTTCTAAGCCTGTACTTCAAATGTTTTGGAGACGAGAAGTTATTGCATTTGGACCTCTGCTCAGCTTTTAAGTTTTTGAAATTTTGTTGCGCTATGTGAAAGACTTGCATGTTTAAGAGATGACATGCAATCAAAACATTTTCAGTGTTTTTTTTAGCAAGCATATTGATACAAATGTAATTTTATAAAATGTACATTCTGTGCCTTTTGAGCTGCTCATTTTAATTTTTTTTGACTTGAGCTTTATATTGTGTATTATTATCTACCTGATTAGTTTAAATACTGTCCTTTTTTGAACTAGACTTTAGAACTCGCTCGAAATCCAGCTATGATGCAGGAAATGATGCGGAACCAAGACCGAGCACTTAGCAACCTAGAAAGTATTCCAGGCGGCTACAATGCTTTGAGACGAATGTATACTGACATCCAGGAGCCAATGCTGAATGCTGCCCAAGAACAGGTAGGTGGGCAACCAATGTTAGTCCTTCACCAAAAAGAACACAATCTTAATGATCTTCTGTTCCAGTTCGCTGTCCAAATTTTAGGAAAAATTGCAGTGACGTCCTAATTTTTCTTCTAGTAAAGAGTGCTTGCAAATTTGACCCCAGCTATGCAAACTATGACCAGATTTTTAACATGCTTGTGTTACAACCTGGATTAAAGGATTTTGAATGGAATCTGGAGACTTGTCCTTCGGCTATTTGTATATCACCCTTAAAATATAAATTTACAAGCTTGGTTCTTATTGCACATTTTATTTTCTCTATTTTGATTATGCATTTGTTTACTTTTTATTTCTTTTCATTAAAAGGAAAGTATTTTTCTTGTTTTTCCCCTCATGCTTCTGTGAATACCAACAAATAGAGGAGGATCAATGACTTCTTCTGATATGAATTATATCTGCATTTTGTTTGGTTGACATTCAAATGCAGACAGTGTAAATTCCAACAAAATAGAGATTACTTAGAATCATCATTGGAAACATTTCCTGAAACAAAAAGGTTTGTACTTGGTCATTTAAATCCTGATTGGATGATGATGTAAGATTTTAAGTATTTATAATGCCATTTCAAAGAAGTTCTCTCTTTTTACTGAATTTTTGGTCTTTGACTCTTGACTACTTGTTAGTTACATAGTGGATGAGTCATCTAAAATGAAACTCCATTTAACCTGAATTATTAATCTACGTTCGCCCTCACTGACTTTTTCTTCCAGCCAAAAGATTTTATGCCTTTTTAATGTAATGCAGCTTTTTTACAATTTAAAAAGTGTAGTATGGCCAAAGGCCATGTGATTGTTTCCAAGAGGTTGCTACACACTGTACCATTGCTATTCATGAAAAGTGAACATTTCAAGATTAATTTTTAAGCTCTTTGGTGTCAGCTCTTTGCTAATTTACAAAAAGTAGCTGATGTCTGTGATTGAAACTTTGCTTTATTACATGTCAGTTAGCACATGGATGGAGCATGACCAAAGAGTGATTGGGAGCCAGCATATATTAGTCCCCACCAATCTAAAGTGGGTACTAACGTCAAAATGGTACATATGGTGTAATGGAGCACAATGTAATCAATTCATGTTAACATTTGCTATACTATTTATGAATCAGCTATCAACGATGGCTGTTTATTTATTTTTGATGCATGGTTCAAACATGTTCTACACCAAAATATTCATCTCAACACTAAACACTCGATTTCCTTTGAAAAGAATCACTCTTATTTTCATTCATAAGATTTTTTATTCCTGAATTTCTAATCCTCCTCTTATAGTTCTGTAACATTTTTTTTGCTCTTTTAATGACTGTTCACTATTGTTCTCGTGAGTAGAAACACTGGAGCTTGACAGTCTCATTGCATTCTTCATAACTAGATCAAATAATGATGGATATTAGTATAGCCTGCCTTCCCAAACTCCTGATGGAAAGCAATCAAAATGTTGGCAGTGGATTGTGCAGTAGGGTAGATACTGATTTTCACCTTTGGAGCTTGTTTAGCTGAGATTAATGGGATGAAATTATCGTCTCCCTATATTGAGTCTTTTGCAATAGGAGTTTAGGCAATCTCTCAACATGCATGGATCCCCCCAACAGAAAACCGTACTGAATTTGGCACTCATTCCCAATCCTGCCTCCTATAAGCCTGAGGATGGATTGTGTAGGAAACAAATTTAAATGGAAAAGTTAATGGTGCCCTTCTAAAATTTGGCCTGAGGCCTATTCTTGGAGTGGAACAAAGAGATTTATTCTGCATCTAGCCGCATCGCATCTGACCCTGAGAGCTTTTGATATTCAAGCTGGGTGTTTGAAGTATAACATGTTCTATTCCTCAGCACTGGATGGGCTGAATGGCTTCCTTCTGTCCTGTTATGTCAGTGACTATGTCCTCGATGACCTTGAGCATAAAAAATTACAATGTAAAAAAACTAATTATACATATGAAATAGTTAACTCAAAAGCAAAATGCTGCAGATGCTGTAAAATCTGAAATAAAAGCAAAATGCTGCAGATGCTGTAAAATCTGAAATAAAAACAAAATGCTGCAAGTTTTTCATAGATGCTGTCTGATCTGCTGAGTGATAAAACAAAATTAATCTTTCGGGCAGATGATGTTTTGTCAGAACTGGATAAAGTTAGAGATGTACTAATTTTTAAGTAGATGCTGAGGCACGGGGCGAGGACAAGAAAAATGGAGAGACTGTGATTAGGTGGATGGTAGGAGTGAATAAATGATGCAAGGAAAAAGGGGATGATATTGGAAAAAGTAAAGAAGAAAAAGATGACTCCAGAGAAGTTTTATAAATAGCAGCAACTGAATCATTATTAACAATTGCTGTCTGAAAAAATAGGGACAGTCATTATGATCTGAAATTGTTAATTCACTACTTTTGAAAGACTGTAAAACACCTAATCAAAGAAGAAAAACTGTTCCTTGAGCTTTATTGGAACAGTATAAGGTAGACGACAGGTCAAAATGGCAGGTGATTAAGAAACAAAAACAGAAAATGCTAGAAAATCTCAGCAGGTCTGACAGCATCTGTGGACAGAGAATAGAGCTAACATTTCAAATCGGGATGGGAGTCACCCAGACTTGAAACATTAGCTCTATTCTCTCCACAGATGCTGTCAGACCTGCTGAGATTTTCCAGCGTTTAGTCTATTTGTTTCAGATTCCAGCATCCACAATGATTTGCTTTTACCTAAGTGATTAAGCTCCGGTATGTGCTTAGAGACTGGTGTCTCAACAAAAAAAATCACCCAATTTGTGATTGGTCTCGCTAATGTGGAGGAGACCACATGGAATGCTTAATGTTGAGGCAACGGTAAATCCCCATCAGCTGAAGGGGAAGTAATTGTCCTGATTTATTATGACTTGTGTTATTTCAAAAGTAGTCATCCACTTGGTGCTGCAATGCACAAGCAGCATAGTTTGCTGAGCAAATTTATCCTGGTGCTCTAACCTCATAACTGGTGAGAGGCCATCATAAAAGCAAGGTCAGTAAATCTATTTTGCAAGCAAAATGCTAAATTTTCATAATTTTTAATGGTTAAGAATAAACAGGGTTTTCTAGGTAATATTTCACGAAAACAATTTCCTCAACTTGGGCTTTTGAATAAGATTTAATTTATTTTTGTCATGTATTGGGGTATAGTGAAAAATATTGTTTCTTGCATGCTAGACAGACCAAACATACCATTCATAGAGTACATAGGGGAGAAGGAAAGGAGAGGGTGCAGAATATAGTGTTATTGTCATAGCTGGGGTGTAGAGAAAGATCAACTTAATATAAGGTGGATCCATTCAAAAGTCTGATGGCAGCGGGGAAGAAGCTGTTCTTGTGTTAGTTGGTACGTGACCTCAGACTTTGTATCTTTTTCCTGACAGAAGAAGGTGGAAGAGAGTAGGGTGTGTGGGATACTTGATTATGCTGGCTGTTTTTCCGAGGCAGCGGGAAGTGTAGGCAGAGTCAATAGATGGGAGGCTGGTTTGCGTGATGGACTGGGCTTTGTTCACAGTTTGCGTGATGACTTGCAACAATCACAAAGCTGTACATGAAATTTGAAAATCACTTCAAATTTAAAAAATCTGGCCACCAAATTTTCTGAAGTTGTGTTGAGATTTATATTATCCCATCTCTTTTGTATATTGCATGGAAAGTTAAATTAGCTTCCAAAAGTGAAAATGTGGCTGCCATTGTGTCAGTTTAGGTGAAAATTGACTCTTGCACTCTTTTTCTCAAAATTTCAAAACTTGGATGGAATGATTCAGGAATGTTGGCACAATTTAAATGAATGTTAATACTTAAGCCAGGCTTTTGACATTGTTGGCACATGGTGACCTACATGCATTTTAAGAATCCAGGATCATTGAGATAGAATAAGGAAACTGATGCTTATTACTTTATAAAGAAAATAATATCAACTTTATTTTCACTGTAGTTTGGTGGCAACCCCTTTGCATCTTTGGTGAGTAGCCCTGATGCAGGCAATCAGCCGTCACGAACAGAGAACCGAGACCCCTTGCCCAACCCCTGGGCGCCACTGTCGAGTTCACAGACACCTACAAGTACAACAACTAGTGGAACCACGAGTCAGCCCACAATGTCAGGCCTTGGAGCTGGATTGGGAGGTAAGGTTTTTTTTGTCTAATGGTTTAAGATCTGAAGAGAATATAAACATAATTTAATTTGGTAGCTTTATATATTTCCATAAGTTTAAAATCAGAAAATGCAGTATTTGCTGAAAATTCATTAGTGGGTGCAATTTACTGATTGGTAACTAGCGTACTGAGGAATAGTCCAGGACAATGGTAGAATTGCATTTGAGTATTTGTTGTTTTTTGTGTTCTGCAAAGGAAACCCCATCCTGCATGGAAAGTGGCTGGTTGTTTGTACAACACCTTTTTATAGTTTGTAATATTTTGATGCTTCTCAAGAGAAGTTTCCAAAGGCAGACAATGCAGCATAAAAAAAGCTCAATATAGCACCTTTTTCTAAATTGGCATTGCTGCCATTGAGAACTTTCCTGTACTATGCTGTAATGATATATACAGAAGTGCCAAGTGGAAGCCTGGTATTTTTTAATGTCAGGCATCTCCTGACAGGAAGACTATTTTTCTTCTTCTATTTCCCATTTAATCTCTTATTTTATTTTACTCTGTTCTTTCCTATTTTGTTCTCTTCCTCTTTACCTCTCCCATGCCCCCACCACCTTTGTACTCATCTTGGGAGTAGGAGCTCAGTGCCATAGGCAAACTATTGGAGCACCCGTCACCAGCTTGTATTTGTGAAGTCCTAATCTTATTAAATAATCTATTCCACAGCAGGATCTGGTATGTTCAACACGCCAGGCATGCAGAGCCTACTGCAGCAGATCACAGAAAACCCACAGCTAATGCAGAACATGCTCTCAGCGCCTTACATGAGGAGTATAATGCAATCTCTGAGTCAGAACCCTGACCTTGCAGCACAGGTACAGACCCAGATATCTCAATGTATTTACTATAATTTAACTGTACCAAACAAAGCTTGTATTTAAGTATTTATCATGTTGAAATATCTATTTCTCACTTTTTAAGTACAGCAATAAACATGAATTTGACCACCATTCTGTTCCAGCAATATCCGATAAGCAATATCAAGATAAATTAACAAGTTAACATTTTTTTGGTGATGTTAGTTGAGGGAAGGGTCTGGGCTATGAGAATTAGGAGAGTTTCCTATCCTAACTAGTAATACAGCTAAGCTTTTTAACGTCCACCTTGGGCTTCTGTTTAATGCCTGATCCAAACAACAGCACCAGTGACTCTGCAGCACTTGTTCACTACTGCAGTGTCGTGTCAGCCTAAGTTGTGATGTGCCAGTGTGGAATTTCAAACCATTTTATAGCCCAGCATTAAAGTCACTAACTGACATTTCAAGCTATACTGGTTAACAGCTTACTTTTTTAATGCTGGTAACTAACTGGTCACTTATTAAAACCTTAGTGTTCAAAGGTCCAGAGTAATGAGCATGAGCTTTGAATTGTATTGCAAAATTGTGTTGCGTAGACCTGATGTTTATTATTTCCTTCCTTCCTTCCATCATAAGATCAGAAGTGGGGATGTTCGATTTGCACAATGTTCAGCACCATTCACGACTCCTCAGATACTGCAGCAATCTGTGTCCATATGCAGCAAGACCTGGACAACATTCAGGCTTAGGCTGATAAGTGGCAAGTGACACCTGTACCACACGAGCCAGGCAATGACCATCTCCAACCAGAGTGAATTTATCCATCGTCCCATGACATTCAATGGCATTATCATTGCTGAGTCCCCACAATCAACATCCTGGGGGTTACCATTGACCTGAAACTGAACTGGACTAGCCATATAAATACTGTGGCTACAAGAGCAGGTCAGAGGCTAGGAACTCTGCAGCGAGTAACTTGCCTCCTGACTCTCCAAAGCCTGTCCACCATCTACAAGGCATAAGTCAGGAATGTGATGGAATACTTGCCTGGATGAGTGCAGCTCCAGCAACACTCAAGAAGCTTGAGACCATCCAGGACAAAGCGGCCCACTTGATTGCCACCCCATCCACCACCACCTTAAACATTCATTCCCTTCACCACCGACGTACAGTGGCAACAGTGTGTATCATCTACAAGATGCTCTGCAGCAAGAACCTAAGGCTGCTTTGACAACACCTTCCAAACCCAAGACTTCTACCACTTGGAAGGAGAGCAGATGCATGGGATTACCACCCCATGCAAGTTCCCCTCAGCACAGCATCTTGACTTGGAACTATGTCACCGCTCCTTCCCTGTCGTTGGGTTAAAATCCTGGAATTTCCATCCTAACAACTGTTTACCTATACTATATGAACTGCATTGGTTCAAGAAGACTGCTCACCAACACCTTTTCAAGGGCAGTTGGGGATGTGCAACAAATACTGGCCTAGCCAGTGATGCCCACTGCCTTTTGAAATAATAAAATTATTTTAGCTGCTGTGGTTTTAAGATGTCCAGTTTTATATTGACTTTATAATCGCTTTTTTTGCAGTGCAATCAACACCTAATTTACTCCTTTTTCTCCCTTCACCCTTTTTCCCCCATAATATCAATTGACCAAATGTCCATAGTTCATGCATCAGCTGAGAATTATCCACAGGTTATTTGATGGTGGAGGCCCATCATGGCTAAACTTGATCCTGCTCTAATCCGATGTCGGTGAACGCGCATATTTCTGCAGCGGTCACTGGATATCTATAAGAGCAGAATCCACTTTTTGTAATCTCCCCTATCTATGCTGGCCTGGGAAGAGGACAGATTGTAGTGTCCATTGCTACCTCCAAGCTCACTTTGAATGGTAAACACTTTTGTGTATGTTTAACTTGCCATTGAGCTAAAAACCTATGTCTTTACTGTCTAAAAAGGTATAGGTACCACAGTTGCAGATTAGGTTGCCAGTCATATTTGAAGAAATTTGTATGCTTCCAAGCATTCAACCCTAAACTACTTGGATGCCAAATAACATTCGCCATCCAAGAGTTTGTTTTGCATGATTGCATCAACATCCTGACGTTGACAGTAACTGGCTGAGGTAATACTTTTTCCCCTAAGTGAAGCCTCTCCATTTGGCTGTACCTTCCATTACTTTTTCTGCCCAGATTGTGGCGGTGTAGCTTTTATTATTGAATCACAACTTGATCTGCCCCTGTACCCCTGTGGCATTTTCTCCTCCTATGAAGCATCTTGCATGCTTTCACCTTTTTCTCATTTAAAATTCTTATCTTCTACCACCCACTCAATTATCTAAAAATGTTCTCACCCTGAAATATCCTCACTGCTTTCCTTCCTCAACCTCTGCACCAAGTGACTTATTCCTGGTGATTTCCACCTCCATTCTCAATTCCTCATAGAAACCCTACAGTGCAGAAGGAGGCCATTCGGCCCATCAAGTCTGCACCGATCACAATCCCACCCAGGCCCTCCCCCCACATATTTTACCCGCTAATCCCTCTAACCTACGCATCCCAGGACTCTAAGGGACAATCAACCTAACCCGCACATCTTTGGGAGGAAACCGGAGCACCCGGAGGAAACCCACGCAGACACGAGGAGAATGTGCAAACTCCACACAGACAGTGACCCGAGCCGGGAATCGAACCCGGGACCCTGGAGCTGTGAAGCAGCAGTGCTAACCACTGCGCTACCGTGCCGCCCTCCTCTTGAGTCCGCTTCCCCCTAACCTCCCTTAATCTCTCCCTGCAAATAAACTCCCCAACTGATCTGCACAGCAACCTCCTTGAACTTTCCATCTCATGTGGCCTCCTTGTCTTTTCGTGTCAATCACCGATAAGGCTGTCTTTGCTTTATTGCTCTCCACTCTCCTCCCCCCTCTCTCTCTCAATTCTACTTGCTTCTGGAAAAACATTCTCTCCTAACAACAGCAATTTGAAAATCTCAACCATCTAGCCTTTGGCCTTCTGTCCCAACATTTCTGCAGCTACCAATTTGTTTAATTACAGGCTAACTTCAAGCTTTGATGTCTCCCACTCAATTGAACCCATTACTTTGTCTTCCTGGTTAGGGCCCTCATCTCCCTCAAGGCCAAGGGACACATTTTTTAAAAAAATACTTGCTTTTATACTATCGTCAGATATCTCTCAGCACTTTGTAACCAATGAAATACTCTTTTGAAGTGTAGCCACTCTCATAATGTAGGAAATGTAGCAGCTAGTAAGTGAAAATGAGCAGACAATTTTCTTTTGTGATGTTGATTCAGGGATAAATCTTGACCAGGACACTGGGGATACTACTATTCCGTTTTCAGAATAGTGCTGTGGGATTTTTTTTTTACATTTGCCTTGGAGGGCAAACAGGGTCTCATCCAAAAAAATGGCATCTCTGTCGGTGCTGCATTCCCTCTGTACTGCAATGATATGTCAGCCTTGATTTTCATGCTGCAAGAGGGTTATCAACTGAGCTACCGCTAATACAACAATGTGTGTCTGTCTAATGTCTTTAATGTAATAACAAGTCCCAAGGCGTTTCACAGATGTTATAAAGTAAAATAGGTTACTGAACTATATATGCAAATATTAGGGCAAGTGGTCGAAAGATTGTTCATTGAGGTGGGTTTTAAGGAGTGTCTTAAAGGAGGAAACTGAGTTGGAGAGGTTTAGGGAGGATATTCCAGAGCTTAACGCCCAGGCAGCTGAAGGCATGCCCACCAATGGTGGGGCAGTTATTATTAGAGTATTATTTAAATGGTGATAGATTGGGAAATATTGATGTATAAAAGGGACCTGGGTGTCCTTGTACACCAGTCACTGAAAGCAAGCGTGCAGCAGGTGGTAAAGAAGGCAAATGGTATGTTGGCCTTTATAGCAAAAGGATTTGAGTACGGGGGCAAGGATGTCTTAGTGCAGGGCCTTGGTGAGACCACAGCTGGAGTATTGTATGCAATTTTGATCACCTTCCCTAAGAAATGATATATTTGCCATTGATGGAGTGCAACAACGATTCACCAGATGATTCATGGAGTGGCAGTCTTGTTATATGGGATTATGGGTTGGTAGGGCCTGTATTCACTAGAATTAGGAAGAATGAGGGGGGATCTCATTGAAACTCTGACAGCTGGGCAGACTGGATGTAGGGATGATTTCTCTGACTGGGAAACCTTGAACAAGGGGTCACAGTCTCAGAATACAGGGTAGTCATTTAGAACTGAGATGAGGAGAAACTTCTTCACTCAGAGGGTGGTGAACCTGTGGAATTCTGTACCACAGAAGACTGTGGAGGCCAAGTCATTGAATATATTTAAGAAGGAAATAGATTTCTAGACTCTAAATGTGTCAACAGGTATGGGGAGAGCACAGGGATATGGCATTGAGATAGATGATCAGCCATGATTGTATTGATTGGTGGAGCAGGCTCAAAGGGCCGAATGGCCTAGTCCTATTTTCTATGTTTCTAATTAAAATTGAAAATATTTAAGAGGATAGAATTAGAACAGTACATTTATCTTGATGGGTTCTGGTGCTCTAAGACATTCAAGATAGAGAGAGGAGAAGCAATGGATAGATTTGAGAATTTAACAATTGAGGCATTGTGTAACAGGGAGCCAGTGTAGATCAGTGAGCATAGGGATAATGAGTGAATGGCATTTGTTGTGAGTTATGACATGGGCAACATAATTTCAGATAACCTCAAATTTACAGAGGGCAGAACTTGGGAGGCCAGCAAGGAATGTTTTGCAACAGTCAAGAGCTAGCGAAAGCATGGATGAGGGTTTCAGAAGCAAATGAGTTGAGGCAAGAGCAGAGTTGGCCAATGTGATAGAGTTGGAAAAAGTTTGTCTTGGTGATGGCGTAGAAAATTAGGACACCAAATTGTAAAACTCAGTTGCTAGGAGGAGGGATTGTCTTTTGGTGTCCATTGAGTTTGTGGTGAGGACTGAAAACAATAACTTCAGCTCTCCGAATATTTGGTTGGAGGAAATTTTCAGCTTATCCAGTGCTTGATGTGGAACAATGCATCTGACAATTTGGAAACTGGAGGGGTTTGGAGAAGTGATTTGAGATAAAACTGGATGTCATTAGTATACATTTGGAAACTGGTGTTGTTTTCAGAATGTGCTACTGAGGGGCAACATGTAGATGAGAAATAGAATGGAGCCAAGGATATATCCTTTGTGCCTGCCAGAGGTAACTGCTGGAGCAGGAGGAGAACCCATTGTAAATACTTCGACTATGATTAGGTACATAAAGATTGAAGTGAATGCAGTCTCCTCCAGTTGATGAGGAGGGAGAGGAATGGAGATGTGATCAATGTTGCAAAGGCTATAAAGGTTGTGAAGAACCAGGAGGGATAGTTGAGAGACACATAGAATGTCATTTGAAAGTTTGACATAAGCCTTTTGATACTGTCAGGGCAGAAATCTGGTTCGAGGGATTTAAGCAAGGAGTTCCACTGCCTGCAGCCTTTGACAGGTTGACCACATCCTGCTCCTCCAACACCTTTCCACTATCGTCTAACTGGGTGGGACTGCGCTCTTTTCGTTGCATTCTTGTCCCAGCCAGAGAATCACTTGCAATAGACTGTCTTTCTGCTCCCGTTTGGTTACTTCTGATACTTCCCAAAGATCTTTTCTTGATCCCTTCCTATTTCTCATCTCCATATTGCCTCTTGGCAACATCACCTGAAAATGCAGTGCCAGTTTCCACCACATCCATCTCTCTCACCATCGGGTCTCTTGACCTCTCCTATGTTTCTATAAATTGTCAGAATGATTGTCCAACATCCATTACAGATTGCACAAAGCTTTCCGCCAACTAAATATTGGGAAAACTGGCAGCATTGTCTTTGGTCCCTACCACAAACTTGTAGCCTTCAAGAGACTTTCAGCACCCTAGCAAATGTGTGAGGCTGAACTAAACTCTTTGCAACCTTGCGGGTCTTATTTCACTCCAAGATGAGCTTTCAGCCAGATAATCCACGCCATCAACAAGGCCATCTATTTCCACCTCTGTAACATTCAGCTCATCTACTGAAACCCTGATTTATGTTGTTACCTCTTGACTTGACAATTCCAGCACATTCTGGCCAATCATGCACATTCTACTGTTTGTGAACTTGGGGTCTGCCTGTGTCCTAACTTGCCAAATTCACTTCATCCATCACCTGCATGCTTGTTGACCTACATTGTCAAGCAATGGCTCAGTTTTAAAATTCTCATTCTTGTTTTCAAATCCCATTTTATCTCTAATCTCCAGCCATGCGACCCTCAGATACCTGTGCTCCAATTCTGACCTTTTTTGAGCATCCCTGATTGTAATGACTCCTCAAGATCCCTCAACCGGGATTCATGTCACACTATCTGTAACCCCCACAACTTGCCTGGACTTGCAAAGTCTCACTAACTTTCCTGTCTGGAAACAATACACATCTCTTTAACCTGTGCTTAATGCTCTCTCCATTCACATTGTCTGTATCTTTAAAACTTGATTAGCTGTAAAGACTCGCATTCCAATCATTATTCATGTAAATTGAGTTTGTGTCTTTGTATGCCCTGTTTGTGATCAGAACTCCCACCCACCTGACTAAGGAACAGCCAGTTCCGAAAGCTAGTGGCGTTTGGAACCTGTTGGACTTTAACCTGGTGTGTCTCCACCATTGGCAGCCATGCACAATCATGCCTTTAGCTAACCTGGGCCTTACGTTCTGGAATTCTCTCCCTAAATCTGTTTCTCTTTCTTTCTTTCGTCCTCTGAGGCGCTCCTTAAAACCTACTGTTGAAACTGAGCTTTTGGTCATCTGCCCTTATGTTTTATTATGTAGCCTGGTGTTAAATTTTGTGTTTTAACTCTTCTGTGATGTATCTTGCAATGTTTTACTACATTAAAGGTGCTATATAAATACCAGTATCTATTGTTGTCAAACTCGATAATTTGTGAGGAGTATTCTCCTGAACAGTGTCTTTGTAGGAGTCAAAAGGTTCAAAGTAAGACTAACAAGATGTCCATTTGGAGCTGATCTTGTCATAGACCTCAAGTGACCAGGTGGTTCTTCCTTTCCTGATTTTATGTAATTACTTCATTGAAAACAAACTGAAATTAGACCCAATGGGGACGCTTAGTTAAGAATCCCCTTAAAGCAATCATTTTGACCAAGTTTTTAGTAATTCCTACCAATATCTCCTTTAGCTCAGCATCTATTATTTTCTGAATACGCATCTGAGAAGCGCCCTGAAATGTTTTTGTGTTAAAAGAGTATACAAGTGTAAGGGATTTGAAGAGGGCATAAAATATGTGGTACTAGTTGGAAGGGAGCAGATGCTGTGTGACATTTTCATTAAGTTGTTTAGTGTGTCTCTGGTATACGATGGGTAACTTGATTTGAAGAGGAAGATGCCACCAAAGCTGAACAGTGGGAAATATAGGCCAGAGTTTTCCAGCTGTTCACGCCAGTAGAATCTTCTGTTCCATAATATAAACAAAACTAATTGCCTAATTAATTTAATCCTGATACACGATGGTGCACCCCCACCGTGGGTTGCTGGCAGTGTGGGGTGGAGTCAATGCGAAATCCCACTGACAGCGGTGGGAAAAGAAGATCCTGCCACCAGCAATTGGCACGCCACCTCCCACTGTGAGAAAGATGCTATGGGGAAGCCAGAAAATTTCCCCCATAGTTTTTTAAATCATAGAAATGAAATTGTAATGAAAATATTATTAAAGATGCAATCAAATTTGAAGTGGTTCTTTCCAGGTTGAAGTTGAAATGTGAACTTCCCCATAGTGTTGAGATTTCTGTCAAGTGGGATTTGTGCTAACAAGGTTCCCTTGTAACAGGAATATCAGGAAACAAACATTTTTTTCAAACAAATGAACTAAGGCAAATCTTTCTCGTATGTTGCAGATCATGCTGAACAATCCACTGTTTGCAGGAAACCCCCAGCTGCAAGACCAAATGAGGCAACAGATCCCTAACTTTCTGCAGCAGGTAAGTAAGTTTGTTTCTGGCTTTACGCATTTCCCTATTTACTGAATCACTTGCTACATTCACATTGAACTTTGGAAGTTGTAATTTGAGAGCAATTGGAAGGTGTTAAGCTGTTTGTATTTGTAAATATGTGGCTGTATTGATTTTGTATAAGTTGTGTGAATACTCCAGAATAAAATGGTCTGTTATGGCATAGCTACACCAAAAACCTGGAGCTGTTCTGTAACAGTTTAATCTTTGCTAATGCATCAAGATTAAATTAATTAGATAATTAGTTTTGTTCATATTGTGCTTTGCATGTTTCACAATATGCAAATAAAAACATTCAATTCACTGTAGTCTCACATCCACAACTTTGTTTAATCCTTCTCAAAACATTGTGGTATCATCTTCAATCCAACTTCTGTCTATTTTCATCTGCAAGCCTCTGGGTAGATCTACTGTTTCTCTGAAACCTAAATCACCTCATTCTGGGGTTTCCTTTCTTCAGCTTTCCCACTGCCTTGTGTAATACGAAATATGGTTACTTGCATTTCCTTCATTGAGTCCTGGAGAGGAAAAATTTACTTAAACTCTGGTAGACTTGAGCAGCTTGTGTGAAGATGTGCAATCTAGCGTCAGTGTTGAATGTTTTACTGAATTGTTAGTGTGCTGTGGTCTTAAAGTTTGTGATGTAGCAAATAAATGAACCCCAAAGTACCATGTTCTCATAATTCCAGATGCAGAACCCTGAAACGTTGTCTGCTATGTCAAACCCAAGAGCCATGCAGGCTTTACTACAGATTCAGCAAGGCCTGCAGACATTGTCTACTGAGGCCCCAGGACTTCTGCCAGGGTAAGAGCTTTGTTGTGAAATAGTAGCTACGCATTTACTACATAAATAAAAATGGGATGTTAAGGCCTTAGCATACTATTGTCGCTGCTTTACTTTGTGTTGTAAATATTATGTAATACTGAGAAGCCAGCATAATCATGCTGGTGTTTATGCTCCCCATGAGCCTTCTCCCATCCTTCATTTAACTCCATCAACACATGCTCCCATTTCTTCCTGCCTCGTGTTAGTTCCAAATGTGCCAGTTATCTTTAATGTATCCAGCAAGTGCATTGATTACTGGAGGTTAATAAGGTTTGAATTAAAGTATTATATGAAGAACAGACATCAATTTTGGCTTTTAATCAATCCTCTTAGTTTTTTACAATTTCCCTTTCCACAGCTACAGATTTGGTTGGGTTAGTCCATTGTGCATCTAACTAATATAGGCAGTCATTACATTAAAAAGTTCAAAAATGGCCCCTACACCGCCTTGTATTGCTTCTCTTGGTTAGAAAATAGCTGATTTGCATCATTTAACAAATCCGATTACTTATCATGAGTTTTAGCAAAGAACAAAAAACAACCAAGGAACTGTCCACTTCCTTGATACAAGTGCCCTGCACCTTCAGTGAAGATTATTTTTGGAGGATTTTAATGCGAGTTGTGAATATGTTACTGTATATGCCTTCACAGGACATTGTTCTGCTCGTGCGTTTGTAACCATTTTTGCAAAAAAGCTTGCTATATTGCTTTTGCTCTGTTAAAGTTTTTATTGTTCAATGATTTGATATGATTTAATTTCTGCTATGTTTAACTTGTTACTCTAACAGCTGCCATTTCAATTTCATTAATATATATAGTCAAATCGTTATCTGGCATGAGCAGAGAATGGATTGTGCTGGTAAATCAAAAATGCCAGTAAATAAAGAATTACAATTACCAATGGAATACAGTGCAATACTTGCAGCATGAACTAATGTGCAATACTTGCAGCATGAACTAATGTGCAAGTACTCTGGAAGATCAATATTCTTTTTGCTTTTAAATCTTTAACAGTACATCAAAATATAAAATAATACACGATACAGATACATGTTCCAGATAACTTTGTAATTGCTTCCAGTTGATTAAGTGACTGTTCATATTAGGGAAACATCAGAAATTCCAGTTGGTAGAATGCAGAATAACAAAGTTTATTAGAAAATGTTCTGAACTCTTGGCAACATATCCCAAAGTTGTTTTTTACTGAAGAGTTTGTGCTTATTACAAATATTAGCCTAAAAGTGGCACAGTTACAGGAAGGATGTAAGTAAGATTGAAAGAGTGCAGAGAAGGTTCACAAGGATGTTGCCGGGACTTGAGAAGCTGAGTTACAGAGAGAGATTGAATAGGTTGGGACTTTATTCCCTGGAGCGTAGAAGATTGAGGGGAGATTTGATAGAGGTGTATAAGATTTTGATGGGTATAGATAGAGTGAATGCAAGCAGGCTTTTTCCGCTGAGGCTAGGGGAGAAAAAAACCAAAGGGCATGGGTTAAGGGTGAAAGGAGAAAAGTTTAAAGGGAATATTAGGGGGGGCTTCTTCACGCAGTGAGTGGTGGGAGTGTGGAATGAGCTGCCGGATAAAGTGGTAAATGCGGGGTCACTTTTAACATTTAAGAAAAACTTGGACGGGTTCATGGATGAGAGGGGTGTGGAGGGATATGGTCCAAGTGCAGGTCAGTGGGACTAGGCATAAAATGGTTCGGCACAGACAAGAAGGGCCAAAAGGCCTGTTTCTGAGCTGTAATTTTCTATGGTTCTATTCTAGGCACACTGTTTGTGATGTAGCTTTGGGAAATGTTCTACATTGTACTGTGAACTGAATGTTAATATCTCACTTGTCCCATGTTGGCAGGTTTGTTCAAAGTATTCTGTTCTATCTTTCTCTTTTAAGATATGGCAGTGGTATTGGAGGAATTGGCACAGTTCCCCCCAGTGCAAATGAAAATACTGGCGGAGCAGGTGGAACAACAGGAACTGATAGCGGACAGCAGCATTTTGTGCAGCAGATGTTGCAAGCATTAGCTGGAACAAACTCCCAGGTAGTATGAAATGAGTGAAACTTCAATTGGTCAGTAATTCTGGTGTGACATAATATGCACCAAATTCCAGTCTCAAGGAAGGATAGCTGTAATTATGGTATCAAAATGAAATCCAGCTGTTCATAAAACAATTGCATCATAATTATAATTTTATAATTACCTTTAATATTGGAGCATTATTGGATTTCTAGGATGAAATCCTAGTTGGGAAAAGCCTGGCAGTTCTTTGTGGCTTCTTCACAACACCTTTATTGAGATCAACACGGGCAATTTTAGGAATAGAACTTTGTAGCGAGTCATGCCATATAGCACACTTGTGTCTGTATTCACCCGAGAAGAGAATAGTGCCAATGTTATAGTGTGGGGGGTGGGATTAGAGAATTTGGTTAGGATTAGACTGAAGAAGAGGTGATTAAATGTCCTCAAAAGTAGAAAGGACAGCCGGTCTGGATGGGATGCATCCTGGGTTGCTGAGGGAAGAGTAGAAATTGCAGAAGTTCTGGCCACAATCTTCCATGCCTTAGGGACCTGGTGCCAGAGGGTTGAAGGGCTAAAAATGTTATGCTCTTGTTTTCAATAAAAATAATCAATTGTTCACAGAACACCAGTGATGCAGTGATTTTTTTTTTTTTGTTGCCTTTACATGTCGCTGCTGAGCAGACTTTGACTCCAAATCCTGAAGTACAGTTTCAGCAACAACTTGATCAGCTCAGTGCAATGGGATTTCTGAATCGTGAAGCCAACCTTCAAGCTCTAATAGCAACTGGTGGAGATGTCAATGCAGCCATAGAAAGGCTACTGGGTTCTCAACCGTCTTAGCAATCTTTCTGCAGCTTGCAAATAAATTGTAATTTATTTTTGATATAACAGCAGTTAAATCTTTAAAAACAAATGCTCTTTTCAGCTTGACTTTTGAGGTTCAGTCTTGCAGTTGGAGTTGGAGATGGAGATAATTGCATTATAATAAGTGAGTACACAGAGGCATTTGTATAGTACAAGAGCATTGGGATTTAATGTTTTTTTGAGTCAGGCCAAGATGTTGCATGCGTAGAAATTTTCTGTTCCGTTTGTAACTTTTGAAAACTTAGATGAGTCATGTGAATAGTTTTTTTTGGTCTGACCTGAAAATCTGTTTAAATCTCAAGTTTTGCTGTTAACTAGCAGCCTCTGATAGCAATTTGTATAGAACAAAGAAGACTTGCAAGAGATGCAGACAAAACTGATCAAAGCTGCAGTGTCTGACAGCCCATAGCATATTGTAAACGAAGCATGCATTAAAGCAAATACATCCAAAAGACTAAATGCAGAATACCACTGAATCTAATATTTATTACTTTGCTTTATATGCAAAATGAAATGCATAGAAATGTACTTCATTACATATTATTTCATTGAAAATTATTCAATACCTTTCTAGTCTTGTTGAATGCAATTGCAGTGGTTTTGAGCTTCCTAATTTTGGATGACTTCAATTCTTTGTGCAGCTTTAATAAGCACCTTACTGTAAACAGTGTGCTTTCAACTACAGCAGATTGGCTTTGGCCAGTAAAATTCTAGCATACTGTATGTGCATTATAATTTGGGATGTCACTTTTTCTTTCCAAGTGTCATTTGTGATATTAATCTAATTATTTCTCTGAACTGCCTTGTACAAAATATTTAACCTGTCTGTTTTTATCAGTAGTAATTACTTAAGTGCACAGACCATTAAAACCAAATTAAAAATAAATTGTTTTGTGCCGTTTCTTAAAAAACAATGTATTCGATCTCTTAACTATTCCTGTGAGAAGATTTATGGTCAGTAATCTTGCAGCTGTCATTTGATTATGTGGCTTTTGAAAATTACTGTCATGACACTTAAGATAAACACAGAGGAAAGTGTTGATTATCTGGGGCTTGGGAAGACAGCTCAAGTTTGGAATTAACATTGGCATAATGGAAGGATCGACTCCTCCATATAATACGTAATATTGGGCTGCTAACTTGGCTATTCCATTTTGGGGCCTTGTAGGTAAATCAAGGTAATTTTAACTACTAAACTGCTGAAATCAGTCAGCGCACATTTGTATCATGTGTTTTAAGCTCCAGATAGGTACGGAGTATTTTTTTTAATTGTTCTAGATTTTTAACAATGTAATTTTCATGTAGGTGGAGTGTGATGTGCTAAATGCAACGTGTTTATATATCCTTTATTAACAGTTCTCCTGTGTACTAGTTCATATATTTATATATTATGGGGAAAGAGTATGGGAAGTGGGAGCTTTAGGGCAACTCTTTAAGATAGCCTAAATGGGCCAAATGGCTGCCTCCTGCAATCTATTATTCTGTGATTCTATAAAAATGAGCATATTTCCACGGTTGGAAAGAAGTTTTCAAAAGATCTCCAAGAAGATGAAGTAAATATTAAGAGATTAATGGAAACAAACTGGCGTTTTTCTTATTGTGGGTAATGTTTATTCCTTACTACATTTGTGTAAATGACTCTACATTTAAGCTCTTTACTATCCATCTGTGCAGTGTCAGGGCTTTTTGTAGGCATTGCTCAAGTAATTTGCATTTTTTCTCTACTATCGCTGCAACAATATTCAGTACTATCATAAATTGAAATGTCTAGAGATGCGCCACCATTTCAGAACAACACCACATAATAGTGTTTGCAATTGCCTGTACTCAAAACTGTGATCGTTCATATAAACACAAATTCAACTATTATAGCCACTTAGAATGCATTACAACACGTAAATATCTGGGCCGGAATTTCACCGTCCCGCCCGCCACGGAATCGGAGTGGGCGAGGGGCGGACAATGGAAATGTCTGTTGACCTCAGCGGGATTTTTTGGTTTTGGGACAAACGAAGCCATAAAATCCAGCCCATGATCTGAGTCTTTTTCAACGTGGCAGTTTTTTTTCTTTACTGTGTCTCTTTTCAGCATGGTGACTTGACAGTTATGGGATATTGTCTTTTTAGTATGTATATTTTTTTATTTGAAAATGATCTGAACAGCTTTAGCAGTTAATGTTTTGGCTTGTCAGCCCGAGCCCTGAACTGGCATATTTCTCTCTTCTCTTCAATCTCCCCATATGCCGTCTGAGCTCATCGTGTCTGTGAGACCCATCTTTTGCTCCTTCAAACTATTCCCACTAAACTGTTGATCATCCAACTTCCCTTCTGGCTCCAATTTTAGCAGACATTGTTCTTTTTCCTCAGATATTGTCCCTCTCCTCAAAAAGAACAATCCTTCCCCATCTTGCAAACATCCATCCAAGCTACAGCTCCCCTTTCTCTCAAATTCTTATGTGTCACCTCCCAAATCTGTCCCCATCTTTCCCAGAACTCCATATTTGAATCCCTCCAATCATGTTTATGCCCTTGCCAAGGTACAAAAAGTGATGTTTAAGGTCACAAATGGCAATTTAATGACTCTGACAAAGGTAAGCAATCCATCCTTGATCTCCTTGACCGGTTGACATTCACCAATGCCCCTCCACTGTCATCTAGCTTGGTCAGACTGCTTTTACCTGTTTCCATTCTTGTATATCGTAACCAGAATTTCATTTGCAATGATTCTCTCCTCCTGCATCGCTACCTCTAGTGTCCCTCGAGGCTCTACCTTTGGCCCCTTCCTATTTCTTATATACCCGTTGCTTCCAAAAATGCAGATTTAATTTTCACTAGTACATTGAAGACACCAAGCTATATCTCATCAGCACCTCTTTTGACTCCTCCTGTTGCTAAGTTACCTCACTGCTTATCTGACATGCATTATCAATTAAGTAGAAATTTCTTCCAATTTAATATTGGGGAAACTGAAGCCATAGTTTTCAGTCCCCAATCCAAAATCCATTCTCTAACTACCAACTCTATCCCTCTTCCTGGCAAAAGTCTGAGACTAAACTATACTGTTGTCTCCTTGGTTATTTATTGGCCCCAAGAATAGCTTCTGACCTATTTACACTGACATTGAAATGGCCTATTTCAACCTCAGTAACATTGCCTGATTTTACTCATCTTGGCTCATCTGTTGACATTCATGCTTTTTATGCTAGCCTTGATCTCTAGTACGCTCCTGGCTGGACTCCTACATTCTATCCTCTGTAAGCTTGAGATCATCCAAAACCCTGAGACAAGACTTCAGAGCCCATGATCAGAAAGAAAAATCAAGGTGTGGCATCATGGGAAAACAGATAAAGTATTTTCTCTTTTTGCCTTCTGTAAATGAAGGAATTTCAATTGGAGTAGGTAGAATATTAACTTAAATTAAGAATATAAGCACAAGAAGGACTTGAGGCAATAATTTAAAATAATTGAAACACTAAAGGTGGCAAGACTGCTGATGTGTTGTAGCTGTTGTATGTGGCAGCTGGTGGACACCATGTGATCCATGGCAATCTGCAGCAAGTCTGCAGTTCGAGGAGCTTGGGCTTAGAGTTAATGAGCTGGAATCTGAACTTGGGATATGGTGATGCATCAGGGAGTGGAAAGTTACCTGAACACTTTATTCCAGGAGACAGTCACACCCCTTTGGCTAGATACTTCTGAATTGGTCTGTGGTCGGGGACATAAGGACGTACCTGCAACTAAGGCAGATATGGAGATTAGGAAGGTGGAAGTGGAGGGCCCTCAACCCTTGCAATTGTTCAATAGATTTGAGGTATTGCAGTTTATATGGATGAGTGTGGAATGGAGGAGTTGGCATAGGTACAATGGATCGAATGATGACCTTCTGCACTGCATTCTGTGACCGAGTGAACTGACCATGGTACCGTAGTGCAGAGAACTATTCAAGTGGGGGAGTAAATAGGAAGGTGAAAATAGTAGGGAATAGTATAGTCAGGGATAGACACAGTTCTCTGCAAGCAAGAGCATGAGTCCAGAAGGCTGTATTGCATGCCCGCTGCCAGGGTTAGGGACATCTGCTTGAGGCTGGAGAAAATCTTGTGGTCCATGTGGGTGCCAATGACATCGATAGGACAAGATGGTAATCTCTGGATTATTACTGGAACCATAAGTGGACTGGAGTAGCATAAATAGGCTTAGAATTGAATGCGTGACTCAAAGGTATGGGTGAAAAAGTTTTTGATTTATGGGGCATAGGCACCCATATTGGGGAAAGTAGAGCTAAGTATTTTAAAAAGGAAGAAGAGCAACTAAAATGAGTGTTCTCTTAAAGGGTGATACAGGGCTCTTGATAAGAAACAAGGAAATGGAAGAAGCGATGAACCGGTATTTTGTCTGTCTTCACTATAGAAAACACAAAAATCCAAAGAATATCAGGTAAAAGGGAGGAAGGAGAAACAATCACTTGTGAAAGGGCACTAGTAGAAATAAAGGCTGACAGTCCCCTTGACCTGAGAGCCTGCATCCTAGGACATTAAAAGAAGTGGTTGCAGAGATAGGTGTGTTGGTTGTGATCTTCCAAAATTCCCAGGATTCTGTGAAGGTCCCTATGGATTGGAAAATCTCAAATTTGACACCTTTTATTCAAGAAAGGACGGAGAAAGCAGGAAATTATAAGCCAGCTAGCATAACACCTGTCAAAATGCTGGAGTCTTATCACTATGGAGGTAATGGCAGGACATTTAAAACATTATAATACAATCAGACAAATGGTTTTGTGAAGGGAAATCATGTTTAATTAATTTATTAAAGTTCTTTGAGGAAGTAACAAATGGGTAAAGGGAAATCTAGGTATGGTGTACTTGAATTTCCAAAAGGCATTTGACTTTTATTACTGATTACTTTAAAACAAGTAAGTAAAGGCTGTAACATATTCGCGTGAATAGAGTACTGGAAGCGGAGATTGGGGATAAATGGATAATATTCAGGTTGGCAAACTGTAACTAGTGCAGTGGCATAGGGATCAGTGCTGGGGTCACAACTATTTACGATCTATAATGAATGCATGAAAGCTACATTTGATGATGACACAAAGGTACGAGAGTAAGTTGTCGAGAGAATATCAAGTCTACAAAGGGATTTAGTAGTAAGTGGGCAAAATTCTGTCAGGTGAAGTACAATGTGGGAAAATGAGAACTTCACTCTAGGATCCATGAAAAGAGTACAGGTGCCACTTAAGATCAAACAGTCAACCTAAGTGGCCCAAGGCAAAAACAGTACCCTAAGTCATATGTCTAAAGGTTGAATCTGAATTGATGAAACTTTTAGATACAGGAGTCTTAGAACCCGTCATCGCTAGTGACTGGGCAACCTCAATTGTGCCTATAATGAAATAGAATGTGACCTATACATATTTGTGGAGATTTCAAAACAACAATGAGTTTGGTTCTGTGTGCAGATCAATACCTGCTACCTTTGATTGACTATTTGTTTGCCAACCTAGCAGGAGGACAGAAGTTAAGTAAAATCAACCTATCACAGGCCTACCTGCAAATTAATATTGCAGCTGAATCTCTACCTGTTCACCATCCTATGTCACAAAATGATAGGATCTTATTAAAATGCATTTTTTTGTACAAATAAAATCAAACTGCCTTGTATTTTGTAAACTATGTCTGGGCAGCACTTAAGAGAAAGGAAAGAATAGGGTACAGGGTATTTGCAATTGATGCAATTAAGAGTGCTGTGAGCCAGAGAGCAGTTTGGATACAGGTGAGGTGTTGAAGAAATAAATATACATAGAAAATAGAAACGGGGGTAGGCCATTCAACCTTTGAGCCTACTCTGCCATTCATTATGATCATGGCTGGTCATCAAATTTAATACCCTGATTTCCCCCTCTCCATGTTTGGTTTTGATTTGATTTATTATTGTCACGTGTATTAGTATACAGTGAAAAGTATTGTTTCTTGCACGCTATGCAGACAAAGCATACCATTCATAGAGAAGGAAACGAGGGAGTGCAGAATGTAGTGTTACAATCATAGCTGGGGTGTAGGGAAAGATCAATTTAATGCAAGGTAAGTCCAGTCAAAAGTCTGACAGCAGCAGGGAAGAAGCTGTTCTTGAGTCTGTTGGTATGTGACCTCAGACTTTTGTATCTTTTTCCCCGACGGAAGAAAGTGGGAGAGAGAATGTCTGGGGTGTGTGGGCTCCTTAATTATGCTGACAGTGGGAAATGTAGACAGAGTCAATGGATGGGAGGCTGTTTGCGTGATGGATTGGGCTACGTTCATGACCCTTTGTAGTTTATTGCAGCCTTGGACAGAGTAGGAGCCATGCCAAGCTGAGATACAACCAGAAAGAATGCTTTCTATGGTCCCTTGCTCCCTTTAGCCCTATAGGCTATTTCTAATTCCTTCTTAAAATCAGACATTTTGGCCTCCACTACATCCTATGGTAGTGATTTCCACAAATTCACTACTCTGGGTAAAGAAATTTCTCCTCGGCTTCGTCCTAAAAATGACCCCGAGTTCTGGACTCCCCCACCATTGAGAATGTTCTGAATTTAACCTGTCTAATCCTGTTAGAATTTTATAAGTTTCTATGAGATTCCCTCTCGCTCTTCTAAACTCCAATGAATATAATCCTAACTGATGTAATTCCCTGTGTGATAATCCTGCCATCCCAGGAATCAGCCTGGTAAACATTCGCTGTACTCCCTCTATATCAAGAACATCCTTCCTCAGATAAGGACACCAAAACTGCACACAATACTCCACATGTGGCCTCACTAATGCTCTGTACAATTGCAATAAAACATCCCTATTATACTCAAATCCTCTCGCTATGAAGGCCAATGTACCATCTGCCTTTATTGCGTGCTGTACCTGCTCACTTTCAGTGGCTGATGCACTTGGACGTCAAGGTCCGAGTCTCCACCTCTCTCAATTTACATCCATTCAAGTAATAATCTGCCCTCCTATTTTTGTTACTGAAGTGGATAACTTCACGTTTATTTACATTGCACTACATCAGCCATGCGTGTGCCCACTCGCCCAGACTGAAGCATCTCTACATCCTCACAGCTCGCCCTCCTACCCAACTTTGTATCATCTGCAAATTTGGCGATAATACATTTAGTTCCCTCATCCAAATCGTTTATATACAGTGTGAACAGTGGGGTCCTAGCACAGATCCTTGCAGTACCCCATTAGTCACTGCCTGCCACTTGGAGCAGCAGAATGAAATAGAGGCAGCCATCTTCAGGAAACAACTCAGCTAAAGGCAAGCCAGTTTGTGCAAAATAATTTTTTTTTGCTGAACCGAAGACCATTCCCAAGTCCTGATCAATTGAGCTGTATGGTGTGGTAATCACTGGCTAGATTTGACCAATACGTTTATGGTTATGGTTCGGGAAACTGGGTCTCAGCAGAGTTTAGGATTATGGGGGAAAATATGCTTTAGGATTTTCAGTCTTTGAGGGACTAAATGCTTACTGTTAATTTGATGAAGTATAAGATTGTTCTCTGTAATTTTTAAAATCTTTATTCCACTTTAAAAGAGAGGTTTGAGTTCTCTCTGTTTCTACAAACATTTCTTGCTAATATCCAAAGAAAATACACCATTTAAAACACGCTCGCATGTAACATCAGCGGAGTTTCATAATATGCAACAAATGAAGGCTGTTCCGCTATCAGAGATGATCTTTTAGAATAACTTCAGCATTAGCTTTATTCCAATGGTCTGCACGCGTACAATGTTACCTTGGTAGCAGTGATCGATTGTCAATGAACAGGAACACTCACATAACCTAGAAACCCCATTGAAGTGCCCTCAGACGTATGGTCTTTGTGTCAGGAAAGATAAGTGTAACTTCAAAATATTATAATTAGGCCATGTGATCAATAGCAAGGGTTTGCACAAGACACTGAGGAAGTTGGAGGCTATCACTGAGGCTCAACGACCACACTGAATGTAACACAGTTGAGATTATTCCTAGGATTAATGAATTGTTATGGCAAATTTGTTTCAAATCTAGCAACCCTATTAAGTCATTGCATAATTTGTTGTGCACAAAACGAGCATGGCATTGGACACCAGATTGTGAGAAAGCACATCAATCAGTTAAAGAAATCCAGAGTAGCAAGGAGCTTCTTCTGGTGGCTTGGATTAGATATCCAGGTCATGGAAAAACCAGGACTGTGCCAGTCATGTGCCTGAGTAAAGAATGCATCACCATTATCCCCATTGCATCTGTGGGAACTGCCAAAATATCTTGGCAACATTTACACGTTAACTTCACAGGTCCATATGAGAGGCACATGTTCATGGTTATAGTTGATGCACATTCCAAATGGCCAATAGTTGTGTGAATTAAATCAACTATGCAACAAACCATTGAAAAGCTTGATGAGATTTTCACCAGATTTGGGAACCCAGAACATGTCGTGAATGAGAATGGGCCACAATTTACTGCTTAAGAGTTTGAAGATTATTTGAAGACAAGGTGCTAATTTTATGTGCAGATACCACTTATCACCCATCAATAGACAGGTTAGCCGAAAGATTTGTCAGTGCTTGAAGCATTCACTGAAACCCTCTAAGGACCAAGGTTCATTAGATTGCTGTCTGAACAGTTTCTTGGTGACATATTACAACAGCACACATGAGAGATTCCCAGCTTTGCTATTACTGAAGAGGAAGCTGAAAACTACCTTTGATCTGCTCTTAACACACGAGACATCTGTGATAGTAGAATGCAATCAGCAGTCGCAAAGCTTCAGAGAAGGTAATTCCGAAATATGCTTGTTTTGACAATGAGAGCAAGTTTTGGCATGCAGCTATACCACCAGTGAAAAGTGGGTTCTTGCATCTATATTGACTCCAATTGGCTCAAACTGGCCCCATCTCCTATCGAGAACAAACTGAAAATGAACTGGTGTGGGGATGACATGGATCAGCTGTTAGCTACATGAACCAATGTACCAGTACCATGTATGCCAGAACTACCACTGGATGAACCACCATCCATACCGTCAGATACAGTATCTGCGACTTCGAATCAATCGGCAGAAACCGAGATTGCTGAAGAATCTCTTGCTATTACCTGTCTTTCTTCTGCAAAAGAGACTTCTATACCTTCCAGGGTAGAAACATACCTCTAAGGTCAAGAACACTCAAATCCCTGAAGTACACAGGCAACCAGTAAGGAATAGATGCCCATCTGATCGTCTTTCCTATTTAATGTTATTACTATGTAATGATGCATTGCCTGCCCTTGTTTGATATCTGTTTTGATGACCATGTAAAATACCATGGTTATTTGTTATGAGACCTTCAAAGTAAAGGGGGATGGATGTTATATATTTGGGGCTGTAGTTGCCTTGTCACTTTTAAGTGTCTAGTCACGTGTATGGTTTGTGATGTAATCGGCTGCTTCTAGATCACGCCTCGGTAGAGTCGATTTCTTATCAATAAACCTGTGTTGTTTTCACTCAACCCCACATGCTATCACTTTATGTTTTTTTTATCCAACAAGTGCAGTATACAACAGGGACTTGGCAGGATGGATGCAGAGAGATGTACTCTCCTTGGGAAGTTTAGAACCAGGAAACACAGTTCAAAAAGACGGATCCCATTTAAGATAAAGAAGAAATTGTTTCTCTCAGGAGGTTGTTAGTCTATGGAATTCTCTTCCCAAGAAAGCAGTGGAGTTTGGGTCATTGAAGATATTCAATGCTGAGTTAGATAGATTTTTGATTGGCAAGGAAATCAGGGTTATGGGGGACAGACAGGAAAGTGGCGTTGAGGCTGCAATCAGATCAGCCACGATCTTATCAAATGGTGGAGCAGACTCAAGGGACCAAATGGCCCACCCCTCCGAATTCTTGTTTCTTGTGTTCTGCTGTCCTTGTCCTAAATTTTATCAAGTCCTGTTCTCCCATCACCTCGCTTCCCTCTGACCTACATTAGGTCTTGGTCAAGCAACGTCTTCATTACAAAATTCTCATTCTTGTTTCCAATTTCCTTTTTATCTCCATAATCTGCTCCAGCCCCACAACCCTCAGATATCTGTGCTCATCTGATTCAAGGCTTTTGAACAATTTTAATCACACCACCATTGATGGGCATGTCTGCAGGTGCCTTGGCTTTAAAGTTCTGCAATTATCTCCCTTCAACTCTACCCCTCTCTACCATGCTTTCCTCCTTTAAGATACTCCATAAAACCAATCTCTGACCAAGCTATTTGGCATCTGACTTAATATCTCCTTATGTGGCTTGGTGTCATATTTTGTTTTATAATGCTCCTGTGGAGTGTAATGTAAGTTGTATTTTGCTTTATATAAGAAGGCTCTCAATTATCTATGAATAGATTGGCATGTGAAGCAGTCTTAGGTATTCTGAATGACCAATCTTGTTCAATGATGATTTCTAAAATGTGCATAAGCAGAAGTGCACCTTGGGAGCTTGTCAGCTGTATTCTATTGTAACTGATAATTGTCCATCGGACAATCCAAATGAAGTCCAGTTTCGAGCTACTCCACCACAGGTCTCTGGAAATGGCACCAATAATATTAACCAATGGAAAGCGCTCTGTAAGATTAGTGTAATTTTCTGCAAACATTTTAGTGCTTTTATTATATTATAGAACTTATCTTCAGAAGTAAGTACTCATCTTAGTGCAAAAATAAAAAGTTGCAAAGTTTTCAAAGTATTGGATTTGACTGATTTACCTTTGTATTGATCTTTGTTGTCTATTTTTCGTTCAAAGTTTATTGAACTTCATTGATTTTTTTTCATGGTTGCTGTTATGTTATTTAGCATAATCATTCTTTGCTTAATTTATAATTTTATGAACATATTATTTTTTGCTAATTATCTCCCAGTGTGTGTGTGTATATATAAAAGGAATGATGATATGCAACCGACACAATGGAGTAAATTGTTCCTTTCTGCATTTTTAGGTGGCCAGCCAGGTCACTGAATCGTGCTCTAATAAAAGCAGAAAATGCTGGAAATACAGAGTTAACGTACCAGATTGTGACCTTTAACTAGAACTAAATTCTGCTGATGGGCAGCCCAGATAGGCTCTTTGGCTGCATTATCTTAGGCTCTTTGGCTGCATTATCAGCTGAT